>NC_042620.1:347006936-347606936 GCF_901001135.1 Rhinatrema bivittatum | reverse complement strand
AATATTGACTGGGTAAATGTAACATCAGGACTTGCTAGAGACATAAAGTTCCTGGATGTAATAAATGACTGCTTCATGGAGCAATTGGTTCAGGAACCAACAAGAGAGGGAGCTATTTTAGATTTAATTCATAGTGGAACACAAGATTTGGTGAGAGAGGTAACGGTGGTGGGGCCACTTGGCAACAGTGATCATAACATGATCAAATTTAAACTAATAACTGGAAGGGGAACAATAAGTAAATCTGCAGCTCTAACTCTAAACTTTCAAAAGGGAAACTTTGATAAAATGAGAAAAGGTTAAAAGTGTTTAACAGGCATGGACATAGTTTAAAAATACAATCCTAGAGGCGCAGTCCATATTTATTTATTTATTTATTTGTTTATTTATTTATTTATAACGTTTTAAACACCGACATTCGTGTGGAACATCATGCCGGTTTACAATTAACAATAAAGTTGGAGAAATTACATTGAACAGGGAGGGGGGAAGGGGAGAAGGCTAGAAGGAGAGAGAGGAAGAGTAAAAAAGGAAAAAAGCTGACGATGGAAAATTAAAGGAACAATTATATGATAAGAAGCCGCTGTAAGTGATTACAGTATCAGAAATGAGTATAAGCAAAAATTACAATATATACAATCTAATAATTACAAAATAGCCATTGATACAAAATAGCCATGGATACGTAAGAGCAATCTTATACAATGTACTATCTTATGTGGACGCAGTGTTCGAATACTAGGCAGAGAGGAAGGCAGGGGGCAGCGGAGGGATAACGGGAAAAGGGGGGGCGGGAAGGCTGGCTGAGGGAGAGAGGTAGGTAAGGGTTAGACTAAGTTTGGTTCGAATCGGGGTAGGCCTGTTTGAACAGCCATGTTTTGATTCCTTTTTTGAAATTACGGAGGGAAGGCTCTAGACATAGATTGGTGGGTAGGGAATTCCAGAGGGTAGGGCCAGCGATGGAGAATGCCCTTTGCCTTGTGAAGGTATGGTGTGCGGTTTTGAGTGCTGGGCAGTGAAGGGTACCTGCTAGGGAGGTTCTGGATGGACGGTTGGAGTGCGGAAATGTGGCATTTCCTCAAGCCAGGTGTGGTTGTGTTTGTACAGCGTGTTGTGTAGAATGGTGAGGGTTTTGTATTGAATACGGAAGTGTATGGGCAGCCAGTGCAGGTCCTTTAGCACGGGGGTGATATGGTCCCTTTTACGTGTGTTAGTTAAAATTCTAGCCATGGCGTTCTGCAGGATTTGTAGGGGTTTTGTGGTAGATGCGGGAAGGCCCAGGAGAAGGGAGTTACAGTAATCCAGTTTAGATAGGAGGGTGGTCTGGAGTACTAGGCAGAAGTCTTGAGCATGCAGGAGGGGTTTAAGCTTTTTAAGAATGTTGAGTTTAAAGAAACCCCCTTTTAGGAGAGTGTTGATGTGGGGTTTGAAATTTAGATGTTGGTCTAGGGCTACACCTAGGTCTCTGACGGAGTGCAGGGTTGTGTTACTAAGGGAAGAGTTGAGGGAGGTGGCTTGGAAGATAAGGTCATGTTGATTAGAGATTAAGAGGATTTCTGTTTTTGAAGTGTTTAGTGCGAGCTGAAGGTTGGATAGCAGGGCGTTGATGGACGCAAGGCAGGAGTCCCAGAATTGCAGGGATTCGTTGAGGGAATTTGGTATGGGGATGAGAATTTGGACATCATCTGCATATAAGAAGAACTGCAGGCCGAGGTCTGAGAGGAGGTGGCAGAGAGGCAAGAGATAAATATTGAAGAGGGTGGAGGATAAAGAGGATCCTTGGGGGACACCTTGAGTGAGGGGGATATGTGAGGATTCATTGTTTTCAATTTTTACTACATATTTTCTATGGTTGAGGTAGGAGGTAAACCAAAGCAGGGGTGTGTCAGAGATGCCTATTTCTGCTAGGCGTGAGATCAGAAATTGGTGGTTGACTGTGTCGAAGGCTGCTGAGATGTCTAAGAGGGCAAGTAGATATGATTTACCATAGTCCATACCTTTCAAGATGGTGTCAGTGATGGCTAATAGGAGATTTTCAGTGTTTCTGGCTTTACGGAATCCAAATTGTGATGGATGTAGGATACAGTGGTCTTCAAGGAAGTTTGTAAGTTGTGTATTAACTACCTTTTCCAGTATTTTGGATATGAAAGGCAGGTTGGAGATTGGGCGGTAGTTGGCTGGGTTGGAGGGGTCAAGGGAGGGTTTTTTGAGGAGGCGTTTAACGATTGCAAGCTTGAGGGGGTCTGGGACTTTTCCGAAGGAAAGTGAGCAGTTGATTATGTCAGTTAGATGTTTGGCGATGGTAGCGGGAATAGCTAGGAGAGCTTTTGTCGGAATTGTGTCTGATGTGTGTGTAGCTGGTTTGATCTTTTTTAGGATGGATTCGATCTCCTTAGTGGTTGTGATGTCGAAGGATGCGAGGGTGGCCTTATTGTTACTGGTGAGTGGTGAGATCGGGGTGGGATTTGTAGGGAAGCGTAGTAGTATGTTGGTTATTTTGTTTTTGAAAAACAGAGCTAATTCTTCGCATTTACCCTTGGCGTTATCTTCAGTGATAGTGTGATGAATGGAATTTGTGAGCTCTGCGACGTATGAAAAAAGGGCATGTGGGTTGAATTGGTAGTCGTGGATTCTGGCAGAGTAAAAGTCTCGCTTAACTTGCTGGGTGGTTTGTCTGTAAGTATGCAAGGTGTTTTTATATGCTGCTTTGTGGGTAAGTGATGGTTGTTTACGCCACGTACATTCTTTGGATCTGAGGTCTTTTTTTATCCTTTTTAGTTCTGCAATGTACCATGGTTTTTTCTCAGTTTGTGTGAGGGGAATCTGTTTGTGGACCACGGGGCAGGTATCATTAGCTATGGTAGTTGTGAGGTTGTTCCAGGAGAGTAGCGCAGATTCTGGTTTGGAGAGGTCAAGGTTGATAGATGCTTTATCAAATGCAATGGTCAGGTCCTCTGGAGAACAAGGTTTACGGAAGGTGATTGTTTTAGTCTGTATGTGGGGTGCTGGTGGGCGGGCGTTAGTGGAGAGGAGGATGTTGATGAGGGAGTGGTCGGACTATGGGACTGGGGTGGTAACAGGTGTATTGGTCGACGTTACATGGGGGTTGATGAAAATGAGGTCAAGGGTGTGACCCGCTTTGTGTGTAGGTGCAGAGATGAGTTGTCTGTAGCCTAATGCTTGGAGGGTGTCCAGAAGGATTTCACAGGCGTGTGTGGGAGGACGGACATCAACATGGAGGTTGAAGTCACCTAAGATAACTGCAGGGGAGTTGGAGTTGATGTTGTCAGTGATGTACTCTATGATAGGGGAAGGGTCAGGTTCGAGGAGGCCGGGGGGGGGGGGGGGGGGTGTGTAAATGAGGCAGACCTGTAGGGTATTGGATTTGAAAAGTCCTGCTTCACATCTGGGTGGTGGGTGGGTTGGGGTTTTAAGTTGAAGTATTTTTTTGCAGCTAGGAGGAGACCTCCACCTCTTTTTTTGGTCTTGGGATCGAGAAAATATATGACTGAAGAGGGAGCTGGTTAATGAATACCTGGTCTGTGCTCTTTAGCCACGATTCAGTGATGGCGCAGATGTCGGGGTTGGAGTCTGTAAGCAGCTCATAGAGGATGGGGGCTTTCTTTAGGATGGATTGAGCGTTGATAAGGGAGATAGCAAGTGTGGTTAGACTCAGGAATTGTGTGAGTGGGGAGATCATGATGGGCACTAGGGATTTGCGCTGGTGGGGGGGGGTGTGGGAGTGCTGGGGGGGTCTTGCGCATGTGGCGAAGGTGTAGACGGGGAATATTGAGACAGAGCATTTTAGGTGGAAAAGGGAGGGTCTGGGGGGGATGGGGTGTGGAGTCTGATGAGGGGGGAGCTAGGAGTGAGGGGGCACCTTAAGGGGATCCTAAGTGGGTTGGTCTGCGAAAGGAAAATGATGTGGACTGTGCTCAGAAGGTAATGCGCTAAGCCACTACTAGGTTGTACTGCAGGAGTTGACTCAAGGGGGTTGGAGGGGGAGAGGAGGGAGCGAACAGGAGGACAAAACTAAGGCCCGGGGGATCTCTAGTTCTGTAACAAAAGTGAAAGGTTAGTGCACAAAGGACGCACGAAGGGGCGCACTAAGGGGCAGGCCCCTTAGGTCGCGCGCCGCCTGGTGCGCGGCGCCGCTGCAAAGAGCCCTGATTTAAAGGGCTGTTCAGCCGGCCTCCCAGGCACCGAAGTGGGCGCAGCTCCGGCCTTGATAGGTGGCTCGGGAGCTCAAGGAGGGAACGAGGGCGGAGCGTCGGCGGCAGCGTGAAACCTCTTGCTTCTTTTTTTATTTTTATTTCTCTCTCTCTTGATTTTCTCACGGGCAGATCTCTGGATCGGCGTCTCTCTCCTACTCTCACAGTGGCACCCAATCAGCGTCTCTCTCACTCACAGGCTCCAGAGTCTCTTTCTCTCTTTCTCCGGCTCGACTTTGGGTCGATTGGGGGGGCCTCGGGTCGGCCTCACAGCGGTAGGAGAAGGCCTCAATGTGGTGGCGGCGGGACGCGAGGGTCGCAGGGGGGCAGCAGGCTCGACCCCAGTCAAGGGCCGCAGGGTCCACACATTCCACATTGCACACATTAAGAAAGGTGGAAGGAAGGCAAAACGATTACCGTCATGGTTAAAAGGTGAGGTGAAAGAGGCTATTTTAGCCAAAAAATCATCCTTCAAAAATTGGAAGAAGGATGCATCTGAAGAAAATAGGATAAAACATAAGCATTGTCAAGTTAAGTGTAAAACATTTATAAGACAGGCGAAGAGAAAATTTGAAATGAAGTTGGCCATAGAGGCAAAAATTCATAATAAAAACCTTTTTAAATATATCCGAAGCAAGAAACCTGTGAGGGAGTCGGTTGGACCATTAGATGACCGAGGGGTTAAAGGGGCTATCAGTGAAGATAAGGCCATTGCAGAAAGACTAAATGAATTCTTTGCTTCCGTGTTTACTAATGAGGATGTTGGGGAGATACCAATTCCGGAGACGGTTTTCAGGGGTGATGAGTCAGATGAACTGAACGAAATCACTGTGAACCTGGAAGTTGTAGTAGGCCAGATTGACAAACTAAAGAGTAGCAAATCACCTGTACTGGATGGTATGCATCCTAGGTTACTGAAGGAACTAAAAAATGAAATTTCTGATCTATTCGTTAAAATGTGTATCCTATCATTAAAATCATCCATTGTACCTGAAGACTGGAGGGTGGCTAATATAACCCCAATATTTAAAAAGGGCTCCAGGGGTGATCCGGAAAACTACAGACCAGTTAGCCTGACTTCAGTGCTGGGAAAAATAGTGGAAACTATTCTCAAGATCAAAATCGTAGAGCATATAGAAAGACATGGTTTAATAGAACACAGTCAACATGGATTTACTGAAGGGAAGTCTTGCCTAACTAATCTGCTTCATTTTTTTGAAGGGGGTAATAAACATGTGGATAAAGGTGAACCAGTAGATGTAGTGTATTTGGATTTTAAGAAGGCATTTGACAAAGTCCCTCATGAGAGGCTCCTAAGAAAACTAAAAAGTCATGGGATAGGAGGCGATGTCCTTTCGTGAATTACAAACTGGTTAAAAGACAGGAAACAAAGAGTAGGATTAAATGGTCAATTTTCTCAGTGGAAAAGTGGCGTGCTTCAGGGATCTGTACTTGGACCGGTGCTTTTCAATATATATAAATGATCTGGAAAGGAATACGACGAGTGAGGTTATCAAATTTGTGGATGATACAAAATTATTCAGAGTAGTGAAATCACAAGCGGATTGTGATACATTACAGGAGGACCTTGCAAGACTGGAAGATTGGGCATCCAAATGGCAGATGAAATTTAATGTGGACAAGTGCAAGATGTTGCATATAGGGAAAAATAACCCTTGCTGTAGTTATACGATGTTAGGTTCCATATTAGGAGCTACCACCCAGGAAAAAGATCTAGGCATCATAGTGGATAATACTTTAAAATTGTCGGCTCAGTGTGCTGCAGCAGTCAGAAAAGCAAACAAAATGTTAGCAATTATTAGGAAGGGAATGGTTAATAAAATAGAAAATGTCATAATGCCTCTATATCGCTCCATGGTGAGACCGCACCTTGAATACTGTGTACATTTCTGGTCGCCGCATCGCAAAATAGATATAATTGCAATGGAGAGGGTTCAGAGAAGGGCAACCAAAATGATAAAGGGAATGGAACAGCTCCCCTATGAGGAAAGGCTGAAGAGGTTAGGGCTGTTCAGCTTGGAGAAGAGATGGCTGAGGGGAGGATATGATAGAGGTCTTTAAGATCATGAGAGGTCTTGAACGAGTAGATGTGAAACGGTTATTTACACTTTCGAATAATAGAAGGACTAGGGGGCATTTCTTGAAGTTAGCAAGTAGCACATTTAAGACTAATCGGAGAAAATTCTTTTTCACTCAACGCACAATAGAAACATAGAAATGACGGCAGAAGAAGACCAAACGGCCCATCCAGTCTGCCCAGCAAGTTTTGCACTTTTTTTTTTTCTCATACTTATCTGTTACTCTTGGCTCTTAGTAACCTTTTGGTTCTATTTCCCTTCCACCCCCACCATTAATGTAGAGAGCAGTGTTGGAACTGCATCTAAGTGAAATATCTAGCTTAATTAGTTAGGGGTAATAACCGCCGCAATAAGCAAGCTACACCCATGCTTATTTGTTTACCTAGACTATGTAATTCAGTCCTTGTTGGTTGTTGTCTGTATATAGATCCACTTTTCTTCATTCCCCCTGCCGTTGAAACAGAGAGTTATGCTGGATATGCATTGAAAGTGAAGTATCAGACTTCCTCCCCTGCCGTTGAAGCAGAGAGCTATGCTGGATATGCGTGAAGTATCAGACTTTCTCCCCTGCCGTTGAAGCAGAGAGCTATGCTGGATATGCGTGAAGTTTCAGTCTTTCTCCCCTGCTCTGGAATTTGTTGCCAGAGAATGTGGTTAGCGCATTTAGGGTCTGATTTTAAAAAGCATTTACATGCGTAAAACTGGGTTTTACACATATAAATGCACTTTACTCGAGTAAGTGGGCTTTTGAAAATTGCTACAATATATGCCATTGAATCGTCCATAGGATTTATTCGCATAAGTGCACTTTACGTGAGTAAATGGCTTTTGAAAATTGCTACAATAGTAGTTACATTTATGCACATAACTCCTTTGAAAATTACCCCCTTAGTGTAGCTGGGTTCAAAAAAGGTTTGGATAAGTTCTTGGAGGAGAAGTCCATTAACGGCTATTAATCAAGTTTACTTATTTATTTATGTATTTAACACTTTTCTATACCGACCTTCATGGTTAAAAGACCATATCAGATCGGTTTACATCGAATTGGGGAACTGTCACACAAACCATACTTTGAAGAAGGAAGAACAAAGTTACATTTAACAAGGAAAGCAAACTTGGAAGCAAGGACTGCTGGAAAGACAGAAAGACCTAAACTTAGGGAATAGCCACTGCTATTAATTGCATCAATAGCATGGGATCTACTTAGTGTTTGGGTAATTGCCAGGTTTTTGTGGCCTGGTTTGGCCTCTGTTGGAAACAGGATGCTGGGCTTGATGGACTTGGTCTGATCCAGCATGGCAATTTCTTATGTTCTTATGTCCTTAAGATGAGTGTCCTGCCTAGGCTTAGCTATCTTTTCCAGACCCTGTCTATTGCTGTGCAGACTGCAGAGTAAACTTATTTGCTTACTACAAATGCTGGGAGGGCAATGCCCTCCCAGCATTTGTAGTAAGGTTCTATTCTTATCCAAAGATGGGGTGGGGAGGAGTTGAGTGTCCCCTGTTTACTTTGGAATTATGAAGCTTTGAAGTTGCGTGCAGTCTTGGATTGGCATAAGGGAGGGATAGGGAAACGGGTGGTACTGGAAACAGATTTACTTCAGGGAGTGTCTCCAGTATCTTTAGTTTGGTTGCCTCATAAAGCTAGGGTGGTGCCCTGTTCTCTTTCACCGCCTATAGCACTCACCCTTAGGGTGTGGGATAGGTGGAAAGGTGGTTTAGTAGGGGACAGAAAGTACTTTTATAGATCTCCTGGGAACTCTAAAGCTCTTTCAAGGCGATGGGAAGAGAGAGGTTGCTCTAGGTTGGAGCACTTATGGCTTGGGGGGAGGAGGAGGGATTTTTCAGATATGATGAGCAATTTTGGATTATCCCCCTCTGATTATTATTTTTATATGCAAGAGTGTCATTTCATCTCACAAAAGGAAGTTAGTGCGGCTTTAAGCCGGGGGAAGTCTCTTTTCGAGGGTTTTTGTGATAAGACTGGGGTCATCACAAAGGGAATTTCTAGAATATACAATCTTTTAAATGGGGAGTTGGACCATACCCCCACACACATTGCTGACTGGGAGAGGGATCTCCAATGTATATTGGGTTTCAAAAAATGGGCACTTTGGTTTTCTTTTATCAAACGGAGTTCTGTTTCCGCATTGATTGTTGAATAAAGTTGTAAGATGCTTTACAGATGGTATATTACCCCAACTAAGTTACATTTGTTATATCCTAATATGGGAAATCTATGCTGGAGGGGGTTCAGTTTATCTGGTACTTTCCTACATATGTGGTGAGATCGTCCTAAGATTGCCCTTTTTTGGGATTTGATGGTGCAATTAATGTTTGAAATTGGGGGAGAGTAAATCCCTAAAGATCCTATGTTCTTTTTTTTAAAATATAATGTATACAGGTTCTGTTCATGCAGGGATGTTCTTGTATCTCCAAATAATACTAGCTGCTAGAGGGGAGATTACGTTCTATTGGAAGAAGAGGGACACGCCACCTTTACAAAGAGTTATACAGCGATTGGCTAAAGTGTTTTATTTTAGTAAACTTACTGCTGTCCGGCATAAACAAGTGGACAAATTTGATAAAATGCTGGCAGCGTTCTATTGAATAGCAAACTAAGGACCTCATTTTCCAATATCGCATTGGTATCGCATGCGATACCAAAAAGGGGCGTACCCTATGCTAATAGGCATGTGTATCGCAAATTGTGATAACAGCTATGCAACATGCTCTTAGTGCAAGCTGCGCTATTAACCCAAATTGGGCTACATTGCCAGTATATATCACGGTTCATGATGTTTCCAAACAGCCTGTTTCAGTATGCTGCAGGCTAAGAGAGAGAGAGAGAGAGAGAGACTTGCTATAGTGCCTCCTCCCTAGACAGGTATTTGTATCCCTATGGTAGGCCCACCTAGTAACTCTCAACCTAGCTTGATGTCCATCAAGCTAGGTTGAGAGAACATTGCCCAAATCTCATCTTGGAGTGAGTTTCCTCACTCCGAAGGCCAGCAAATCTTCACAAGAGACCACTGTTCTGTTCGTACGTCTCATGTTGAATGTGAAAGTGGCCCCCAACCCCCTACACTCATACCTAATCCCCACCTGGAGTTACTAGGTGGGCCTACCATAGGGATACAAATACCTGTCTAGGGAGGAGGCACTATAGCAAGTCTCTCTCTCTCTCTCTCTCTGGATTTCATTCATGATTAAGATTTGCTGTACAAGTTTTTGGGGTTGGTAATTGACTGGACAAAAAGGTTTAATTGGGTTTGTACATCACTTAGTTTTCATTGCAACTGGTTGTGAGCAGTCTGTTACTTGAATTCAGTGATATATATTCATCCTGTACAATGCATAGGATGGTATTTGTTGCATTATGATGTATTTCTTCATGTTAAAAATCCCAATAAAATTTAAATTAAAGAAAAAAACAGCAAAGTGAAAAGAAAGGATGGGACCAGCTCCCCTCTTTTCCCCCACTATCAAAAAGCTGAAGGGCTGCCGAAATAAAAACAAATTACTACCCTCCATCCTTTGCCCTGAGCCTTCCCTTATTCTCTCCCCCCTCCCCAGACCTGATCTTACCCCCATCTCTGTAGTCCTAAGCACAAGAAGCATAATTGCTTCTGCCCTGCTGGCTCCCATTGTCAAAATGGTGCTGGCTGGCCCTTGAGCTGGCACCACTTTGTCATGCGGTCTTACGCAGCTGGGACCATACAACAAAATGGCGCCAACTTTAGGGTCGGCTGATGTAAATTTGAAAACAGAGCCTGGTGGAGCAGGAGCGACTGAGGGTCACTCCTTCTTATGCTTGCGACCCCATGGATGGGGAGGGTGGGGGGATATGGGCAGGCTCGGGGTGAGGGGAGAGGTTTAATTTTTAAATTTCAGCAGACCTTAAGGGGTTTTTTTCCCTTTTCTGAAATGAAATGTGAAAAACCCCCAAATTTCTGTGGCATTTCTTTTCAGTTCATTTTCTAATGAAATGAGGCTTTTTTTGTTGTTGCAGTTTTCATTCCATTTGAAAACAAATGCACATCCCTAGCAATGATCCATGGGAAAGCAAAAAGAAATATGATCCCAGCAGGTTTTATTTTCTAATGTTAGAGTTGTTGCCTTGACTTCATGTAGCATCTCCTTGCAATTCATTCTACTCATTGATTGTTTTGTCCTCAGGAACTCAATCAATTTTCTCTGAAATATGTCCATGGATATAGTCATGACAATTTCCCACAGAAACCTTTTCCATAGTTTTACCACCCTCAGTGAAAAAGTTCCTTTGAAGATGAGGAAGCATGCATCTCGCTCTTGTTTTGTTACCTAGTCTAGGGGTGAATCATTTTTCTGAGAAATCTTTACATGATGATATATAATGTAAACACGGTGCTTCTCAACCTTCCTTTCCTAAGGGAAAGACTTTCCTTGTATTGCAAGCTGCATTATTTTACTTAGTTGCCCTATGAGAGAAATATGTGCATGAGCACAAGAGTGACACAGCAGAGTGATCTGAAGAGCTTTTAAATGTTTACACAGATGATACAACTGATGGGATAGTGGCCTGCAAACATTGCAGCCTTTATTTATTTTCTTCCTTCTTGGCCTATTTAAGAAGGATTTTTCTTTTGTGACTCTTCAAGTGAGCCTATTCTTTTTATTGTAGGGGATGTGAAGCCTAAGAGAGTCTTGCATCTCACATTGGATGTGGAACCAGTGACTGAGGGAGCATATGAGCAGCAGCAGCTCTGCCTGACCAGGCCTTACTTCCAGCAGCTATTGAAGTAGTTACATACACAGTTGCACACCAACTTTTGTGTGGCTCAGGATCACACAAGTGCTGAATGTTCTGTGATATCTGGCCACTGGCTCCTTTCAGAGAGTGCTCATGGACACAATTGGCATCACTTAGTCTTCTTTCTCCAGATGAATCAACTTCTTTATGGAAGCCATGCTTGCCTATGTGCCTGACTACCTCACGGGCATTTATATTCAGCAGGAGAGGTGAGACGTACAAAAGGATTGCTGTGAGATAGCTCTCATCTCCATTATGACTGAGGATTGCTTTCTCCAAGGGACCAAGAAGTCATCTAGCAGAAATTTAAGCACTACCAGAACTGTAAGCCCGAACATGCAGGTGTACTATGATTTTTGCTTGCTGGCGATTGATATAGTGACTAGGTTTCCTGGTCTTACTACGATGGCCATAAACTAAGTTAGAGCAATTATGATCTTGGGAGAGATTTTTACTTGAGAAGGGTATGGTTTAATGGGTAAGATGTGATTCTTGAGAATGATCATACCTGGAAAGTCTCCGGAAAATGACTGCAGGAGCCCTGTGGGTAGTAAGTAGGAAGCGCAGTCAACCCCATGCGGGCAGGAAGTAGGAGTCACTTTGGCCCCGTATTGAGGTTAGTCAGCGTCTCTGAGGCCAAGGGGTGGGCCGTGGTTCAACCAATTAGCCCTCTACAAAGAAGCGGCTCTGTAGCAGGACTACCACGGATCCCATTTCTTGGCAGCCCAGAAGAGGAGGCCCACTAGCAGGGCCGCCACGGACAAGGCCTAGATGCGAGGGGAGGCCCGATCTGTATGTGTGCAAGAGAATGCTTGTTGTGAGAGCGATGGCCTGTGTGTGCATGAGAAAGAAAGACAGCATGTGAGAATGAGAGCTGTGTGTGTGTGTGTGTGTGTCTGAGAGATGGAGACAGCATGTGTGAGTGAGAGCCTGTATGTATGTGAGATGCAGACAACGTATGACAGTGAGAGCTTGTGTGTGTGTGAGAGTGAAAGCTTGTGTGTGTGCTTCAGGGAGATAGGGAAGAAGAAGAAAAAACAGAAAAATAGACCCTGAAATAGGAACTGGGAAAAGAACAAGAAGAAGAACATGATAAAAGAGGCTGGGACCAGCCAGTTAGAAAAATAAGATCAGACAACAAAGGTTTAAAAAAAAAAATCTAACCCATTTTATTTAGATTTTTTATTGATTGGCATATGCTGTCTTTGGGAATGTACATTATACATATATTTGTATTTTACTCTATTTTCAGAATTCCACTGTTCATTCTGGTTTCTTGGGCTTTCCATTTTATTTTTGCTGCATGTTTCTGTTTCTAATTTGTAGTCTCTTATTCTGTAATAAGAGACTACAAATCTGTACTCTGTGTATGTGACTGGGGCGTATTTCTGTTAGTGAGCAGTTTCTCTGTAGGGATTTATAGCAGTATGGCTTGGTCTGTTTCCCCATAGGTGGTTTATTAGTGTCCTGGAGCCTGTTATATAATATTTGCATTGCTTCCTTTTCATAGACAAGGTTGCTGCTGTTTGAGTCCAGAGATTTAGTGCTAGTATGGTATGGCAAGGTTCTAGGTTCTTTTTTTTTATTTGTTAATTCACAAAGTGTTTGGCAGTGGAGAGTGTTTGGTTTGGTGTTACTGAGGTGAGTGTGTGTGTGTGTGTGGAAGAGGGGAAGAATTGAGTGAGTGTGCATATGGTAAGAGTCTGTGAGTGAATGAGAGGTATGAAAGTGAGTGTGGATGTATGAAAATGAGCATGTATGTGCGTGTAGAAGGAGTATGATGAGTGTTAATATGCGTATTTTAGAGATTTGTGTGCATGCAGGTGCCGCTCCCCTTCACACTAATCTGCCAAATTCTCAGGGTGACCGGAAATCAAAACTTCCCAGATATGAGCATGTGTGTGAGTGTGTGTATATGTGGGAAAAAGAAGAGTAAAGGTGTAAGTGAGCATGTGAGAATGTGTCAGAGAATGAGGAATGAGAGTTACATAGAAACATACATAGAAACATAGAAATGACGGCAGAAAAAGACCAATCGGCCCATCCAGTCTACCCAGCAAGCTCCCACACTTATTTTCCCATACTTAGCTGTTTCACCGACCACCAAGTTCAGGGCCCTTGTTGGCAATTGATTCAAATTTCCTGCCACCCCCTGCCATTTATGCAGAGAGTAATGTTGGAATTGCATCAAAGGTGAGCATAAGGCTTAATGGTTAAGGGTAGTAACCGCCGCATCAAGCAAGTTACCCTGATGCTTGTTTACCCAGACTGCACAGATCAATGCCTTGTTGGATGTTGTCTGAATGTAAATCCTCTTTTCCACATTTCTCCCTGTCATTGAAGCAGAGAGCAATGCTGTATATGCATTCAAAGTGATGTATCAGGCTTAATTGGTTTAGGGTAGTAACCGCCGCAATAAGCAAGCTACCCCCACGCTTATTTGTTTACCCAGACTGTGTAGTTCAGTCCTTGTTGGTTGTTGTCTGAATGCAAATCCTCTTTTACACATTTCCTTTTGCTGTTGAAGCAGAGAGCAATGTTGAAGTTGCATTAATCGTGTGAAGGCTTATTGAGTAAGGGTAATAATCACGAGGTAGTAGCCTCCATTCCAGCAAGCCACCCCCATGGCTCTTCTCTTCATTCCCATCCTCTAGCCTTTATGGATCCAAAGTGTTTATCCCATGCCCCTTTGAAATCCTTCACAGTTTTAGTCTTCACCCCTTCCTCCAGAAGGGCATTCCAGGCATCCACCACCCTCTCCGTGAAGAAATACTTCCTGACATTGGTTCTGAGTCTTCATCCCTGGAGTTTCAAATCGTGACCCCTAGTTCTATTGATTGTTTTTCAACGGAAAAGGTTTGTTGTTGACCATGGATCATTAAAACCTTTCAAGTGTCTGAAAGTCTGTATCATATCACCCCTGCTCCTCCTCTCCTCCAGGGTATACATATTTAGGTTCTTCAATCTCTCCTCATAAGTCATTTTATGAAGACCATCCACCATTTTGGTCACCCTTCTCTGGACCGCCTCTATCCTGTCTCTTTCTTTTTGGAGATACGGTCTCCTGAACTGAACACAGTACTCCAGGTGAGGCCTCATCAAGGCCCTGTACAAGGGGATCATCACTTCCTTTCTCTTACTAGATATTCCTCTATGCAGCCTAGCATTCGTCTGGCTTTAGCTATCGCCTTGTCACATTGTTTCGCTGACTTCAGATCGTTAGATACTATCACCCCAAGGTCCCTTTCCTGCTCCATGCACATCAGCCCTTCACCCCCCATCAAATACAGACTTTCGGATTTCCACACCCCATATGCATGACTTTGCACTTCTTGACATTGAATCTCAGCTGCCATATCTTCAACCACTCTTCCAGCTTCTTAAATTCCGTCTCATTCTCTCCACTCCTTTCGGCGTGTCCACTCTGTTGCAGATCTTAGTATCATCCACAAAAAGACAAACCTTACCTTCTATCCCGTCCTCCCGTCCACACTGTCGCTCACAAAGATATTGAACAGGACTGGTTCCAACACCGATCCTTGCGGTACTCCACTTAACATTGCTCTCTCTTCAGAGTAAGTTCCATTTACCATCACACGTTGTCTTCTGTCCGTCAACTAGTTTGCAATCCAGGCCACCACCTCTGCACTCACTCCTAAACTGCTCATTTTATTCACAAGCCTCCTGTGCTGGATCGTATCAAAAGCTTTGCTGAAATCAAAGTAGATGACATTAAGCGCTCTTCCTCGATCCAATTCCCTAGTCACCCAATCAAAAAAGTCAATCAGATTTGTCTGACAGGACCTTTCCCTGGTGAATCCATGCTGCCTCTGGTCCAGCAATTCTTCTGACTGTAGATAGTTCATTATTCTTTCTTTCAGTTAGCATGTAAGAATGAGCATCAGTGTGGGTGAAAGTGATCATGGACATGTGAGTGTGTTAATGTGTTTGTGTGTATGAGAGTAAGTTTGTGCACATCTGGTCCCTCGCCCCTCTCCCCTCTCCCCCCTGCATTCACAGTAATCTCAGGGTGACTGGAAATCAAAAGTTCCCAGGAATTAGAATGATAGTATCCTTTTTGTGTTTTTATAGGTGACAATGACTGTTAACTCCACTTATGCATCCATTTTCAGACTCAGGAGTTGTGCTACTATGGTGCTCATAGGTTCATCTAGTAAACTATGGTATACCAGTTTGGCCTCCTGAAAATCTGCATTTATTGTCTGGACTTCACTGCCAGAGTATGAGCAGTGTACCGAGTGCACATATGTCTGTCATTGTTTTCTTAGACCAAGAAAGTTGTGAGATCCGTAGGAGGCAGAAGAGGAGGAGGAGTTCTGCAGCTGTATCTCAGTTTGGATTGTGAGTTAGAGCTTCAGCTGGTACTGGAAGACAGCTGTGAAGCAGTGGCAGTTTGGATTGATGATCAATGCTTGTTTGGCTGTGAGTGTGAGATGGCATGAGTGAATTTATAATATGCATCTCCGGTACTGCTGTTTGTTTCAGGTCATGGAATACTGAATGCTGAGGATAACTCTATTGTATGAGGCAGATAAGCATTCCTTCTCCAGCCCTTTACCCTTCCTGTGCTAGGTTGCTTTGTATAATGTGAGTCTCAGCTCTTGCCTGTTCTAGGAGGGGTAAAGTTTATTTATTTAAAAACATGTTACCTGCTTTTCCTATGTTCAGGGCGGTTTGTAAGCTAGTTTTGCATTGCTGACAGGGTCAGATTGGCCTATTGGGGAATCGGGCATCCCCTGGTGGACTGGTCACTCTGATCACGTGACTTTTCCAATTTCCTGTGAAGAGGTCCTGCACGGTGGCAGCCCGAAGAGAGGCCCCCCCTGCCCACCTTGCAGGTGACGGAGATGTCCCTTCTGGCCATGCGAGTCCATGCTGGTGCCGCAGCTGTGGCCATCTGTGCTATTGCCTGCTAGCTACAAATGCTGCTCTGCTATGCTGCGCTCAACCTGTGCGTCACTGTCCTCTTATCCAGAGTCCAGTTCCGGCCTCCCTCCAGATAAAGATGCCCTGTTGCTGTGGGAGGGAGGGGCAGTAGTTCTCTGTTCTTCAGCTTCCCCTGCCCCTTTCTCCCCATTTCTGTTTGTTGGGACATCGGCAGTGCCTCAGTCAGGAAACAAATGAGGAGAGTTGTGTGTGTATGTCAGAGTGAGAGAGCATGTATGTGAGTGGGAGAAAGTGGGAGAGAAATTTGTGTGTATGAGAGAAGGAGAGAGAGTGTATGCGTGTGTTGTGTGTGTGACAGATTGCTTATGAGAACATGGGTGTGAGTGAGGAGAGAGAAAGAATGCATGTGTAAGAGAAAGAACATGGACTTTTGTGAGGGAGAAAGCATAAATAACAGGAACTGGAGGGCCCTCTGTTGGTTCAGGGGGAGTGGGAGCATATATATGCAAATGAGAGGGAGGGGAAGGACACCTTCTGACCCCTCCCCCCAGTCCTCAAGTGTCCAGTTCAGGTCTATGAAAAGGTTGGCCACCCTACAGGAACCGCAGGTAGCAGTGACTTTCTTCCACCTCCCTTTCAGCATTGAGGAGCAGCCTTGCTATCCCACAGTGGATAAAGGGAAGACCAGAAGAAAAGGGGAGGCATGAAAGCTATATGTGTGTATGCTTGTGTGTATGAGAGAAAGACTGCGTGTGTGTGTGTGTGTGTGTGTGTGCGCGTGCGCGCAAGAGAGCCTGCATGTGTATGAAAGTGCAACAGAGCTTGTGTATGTGTGAGAGACTGCATATGATGACAGAGTGAGAGTGCTTGTTTGTGTTTGTGAGACCCTGAGACTGTGTATGTGTGTGTGTGTGTGTGAGAGTGACAGAGCCTGTGTATGTTACAATGTGTATGTGAGTGAGAGAGAGCTTGTGTTTGTGACAGCATATGTGTTTGTTGGTGAGGGGGAGAAAAGTAAAGATTGTTAGGTCCCCTCCTCCAATCCACAACAATATATGGGTGAGTGGAAATCAAAAGATCCCAGGTATGGAGATCTGGAAATTTTTAATCCTATTATTTTTAATTTTGGGGTGTTATTTCATGTATCTGTTGTTTGAAATATGTGATGTTTGGGAAATATTAGAAAAAAATTATGTTTACTGGATGTTTGGCTGTTGTCTTCTTGACATATTTTTTCTTTTTTTTAATATGGTTTTAATATTATGAATAATGTTTTATATCTCTTGACTTTATTGCTTAATGTTTTATGAAGAATGATGTTTCTGTTTTTCCATTATTGTAATGCATAATAGTCAGGCTTACTTTGTTTTCCAGAGCATATGTGTGAGCAAGAGTGAGTGAGCCAGTGAACATGTATGTGAGTGAGAGAGAACGATCACGCCAATGAGCATTTGTGTGAGCAAGAAGACTATTTAAAACAGTGAGCATGTGTGAGCCAGAGTTTGTGAGCCAGTCAGCATGTATGTGAGAGAAAATATAAGGGAGTTTGTGTGAGAATGAGCATATATGTTAGAAAGTGTGTATATATGAGAGGAGAAAGTTTGTGCATACCTCCTATCCCTGACTAATCCATGACAACCTGTGGGTGACTGGAATTTAAAGTTCCCAGGTATGAAGAGCAAGGGATTTTTTTTTTAGCCTTAGTTTTACCTATTGGGTGTCATTTGATGCATCGGCTGCTTTGAAATATTTATTCATTATATGAGTATGGCTTTACTATTATCATATCTTGATTTTATTGTTTGATGTTTAATGAGGAATGGTGATGTTTCTGATTTTCTATCATTGCACGTCATATGGAGTCTGTATTGTTATGGTTTCCAGTTCAGTTTTTGTTTACATGTTTCTATTTCAAATTTATAGTCACTTTATTCTATATTTGGTGAAGGTCTGTGTGTTCTGCATGTGTAACTGAGATGAGGTATTCTGCTAGTGTTTAGTTTCTTTGCAGGGATCTATAACAGCTTGGTTTGTTCTGTTATCCTAATATTGGATGTATTGGTGTTTTAGGGCTTACTGTAACAGAGTAGGTAGGCAATGCAGAGCCTGGGGAACTATACAAGCAGCAGACTCTGTAGTACTCAGCCAATGGGAATGCACTGGAATGAGGGTGGGGAGTATGGAGAAGTGGAGGCAAGCTACGGACACAAAAAGGGATGGGGTGAGCCAAAAGGAAGTGCCTATGCAGTGTTGGGGAGTCTTCTGTAGGCTGGGCTTTCCTCCTGAAAGGATCAACCGGCAGTGGAAACAGTGAGTCTCCTGGAGTGAGGGTGGGAAAGGGAAAGGGAGAGGGTGAGTGCACCTGCAGGCTGGGGAAGGACTGGCAGCAAGCAAAACCTTTTAGATAATCATGTGGTAGTACTGGAGTGGGGGTACTCACTCACTGTGTGAGCATATGAGCAGCAGCAGCAGCAGCAGCAGCAGCAGCAGCACAATGACAGAATGTGTGTTTCAGAGAGAGAGTGTGTGTGGGTATCTTTCTTCCTGACACAGAAAGAAACCCATATACACCATTTCTCTATGACATCCCCATACACTGTGAGCAAGAGTATGTGTGTGAGTGTCTTTGTGTCTGAGAGACTATGTGTGTGTCTGACACTGACTGGCAGTGTGATTGTCACATTACTTGGCAACTGGTTCATGAGCTGATTGGATGGCAAAAGACTTTAATACCAGACCAGGAATCCAAGATATAATTATGAGAGATGTAAACAGACTTGCGGGCGGAAGGCAACTGATTGCATGGATAGAAGAGGGCACGCAGCTCCGTTTCCTCACCTCTGGTCTAGGTTGTATTGTACGACTTAGTTATTTAGGAAAATGTGACATTTATGTTGGAGATTTTTTGGCTCATTTCTGCCAGGTCACATGATGTACCTGTGAAGGGTCAGTTTAGTGTACTTTTGGGAACTATTGAAACACATGCTGCAGGGAAAAATGCACAAGGGAGTCTGACAGATACCTTGTGGACTGGTTTTGAAAAAATCCCCCGGACTATTTTCCTGCAATCCACCCCTGATTGCTGATAAGATTATGAGGACATGGCATCGTTTGCAAAGGGGTTTAACATAAGATTTCTTTTTCTTTTTTTTACATACAGGTGAGTCTTCCTTAGCTTCAATATAACATTGTCTTTCACATCTTCTGCTTATTTCAGTGTTTCTTTGTCAGCTATGAATAATTTTTATGCCTCTGTTTTTTCCTTTTTCTTCATTAATCCTATGAAGTTGGAGTATGTAAATGAGACAATGTGGCTGCTGAAGTGTGAGCAAGTGTTTAGGGCTTTTTACTAAAAATTTGAACTGACCCCATGCAATGAGCCATGTGTATGTAGTGTGTTTCTTCCAGGTAATTCCAGATGTTGCTGATACCAGGAAAGTGACTCTGCACATTCAAAAAGGGATAATGAATGTTCTTCATATGGTAGTGAAGCTAAACATGTATTACACAATGTCAATTAGTGGTCAGCAGAGAAAGCCTTGTAAAGAGAATTCTTTTCAGTATCCTAAGATAGGAAAGGCCTCTGACTAGTGCTTGCTAAATATAAGCAAGTCTCAATTTTGGGTGACTGGAGCCCATATGATTTTAGTTAATACACAGTTTTATTTTTTAATGTTCATTTTAGGAAACATTATAAGCTTGCAATTAATCAAAATGTGTTTTCAAATTTTCCCACTTTTCAAGCTGACCTGTTAGATTTGAAGTCACTGTGGATGATGCAAGCCTTCCCAGCACAGAAGCTGTTGCTGCTTTTCATCATAAACCTTTCAAACCCTGCAACCAGTTTAATTTATTTTATATTCTGCCTTTCATGACTGGTCAGCTGCATCAAAGCAGACAACATTTAAATACCGAAGGTATCCCTTTGTCCCTAGAGAGCTTAAGCCTAAGTTTGTCCTTGAGCCAATGGATGGTAAAGCGACTTGCTCAAGGTCTTAAGGACCATCAGCAGGATTTGAATCCTAACTTCCTGGGTTTGTAGCCTGCTGCTCTAAGCACTAGGCTACTCCTCCACTCTTTCACAGCATTGCAGGACTTAGGCACATGGTTTAGGTACCAGACTATCTCTAGGCCAGTGGTTCTCAACCTTTCTAATGCCGTGACCCCGCAATACAGTTCCTCATGTTGCGGTGACCCCAAACCAAAAAATAATTTTGGTGGCTACTTCAAAACTGTAATTTTGCTACAGTTATGATTCGGAATGTAAATACCTGATATGCATTATGTATTCTCATTGCTACAAATCAAACATAATTTAAACATAGTGATTAATCACAAAAACAATATTTAATTATATGTTGAGAAATATTTATTACTAATTCCAATAAATAACATTTCACCATGGCATAGCATGGGTTTAAATATAACAACAATTCCAAATAAATAACATTTCACCATGGCATAGCATGGGTTTAAATATAACAACAGTAATATAACAGTAAACAACAGTGCAATATTTTGCAACAGTATGCTGCCAAATTCAGTGAGATGGTTGTGGTTGCTTCTTGCTTACCAATTCAGAAATGATTACACACAAAGCACCTTACACTTACACAGTATTGTGTGTATGGTGTGTGTACTGCTTTTACATTATTAACCTTTTTTACACCAGCAGGCTGTCTCACAGGCTCTCTTGGCTCTCTGCCTCTTGCCTCTCCGCCTCCTAGGCTTCTGTCCTCCGGCGCTTGCTGCGTCCGCCCACTGATGACGTCAGCAAGCGCTGGACACATGTAATGCGCTGTTATGGACTGTGGAGCATTTCCCCCGCTTCCCCTGCCCCTTAGGCCCCAGACGGATGATGCAATCACGTCTGCGCATGCGTGCAGGCATTCAGTTTGGAACGTGCATCCATAACGGCGTGCGTTCCAGCTGAATAGCGCTGCTGCAGACGGTAGCGCGACTTCTCAGCGGCTAAAGCCATCAGAAATATGTATTTTCCGATGGCTTTAGGCGACCCCTGTGTTTTGGTCGTTCGACCCCCGCCGGGGTCGCGACCCACAGGTTGAGAACCGCTGCTCTAGGCAGCTTTTGCTAAAGTCATAAATCAAATGAGATGCCGATCAACTAGAAGAATGAGGCATATATTTAGGACTTCTATTTGTAGATGTTTATAAATTGTAAATTTAGCTGCTTATTTTCTAGCTGTTTAGAGGTTCCTTGAGGTAAGCATGGGAAAAACACAAAAACAAAGTGGAATATGCAAAGCAGGCAAGGGGAGGGATGCAGGAGTATTAGCGGAAGTGGTGTTTTTCTGGTGTTTATCCTATAAATATATTATTTGTTTTGCCTTTGGGGTGTTTTATCAGTTAAAACCTAATATGCGTGTATTTGCTGATTTTCATATGCAGGATGTTATAACATTTTTCCCTTTTTGTTCATAGAAAGATGCTGCAGACCTTTCCTCGTTCTTACATGCATTTGTGATTTTCATCCCCTCATCTGAGCATGTGTTTTTTAAGCAATAGACTGCAGATTTTCTCCCGTTCTGTGTGTGGGGGGAAAAAAAGATTTCTCTGAGTAATTTAGAAAGTTAGTTAGATAAATCTACCCAGCTAAAAAAAAAACCAACTCCACTCCCCACCAACCAACTGAATGTGTGAACTGCTCAGAAGGGATGTGCATTCGTTGGGATGCATTTTTGCCTTACAATATGGCACTGGCCAGGCCCATGTTGGTGCCGTTTTATGTAGCAAAAATGTACCAAGACCCTGATCTTAGCTTTTGGCCCCATTTGCAATGATGTGAAGGTCCTAAAAAGCAAACCGGAAGGCGGTTTGTCAAAGCCAGAAGGCACAATAGAAACAGGACAGACCTGTCACCTTGGATCAGACTTGTTTTATTCGCACAAAATAGCCATAGTTAAAAAAGCCCAACTCTGGCCGAGTTTCGCGCATCGGCTGCACCAGGGGCTGATTAGAGATCAAATGCTCTTTCTATTTTATGGAAAAACTTGGGACCAGCGTCTGATCAGTAGACAAATTCAGTATTAGATGAAAACTGTAACTATAGTCGCCAGTACCTCTCACTATGCGCATTGATTACAGGCCTTTAATGATGAGAGACTGTGCACAATGAAGGCTGTGGGGTCACCGGGGGAGGGAGCTGGCTTTGTTTTTTGTTTCTTTAAATTTTGCTTCTTTTTCTTTTTTTTTTTTTGTTTTAAAGAAATGAAAAGAAACAAAGCAAAAAACAAACCTGAATGAGGTGGCTATAGAGCAGGGGTCGGGAACCCATGGCTCGCGAGCCAGATATGGCTCTTTTGAGGGCTGTATCTGGCTCGCAGACAGTCGCCACACTTTCCCGCTGACCCAGCTGCTCCCCGATCCTCCTCCGCCCGGGCTTAAAATGCTGTCAGCCCGGGCGGAACGCGGCAGGACAGCTGGAGTCAGCGGCACCGGCGTGCTCTCTTCTTCCCCCCCCCGCGGCCCGGAAGAGGAAGTGGAGAGTATCGGGTGCGTGCGCGGCAAGAAGAGGCCACGCTAGTGCGCTCGGCATCGGCCCGAAGAAAAGAAGACTGCAGCGTGGCTCGGAGGAAAATGAAGAGCTTCAACCGCGGCCGATGGGACTCCGCCTCCGCGAGGGCTGAAAATGAAGAGGTTAGCGTTGGGAGGAGGCTGCTGCTGCCGCGAGTTCCCGGGGTGGGGGTGGGGGAGAGAGAGAGTGAATGAGCGAGCAAACACAAATGCTTGCTCGCTCATTCACTCTCTCTCTCCCCCACCCCCACCTCTCCACTTCCTCTTCCGGGCCGCGGGGGGGGGGGGGGTGGCTGTGTGTGTGTGTGTGTATGTGTGTGAGAGAGATTGCATGTATGTGAATGATTGAGAGCCTGCCTGTGAGAGAGAGAGAGAGAGCATGAATGTAAGTTTACCATTGGGAACCTGTATGTGTAAGTTTGTGATTGAAAACCTGTTTGTGTGAAAGAGTATGTGTGTATGATTGAGATCCTTTGTGTGTGAGAGAAATCATGTGTATGTATGATTAAGAGCCTGTGTGTATAAGTAAGAGAGAGATCATGTGTGTCTGTGTGTGACTGAGAGCTGATTTAGGTGAGGGAGCATGTGAGTATGTGATTGAGAGCCTGTGTGTGTGTGTAAGCATGAAAAGATAGACAGCATGTGTGTAAATGTGTAATTAAGAGCCTATATAAGTGAGAGAGAAAAAACATGTGTATATGTGAGTACTGAGAGCATGTGTGTATAGGTGTGTCATTGAGAGCCAGTGGGAGAGAGAGCGCTGGTATGTGACTGAGAGAGGAGAAAGTTCCAAGCAAACCACCCCACCTCCTGCTAATTCAGAACAATCTCAGGACACCTGGATATCAAACATTCCCAGGTATGCAGAGCAAAAAAATTTTTGTATCCTTATTTTTCATTACTGGGTCTTTGTGTCTGCTATTTTGAAATATTTTGTTGGTATCTGGAAATGTTTTATATGAGTTTTTAATTATTGGATATTCCACTCATCAGCTGTTTCGAAATATGTTCTTTTTGTTAGTACAATTTTACTGCTGATGATTTTATATTTCTTGATTTGTTTTATAAGGATGGGTGATGTTTCTTTTTTCCTTTGTTACACTGCATACAGAGACTCTGGCTTGTTGCAGTTTCCAATTCAGTTTTTTCTGCATGCTTCTTGTTATGCGTTTTGGTCTCTTTATTCTATATTAGGTGAGGGACAGCACGTGATTCAGGTGAGGTTTTCTGCTGGCGTGTAGTTTCTGTGTAGGACTCTATAGCAGCCTGACTTGGTCCGTTTTCCTAATAGGAGATGTATTGGTGTCTTAAGGCCTGGTGTAATATTTTCAGAGACTTATTGTACTTTAAAAGTGTGATCTTACATAAAATGCACACATTTACTTGTATTTAGTTTTAAACATTGTATGGCTCTCATGGAATTACATTTTAAAATATGTGGCGTTTATGGCTCTCTCAGCCAAAAAGGTTCCTGACCCCTGCTATAGAGGGAAGAAGGGTGGTGGAGGCCCAAGTGCCTTATCTGGGAGGGCCCTCCCAGATAAGGCACTTGGGCCTCCACCTGCACCCCCCTTCCCCCCCAGTCTGGCTGGACTTCTTTGGTTGGAGGGTAAAGCACACAGAACTTGCCTGCCCTGAAATTCTCTCTGCCCCTTCTATTCCCCCACACCAAAATTTCTAGAACTGCGCTGAACCCGAACATTTTTTTTTAAGTCTGCATATCCTTAGGTTTTTGTAAATTGCTCCTTTAGAAGCTGATGCAGAAAGGTGCTTTCATCTGAATGCACAGATTTACCCTTATTCAACCACACATTTCATGGGCGTAAACCGTAGTGCCAATGCAGCCAGGAGTTTTACGCTCACAAACTGTGTGTTAAAAAATGTGAGTACTGCTGAGCGCCTTCGTATGGAAATCCCATGCAAATGAGGGCATTAAGCAATGAAGACAGGTGCACTAGCCTAACCTGGATTTTTTTTAGCGCTGGAAACTTAATTTCTTGCTCAGAGATGGAGTTAAAATATAAAATATCACATAAAATATCAAAAAAGCACATAAAATATAAAAAAAGAAGTCTTTCCACCTCTGCTGCCACTTAGCCACATAAGTATGGACTTATCCGGCTATCTGGTCACAGTTAGCTGTCATCACTTAGCTGGATAAATCAGTTCTTATCTGGCTAAGTGGCTAGTCACAGTCAGATAACCAGATAAGTAAAATTTATCCGGCTATCTCTTTTTTTCTGTTCTCAGCATGGTCTTTTTCTTCCCCAGTTCTCCCCCCTACTCAGAGTTGAAATGTTCATTCAGCCTGTGCTGAAAGCACATATTAACTCACTCTTTACACGTTTTAACTCCCGATGCATTAGCATATCATTAGCTTGCTGCATTGGGCGTTAAAAAAAAATTGTAATCTGTGCATTAAAACCGTGCGCTGAAATCCAGCGCACAGATTATTGCATCAGCCTGTTAGTGAATCAGGGTTTTAGTCTGTAAAAAAAAAAAAAATGGACTGCTTTGATTGAAGATGTGACGAATGAGTTTGAAGGCTTCAGGTCCTTGAGACAACAACACATATAATAGTCAGTATTAATACACAGCTTGGAAAACTCTATTACTTTGTTCATTATTAGAAAATAATTGTTCAGTGTAAATTAGTAGTCTGAAAAAATTCCCCCAACGGCTGCTTAGAGCTTTGGCATCAGTTCAACAATCTGATTAGTCTCACATTTAATAGCTTTTTCCTGATGTGAATCATTATTTTAAATAAATAAAACAATAAAACCAACATAGAACCATGGGTTTTGTTTTAATGTTAGGACA
This sequence comes from Rhinatrema bivittatum, assembly GCF_901001135.1. Lineage (NCBI taxonomy): Eukaryota > Metazoa > Chordata > Amphibia > Gymnophiona > Rhinatrematidae > Rhinatrema > Rhinatrema bivittatum. Next base: position 347,581,574 of record NC_042620.1, on the reverse strand, counting down.
AACCACACCCCTTCTCCCCCTCCTGCCCCTCCCCTCCTGATTTTCTGCAGCAGCTCGGGAGTGAATTCTGCCGTAAACTCTGAGGCACAGGTTACAAGATTTTGTAGCACATTTTCATACATTCACATACAGTTTGCATTACTTAATGAGGGTAATTTTCAAAGGCATTTCGTGTGGTAAAATGGTGCTTTACCTATGGAAATGGTGTTCTAAAATTGCCCACCTGCTATGCAGGTAAAGCTACATATGTGTGTCCTGTATACGGGATTTCAGGAGGGGTTTGGCCTTACATGCATATTTTTGCATTTTGAAATGTACGCTCCTGTATTTTCTCAAAGATTTTATGTGCCTATAATAGCAGGTGTAAACATGTTGGAGGTAAATTTAGTGAGATAATTTTCAAAGCGGACTTACGAGTTTTGAAAATTGATGGAATTTAACGTGCGCATGTGCCACCTAATTTAGTAGGACTATTACAAAATTACCTCCAAAATCTGCAAAAAGGTTACCCTTTAATAAAATTAAAGTTTTCCAAACTGGGTTTTTTCTCACTGGATCGCTTTCTTTTCCTTTCCTTTCTTTTTTTTATTTCGTTTTATGGTTTGTTTCATGTTGAGAGAACCAAATGAAAGGGAAACCACAAACAAAACAACAGGAAAATGTAGGTGCGCATCCCTAGACACTTTCTCTTGCAAAGTATTAAAAAAGGAAATGCTAATCTGGTAGCGATTTTGCAAATTATTGACCTCTGGTGGGCTAATATTTTGATTTTAATACCTGCTTAGTTCATCATTAAGCAGGCTGAAGAAGGAAGAGACGTTTATGTGGTTGTTTTGTCTTTATGTTTTGAATGATTTTATGTATTGTACATCGCTTCGGGCCACCCATTTAAAGATTACAGAGACAATTAATAAAATGTTTTTAAATAAATACACTTATTAGTGCTTATCGGAAAAAAACAAAAAAAGATGTTTTATATTATCACTGCTTCAGCTTTGTCATTACAACATTGCGAAACCAACTACTGGGAGCTTAATTTTCAGATTTACACATGAATTTTCACATGTTCAAAATTCTCCTAACACTGCATGAGATTATTTTATTTATATGTACTCAATGCAGTTGTTTTTTGTTTTTTTTAAGGATCTACGTACTGAAGAAACATTAAGCTGAGATTGTAAACAGGGCATATTTAGGAAAAAGAAAACAGGAAAAGCTCCGTGTTAAAGCAATGCATGATCAGTGCCTCACCAATGGAAGCTCCGTATTACAAATAAATCAGATTAGCTAAAACATGCTTTCCTGCCGTTACTCTTCTATTAGGCAGGATTTACAAGGAGCCCTTAGCAGACATTTTGCGTTGCCATAGCAGCCCATATTTCCTGCAGGGTTGTGACCTTTAATGACTGCGGTGGAAAACAAGGGCCTCGTTACAGACTGGTAAATCCCCCATTCGCAAAGGAGCCGGGATCGGGTTTAAACATCAGGAAAGAGCAGGCGCCGGGGAAAATACTGGTGCCTTTAGGAAAATCACCGTTCAGGTTATTGCATGGTGTCGCTGTGTGTAAATAATGAGTTCTTAAATTTGACAGTAAAATAAAGAAAGCGGAGGGTTTATGACAGCTTTTAATGTGGCTGCAGAGTTCAGAGTTCTTCTGGTGTAGATGTCATTCTCTTAATCACTACCAACTTTTTTCATACTTTTAAGGAAAGATTTTGGCCTTGATTGAATTTTTAATGTTGCTATAATAATTAATAATAATAATAGTAATAATAATAATAAAAGACTGAGGGCTTAGAACAGACACTTGTAGGAGTTCTCTGCTGGTGTATTATAACACAGTGAGAAAGGTTCATCCCCAGACCTCTATAAAGAATCTCCTGGGGCAAACCAGAGTGTTTCCCAAATATCTCAAATGATAACATGACTGAAAGATAAACAACAGGCATTGTCTTGCTTCTTTGTCAATCAGAAGGATCAAATGAACTCCTGTGTGTGTGTGTACTTCCTCTTTCCTTTGCTATATTTTAATACAAAATGCCCAGGTTAGTTAAGCTGGTCAGGTGACTTGTGTGGCTAACCAGTCCAATGTGTAGCCCCTCTTCTCAAACAAGACAGATGGAACAGGCAGATATAGAGGGAGAGCATAAGACCTAACCTCAACCCCCTCAATCTCTCTCTTTGGGCTTTTTGTCCTTGTTTGTCTGTTGCATTGGGGCAGTACTCAGACATGTGCTGCTAACGGTTCTCCCTTGTGGATGCTCTTCATGGCCCTGCTCATATCGCACAGCCCATCAAGAGGGTCCACCAGGGAGAACACAGACTGCCAATGGGCTCGATTATGTTTTGGACTTTATAGAAAGAAAATTCACAGGTAAAAGAATATTTCTTCTCTGCAAAGAAAGGTTAAAGGATACATGCTAAGGCTGTTTCTTCCTTCACCAATCCTAGTCTGTCAGGTTCCAGGATCCAATCATATTGGAAAGTATCCCTGGGTCAGAGCTCTGTTGGATTAGGTCTCCATTGGGTTTGTAAGCACCAGGGTATCTTGAGTCTGATCTCAGTATGTCAGGTTTTCCTAGCACCTAGACCAGTGGGTTATGCACCTCTACCAGCAGATGGAGACAGAGCAAACTGACGTCACAGTATATATACCCCTGCAGTGACATCAGCCCAACAGCATTCTCCGCTCAGCAGATGGTGGACATGCATTTCCTAGAGATGAGCTTCATTTTTCTGGCTCGGGTCGGGTTTCAGTTCGGGCGCTTCGTGGGAAACTCCCACGGATCGTTTTTCGCCAAAAACGAAACTGGAACCCAAACCCAAAACCGGAAAAATGAATTAAAAAAAAACACAAATCGGTTATTTGATGTTGAGCGCCTTCGAGCCAAGGCCGCCATTCCTTGAATGCAAGCTTTATTGCCAAGGGCTCTTTATCGCCGATCCCATAATTTTTCTCGGCAGGAGACAATCTTCGTAAGAAGAACGAACAGGGACGTAAGGCTTTCGAGTCTCCTGTTTGGCTTGACACAGCCCCTACACCCACATCTGAAGCATCAACTTCGACGATAAAGGGCTTGTTGGGGTCTGGATGCTGCAAGCACATTTCTGTGGAGAAGGCAGTCTTCAATTTCTCAAACACGGAAATGGCCTCTGCTGACCATTTTGAAGCGTTGGCACCCTTGCGGGTCATCGCAGTTAAGGGTACGGTTAAAGAAGAGTAGTTCTTTATGAACCCAGGAATCTCCTTAAAGCCTTCAGGTTGGTAGGTTAGGACCTATTCTTGATACTTTCAAGTTTGTGAGGGTCCATTTGGAAGCCTTCTTTTGACATGATGTAGCCTAGAAAAGGCACTGAATCTTTGTGAAATTCACACTTAGAAAGTTTGGCATACAGCCGGTGTTCACGAAGACGGTGGAGTACTTGCTTGACGTCTGCAATGTGGGTGTCCAAATCCTGAGAGAAGATTAATATATCATCCAGGTAGACCACAATGTTCTTATACAGCAGATCCCGCAAGATGTCGTTCATCATATTTTGGAAAATGGCGGGTGCGTTGCACAACCCAAACAGCATTACTAGATACTGAGAATGAGGTTGTAGGCCCCCTTCAGGTCAAGCTTTGAAAATATCTTGGCCCCTGCAGGCGGTGAAACAGTTCCGAGATTAACGGCAAGGGGTAACGGTCTTTGATCGTGATTTCGTTTAGACCTCGGTAATCAATACATGGACGTAGGGTACCGTCTTTCTTCCCCACAAAGAAAAAGCCTGCACCGGCCAGCAACTTTGATGGTCAGATAAAGCCCTTCTGGAGATTTTCTTCAATGTATTCCGACATTGCTTTATTCTCAAGAGCTGAGAGAGGGTACACCCTACCCTTCGGTGGCTCAGTGTTGGGCTTCAGTCTTATGGCACAGTCATAGGGCCTATGTGGAGGAAGAATATCAGCCGCTTCTTTGGAGAATACATCTTTGAAGGATGCGTATTGGGGCGGCAGCCCTGACATCACTGGAGTCGTAGGTATGCACATGATAGGAGAGATCTCCTGAAGACACTTCTCATGACATACTGGGCCCCAGCGGGAAAGATCCAATGATGCCCAGTCAAATTGTGGTTGGTGCACTTGTAACCAGGGTAACCCCAGGACGATAGGGTGCATGGCCTTTTCCAGTACAAAGAAGGAGAGCGATTCCGTATGGAGAGCTCCGGTGTAGAGAGTAACTGGTACAGTTTGGCAAGTCACGTCGCCGGGTAAGGGCTCTCCATGAATGGAGGATAACAGTAGTGGATCTTTCAACTTGATGAGGGGAATCCTCAAGTATTCCACTAGACGTCTGAGAATGAAGTTGCCTCCTGCCCCTGAATCCACCAGGGCAAGAGTCTGAACCGTGACTGGTCCGTAAGTCAAAGAGACTGGAAGAGAAAGCAGAGGAGAGGGCGCAGTATGGCCTAAGAACAGTCCTCCTGCAGGACTTAGGCCCGTCCGTTTTCCGGACGAATGTAGAGACATTATGGCCGGGCTGACCACAGTACATGCAAAGGCTGCGCTTTTTCTGAAGTCTTCTTTCTTTGGAAGTTAAGTGTCCATGACCAAGTTGCATCGGTTCATCTTTATCAGCAGCAAGAATTACTGGAACCATCCAAGGTGCGGATATAGAACTAGCCTGTTTCAACCCAGGTAGCACCTTAGGCCGGAGTTCCTTCACCTTGTCCCGGAGCCGGTGATCAATCCGAGTGGCCAAGGCTATTAATTCGTCCAGCAAGTCAGGTGTTTCGCAAGCAGTCAGCTCGTCCTTTAAACGGGTATCCAGGCCTCTGCAAAAGAGTGTCTTGAGACATTTGGGGTCCCAGCAGAGTTCTGCCGCAAGAGTTTTGAACTCGATGGCAAATTCAGCCAATGATCTCTTGCCTTGCTTCAATTCCACCAAAGCAGAACTTGCTACAGCAGTTCGAGCACGGTCATTGAAAACGGATTTGAACAAGTCCATAAATCCTTCTATGTCCTGCAAAATGGGGTCCTTGTGCTCCCACAAGGTAGATGCCCAAGACAAGGCCCTACCATCCAGGTATGAAAGGATGTAGGTAGTCTTGGAAAGAGCCATAGGAAATAAAGATGGCTGTAAGGCAAAATGCATGCAGCACTGGTTTAAGAAGCCTTGGGTCTTCTGAATTTCACCGGAAAAGCGGATTGGAGCCGCCAGTGGTACAGCAGTTTTTAAAGTTACCTCCTGTAACTGACCTTCATGGTTGGAAGCTGTGCCTTTGACCTTCTGTGTGTGTAGATGATGAAACGCTAAAGTACATATCTCCAAGGCGTCTTGCTGCTCCACAATGCACTCAGGTCCGGTATGGCCTGCAAGGCATTGAGTTGTGCCGGATCCACAAACACTAACAATCTATTAGTGTTCGTGGTAGTTGTGGGTGGATCCTTGGGCCGGTGACAGATGACCATGCCCCCGGGGGAAGATCCCGATCCGAGTATGGAGACAGACACACACTAGTTCTTTTATTAAACAGTATATTGAACCACCAGAGGTGGCAGTAGTGAGCTGGAAGTACCCAGGTGGGCTGTAGTCCCTCAGATACTGGAACAGTGATCCTGGATAACTGAGCTGTAGAGAAACTGAATATAGTGAATAGGCAGGTATGCAGAGTTCAGGAACAGAACCTTGATGGTAACACTCACACAATAGTCTCTTAGAAGCAGCCCAGGAGCTGGAATGAAGTAGGCCCTCGAGGAGCGAGTACCTGGTTCCAGGGAATGCTCTGAGAGAGAGATGGTAACTCACTGGTGTTGTAGGCAGCGATGACTTCCTGGCAGAAGTGGTATTCAGTAGCAAGTCCGGGAACGTGGGCCCTCGAGGAGCGAGTACCGGTTCCAGACTGTGATCTGAAAAGCAAAAGAGACAGCGAGGCCCCCGAGGAGCGGGTACCCCTGATAAAATCCGAGGAGGCAGAGTAGCAAGGTATGCGGAGAGCGAATCCCATCCGATACCTGGAGGAAGCTAGGTAACCTTTCCTTTGCTAACAACTTTTGTTAGCGAATACAGAGACCTTAAATATCCGGTGAGGATGATGTCACCTCAGGGGGACGCCCCTGAGGTTCGCCCCACTGCTGGTATTTGAGTTGGGGCCGCGCCGTGCGCGCACCCTTAGGCTGCTAGGAAACATGGCGGAGTGCAGCGCCTAGCTGGTCCGGGGACGCAGGAGGGGAACGGCAAGATGATGCCGCGCAGCCAAACTTCCAACAGGCAAAGAGGGAGCCGCCAAAGAGGTAAGGTGAGAGAAGTGGAGATGTCGGGCAGCGACGGTCGCAACAGCGTGGACTTAGCTGCTGGGATAGCTGAAGGACAGCGGGTGCAGGAAGTTGAGCGTGGCGGTGCCAGCATATGCCCTCTCGCCCTGTAGCCAGAGACCGTCTCTGTACTCAGCTGGGAAAGGCTGAGCTCAGGTAAGATTCAATAATAATAATAATAATAACAGCATAACTATAGGGACGCATAAGGAGGGTTTTTTGTGTAAGGCTTTCTCCTTACCTGGTCTCCGTGCTCAGCAGGCTGTTCTGACATTCGTCCCAATTTGAGGGAGGTTTAAGTGACGTGCGCAGCCTCTATATCGCTCCATGGTGAGACCGCACCTTGAATACTGTGTACAATTCTGGTCGCCGCATCTCAAAAAAGATATAGTTGTGATAGAGAAGGTACAGAGAAGGGCAACCAAAATGATAGAGGGATGGAACAGCTCCCCTTTGAGGAAAGGCTGAAGAGGTTAGGGCTGTTCAGCTTGGAGAAGAGACGGCTGAGGGGGGATATGATAGAGGTCTTTAAGATCATGAGAGGTCTTGAACGAGTAGATGTGACTCGGTTATTTACACTTTCGAATAATTGAAGGACTAGGGGGCATTCCATGAAGTTAGCAAGTAGCACATATAAGACTAATTGGAGAAAATTCTTTTTCATTCAACGCACAATAAAACTCTGGAATTTGTTGCCAGAGGATGAGGTTAGTACAGTTAGTGTAGCTGGGTTCAAAAAAGGTTTGGATAAGTTCTTGGAGAAGAAGTCCATTAACTGCTATTAATCAAGTTTACTTAGGGAATAGCCATTGCTATTAATTGCATCAGTAGCATGGGATCTTCTTAGTGTTTGGGTAATTGCCAGGCTCTTGTGGCCTGGTTTGGCCTCTGTTGGAAAAAGGATGCTGGGTTTGATTGACCCTTGGTCTGACACAGCATGGCAATTTCTTATGTTCTTATCGGCTAGACCCTGCTCTGAGACCTTTCTCCTGTGCGCCGCATGGTAGGCCGCAGCAGTGTTTTGCGCGTTTTGCCTGTGTGTTTGGCTGCCTTCTTCAGGAGTGTTGGTTCAGGCAGTGCGTCTGTTTGTGCATCCAGATTGTGCATCCAGTTTTTGGATGCTTAGGCATGTGTCGGTTTGGGCATCCAGGTTAAGTGGTGTCTGGCCTAGACATGTGCTTAACCATGCGTTTAACTTGGGTGCGTTGATTGTGCACTTATCTTTGGGAGGCCCAGGTTTTGGACGCCTAAAATTTTGGATGCCTAATTTTTGGATGCATAATAAAAAAAAAAAAAAGAAAAGAAAGGAGAATGGTGCCTATAGCTAAGAAATCTAAGCGCCTTTCCCTATGTGCTGTCTGTCATATTCAGGCATCTCAGCCTGGCATGTCCTCTAACTTATGCCTGTTGTGGTCCGGTCCGTGAAGCTCATGTCCTGGTCCTTACCTCGAGGGTTCCTGCCGGCTGAGAATGAAGCAGAGTCGGGATCTGGGCGCCCCCGCGGGGGAGACGCCATTGCTGGTCTGCCTCTAGGCGCGCGCGTGCGGATGCCTCGCGCTTATCTAGACAGTTTCCCATCTGAGGGTGGCTCCGCCCCCAGTCTGACGTCAGAAGCCGCGGCCTACTTAGGGCCACCGCGGACACCCGATCAGTACCTTGCAACAGGGTTCCTTTGATCCCCCGTTGCCTCGAGCTCCGGATTCTGCCAGCGTCCTGGCTACTCCGTTCATGCCTGCCTGCCTGCCGGTTCCTGCCTGCCTACAGTCTGTGCTGGTTCCTGCCTGTCTACAGCCCAAGCCGGGATCCTGCCAACCAGCCCAAGTCGGGTTCCTGCCTGTCTACAGCCCAAGTTGGGTTCCTGCCAGCCAGCCCATGCCGGGTTCCTGCCAGCCAGCCCAAGCCGGGATCCTGCCTGCCTACAGCCCAAACCGGGCCCCTGCCTGTCTTCAGCCCAAGCCGGGCTCCAGCCTGTCTACAACCCTTGCCGGATTCCTGCCTGCCTCAGCCAAGCCTGATACTCATCTGCTTCCTCTCTATCGACCGCCTCGCCTAAGTCCCAGCGGTCAGGCCCCTACGGGCTCCTCCCGGGGGGGGGGCTTCGACTTCCAGGGTGAATCTCCTAAGTCCCAGCGGCTGGACTCCCAAGGGCTTCTCCCGGGGGAGTACCAGCTTCCAGGGAGAAGCCGTTTCTACCTGCCCACCAGGAGTCTACGTGCGTATCTTATAAAATCCAGCGTACTTTTATCGCGCCTGTGCTGTCTTTTAAAATGTACCCCTATATGCCCAACAAGGTGGGCCTATCTACAGGTAATTGGTTTGATAGCGGCAAGTTGGAAGTAGTGCCATGGGCGAGGGCACACATGCATCCTCTTCAGCTCTTCCTGCTGTCTCGTTGGAACCACAGTCTCAGGACTACTTGATTCAATTCTACCTGCCGATGGAAATCTGCTCTCACCTCCAGGCTGTTCAGCTTGGAGAAGAGACGGCTGAGGGGGGATATGATAGAGGTCTTTAAGATCATAAGAGGTCTTGAACGAGTAGATGTGACTCAGTTATTTACACTTTCGAATAATAGAAGGACTAGGGGTTATTCCATGAAGTTAGCAAGTAGCACATTTAAGACTAATCGGAGAAAATTCTTTTTCACTCAACGCACAATAAAGCTCTGGAATTTGTTGCCAGAGGATGTGGTTAGTGCATTTAGTGTAGCTGGGTTCAAAAAAGGTTTGGATAAGTTCTTGGACGAGAAGTCCATTAACTGCTATTAATCAAGTTTACTTAGTGAATAGCCACTGCTATTAATTGCATCAGTAGCATGGGATCTTCTTAGTGTTTGGGTAATTGCCAGGTTCTTGTGGCCTGGTTTGGCCTCTGTTGGAAACAGGAAGCTGGGCTTGATGGACCCTTGGTCTGACCCAGCATGGCAATTTCTTATATTCTTATGAGTAGTAATTTCTCATTTCCTAGCACCTAGACAGATGGGTTCAGGATCAGTGGGACATACCAAAGCTCCTCCCGAATAGGATGGGAGACTACCCACTGTCCAGTCAAAACCGTATGTGTAAAGGCTGCGTCCTCCCAGGCCTGCACATCCAGATGATAATACCTGGAAAAGGTGTGTAAGGAGGACCACGTCACAGCTTGGCAAATGTCGACGGGAGACAACAATCTAACTTCCATCCATGACGTTGCCTGAACCCTAGTGGAATGAGCCTTAACCTGAGTGGCAATGGCTTTTGAGTAGCCACATACGCAGTCTTGACTACCTCCTTTCTCCAGCGAGCTGTTGAGACCCATAAAGCCTGCTTGCCCTGTTTACCTCCACCATGAAAGACAAACAGGCAATCCGTCTTTCGAAAAAGTTTAGAAACCTCCAGATACTTCAGGACATGTCTCTCAACATCCAAGGGATGCAACAGGCAACATTTCTTTGCATCGCTTTCCTTATCCAGAGACAGCAAGGAAATGGACTGATTCATGTGAAAATCTGAGACCACTTTAGGTAAGAAAGAAGGAACAGTATACAGTTGAATCGCTCCTGGAGTCACCCAAAGGAACGGTTCCCGACAAGACAAAGCCTGCAGCTCGGAATTTAGACACACAGAACATATTGCCACCAGAAACACCGTTTTCAAAGTCAGTAAGTGCAAGGAAAGGGAGTGCATTGGTCGAAACGTAGAACCTGCCAAAAAGTTCAAAATCAGATAAAGACTCCACAAGTGTACCAGTTACTGCAAGGGAAGACAAAGATGCTTCACTCCCCTCAAGAAATGGGCCACATCAGGATGAGACGATAAGGATTCACCATTCACTTAACCCCTGAAACAGGCAAGAGCTGCTACCTGTACCTTCAAGGAATTAAAGGCCAAATCTTTATTCAACCCATCCTGCAAAAATTCCAAAATGAGCGGGATCCTAACTGAACGAGAAAGCACTCCTCAATCCTTACACCAAACCTTAAACGCTCACCAAACCTATATATAGGCTAAGGAAGTGGAGAATTTTAATGCTCGTAGCAAGGTGGCAATCACTGCAGTAGAATATCCACGCTTCAACAAGCGAGCCCTCTCAAGAGCCATCCTGTAAGACAAAACAGAGTTAGATCTTCATGAAGGACAGGTGCCTGCTGCAACAGATTCCTGTGGGCTGGAAGATGAAGGGGGGGGGAAATCTACCAGGAGTCTTCGCAGATCTGCATTCCATGGTCTCCTGGGCCAATCCGCTGTCGCCAAAAGCACCATCCCCCTGTGGCCTTCGACCCTCCGAGCTATTCTGCACAACATAGGCCAGGGAGGAAAGGCCTACAGCAGCTTGTCCTCTGGCCAGACCTGCACAAGAGCATTGATACCCAAGGATTTCGGATTTCTCTTGCGACTGAATCATCGAAGAACATTCGCATTGCGAGAAGTCAACACCAGGTCTAGGAATGGAAGGCCCCAGTGATCCACTATCAGCTGAAATGCCTTGTCTGACAATACCCATTCTCCTGGGTCCAGACAGTCTCTGCTGAGAGTCTGCTCTTGCATTGTCTTTTCCTGCAATGTGCAAGGCTGAAATCTCCTGGAGATGCACTTCCGTCCATTGCATAAGTTGGTCTATTTGCTATGACACTTGCTGGCTCTTGGATCCTCCCTGCCGATTGATATAAGCGACCATTGTTGCGTTGTCCGACATTACTCGGACTGTTCGACCTTGCAGGCCTGCTGCTGAATTACAAGCACACCAACCAGACCGCCTGGGCTTCCAGCTGATTGATGTTTCAGAGAGACTCCTCTGAAGTAGAACACCCTTGTGCCAATAGTTCCTGACAATGAGCTCCCCAAACCTGGAGGCTCGCATCTGTCGTGAGTACCAACCAATCCAGCGATGTCAGGGAAACTCCATTTCTCAGATGATCCGCTTGCAACTTACCTGATAATTTCCTGTTCCTTAATTTAGACAGATGGATTCATCTTTCCGCCCTTGGCTGCCGTATGATTGTGTTAGTCCTCCTGTATGGCTTCGTGTTCCAAGGGTTACTGATAAATGTCACTCCAGTCCCTAGACTATTGTTAATGTATTTCTTGTCTGAGCTCAGTGTTTCATGTTGGCTGAGTTTTGAAATGGTTATCTGTTTTTAATCAAGTTTTTGCTAGTATGTCCACAGTTGCTTTTGAAGAGAATACTGGCATGCTGATGTCACTGCAGGAGTATTTATGCTGTGATGTAATTTTGCTCTTGGATAAGGAAAGCTCCTACAAGTGATCATGCTCTATGGCTGGCAGCTAGGATATATCTTTTGTGGTGTGAACAGGAAGATCTTGGCAGACTAGATGGGCCCATTGGTCTTTCACCGTCATCTACTATGCTATGCTATGCTGTGCTCTATAAGTAACCATATTTACAACAAAACGTTTGTACTATCTCTATTCATGGCATGGTAGTTATTTAAATGAAATGTTTGGGAAATCCTTGGGGGTTACTTGGTGATATGCAATGTCAATAGAACAACTCAACTTCACCCTCAGACTAGGTGTGTGTAAAATGCTCTGTGCAGTCTGCAAGGTACAAGTGTATATTAATGGACAGACATAATCCACTTATTGGCAAGAAGTAATTTCATAAAAAAGATTCTCTTCATATAATTCTTTGTAAATAAGAAAGTCCTGTGCAGAAAGTTTCTCTCTCATTTGCAAAACTGGTCTCTGTGTAGATAAAAAAATCATTCACATTTGGGAACAAACAGGTGTAATTTTTCATGCAACAGTTCTGATAGATTCCTTAGCTGGTGCATTGGCTATCAAGTTTTCTTTGTTTGGGCAAGCTGTGCAGCTGAGGATTTGGCCATTCCTGTGGCAATTCCTGAAATATTTAATATATTTATTAATTAACATTTGATATTCAGCCTTTTTTTTTTTCCCAAGGATGGCCTCAAGGCATATTGCAAAGAAATCCAATCAATTGTAGTCAAGTATCACTTACAGTAGGAATCAAGTTAGATTCACAATAGTAAACACTTTGTACAGATCAGGTTGAAAGTGAGGAGGGGTTGTGCTCAGTTAAATGGGTTAGAGAAGTAGATGGTTTAGGGAAGGGAGGAAGATAGTAAATCATCCTTTAAAGGCTGATAATATTAAAATAGGATCAAGGATCTAAAGGGAGAACAAGAATATAGTATGGGTGCAGACAAAGTAAGAATCTAAAATACGAAAGTCCAGGGATTTCAAAGTTACCATCCTTGTTCAAGAGATCTGGTACTCAGTTTCTTAAGACTAATGGACATAAGAACATGCCATATTGGGTCAGACCAAGGGTCCATCAAGCCCAGCATCCTGTTTCCAATAGTGGCCAATCCAGGCCATAAGAACCTGGCAAGTACCCAAAAACTAAGTCTATTCCATGCTACTGTTGCTAGTAATAGCAGTGGCTATTTTCTAAGTCAACTTAATTAATAGCAGTTAATGGACTTCTCCAAAAACTTATCCAATCCTTTTTTAAACACAGCTACACTAACTGCACTAACCACATCCTCTGGCAACAAATTCCAGAGCTTAATTGTGCTTTGAGTGAAAAAGAACTTTCTCCGATTAGTTTTAAATGTGCCACATGCTAACTTCATGGAGTGCCCCCTAGTCTTTCTATTATTCGAAAGAGTAAATAACTGATTCACATTAACCCGTTCTAGACCTCTCATGATTTTAAACACCTCTATCATATCCCCCCTCAGTCGTCTCTTCTCCAAGCTGAAAACTCCTAACCTCTTTAGTCTTTCCTCATAGGGGAGCTGTTCCATTCCCTTTATTATTTTGATCGCCCTTCTCTGTACCTTCTCCATCGCAACTATATCTTTTTTGAGATGCGGGGACCAGAATTGTATACCTTTACTGAGTATACTCCTCAAAGGTCTCACCTTTACTGAGGAGTATAGGGGAAGGCTTGGCCGAACAGCCATGCCTTTATTTTTTTCTGGAAAGTGAGGTAGCATGGCTCAAGGTGGAGGGGTAGTGATGCACTTGACCCAAAGTTTTGGTGCATAATAGCTGAGTGCATGAAGTCTTGGACAAGTCAATCTGGTAGAAACCAGAAGAGGAGAAGAAAGAAGAGCCATTTGGAAGGACTGGAATTCTTTTGTGCGAGTATAGGAGAAAAGAAATTGGGAGAGATACCCTGAGGCCTATTTATTCATACATTTGAAGACAAAGCAGAGGGTTTTGAAGTTTATTCTACTTTCAACTGGAAGCTAGAGCAGCTGGTTTAAGATTGGTCTTTTGTAGTCTGTCGCTTTGGCCCCAACCAAAATTCTGGCATCTATATTTTGTATGGACCCAAAAAACAAATCGGAAGCCGATCCAGTTGGCTGTATTAGAGTAAAACAATAGGAATCGGATGATCACACGAAGCCCTTTATTATGTGCCCTTTTTTTTTTTTTTATCACACGAAGCCCTTTATTATGTGCCCGACTCTGGCCGAGTTTCGCTCGTAGAGCTGCCTCAGGGGCAACTACAACAAAACAATATATCAATAAATACAAAACTTACTAAATGACGCATTAAAATTAAAAACATTAAAACATGTATAGGTGTACATACTCAAATCATAGAAAATACATGTATAAGTGTACAAACTATTTAGAATATAAACTTCCAACATAAATAATATAAAAACATGTATAGATGTACTTATCAAATCATAAAATAAAATACATGTATAAACATAGAAAAGTTGTAAAAAACCAATATACTTAAAAATGTGAACATTTCAACATCAATAATTGTATGAACTCATGGATAATACATAAACATTAAAATAATGTAGACAGAAAGTAAAAAGTGTTCAATGGAACCGGAGAGGCTGACTAATTCATATTGGAGTTCATAATCCAAAACTTTGATTGGAGTCTGTATATATTATATCATTAATTATATAAATAGATCTTACTTCAATTGGCAGGATTTGAAAAATGCCTGCTGGGCTGCTGTCACATATCACACTGTCACAAAGTCACGTAAAGATATATATATTAGTTCCTAAATAGAAATCAAAGGTAAATATACCATGTCATTGGAACAATAACTGAACATTAATTGCATATTAAATATTGGCGAACACATCCAAAACACTTAATTGACTCATGAATCTATTCTCATAAAGATTCTATTAATATAATCAAAACAGTTAACTAATTAACTGCAGGTATTTTGGAATGTCTCCACAATTTTTTGATCAAAATAATTTCCAATAAATTATAATCATACATCAACCAAAACTTTGTAGCGTTAGATGCTTCCAATTTTTTAAAAAAACACTCACACAACGCGCTTGTCACCCACTCAATACAACACAATCACATACACTACTAACAACCACCAACGCTATAAGTTTCAGTATAAGTAGCTGCACACTAGCGCATACTTGAATTCTAATCATAAATCAAAAAAACTTCGCTACCTTATGTAGAACTAATATATTATCTTCATAACGGTAGAAGCTTCCGACATTGTTAACCACTCACACATCGCGCTTATCACACATTCCTAACCACAAAATCCAATAAAATCACACGTACTACTAACAACTACGAAAGCTGTCAGTCTCAGTTTAAATCGCGATACTCACAGCTTTTTGGCGCCAAAACCTACATAGCCTAATATATCAAACAAGTTAAACATTAGCGCATATTTAAAATTTAAAAGCATAAATCAACAAACTACATAAAATATTATTATACCAATAATGTAACCCTAAGGGACATTATATATAATATCAATCATAAAATTAAACCATAGCTATTTTTATGATTATTGTATATCACTTCATAAGATATCTCTCACAGAGCGTACTATTTTCTATAAAACAAATTCATTTTTTAGTTAACTTCTTATATATCACTCTTGTTGTCACCATCGAATAGCTCTACATTTTTTCATACTTTTAAATACAGGACAAACTACAATGTATTCTAGCCATAAGACAAACCAAATTGTATCAAACAAATGGGAAAATTACATATCTCTAACATATAGTTTAAAAGTGAACGCTAGACACATTAAACACTATCAACACTTAAATATCGCGCTTCTCTTGCACTCATACTCAGCTACTTATACTGAAACTTATAGCGTTGGTGGTTGTTAGTAGTGTATGTGATTGTGTTGTATTGAGTGGGTGACAAGCGTGTTGTGTGAGTGTTTTTTTAAAAAATTGGAAGCATCTAACGCTACAAAGTTTTGGTTGATGTATGATTATAATTTATTGGAAATTATTTTGATCAAAAAATTGTGGAGACATTCCAAAATACCTGCAGTTAATTAGTTAACTGTTTTGATTATATTAATAGAATCTTTATGAGAATAGATTCATGAGTCAATTAAGTGTTTTGGATGTGTTCGCCAATATTTAATATGCAATTAATGTTCAGTTATTGTTCCAATGACATGGTATATTTACCTTTGATTTCTATTTAGGAACTAATATATATATCTTTATGTGACTTTGTGACAGTGTGATATGTGACAGCAGCCCAGCAGGCATTTTTCAAATCCTGCCAATTGAAGTAAGATCTATTTATATAATTAATGATATAATATATACAGACTCCAATCAAAGTTTTGGATTATGAACTCCAATATGAATTAGTCAGCCTCTCCGGTTCCATTGAACACTTTTTACTTTCTGTCTACATTATTTTAATGTTTATGTATTATCCATGAGTTCATACAATTATTGATGTTGAAATGTTCACATTTTTAAGTATATTGGTTTTTTACAACTTTTCTATGTTTATACATGTATTTTATTTTATGATTTGATAAGTACATCTATACATGTTTTTATATTATTTATGTTGGAAGTTTATATTCTAAATAGTTTGTACACTTATACATGTATTTTCTATGATTTGAGTATGTACACCTATACATGTTTTAATGTTTTTAATTTTAATGCGTCATTTAGTAAGTTTTGTATTTATTGATATATTGTTTTGTTGTAGTTGCCCCTGAGGCAGCTCTACGAGCGAAACTCGGCCAGAGTCGGGCACATAATAAAGGGCTTCGTGTGATAAAAAAAAAAAAAGGCACATAATAAAGGGCTTCGTGTGATCATCCGATCTATATTTTGTAAGAATTGGAGGCATTTCAGATTGAATTGTGAAATATTGATTAGAAAATTGCCACAATCAGTTCAATTAGTGATTAATGCACGTATTACGGTAGTAAGGTTGCATTGCTCAAGGAAGTTGCCCAATTGGTGAATCGGATACATGTAGGAAGGCTTCATCACTTTTGAGATGTAGGATTCCATCATGAGATTTTGATTGAGTTGAACCCCTAGGCTAAATACTGACTCCTTAGGATGTAAGAGGGTGCCTGTCTGGGAAGGTAGGGATTATAAAGGATAACTTTGACAGCTTAGCCATAGGAGTTCCGATTTGGAAGGGTTTAATTTTAGTTTGTGGTTGCTAAACCATTGGGCTAATGCTGTAGAATAGTTTTATTCTTGATTCTGGTATCTTGGAGAATTCCTAGAATTTGTTTGTAGGATCTAGGTGTTCTGTGCACTGAATTGGCATATTTTCTCTTGAATCTCCATTTTTTTCCTTCCTTTTTGTTCCCCTTCAAGGCCTTCCTTCAGCTCTTTCTTCTATCCTGCTGTTGTGGATTTTCCACCAACTCCGCACAGTGCCATTCTGACTTTACTCCTGTAGTGTTATCCCTGGCCATTATTTTAATGATGGTGAGAAAGGAAATCTGTTTTCTTTATTTTTTTATATCAGTTGTAGTTAACAGGACACCAGAATTTTGGGGTGATTCCTTTCTGCTTGTAAGCAGTATATAATATGAGTATCTTATCATTCCATCTTTCTTCTTTATAGAAAGAGAAAATAATATATAAAAAAGGAAAAATAAAAATGGAATACATTTCTTTTTGGTACTAATATATAATTGCTGTAAATTTCACCACTTATTTTTTTGTTCATTGGGATAGTTTTTAGTGGTGTTCTGTCTACCCTCAACCTTTTTTTTACCATCAAACAAAAGAACCACCCTCAGACACAAACAGCCCCTTCCCCCATATACAGCGCCAGCCATACATACACATACTTTGGCATGGGCATAAATTGGTGGTGCACCAGAGAAGGAGTGAAAAACAGGTATGGAGACACCTGGTCTCTACTGAAGGGCTATGGATCCCTGCCCTGGATTTCCAGTTTAATGGGAGAAATCATTTAATCATTTCCTCACAGCACACCCTGTAAAGGTTTGCATGGGGGGCGGGTGCTAGTGGTTTAGAGCGTGTGGTCATTTTGGTTTGGCTTCTGGAGAGTAAGGAGTCTTGCTGGTAACTGGTTATTTTTGAGTGAAGATTCCTGCAGTGCACCAGTTGCCTGTCAGGCCGTTCCGTATTCTTTGGAGTTTTTTCCTGTAGTGAGATCTTGGTCCAGTCTAGTGAGGAACATTCCCGTATCCGGAGACCAGGTGTAATAAGATTTATGAGCTTCTTTTCCTGCCAGTGAAGGGACTGCAGTGACTTTTCACCTCAGAGGAAGTTTTGGGACTTTGAAAGTGTTTTTTCTCCTTTTTGGGTTTATTGCCACCCCTCCTCATGGCGAAAGCTGGGCTGTATTAACCAGTTTAGTTTTTTCAGCATCAGAGTTTTCCTAATAAGAGGTCACATCAGAAGAAGTCTGGACAGCAGAGGCAAGACCTTTTTGAGATCCCCAACTGGACCCAGGCTGGATACAAGCTGGATACAAATGGGACTCGTATGAACCTCGGATACAATATTTGAGACTAAGAGGATCCTCCTCACACATAGAAAATTCCCTAAGCAACTGGGATATCTTATCAGTTCACTCCCTGAGGAATAAGCTCTAACCTAGGGCCTGGTACTGAGGACAAGTACCCAGAGAAAAGGAAGCAGAGGCTTCACTGTAAATACCCTAGAGTGAGCACAGATGTACACTGGAACAGTTATCTATGTGACTGGACTTTATTTATGAAGAATTACAAAACAGCTAATTTGAACACCCAAACTGTTTCCTGCCTGTTCCTGTAGCACCACCACCACAAAGGAAAGTCAGTCTCACACCAGAGAAGAAGAATTCACTACACTGCCTGGGATTTGAAGGTCACCCTTCCCCCCAATAGAAAGCACCCACACCTTGGGATAAGTGAGATGAGGAAATATTCCCATGGAAACAGCCCCCAAGAAATAA
This sequence comes from Rhinatrema bivittatum, assembly GCF_901001135.1. Lineage (NCBI taxonomy): Eukaryota > Metazoa > Chordata > Amphibia > Gymnophiona > Rhinatrematidae > Rhinatrema > Rhinatrema bivittatum. The sequence goes on along the minus strand of NC_042620.1, from coordinate 347,563,081 downwards.
ATACTTTTGTGGCCCTTTGGAAGTTAGTCAAACCACCAAGAAAGGGTTACACAGGATAGTGTGTTGCCCCTGTAGAACAGGATCAGCATGCAAGACTCTTTGGCACCACCCCTGACACAACAATAAACCCACCCAAACCTCCTCCCATCTTCCTGTTCCTGATCCAGGAAGCCCCTCTGGACCCTTCCCTGTTGACACAACAGCAACAAGGCCACTTGGATCCTCCTGGAGTTCTCCAGCTTTCTGTAACTACCCTACCCTCTTCCCTGCTGGCAGGGGATGAGGTACAGGCTTCCTGTTGGCTTCCCTGTTGCTACCAAAATGGCTTTGGTTCAGTGAGATTTCTTCTCTTCTAGTTACCTGCACGCCTCCAACAGCATCTCTGGCTTCCTCCCCTCTTCCTTCCCCTTAACTGTTTTTCTTCCCTTGGGTCTGCTTGAGTTCCACCTTCTGTCTCCTTTGTGCAGTATCTTGGCTTTTCTCTCCAGTAGAACCACAGAGCAGCAGCTCCTCTTCCACTCAGCTCACTACTTACTAATCGTCCCCAGACCCTTCTCCCCTTTACATTCTTCCTCATTCCATGAATGATGAAAAGTAGAACCTGCTGATGTACATTAGCAGTCATGGGAACCGGCCAGCATGAAGTGCTTCTCCTGTCTCTTGCTTACCCTGATCAGAAAAACTGATAAAATGTGGTAGGTGAAGCAACAGCACTTGATGAAAATGCTTTCTGCTCCAACAATCTCCCTAACTCTCATCATGTAGATGCTTCCTGTTAAGCTCAGTCCGTGCTCAACCACTCCTCCTCTGTGACCTGGGATCCCACTCTGCCATTAGTTTAGGGTGGGGCCAGCTCCCTTCCTTTTAGCTGGCAAAAATAGTAAACTAATTCCTGAAACACATTCACATTTTTTTCTCAGGTTGCATGACCTGGAATTTGGGGGAGGTGGGGAGGATTCAGCTTCCTAGGTGTAATATTTTGTGTACATTTGAATATCACAGAATAGGGGCCACATCTGTTGGCCTCTGAGGCAGGTTTACTCGTCATTACACAAAGAACCATAAGTGTTGCGTGTTGCTTTTGAGTTATTATCCATGTTACACTTTCTTTTCCCTTCCTCATCCCCTTCTTACATTTTTTTTGTGTGTGTGTGTGTATTTTTCTGATATCTTTGTTTTATGTATATAGTCCTTTTCCTTTTTCTGGCATTAGAATGCCACGGGTGGAAAGAATTCCAACGGCGGGGAGCACATTCTCTCGATGCTCTTAGGGTTTCATAACAAGTTGAAAGGGCAACAGAGACATCTGGTATAGCTCAATAAATCTTACAAGTTACTTGAATTTTAGTATTCCACTTTAGAATGCTTATTTCTCATTGGCGAGTACAGTGCTAAATGGGTTATGTTAATTGCTAGAATTCTGCTTGCTGATGCCTTGTAACAGCTCAACATTTCAACTGCCACAGCTGGTTGTAAACGGCCTTAGCTTATTTACTTCAAAAACCTAATAGTTTGGCAGCAATAAAAGATCTGCCATAGTGCTGTATACTGTAATAGTGTAGTAAAGGGGATTTGGAGACCTTTATTGCCTTCTACCTAGAATTTACTGGACAGGTCAAAGTGCTAGGGGTCAGAGGTCAAAAGAGTTGGATTTTGTGTGTGGGACATGGGTCTTGGTCAGATAGACTTCACCACTTCCAATAAGCAGCTCTGGATATGTCACGAGGCAAACATTTAGGGGCAACAGGCTAACTAAGATTTGCTGCCTTCCAGCTCTGCTGAATCTCATTTAGCAGAAAACAGTCCTGAGCTACCCCGTAACAGAGCCTTACAGGAGATGAGGGTGAAAGTGCCAAAAGTGCCTTAAGGGTGGAAAAATCCCTAAATCCGTCCCCGCCAATAAGCCAGGGATAACATAGCAGATACATTAATTCACCCAAGACACTAGCTGCTTTTTCAGAACACATTTCTTTATTCGTGGAACTGAATTTCACACAGGTTCATGTTTGATTTATAGAAATGTGCCTGTGGAAATAGAAAACTGCTTGAATTTACTGAAGGCTTCCATTCTTCATGCTAGTTTGTGGAAGACGTTTAGTATATAGCACATGGGAAAACTGGGTTGATCAGTTGTTCATTTTCTGCTGACATCCTTCCTGATACTCCCTGTAGAAGTTTATACCTTATTGTGTCGCTGGTGTATGCATGACTAACCTAGCCTACAGCATTTTAATACCAGGTTCTCAACTCAGGCCTTGGGACACACCTAGCCAGTCAGGTTTTCAGGATAACCAGAATGAATATACATGAGATAAATCTGCATTCAGTGGAGGGCGTACATACACATCTATCTCATGCCTGTTCATTGTGGATTTCCTGAAAAATCTGACTGCTTAGGTATGTCCTGAAGACTGGGTTGAGAACCAATCTAATCCTGCCGTAAAAGACAAGAGAAGCAGCCACCTCCTGGCCTATTTATGATCTCCTAGTAGATTCACAGCCTTCATAAATCTCTGACTTCCAAAATGAATTGAATTACAGATATTTACAGATACTATACAAATCATGGAACAGAGTTTGCCATCTTGTTGTCCCTGAGTTAGGACAATATCCACTTATTTTTAGGCATGAAATTGAAAAAGAAACTATGAGAACAATTTTCAAAGGGTTTTATATAGATAAACACATGTTTACTCACGTAAAACAGTGTTTTTAAAATTGCCTCCCCACTCCATGCATGCAGCTAAAAGTACAGATGTTCTATGTCAGCGCACATATGTTTTGCTGCAGCAAAAAGGGGGTGTGGCCTGGGGCAGGGAAAGTAAAGTCTGCACAGGGGTTTCATTTTGAAATCTACATTCATAATTTAATGTACAGCTTTGGCATCTGCTTTCAAGCTACTGCAAAGTGTGCAGGAACAAAAGAAGCAGCATTCCCTGCCAGGCACAAATTTTCATAGGAAAGCTCCACAGCTGCCTGGGGGCTTTCAAAAGGAAACCTGCAGGCTACAGATGGACTTTGAAATTAAACTTATTACATGACATCTCTAAGCATATAAATAAATATAAACAAAATATACACTCATATCAATAAAACACTAGAATTAATTTATGGTGTAAATCCTACTCATATTATAACTCTAACAATAAATGTGAATGATTATATAAATCAAACAAATAGACCAAAAACCTAGCATACAATAACAATTAAATCAAAATATCTAAAATATACCTAATGAACAAGATACAGTTACATTTAAACATGAAATATAAATATAAAAGATTCTTAAATTTTAGATTACTAAATTGAAGTGAATTTTCAGCTAAATTTAGAGGTCCATATTGAGTAAGCTGGTGAGTGAGAAAGGTATCTGGGTAAAACTGTCTGCGAAACTTTAAACAGATATTCAGTTTATCCGGATAACTGTTCCACTGAATATGCCTGAATAAAATGATATGGATAAAGTTATGCAGATAACTTTAGGACAGGTATTTTTCTTAGACTTATATGATTAAGGCCTAGATTTATCAAAATGCTATAAATATAGCGAAAATAGCACCCGCGATTTAAAAAGGGCATGGTTAGGCTAATTTCCTGCCTACCGCATCGCATAGGTAAGTAACGCATGGTGTGTTGCGTCAGCGCGTGTCTTGTCACTTTACACGGCTAGCGTTGATTAGTGCATTATTTTTGCAGTTTATATATTCCAGCTTCCTGCAGCTGCCTCTTTGAGGGTGTGTCAGGCATGGGAGGGAGAGGAGAGGAGAGTTGGATAGTGGGAGTAAGAGCTTTTTTAGATTTGATTATCTGAGTGCGTTGTCTGGTCTTCTGTTGCCATATGTTTCCCTTTATGTTGGTCTTTTGTCTTCTTTGTTGAAGTGAAAGTTTTTGTTTTTGTCCAGTTTGTCTGTCTTGTCTTTTGGTGAGGAGGAGAGGTGGAGGAGTGAGGAGGAATAGTGGAGGAGTGAGGAGGAGTGGTGTGAGTGGAATAGTGAGGGGGGTAGTGTTAGTGGAGGATGTGGAGGAATGGTGGTTGTGGTGAGGAGAAGTGAGGAGGATGGAGCCTGAGAGGCATGGGGAGAGAGAAGAGGCATGAGGAGAGGAGAGGCATGAGGAGAGGAGGGAGGAGAGGAGGTGGGAGGACGAGGGCAGGAGGAGGAGTAGAAGTAGGAGTAGGGACAGGACAGGAGTAGAGATAGTCAGGAGGGAAGGGATAGGAGGAGGCGGGAGGGGGAAGGGATAGACAGGTGAGAACGGAGGAAGGAGGAAGGCAGGCTAGGGATAGAGAGAGGGCAGCGGGGAAGGGAGTTGCAGGGCAGGGGCAAGAAGGGGGTGGAAGGGAGTGGGAAGGAGTGAGGAAAGGGAGGACACCTTTCCTCACTCCCTTCTGGCAACCAGGCAGCAGGACGGCCTCATCTCAGGACTATCAAGTTCAGTGTGCAGGACAACAAGATAGTGATTGCAGGGGTCCCGGAGAATTATGCCATGCTGTTCAGCAACCATGCAGCTAAGACCTCAAAGGCATTCAAAGGCCAGATCTGACGCAGCATAGCCCAGTCCATCTCCAGGCACAGCAGAGTCCAACACAGCGGGGAGCAGGTCGCCCACAGGTACCGGGACATCAAGGTGCAGTTGAAGGCAAAGGTGGCGAGCCAAAATAAATATATATACCAGACTAGATGAGGAGCCCCTTTTCCCATCATCCTCACAGCCATGGAGGAGTGCTTCATTGAAAGGCTGGGACCAGATGTCTTCGAAGGCATAACTGAGCAGCTGGACACCACATGAGCTGCAGCCGGTAAGTTCACCTCAACTGTAAATGGCCAGACTGTAACGGTATACACACTATTTAGCATAAGATGCTCACAATGCTTAAGAGACAAAGTGTGCCTCTGATGCCAAATGCAAAATAGATACTTGCTGCCATTGGTACTTATGTCTTATTCTTTGTTTCCACAGCTATCGCCCATTAAGCTGCCAGTCCCAGCCAGCAAGCCCCAGGAACCAGCAGCGCAGCAGCCCTTTTGCAGAGAGCCTTCATGATGGATGACCAGATCCAGGTGAGCGAGGAAGAGGAGAAGAAGCAGCAGCAACAGCCTCGGGAGGCATTGCAGATGCTTCAACCCCTGGGTTCACCAGCCTACTCAATGTGTCCCTCAACATTCTGGCTTCATGGAGGAATCCAGCCTCGACTGGGAGCAAATTGATGCAACACAACCGCAAGCCAGCATACCATGGTGCCAGCCTGAAGCCACGCCCTCGGCAGGAGCAGCCCAGCAACCCTGTCATTCCATATTTAGAGGCCCAAATTTCAGCACTTCACACCGCTATCAGCCCCGGCACCAGGCCCGTGCTGCTCGTGCATCCTCAGAGGATGCACGAGCAGCTAGAAAGAAGGCATGGGGCACACTTCTGAAACATACTGCCTTAGCTAGTGCTCTTCAGGAGGGCTGTAAACAGGCAGAGCCAGGCCCTGCAAAATCAGACTGCCACACACACACAGGATGTAACGATGCTGGCCAAAGCAGTCAATATAGTATTTATTTATTTATTTACCTCTTTTCTATACCGACATTCATGATCCCGATCATTTCATATCGGTTTTTTTTGTTTTTTTTAATAATAAACTGTTTATTCACAGGGTAACAAACAGAAAACAGACCGTACATAACAAAAAAGCTCAAAAAACATCAAGAATACAGGAAGTACAACAAATCCACATAAACATCCCTGCTTTTTAAATGTTAACAAAACCACTCCCCCACCCCCAGTGAAGAGAGATAAGAAAACAAAATATGTTGTGTAACAACAGTATAAAAATACAAAATAAAACCATAGATCATGGGCCACAGGACTTATCTAACATTCCTGCTCTCAAGTACAGAGCCATTCCCAGGAGCACCTCCCATAGGAATCCAGAAGGAGCAAAAACCAACCATGTAATGCCACAGGGAGGTACCCAACAATGTGTCAGTTGCCACTGCCGATACCATTTCCAAGGTTCAGCAAAACGTGCTAAGCGGTCATATTTAATTGCAGTTAGCTTCTCCATATAGTATACCCAGTGAAGGCATCTCAAGACACTATCAAATGGGGGGACATGGGCGCTTCGCCAGTCTCTAGCAAGGACCCCCTTCACTGCTAGGAGAACTGCCTTCACAAAAAAGCCTTGAGATTTAGGCAAGGAGGCCACAGGAAAGTTTAAAAGCACACTTTGGGGAGACAAGTTCATGGGGGTAGCTAGCAACTCACATAGCCAGCTCTCCAGCTGACTCCACAGGGGCCTCAGGGCAGGACAGGACCACCACATATGAAAATAATCACCTATCTGCCCACAGTTTCTCCAGCACTGATTACTTCTACTGGGGAACATTTTATACAACTGGACCGGTGTATAGTACCACCGAAATAAAACTTTGTAACCATTTTCCAATATTGAGGCCAAAATAGTGCTACGTCTAGTCCGCATAAAACACTGGTCCCAGTCTTCTGCCAAAATACTAGCCCCCAAATCTTTCTCCCAAGCAAGGAGGAACTTGGCAGTATAATCACTCACCGTATTTAATATACCATAAAGTTTAGAAATAACCCCCCGCACTTTATGCGCTTTGCCACAAATGCCTTCAAACAGGGATTTCCCTGTAAGCATATCTGGTAACACCAGCTTTAGAGTAAATAAAATGTCGTAGTTGACCGTAGGCAAAATAATCTGTGGACTCCAATTGAAACTGTACTTTGAGGTCATCAAAGGGAAGAATGGCATCTCCCCGCCAGACCCGTCCCAAGGTGGTAAGCCCTTTCTGAGCCCAACAAAAAAACACCCTCCCATCTCTCCCCACTGGGAAAGCTGCACAACGGCGAATAACAGTGGAGAAAACATAGCGCCTGGGACCCACTATCCGAGAACGCCAGGCCCTCCAGATTGTCATTGTTTGTGCTGTGCAGGGGGAAATTACATCAATATGTGGCAGGCGGATATCAAAGGACCAAAATCCTTCACGCAGGAGAGAGTCATTCATCATGCCCTCCTCTATCGTTACCCATTGTTTACCAGTGGTTGTATTATGAAATTCAACAATTGCCTTAAGCTGGGCTGCAACATAATATTTAAGAAAATTAGGAACCCCCAATCCCCCATGGACTTTAGGTTGGTACAGAACTGTCTGGGACACCCTTGGGGGCTTCCGTTTCCAAATAAAATGAAATACTTTCCGTTGCAAAATGCGAAGATAGTTCAAGGGCACCGGGCATGGCAATGTCTGAAAAAGATATCCAATTTTTGGTAAAAGGGACATTTTTACAGCAGCAATACGCCCCAGCCAGGACACAGTTAGCCGGTCCCACGATCAAGGTCAGTGACCAGTTGTTTAAACATGGGGGGGGGGGGGTAATTTAGTTGAAATAGTGTCTCGAAATCGGGACCCACAAGGACTCCCAAATATTTAATTGCTTTAGAGGCCCACTGAAACGGGAAAAGACCTTTAAGCCACTGGGCAGCCTCCGAGCTGAGAAAAACAGGCAACAATTCAGACTTAGCAGTATTAATTTTAAAACCAGATACCCTCCCGTAATCCGATAATTCCTGGATCACAGCAGGAAGAGACTGATCAGGATTCGTGAGAGTGAATAATATATTGTCAGCATATAGAGTAATCTTATGTTGTTCTCCCCCAATAAATATGCCACGAATCATTCGGTTCTGCCGGATTCGTTCAGCTAACGGCTCAATACAGAGGGCAAATAAGAGGGGCGACAGAGGACACCCTTGTCGTGTGCCTCTCCGGACCTCAAAGTCAGTGGAATAGCCCCCATTGATTTTCAGGAAGCATAAAGCGCCCGGACCCAGCTAAGAAAATATATATCCACTCCCATCTTGGATAGTACCTTAAAAAGAAAAGGCCAGTGGACCCTATCGAATGCTTTTTCCGCATCAACTCCAAACAAGACTGATGGGCGTTTATGCCTATGGGCAATATGCATAAGGTTAACGATCTTCCAGACATTATCACCTGTGGTACGACCAGGCATGAACCCGCCCTGGTCATCATGAATCAGCAAGGAAATAATGAATTTTAAACGTTTAGCTAATACTTTGGCCAACAACTTCAAGTCCACATTAATAAGGGAAATAGGTCTGGATGAACCACAGTGAACAGGGTCTTTTCCAGGCTTAGGAATGATAGTAATGCCTGCCTGATTAGAAGAGGGTAGTAACAACCCACCCATACGGAGGTAGTTGAAAAGTCCACCAATGGACTAACAAGAAGGTCACAAATTTTTTTGTAAAACAGTGGGGTATATCCATCGAGGCCTGGGGCCTTCCCAGGCTTCAGTTTAGTTATAGCCTCCAAGACCTCCGCCGCTGTAATAGGGTCTCCCAGACACTCCGCCAAGCCTGAATCCAACCTGGGAAGTGAAACATCAGCCAGGAAGGCATCAATACACTCATCCTCAATAGTAGGGTCCTCAGCATAAAGCTCAGTATAAAATTGATTAAATCGGGCCCAAACTTGGTCCATATCAGTAAGCAAAATGCCTTCCTGGCTGTGAATCTGGGTGATCTGAGAGTAAGATACTCTAGCCCTCAAGGTATGAGCTAATAAACGGCTAGTCTTATTACCATGCTCATAATGAGTCTGTTTCACTAAGTCTAATTTATAGGCAACATCTGCCAGGTCCAAGGACTGCATCCGACAACGAACCTCTTTGATTTGCAAGAGTAAGTTAGCGGATGGGAAGTGAAACATCAGCCAGGAAGGCATCAATACACTCATCCTCAATAGTAGGGTCCTCAGCATAAAGCTCAGTATAAAATTGATTAAATCGGGCCCGAACTTGGTCCATATCAGTAAGCAAAACGCCTTCCTGGCTGTGAATCTGGGTGATCTGAGAGTAAGATACTCTAGCCCTCAAGGTATGAGCTAATAAACGGCTAGTCTTATTACCATGCTCATAATGAGTCTGTTTCACTAAGTCTAATTTATAGGCAACATCTGCCAGGTCCAAGGACTGCATCCGACAACGAACCAAATTTAACCCCTGCCATAATCAGTCAAAAAAACCTCCCCCCGCAAAAAGCAGGAAACAATAGTACAATGAGAGCCAGGAATGAGAAGTCTGCAATAAACTTGTCCCATTATACAGCCCATTATCATCTATAGTCCAAAATGTTCTTGCACAACAATAGAAAAACATCTCTTCACCAACCCCAAAATATATAGGCACCACTATAATTGTGGCGTTCCGTGGAGGGAGTGCAACCAGTAGTCCTCCCACCCTCGTTTATGGAATGAAAAAACAATATTTCAAAGGCAATCTGGTTCCATTCAGGCAACAGCTTAGAAACCAAAATCTCTCTGTATGAAAGTCCAAAAAAGATTCACAAATCTGAAGAAAAAGCAGCCTCCGTTCAGGTGGTCTCCTCTATGGCAACGCTGGCATCCATCGACCGACGCTTCAACCTGGAGCCTTGCTTACCCATCCGCTGCCACTTTGGTTTATCCACAGATGCTCCGGTCAGGCGCCCTGCAGCAGATGAAGGTGAGCTCACAAATCCTAGCAGTTCTAAAAGCGGGTGAGCGTCAGCCTCCGATGTTATGCGAGAAGTGGTCCCACTAATAGTGACTGACAATCCGCAGGGGAATAACCAACGTAACGGATGTTCTCCTGGTGCAAGAAGGAGGTCACCACCTGCAGGTCTCGTCACTTCTTTAGAGTGGCAGGAGATAAATCGCTATATAGGGCGAGATATTTCCCATTTTGTGAGCTTGTTGCATAATCTTTTCCTTGAGAGCATAATCTGTGGACGCAGGCGATAATGTCACGAGGGACATTTTTCCTGGGAGCCCCCAGAGAGCGATGTGCCCTATCCAGGACAACTTCAGCATCAGAGAGTGAGTCCTCTGCCTCCCTAGCATTTAATATAGCCTTGCAAACCTTGCGCACCACAAGGCCTGCATCCTCAAACCCCTCAGTTTCTGGAATACCACAGAAGCGGATATTAGACCTCCATGAGTGATTTTCCAAATCTTCCAATTTGAGGGCGAGGTCCTCATTATGCTTCTGTAGCTCAGCCATATCAGATTTAAGAGAGGAGATATCTGCACCTTAGTCCTCCATCATACCCTCACGCATCTTCCAAGCTCCAAGAGCTCCGTTTTAAAATCAGCAAGTGCTCCTTGCATATCGGACCGCAGAGACTGAATGTCTTTTTGGATCTCCTGAAACCATAGTTGGAAATCCGCTGTCGTAGGGCTGCGATCCGCCCCGGGGGATCCCGGCTTCTCCACATGGGAGTCGACCATGGCGTCGGCCATTTTGTGTTCGTCTGGATCCGCCTGGGATCGCAGGGCCACGAAACACGATCTGGGTGCGTCGTAGGAAAATGCTTTTAAATCTACAGTTTTCCTCTGCGCCGTCATCCCACCATAATTCACTCTGCCACTCGGTGCTTGGGAACCAGAATAACGCCAGGTAGTAGCTTTTAACGAGGGGGCAAGACGGGAGCTACAAGCTCACACGTCTAGCTGCATCAGGTGACGTCACTTCCCCCCCATTTCATATTGGTTTACAAGGAACAAGGGGGTTATAACATTAACATTAACATTGAAAAAGAAGCAAAGTTACAATAAAACAAGGTCGAGTGAATTTGGGAGCTGAAGTAGCTAGAGGCTAAGGTAAGACGAAGTAAACTTAACTAGCGGCATATTGGATATGCCTAGAGACATATATATAGAGTTCTGTACAAGTGGCACTTGTAAATGAACCGGAACGGTTAAGGGTTCCGGTTAAGGGTTCAAGTCTGAGATCTGGTGGAATGGCATTCCAGATGGCTGGACCCGCTGCGAGAATGCCCGTTCTCTGGTGACTGTATGAAGAGTGGATTTGGTTGTTGGGATGTGCAGGGTTCTTTGTAAGCTTCTCTGATGGGTCTTGTAGAGGTGTGGAGTCTAAATGGGATCTGAAGGTCGAGCGGGAGCTGTTTGTGAACGGTTTTGTGGATGATGGTGAGGGACTTGTGTAAGATTCTGAAACTTATTGGGAGCCAATGTAGGTTCCTGAGGATGGGTGTGATGTCTCCACGGTTGGTGTTTGCCAAGATTCTGGCAGCCGCGTTCCGGAGCATCTGAAGAGGTTTGGTGGTGGAGGCGGGGAGACCCAGTAGGAGGGTGTTACAGTAGTCTATCGTGACAAAAAGCATGGCTTGGAGGACTGTCCTGAAATCATGGAAATGTAGTAGTTTGAGTCTTTTAGGCACTTGTAATTTGTAGAAGCAGTCCTTGGTTGTGTTATTGATGAATTTCTTTAAGTTCAGGCGGTTGTCGAGTGTTACTCCAAGGTCTCATACTTGCGTGATCATGGTATTAGGAGGGGTCTGTGGAGGCGGATCGGTGTGGTCAGAGGAGATGAGGAGTTCCGTCTTGGCCAAGTTGAGGACAAGGTTTAGACTGGTGAGGAGGTTGATGGATTGGAGGCAGTTTTCCCAAAACATGAGTGTTTTTGTTAGTGATTCTGTTATGGGGATCAGAACCTGTACGTCGTCAGTGTAGAGATAATGTTTTAATTTTAGGTTTGTTAGCAACTGGCAGAGGGGTAGGAGGTAGACACATCTACTCGTTCAAGACCTCTCATGATCTTAAAGACCTCTATCAAATCCCCCTCAGCCGTCTCTTCTCCAAGCTGAACAGCCCTAATCTCTTCAGCCTTTCCTCATAGGGGAGCTGTTCCATCCCCTTTATCATTTTGATTGCCCTTCTCTGTACCTTCTCCATCACAACAATTTCTTTTTTGAGATGTGGCGACCAGAATTGTACACAGTATTCAAGATGCGGTCTCACCATGGAACGATATAGAGGCATTATGACATTTTCCGTTCTATTAACCATTCCCTTCCTAATAATTCCTAACATTCTGTTTGCTTTTTTGACTGCTGCAGCACACTGAGCCGACGATTTTAAAGTATTATCCACTATGATACCTAGATCTTTTTCCTGGGTGGTAGCATCTAATTTGGAAACTAACATCGTGTAACTACAGCAAGGGCTATTTTTCCATATATGCAACTCCTTGCACTTGTCCACATTAAATTTCATCTGCCATTTGGATGCCCAATCTTCCAGTCTTGCAAGGTCCTCCTGTAATGTATCACTGTCTGCTTGTGATTTAACTACTCTGAATAATTTTGTATCATCTGCAAATTTGATAACCTCACTCGTCGTATCCCTTTCCAGATCATTTATATATATATTGAAAAGCACCGGTCCAAGTACAGATCCCTGAGGCACTCCACTGTTTACCCTTTTCTTGCTGAACTTTGCTGCCTTGGCCCTTAAGCTATCCGCTTGAGTGCACTCTTTCAACATGGACTGTCTGGGGCCTTTTCTTTGCCAGCACATAGCAAGGCTTCACCATTAGAGCTGTTCTGTAGCATTTGGGGGTACCATTTCCACTTTCTATATTCTTTGTTGTAATCATGATGGTGCCAAAAGGATAAGAAGCTAAGCCTGTATATGTAATGATGCCATTTCAAAAAAATGTATGTACTGGTCTATACAGAATGTGCTGTTAAGTTAATTTACAACGTTTTGTGCTATTTGCTGTCTTGTTCTTGCAGAATGTGATTACCACAGACATTGACTTTATTTCAAATAATGGCCTTCATGTGTTCACTAATAAAGTGGTCACTGGTTTGAAAAAATATACTTTCTGGTTTGATCCTTTCATTGTATGGTTTTTGTGTGGTTCAGTAGGTACAAGGTTTGCTCTCCACATGACCTTGCATGCTAGAATGCCTTTGCACATTCCAATTAGCCACTTATCTAGCAGGCAAGATGATATGAGCTAGGCCATACAACTGAATGCTCAGTGTATGCTCCTAAGGAAGACAGCAAGAGTAAAGAAGAAGCTCATTACTGGGGACCTTCAGTATTGCCTCCTGTTGCCTTCTTCACACAGCATACTCTTAGCTAACTCCTGCTTACATGGGTCTGTATGTGAGATGGACACTAGCTAGCTGGCCCACAGAGTATATTGTGTACATGTAGAGCTTGTGTGGTGTTACGGAGAAGTTAGTCATCATCACATAAGACTTGACCTTGGGCCTCCTTATTCAAAGGCTATCTGTACCCAACTAGAATTCACACAAAAAAAAATACCGTCTACTTGCTCATTGTTGGAACATAGTGTCAGCTGCTATGTGACAACTAGGGAGGAGGAGTGAGGGAGTATTGTCATTTCTAGAATGTCCACAGGCCAATAGCAGAGGGCCTAGAGGGCTGATGATGATGATGATTGTCTACCTGTAACTTTAGGCTGTGCCTTTAAGCTTCAGAGCTATTTGAGATTTACAGCATTTCTAGAGCTTTTGCTCTCCATGCTTGAGGTCCAGCTGGTGCCCCATCACACTTATGGTACTATCTCATCCACATGTTGTTACATACTGACCCAGACAGAGAACCAGTGAGAGAAAAAAAGATCATAGCGAGGAGAGCAGCAGTTAACACTCTATTGGCCTCCCTTCCCTGGAAGAGGATGGGGTAGTTGAGGCCTATCAGGCAAAGTAGCATTGTATAATGTTTTGCCAAAGCTGGCTGCCACTCAGCTTGGTGTCCTCTGCTCGTGCAGGGGGATCCAGGGGGAGATCCAGAAGTTTCTCCATGGTGTCCATGGAAGACACAGCAGAGCAATGCTATGTCTCCAACATTGAGTGGGGCATACATTAAAGCTCCGCCCATCTTATCCAAACAGCAAAATTGACTTTTGAGAACTCCGAAGGTACATTCGATGACACAGCAGGTAGAACATAAGGCCTCGTTGTACCTCGTCTCTGCCGGCGTGTTAGGAATAGCAACGGGGATGAGAAGCCAGGTCCTGCAACCATACCCAGAATCTTCTGTGGCAACAACAGATATAATCACACACTAATATACCCAACCAAAACTGCACTCTAGAGACCCTCACAGCAATGTATCCACAATATTGACAATGGTCTACTGGTCATATACTTCAAAACAGTTCAAAAATGTATCCTATATTTTTTATAAATTTTGTGATTTTACTCTTTTTTTATTTGTTTATGTAGGACCAACACTCAGTAGGCTTTCCAAAATATCAAAACCCCTATTAGTTTAAAGTCCACTTTATTTTATTAATATCTCCACAAACTAAAAAATGTTTTCATTTCTGACAACAAAAGAACAGAAAAGTGTCCCAAAAATTCATTATATATCTCGTCTTCAAGTGAATAGCACCAAATCACAACAGTACTTATCTTGCCATCAAACTAACGATCCAGCCGCAACATGACATCATGTTTCAAACGCCAATCTGCATCAGGGGGAAACTCCTTATACAAGCTCACATCTCCTTCAATTTGAAATGGGACAAACTGAATCCCCATACAAATTCTCTCTTTCCAGTCAGCCTTCATCGATCCTCAAATCGCATCCATTCATGTAATACTCGATTCGCCGCACTTACCCCGAGAGCTCCATTGCCGGCCACAAGGCTGCACCGCACCTCTCTCCGCCCCGCAGCTAACAGCCCAATCAGGGCAGGACGCGAACCCGATCTCATCAATCAGAGTCGGATGGGGGATTTAAATCCCAGCCTTCGACTCGGTGAATCCTTCTTTCTGCACGACCGGACTTGCAGACGACTCGGGAGGAAGGTGGAAGTCAGGCCTGCGCATCTGGCACTACAGCCCGTAGGGGTAAGGCCACTTGATTCGCTGCACTTACCCCGAGAGCTCCATTGCCGCCCATGAGGCTGCACCGCACCTCTCTCCGCCCCGCAGCTAACAACCCAATCAGGGCAGGACGCGAACCCGACCTCATCAATCAGCGTCGGATGGGGGATTTAAATCCCAGCCATTGACTCGGCGTCGCGCGCTGAAGGAGCGCGACAAAGGGGCCTGCCCCTTTGTGCGCCCCTTCGTGCAGCCCAGGAGGACTTTCCTTACCCTAAACTGGTACCTACCTTCTCATTCCTCCACCTTTTTCGAACGGACTTCTTTCGGATAGAACTTCTCACCTCCTACTCCTACCTCCTCTCTTCACAGTCCTAATGATTCGCACATTCACCATCCCTATCAGACCCCTCCCCACTCATTGAATACATCGCAAAACATCTCTTACCTGATACACCAGCAATTATAATGGGAGACTTCAACTTACATGTGGACATCTCACCACTTTCTGCCAATTGTGATACTCTCCTATCTACCCTCAGCTACATGGGATTCAAACAGATTATCAGCACCCCCACTCATAAAGCAGGCCATACATTGGACCTAATCTTCATTAATGAAGACATATCTATCTCCTCCACACCCACCTGTTCTTCAGTTTCCTGGTCGGACCACCAGATTATCACTACTACCCTTAAAACTTCAGACCTTTCCCCTTCTCTCCTTCCCTAAAACTAAAATACAATTTAGAAAACCTTGCTCTCCAGATCTCCTAAGCAACCAACTCTCCAAGGAACTAACACAACTGGACCTCTCAGACGTAACTACTGCTACCACATCTTGGTACAAAATAATCAACAAAGTAGCAGAGGTAATTTGCCCCCTCACCACAAAAGGTGATATTTTATTGTATTTGATCCTTTCCGGATAAAATACAAAACCTTCACAATACTCCATAACATGCTTTACAAAAACAACCCCGAATGGCTCAAGGAAACACCACGTTTCCGTACTTCAAATCGCCCATCCAGAACCACCATGATAGGCACACTACACGTCCCTCCCCTCAGAATTGCACACCTCTCCACTACAAGAGATAGAGCTTTTACCATCGCTGGCCCCTCCCTATGGAACTCTCTCCCCAAGTCGCTTCGACTTGAGCCCTCTTTACCTAATTTCAAAAAAGGCATCAAAACCTGGCTCTTCTTGCAAGCCTACCCTGACTCCAATCAGATCTAAACCCATCTTCTGCCTCCCCTTGCACCCCTTCACCCCACCCCTCCAACTGCTATCCTTGTCTTACACCCCATGGAAATGTTGATTGTGTAAATATGTAAATTGTTATCATCTCAGTTGTTAACACAGTTCCTATTTTTTCTCTCTCCCTTTACTGATGACTTACTTTATCCTTCCCGCTAATTGCGTGCTTGCTATCACCTAGCCCCCTTCTTCTCCTCTTTTCATTCCTGCTCCCTCTCCCCCTCCCTGTTATTTGTAACTTTCTCGCTCAGTACTTCAATGTTGATTGTAAACCGGCATGATATGACCTATGAATGTCGGTATAGTTCAAAAGCATTTAAATAAATAAATAAATAAATAAATAAATAAAAGTGCTACACACTTCCCCAGTCAACAGAAAACCATGGTTCACACCAGAACTCAAGTCCCTCAAACAAGCCCTCAGAAATAAAGAACACAGATGGCGAAAAAAAAAACCTCTTCTAATATCCTGTCTACAAAGCAACCCTAAACACTTATAGAAACACCATTCCCAGAACAAAGAAAGATTTCTTCGCCAAAAAAATCCACCACTTCATCTTTGACTCCAAAGCTCTGTTCTCCTACATGTCGGTCCTCACCAAACCTACCCCCCCCCCCCCCCCGACAATCCCGGAAGACCAAGCCCTCAACAAAATACTTTGAGAACAAAATCACCAATCTTATCAATCCTCTCTCTTTATCCAACCCAACACTCCCGCCCCCTATCTCCTCTTCCCCCCAACGAACCGCTACTCTTAAAGTCTTTGAAATTACTTCTTCGCTTGAGATAGAAAACATCCTTAAGAAACTCAAACCCTCCTCCCACCCCTTAGACGTCATTCCTGCACACCTTTTCACCTCTATTCCAAACATCATTGCTAAACCTATCGCAGGAATTATCAACTGCTCTCTAACCCAAGGTCTTGTACCAGACACCTTAAAGATGGCCACCTTAAAACCTCTTCTAAAAAAACCCAACCTGCCAATAGATGACCCTGCGAACTTCCGTCCTATTGCCAACTTACCCCTCATTGCCAAACTTAAGGAGAAAATTGTCAATAAACAACTCTCGGATTACTTGGAGGAACACAATATCCTAGCTCCCTCTCAGTTTGGATTCCATAAATCTCTTAACACAGAAACCCTTCTAATTTCCCTCACTGACTCCATCATCATGAACATGGACAAAAAACAACCATATCTACTGGCTCTTCTAGATCTGTCTGCAGCCTTCGACACCATCAACCACACATCTCTCCTAGACCGCCTTGCAGATATAGGCATCTCCGGTACGGCACTCAGCTGGTTCAAATCCTTCCTCCACAACAGAACTTTCAAGGTCAAAATTAACAATAAAGAATCTCACCCAGTCAGCTCCAATTTTGGAGTCCCGCAAGGATCATCCCTCTCTCCAACCCTCTTCAACATCTACCTTCTACCTCTCTGCCACCTATTCTCTAAGCTAAAGCTCACTCATTATCTCTATGCGGACGATATACAAATTCTCATTCCCATCACCAAATCTCTACATAAAACCCTAAGCTTCTGGAATAGCTGCTTACATTCAATTAACACGCTCCTAACCTAAGCTCTGGAATAGCTGCTTACATTCAATTAACACGCTCCTAACCAGTCTCAATCTAGTTCTCAACACCAATAAGACGGAAATCCTCATAATCTCCCAAAATGACAACAACCTTCTTCTCAATGCTCCTATATCGCCGCATCCTTCTAACCTCAAACACTCGCCCCACGTAAGAGATCTAGGTGTCCTATTGGATAACCAACTTAACCTCAAAAAATTCGTCAACAACACCACTAAGGAATGCTTTTTCAAACTGCAAGTCCTGAAAAACTGAAACCCCTCCTACATTTTCACGATTTCTCTCTATACTCTTCTCTAAAATTGATTACTGCAACGCTCTGCTCCTCGGCCTTCCAGCAAACATGATCAAACCTCTGCAGATGTTGCAGAATTCAGCCGCCAGGATCTTGACGAACACAAAGAAAAGAGAACACATCTCCCCCATTCTTTATATCATCCATTGGCTTCCGATCAAATTCAGAATTCTCTACAAAGCCCTAACCATAATTTATAAAGCCCTACACAACCTCTCTCCAATCGAGCTTACCATCCAGCCACGTCTTCATAACACCATTAGACCAATTAGAGGAGCTTATCAAGGCATACTACACGTTCCCCCAGCAAAAACCTCCTTTAGGAAACGAGCCCTCTCCATAGCAGGCCCTGCTCAATGGAATGCACTCCCTCCGGACCTCTGGCAAGACCCATGTCCCCTTTCATTCAAGAAAAAACTCAAAACATGGCTCTTGATCATCAACATGTTTTTGAAGATCTTAAATGGTTGATCATAGAACATGTTTCCTGGCCCTAGCGAGGGGAGGGGGGAGGGGTATCTGACACAGTTGAGAGAGGAAAAGGGACCAACCTCAATCTAAAACATTTCCTCTACGCGGATGATATTCAGATCTTGATCCCCATTAAAGATACCTACTCGAAAACACTTAATCACTGGGAAAACTGCCTCCAAGAAATCAAACACCTCCTCTCCAGCCTAAACCTAGTATTAAACTCCTCCAAGACCGAACTCCTGCTCATCACCACTACTCATCCTGCCATTCCACCAACCACACAAGTGAGAGACGTAGGAGTTATTATTGACAATCGCATGAACTTGAAAGCTACCATCAACAGAACTACCAAAGACTGTTTCCACAAATTCCAAGTGCTGAAAAGGATAAGACCTCTCTTCCACACTCAAGATTTCAGAACGATTCGTCAAGCAATTATCTTCTCAAAGATAGATTATTGTAATTCAATCTTACTAGGTCTCCCTTCCTCTTACACCAAACCACTTCAAATGGTACAAAATGCGGCAGCACGAATACTAACTAACACCAGGCGTAGAGACCACATTACTCCAATCCTAAAAAACCTCCACTGGTTGCCAATACACTTCAGAATCATCTACAAATCCATTTCCATTATATACAAAACCATCCATCAACATGCTCCAATTGACCTACAAATCCCCCTCCGATTACATAACTCCTCAAGAGACGCATACAGAGGATCACTCCAGGTATCTTCCACCAAAACCACTAGACATATTACCTTAAGGGATTGGGCCCTCTCTACAGCCGGTCCCCTTTATGAAACTCCATCCCCCCCGATCTGAGACAGGAGCCATGCCTCCCAACCTTCAGGAAAAGACTTAAGACTTGGTTGTTTAAACAAGCATTCCCGGACCCCAACTAATTTCTCTCTCCATCAACATATATCACACAGTCATTTCAGTTTCAGCGATTTGTAATTATCCTTAGCTGATGTTATCCTTTCCTTTTATTTCTCTCTTCGCCCAGTTCAATCATCCCTGTTATTTGTAACTGCTTTTTTCCGCACTATAGTTCCAGTTTGAAGTTTATTATGCACCCCTGTTCAACTGTAAACCAGCATGATGTGATTGTATCATGAATGCCGGTATATAAAAAAACCTAAATAAATAAATAAATAAATAAATGTTTCACCATCATGGAGAGGGGGTGACAGAGTATCTATTTTAAATTATAAGGAAAATCAGTGGATCTTTCGTCTCCAATCTATTGAACCCACCGGTCTGAATGAGAAGATTGAATGGTATACTCTTATTTAGGATGTCTTTAAGTAGTATCAGTTTTACATACCGCGTCTCACTAGCTGGCTCCAAAGTTCTACTTTTTTTTGAGGACTTGAGTACACAGAGCATAAAATCCCGTTTCAACTGGTATCCAATATGGCCGATTGATACGCATGAACTTTTTTTTTGGATAGACTAAAGGTAATTTCACATCCAAGATGGCCGACAGATGACGTCTAACTCCTTTTTTGGACAGTTTTGAGGAGTATTCCGATTCAAAATGGCCGATTGATGACGTATAGATCCTTTTTTGGACAGATCAAAGTCGTCTCCACATTCAATATGGCCGACAGATGACGTCTAACTCCTTATTAGGACAGATTACAGGTATATTCCCATCCAAAATGGCGCCCGATAACATTTTAAACCAATTGTGGCTAGATTAGGGCATTCAAAGCAATCAAAGATGGCGGACTGATGACGTAGATGACCATAATTGGTCTTTCACGTCATTTCCGTTCAGTGTTTCGGGCCGCCGTCTGTCAGTGCCATAGCAGCGATATGATTTTTTCACCATCGCGCATGTAAGTACGTTTTCTTCTACTGCTCATCATATGTTTTGTCTACGATGTCTGTTCAAAAGTTCTATTATGGGCAAAAAATCTTTTCATTTTCATTTGTATACTCCATCAGTCTGAGAGAGGAAGAAGCACTTCGACCCAGAAAATCAACATTGCTACAATTTCAGTGTAAGCACAACATTCAAATGAAAGAAGCAATTTTGCTATCATTTATTGAGTGAGTCCTCCGTTTTCCAAATCATGCCATGTTTAATATAGATGTTTTTTGCATCATCACAAAGATAGTATGTGTTTGAATATGTTTTCAGGTGTATTTTCACAGCCAAGACATATGGATACCATCCATGCTTAAAAAGTCACTCCCTGATGAAGAGAACTCCCTCGAAACATTGCAGTGTCGGGATCAAAAGACTAATTGCATGAAGCTTTGAATACTACATCTGTGCGTCAGAACTGTGAGTTGCAAGTGGTATAACATCAGCTTGTTGTATACCACTAAAGTTACACTGGACTGCTGGGGTTTTCCAATGATTATAAACCTTTCTCCAACAACCACTATATTGGAGTTGGATTAAGTAGCCATAGAGGCATTTTCATATAGCCCATTATTGGCACTGTATGAGGTTTCCCCAGTTCAAAACACATACAATCATTTCATTCTCTAGCCAGACTTTTTTATAATTTAGTATGGATATTGTTTCTGACATAAAGAGCCACTCCTCCCCCTTTCCTGTCCTCTCTGTCCTTCCTTAATAAGTTATAGCCCGGTTTTGCCATATCCCAATCATGAGATTACGTGAACCATGTCTCTGTGACAGCAACAATGTCCAAGTCCGCCTCCACCACTGGGGCTTGCAGATCTGGGATTTTATTGCCCAAACTAAGAGCATTTGTGCTCATAGCTTTCCAGCTTTTATAAGTACAGGTTACTGCTTTTCTTGGACTCCTTTTGTGACTTATTTAGTTGAGTTTTGTTATCCACTTCACCCTTTTCCATTGCGTTTGTATTTGTATTTGGGGGGTAACATTCTAATTTCTTTCTGCCACCCCCGGCTTCTAGTTTAAATGCCTTATGACATAGGATTTGAATTTATCTCTTAGGATCCTTTTTCCTGCCACAGAGAGATATAAGCCATCTTTGACATATAGTTTTTGTTGTTCCATACACGGCCCCAGTCCCCAATAAATCCAAAACTTTGTTCCTTACACCAGGATTTGAGCCATACATTGAAGTTATCAATATGGCTTAGTCTCTCCTTCCCCTTTCCCTGAACAGGTAACACTTCTGAAAAGGCGATGGTTGTGGCCATTTGACTAATCTGTTTCGCTAGAGACTGGAAATCTCTCTGAACCGCTTGGATGCTGTTACTAGCATGGTCATTTGTTCCCATATGGATGATAATATCAGCTTTAGAGTCTTTACTTTCTTCTTGGATCGTTCTGACTATCTGAAAGGCATTTCTGCTGGCCGATGATCCTGGAAGGCATTTATAACTGTAGTGTTTCCCTCTAGAAGAGTTCTCAAATTAGTGCCTCTGGTGATAGAGTCACCCATCACAATGAGCTTTCTTCTTTGATTATTGATTGTATTTTGGAATTTCGGTATGCATTGGGTTTCTTCTTTCTTTTCAGATACCACGTCAATCTCTTTCACCAGAGCTTTATGTGATACAGATAAGGCGTTTTGTATTTGTGTCACTTGAGAATGTGTGTTTCTGCATCCCTGATCTTACTCTATCAGAGCCCACCATAATCATGTTGATTTTTGGCTTCCTTTTCGCCCTGTGTATGTGTGTGTGTGTGTGGGGAGGGGGGGGGGGGGAGACATGTGGGCTGCACAATTGTGTAGAATGGGTGTCTGGGGGTCACAGGTCTTATCCTACCTGAGCCCACTGTAAACCTCTTTTTCCTTCAGTTTTGTTTTTTTGTGGTAATGAGGAATTACCTTTGGAATACTGTGAAGTGGGTGAAACTTTCTTTATTGCAGCTAATTCTGCTTTAGCTTTAGCCAGCTCTTTTTTGAGGGAAGAGTTCTAAACAAATGGGGCAAGCCCTAAGTTTCCATATGATTTCCCTCAAAATAAAGGCTCCACAGTTAACACCGGGCCAAGGCTGTTCACTGTACACTGTATCTGCTATTGATTTTATTTCAGACCCTCCCACAGATAGGCTAGCTAAGTTAAACTTTTTCCTTAACTTTCCCCAAGAAGCTGTAGTTGTGCTGTCTCCTTCAAGATCAAAGCAAACTGAATACTTGATTGACCCTCTACTATGCACTGTGACTCACCTGCCCAGAGCTGAAGAGTCTCCTCCCCTTTTTTTTTGTTTTTTAGGGTGTTTTTTGCTTAAACAAACCCACAACAGTTTAATACAGCAATATCAATATCAAGGACAATATAGATAATAAGTCTAGCACTACACTAAACACAGAAAAATATATGCAAGAAGCTTTATGAAATAAGGATAAAAAAGACTTTTTTCCTCCTTAGCTTTCCCCAAGAAGCTGTAGTTGTGCTGTCTCCTTCAAGATCAAAGCAGACTTTTCTAGACTACTTCATTCCTGCAGCACTTTATTATGTATTTGTATAGAGTTTGTGGTTTTTGATGGGTTTATTTTATGTTGTGATTTTATAGGGTTGTTATTATGATTGTTGGTATATCTCATGCTGTTATTGTACACTGCTTTGATTAATACAGAAAGGCAATATATTAAGTGCATGAATAAACTAAACTAAACTACCCAACAAACTGTTTCCTTATTTTCAAACTTGGAACACTGATATGTAAGCAGAAGTAATTTATTTTGTATCATGCAGAATGTGCATGAAAGATGACCAGATGGCACCCTGCCTTGAGGACACATAGAAATTTATTGCCTCTTCTGGACCAACTTCAGCAGCTCTCAAATATTCAGACATATTGCTCCATAGAAAATGTCTTCTTTAATTGCATTTCTTAAAGATAATTAGTGCTTTCCCTTGTACAATATTTTTAATTTCCAGCTCATAAATTAATCAAAGTATATCTTGTGCAAACCAATTCTGCCAACTCTGATGTTCACTTACACCCATTGCTGAATCTTATATCCCACACCAGACTCATCTGATATGGTGCCCCATTCACTGCTCATAAGAACGTAAGAACATGCCATACTGGATTAGACCAAGGGTCAATCAAGCCCAACATAGTTTCCAATAGTGGCCAATCCAGGCTATAAGTACCTGGCAAGTACCCAAAAACTAAGTCTATACCATGCTACTGATGCTATTAATAGCAGTGGCTATTTTCTAAGTTAACTTGATTAATAGGAGGAACTTATCCAAACTTTTTAAACCCAGCTACACTAACTGCAATAACCACATCCCCTGGCAACAAATTCCAGAGTTTAATTGTGCGTTGAGTAAAAAGCACTTTCTCCGATTAGTTTTAAATGTGCTACATGCTAATTTCATGGAGTGCCCCCTAGTCCTATTATCCGAAAGAGTAATCGATTCACATTTACCCATTCTAGACCTTTCATGATTTTAAACACCTCTATCATATTCCCCCCTTTCCGTCTCTTCTCCAAGCTGAACAGTCCTAACCTCTTTAGTCTTTCCTCATAGGGGAGCTGTTCCATCCCCTTTATCATTTTGGTTGCCCTTCTCTGTACCTTCTTCATTGCAACTATATCTTTTTCTGAGATGCGGCGACCAGAATTGTACACAGAGTTCAAGGTGTGGTCTCACCATGGAGATATACAGAGGCATTATGAAATTTTCCGTTTTCTTAACCATTCCCTTCCTAATAATTCCTAACACTCTGTTTGCTTTTTTGACTGCCGCAGCACACTGAGCTGACGATTTCAATGTATTATCCACTACGACGCCTAGGTCTCTTTCCAGGGTGGTAGCTCCTAATATGGCACGGGTTATTTTTCCCTATATGCATCACCTTGCACTTATCCACATTAAATTTCATCTGCTATTTGGATGCCCAATTTTCCAGTCTCACAAAGTCCTCCTACAATTTATCACAATTCACTTGTGATTTAACTACTCTGAATAATTTTGTATCATCTGCAAATTTGATTAACTCACTCGTTGTATTCCTTTCCAGATCATTTATAAATATATTGAAAAGCATGGGTCCCAGTACAGATCCCTGAGGCACTCCACTGTGTTATGAACCCTGCCACGGAGCTATCCCCCGCGAGCAGGCACTCAATTTCCCTCATGCTTCACCTGACGCGGCACAGACGCCGCCGAAGTTGGGCCTTCCCGCGTGGCCGGAGCCGTGGACTTTATTTCCTTCTGCGGCCTGGAGGCTGCCGATCGGGTCACTCTTCACTGCGGCCGAAGCCACGGACTTCTAATCTTTTTCGCGGCTGGAAGCCGCCGCCGCCGCTGTCATCATCTTTGCGGCAGGAGGTGACATCCCCGGGCTCGCTTGGTGACTGGAGCCACCCTCGGGGCCTCCTGCAGTGGCTGGAGCCGCTGCTGTCTTCGGGGCTTGCCTCCAGGCCCAGCCCTGCGTCTGTGTCATCAGCCTCGGTGCAGGACTGATGTCCACGGTCCTGCACAGCCCTGCTTCCTTCCTCCTGGGCGTGTGGCCTCGCCTCTCTTCAATATTTAAAGGGCCCATGGCCGGATATGCCCTGGGCCCCACCTATGGACTGATTTCCTGTTGCAGCCCTATAAAAGGGCTGGTCTTGCCATTGTTCATTGCCTTGCATTGGAGTTACTTCACACTGGAGGCTCCGGCCTGCCAGAGCTCTGTCAGGTCTTCTGTCTTCTGCGTGGAGCTCCTCATTTCATCTCATCTTCTCATAATGCCATGTCTTCATTGCCTGAGGTCCCCGTCCAGGTGTCCTGGTGTCTCAACTTTGATCTTCTGCTTCCTGATGTCCCAGGTTCCTTGGTGCCCTGCTCCTGTGTCTTCAGCGCTCCTGAGCCTTCTGTTCCTGTCAGGCCTTTGGTCCCTCGGATGACATCTTTTCCAAGTTTGGAGTGGCCTGCAGGTGGAATTCGTTCCTGCGCTCCTGAGCTTCCTTGACCTGCCAGCCTTTGTGGAGCTCCGGATGACATGAAGTTCTGCCTCGGCTGGATTCTTCCCTGCACTTGTCCCGTTCTCGTGGTCCATGACCAGCCTCCTAGGGCTATGTAGGGCGCGTAGTGGGACAGGAGGTCCGTGACCAGCCCATTGGGTCCGCCTGTGAAAGTGGGCTGAGTAGGGCGCCCTGAGAGACAGTGCCAATGTCCACCTTCCCAGCTTCTCGTCTCGTCTAGGACCTCAAGTTCCTTGTCTCGTCCCTGATGCCGTTGCATCAGCCTTGGTGTCATGTCTTGCTTCAGCTTTGGTGTCATGTCTTCGCTTCAGCGTCTCGTCCCTGATGCTGTAGCATCAGCCTTGGTGTCATGTCCGCTCATCAGCTCTGGTGTCAATTCTTCATATCATCCTTGGTGTCATGTCTTTGTGTCAAAGCCTCCGTCTGCCCTCATCCTCAGGCCGGCCTGCTGCTCCATGCCGATCCAAGCGGCAGGTCCGAAAGGGCTCGACGGTCAGAGGACCGTTCCCCTACCAACATCATCTTGTTGTTGGTGCTGGGAGCTTGCAGGCCTGGCAGAGGGTAAGACCGTAGTCCCGCCATGCTGGATTACGCCGTCAACCCTCGGTTCGGTCCTGGATCCGTCTGGGGTCGGCTGAGGCCCAAGGGCGCACTAAAACACCCCTACTCAACAAAATGCAAGGCCTTTCGAGGCTGTACTCAACACACTGCCCACCCCCCCTCCACTGAGAAAATTGTCTTTTAATCCTACTCTCTGTTTCCTGTCTTTTAACCAGTTTGTAATCCACGAAAGGATATCGCCACCTATCCCATGATTTTTTACTTTTCCTAGAATCCTCTCATGAGGCATTTTGTCAAATTCCTTCTGAAAATCCAAATACACTACATCTACTGGTTCACCTTTATCTACATGTTTATTAACCCTTTCAAAAACGTGAAGCACCTTTGTGAGTCAAGACTCATGCCATGCTGACCTTGTTCCATTAAACCATGTGTTTCTATATGTTCTGTGATTTTGATCTTTAGAACACGTCCACTATTTTTCCTGGCACTGAAGTCAGGCTAACTGGTCTGTAGCTTCCCAGATCACCCCTGGAGCCCTTTTTAAATATTGGGGTTATATTAGCCACCCTCCAGTCTTCAGGTACAATGGATGATTTTAATGATAGGTTAGAAATTTTTACTAATAGGTCTGAAATTTCATTTTAGAGTTCCTTCAGAACCCTGGAGTGTTTACCATCCAGTCCAGGTGATTTACTACTCAGTTTGTTAATCAGGCCTACCATATCTTCTAGGTTTACTGTGATTTGGCTCAGTTCATCTGAATCATTACCCATGTAAACCTTCTCCAGAACGGGTATCTCCCTAACATTCTCTTCAGTAAACACTGAAGCAAAGAAATCGTATAATCTTTCCACGATGGCCTTATCTTCTCTAAGTGCCCCTTTAACCCCTCGATCATCTAACGGTCCAGCTGACTCGCTCGAAGGCTTTCTGCTTTGGATATATTTTTTAAAGTTTTTACTGTGCGTTTTTGCCTCTAAGGCCAACTTCTTTTCAAATTCTCTCTTAGCCTGTCTTATATGCTTATGCTTTATCCTATTTTGTTCTGTTGGATCCTTCTTCCAATTTTTGAATGAAGATCTTTTGGCTAAAATAGCCCCTTTCACCTCACCTTTTGACCATGCTGGTATTTGTTTTGACTTCCTTCCACTTTTCTCAATGTGTGGAATACATCTGGACTGTGCTTCTAGGATGGTATTTTTTAACAATGTCCATGCCTCTTACACATTTTTTACCTTTGTAGCTGCTCCTTTCAGTTTTTAACTATTTTCTCATTTAATCAAAGTTTCCCTTTTGAAAGTTTAGCACTAGAGCCATGGATTTGCTTACTGTCCCCCTTCCAGTCATTAATTCAAATTTGATCATATTGGGGTAGATTTTCAAAGGGTTGCGCGCGTAACCCCGAAAACCTGCCCCTGTGCGCGCCGAGCCGATTTTGCATAGGCTCGGCGGTGAGCGCAAGCCCCGGGATGTGCGTATGCCCCGGGGCTTTGAAAAAGAGGCAGGAAGGGGGCATGGAGCCGATCCAGGGACAGTCCGGGGGCGGGGTCATGGGTGTGGCACTGGTCCGGGGGCGGGACTGAGACCTCCGGCACAGCGGCCGTGCCGGAGATTTGCACGCCAGCCTCGGACAGGCGAAAATACTGCAACAAAGGTAGGGGGGGGTTTGGATAGGGCTGGGGGGCGGGTTAGATATGGGAAGGGAGGGGAAGTTGGGGGAGCGGAAGGAAAGGTCCCTCCGAGGCCGCTCCCCTAGGGTGCACAAGTGTGCACCTCCTTGCGCGCACCGACCCCGGATTTTATAACATGTTAAAAAATCAGGCACAGATTTGTGCGCATCGGGTTGCGCACACAAATCTATGCCTGTGTGCATGTTATACAATCTGCCCCATTATGATCATTATTGCCAAGTGGCCGTGCCACCATTACCTCTCTCACCAAATCCTGTGCTCCACTGAGAGTTAGATCTAAACTTGCTCCCTCTCTTATCGGTTCCTGAACCAGTTGTGCCATAAAAATGTCATTTATTCTATTCAGGAACTTTATCTCTCCAGCATGTCCTGAAGTTACATTTACCCAGTCAATATTGGGGTAATTGAAATCTCCCATTATTACTGCACTACTGATTTGGATAGCTTCCCTAATTTCTCTTAGCATTTCACTGTCCATCTCACTATCTTGGCCAGGTGGACGGTAGTATACTCCTATCACTATACTCTTCCTCAACACACAAGGAATTTCTACCCATAAAGATTCAATTGTGCATTTAGTCTCATGAAGGATCTTTATCTTGCTGGAATCTATGCCATCCCAGACATAAAGCGCCTCCCCACCTCACAGATGCTCCCATCTGTCATTGTGATGTAATTTGTAGGGATGTGAATCGTTTTTTGACGATTTAAAATATCGTCCGATATATTTTAAATTGTCAAAAATCGTTAGAGCCGCGATACAATAACAATTCCCCCGATTTATCGTCAAAAAATCGTAAATCAGGGGAAGGGGAGGGGAAGGGGGAGGGCGGGAAAACCAGCACACTAAAACAACCCTAAAACCCACCCCGACCCTTTAAAAGAAATCCCCCACCCTCCCGAACCCCCCCAAAATGCCTTAAATTACCTGGGGTCCAGAGGAAGGGTCCCGGTGCTTGTAGAAATGGCGCCGGCGCTACCTTTGGTTTTTCTGTACGGAAAAATGATTCGCGGCAGGAGATCGGTCCCGGACCCCCAGGGACTTTTGGCCAGCTTGGGGGGGCCTCCTGACCCCCACAAGACTTGCCAAAAGTCCAGAGGGGGTCCGGAACGACCTCCTGCAGTCGAATCGTGTTGTCTACGGCCGGCGCCATTTTGCGCCAAGCTGGCCAAAAGTCCCTGGGGGTCCAGCAGGGGTCCGGGAGCGATCTCCTGCCGCGAATCATTTTTCCATACGGAAAAACGATTCGCATGCAGGAAGTCGTTCCCGGACCCCCGCTGGACTTTTGGCAAGTCTTGTGGGGGTCAGGAGGCCCCCCCAAGCTGGCCAAAAGTTCCTGGGGGTCCAGCAGGGGTCTGGGAGCGATCTCCTACGCTCTTGACCTCGGGGGACAAAAAACAAAATGGCGCCGGCGCTACCTTTGACCTGTCATATGACAAGGCAAAGGTAGCGCCGGCGCCATTTCTACAAGCACCGGAGGTCCGAGAGTAAAAGATCACACCGGGACCCTTCCTCTGGACCCCAGGTAATTTAAAGCATTTTGGGGGGGTTCAGGAGGGTGGGGGATTTATTTTAAAGGATCGGGGTGGGTTTTAGGGTTGTTTTAGTGTGCCGGTTTTCCCGCCCTCCCCCCCACTGGACCCCAGGTAATTTAAGGCATTTGGGGGTGGGTTCGGGAGGGTGGGGGATTTATTTTAAAGGGTCGGGGTGGGTTTTAGGGATGTTTTAGTGTGCCGGTTTTTGATTTACACGATTTTCACGATATTTAAAAAACCCAAACGGCGACGATCCGATTCCCTCCCCCTCCCAGCCGAAATCGATCATTAAGATGATCGATCACACGATTCACATCTCTAGCAATTTGTACCCCAGTATAGCACTGTCCCATTGGTTATCTTCCTTCCACATGTCTCTGAAATGCCAATTAAGTCTGTCATCATTCACTGCTATACATTCTAATTCTCCCATCTTACTTCTTAGACTTCTGGCATTAGCATACAAACATTTCAAAGTGTGTTTTTGTTTGTATTTTCATTCTGCTTTTTAATTGATAGGGATAAATTGGAATTTTTTAGCTCAGGTGAGTTTTTAATTACAGGCACTTGGACTACTTTTCTTATTATTGGAACCTCACTGTTGGGTTGCCCTAATTCTAATGCATCATTAGTATCCTTTGAACATACCTCCTTCTGAACCATGCGCTGCTGAGCTACTGTCAGCTTTCCCCTTTGTTCTAGTTTTAAAAGCTGCTCTATCTCTTCTGTTTTTTAGCTGCCTTACTATTTAAAAATAAACACACTAACTTCTTTTTATTAGCTGCCTTACTATTAAAAGCACAAACACATAAACACCCTAAATAATATACCTCAATAGTTTACTTCTCCCCAATACTTTAAATACAAATTTCCCAAGCAAAACTTACTGATTCCTTTCAGCCACCAGCAAGGTGATCCTCTCCTCTCAGTACTCCCTATTTTGATATGACTGGTTTAGAGGGATATGAGCAGATGAACCTTTGGTGTGAACTAGATTTGTGCTTTACCTTGGAAAATATTGTTATAATTAGTGAGGTTTGGGTGGACCCTTGGACACTGTGGCAGCTGACCACGCCCACGGGGGGAAGTCCCGTGAGGGGCCTCAGGTCAGGCTCAGCTTAGGACACACAAACACGGAGATTGATCTTTTATTAGACAATGTGATGAAGCCACCAGAGGTGGCAGTAGTAAGCAGCAGAAGTAGCCCGACTGGGCTAGTATCCCTCAGGCGCTGGAACAGCGACTCCTCCGGTAGCAGTGCTGTAGTGGAAAGAACTGAGAATAATGAGTACAGTGAAATATGCACAAAGCCCCAGTATGGAGAACCCCAGGATAGGGAGAACAGGCCCTCGAGGAGCGAGTATCTGATCCCTGAGAGGCTTGAAGGTAATGTACTCACACAGCGGTTCCACGTAGGAGATGGCACTAGGGCTGGAACGGAGGCAGGCCCTCGAGGAGCAAGTACCTGGTTCCAGGGAACAGCTCTGAGGTGAAGATGGTAGTACTCACTGGTGTTGAAGATAGCGAATCCTTCCAGGCAGAAGAGAAGGTAGGAGAAGGCAGGAGTCAGGGAACATGGGCCCTTGAGGAGCGAGTACCGGTTTCCTGATAGCGACCTGAAAAGCAAGTGAGGCCCCCGAGGAGCAGATACTCTGTTAGCGTTAAGAGTCCAATGGAAGATTGGAGAGGCAGAGTAGCTGGGTACAGAGAGCGAATCCCATCCGTAAGATACCCCTTGCTAACTCAAAGGTTAGCAAACATCTTGGGCTTTAAATATCCGGACAGTGTGATGTCATCACAGGTGGATGCCCCTGAGGTTCGCGCCAAGTAGGAAATAAGAGTGAGGTACCAGCGGAGCACGGCGGGAGGCAGCGCCCAAGCCGGTCCAGGGACACCAGAGAGGATGGCAGGCAGATGCCGCGGCAGCCAGGCATCCATCCATAGCAAGAGGAGGTGCAAAGAAAGAAAGGTAGGTGGAGTGAAGCCGTCGGGAAGGGACGGTTGCAACAGTACCCCCCTTCAAAGGGCGATCTCCTCTGCGAGTACCAGGTTTTGGTTTCCAAGGATGCAAGACATAAAATTGATGGAGCATCTCTTTGTCAAGGATATTAGCCAGAGGATCCCAAGAATTTTCTTCGGGGCCAAAACCTTCCCATGAGAGAAGGTATTCCCAGGTTTTTCCTCGTTTGCGGACATCAAGAATGGCTTCAACCTTGTATTCTAGGTCATCTTCTGCATTGATAGGAGATGGTTCCTGAGATTTGGAAGAGAATTCA
Source organism: Rhinatrema bivittatum (assembly GCF_901001135.1). Taxonomy (NCBI): domain Eukaryota; kingdom Metazoa; phylum Chordata; class Amphibia; order Gymnophiona; family Rhinatrematidae; genus Rhinatrema; species Rhinatrema bivittatum. The sequence continues at coordinate 347,531,802 of NC_042620.1, read as the reverse complement.
CTGATGATGAGTGGTTTCAGAAGTGAAACATGAAAAGCGTTATGGATGTTCAATCCAGGTGGTAACTTCAGACTGTAGGTAACATTACCAAGACGTCGGACCATTGGAAATGGTACAACGTAGCGAGGAGCAAATCAAGAGGAGGGTAACGTCAGTCTAAGGTGCATAGTGGATAGCCAGACTTTGAAAGACAGGCGCTTTGGAATAATGAGCGTCATAAAACCTTTTGACTCGATCACTCGCTTTGAGTAGCATTGCTTTCATCTGAGTCCATAATTGATGGACTCAGATGAAAGCAGTGGATTGAGCTGCTGGGGACGTCACTGAGAGCATCAGTGGAAGTGGCGGTGATGGTGATCGTCCATATACTACTTCAAATGGTGTTGATCAAGTTGGTTTTGCTGGATGAGAATTAATGGCAGTGGATGAGAATTAATGGCAGTGGATGAGAATTAGTAGCAGTGAATGATGACATAGACTTAATTGGCATCTGAGAGACATGGTGGAAGGAGGACAACCAATGGGACAGTGCTTTACCAGGGTACAAATTATATCGCAATGACAGAGAGGAGCACCTGGGAGGTGGTGGGGCGCTTTATGTCCGGGATGGCATAGAGTCCAACAGGATAAACATCCTGCATGAGACCAAATGCAAAATTGAATCTTTATGGGTAAAAATCCCTTGTGTGTCGGGGAAGACTATAGTGATAGGGGTATACTACCGTCCACCTGGTCAAGATGGTGAGACAGACAGTGAAATGCTAAGAGAAGTTAGAGAAGCTAACCAAATTGGTAGTGTGGTAATAATGGGAGACTTCAATTACCCCAATATTGACTAGGTAAAAGTATCATCGGGACACGCTAGAGAGATAACGTTCCTGGATGGAGTAAATGATAGCTTTATGGAGCAATTGGTTCAGGAACCAACGAGAGAGGGATCAATTTTAGATCTAATTCTCAGTGGAGCACAGGATTTGGTGAGAGAGGTAACGGTGGTGGGGCCGCTTGGCAATAGTGATCATAATATGATCAAATTTGAATTAATTACTGGAAGAGGAACAGTATGCAAATCCACGGCTCTCGTGCTAAACTTTCAAAAGGGAAACTTTGATAAAATGAGAAAAAAACTGAAAGGAGCAGCTACAAAAGTAAAAAATGTCCAAGAGGCGTGGTCATTGTTTAAAAATACCATTCTAGAAGCACAGTCCAGATGTATTCCACATATTAAGAAAGGTGGAAAGAAGGCAAAACGATCACCGGCATGGTTAAAAGGGGAGGTGAAAGAAGCTATTTTAGTCAAAAGATCTTAATTCAAAAATTGAAAGAAGGATCCAACAGAAGAAAATAGGATAATGCATAAATGTTGGCAAGTTAAATGTAAGACATTGATAAGACAGGCTAAGAGAGAATTTGAAAAGAAGTTGGCCATGGAGGCAAAACTCACAGTAAAAACTTTTTTAAATATATCCGAAGCAGAAAGCCTGTGAGGGAGTCAGTTGGACCGTTAGATGATCGAGGGGTTAAAGGGGCACTTAGAGAAGATAAGGCCATTGTGGAAAGATTAAATGATTTCTTTGCTTCGGTGTTTACTGAAGAGGATGTTGGGGAGGTGCCCGTACTGGAGAAGGTTTTCATGGGTAATGATTCAGATGGACTGAATCAAATCACGGTGAACCTAGAAGATGTGGTAGACCTGATTGACAAACTGAAGAGTAGTAAATCACCTGGACCGGATGGTATACAACCCAGAGTTCTGAAGGAACTAAAAAATGAAATTTCAGACCTATTAGTAAAAATTTGTAACCTATCATTAAAATCATCCATTGTACCTGAAGACTGGAGGATAGCAAATGTAACCCCAATATTTAAAAAGGGCTCCAGGTTAGCCTACTACAGACCGGTTAGCCTGACTTCAGTGCTAGGAAAAATAGTGGAAAGTGTTCTAAACATCAAACAAAGTCAGCATGGCTTTACCCAAGGAAAGTCTTGCCTCACAAATCTGCTTCACTTTTTTGAAGGAGTTAATAAACATGTGGATAAAGGTGAACCGGTAGATATAGTATACTTGGATTTTCAGAAGGCATTTGACAAAGTTCCTCATGAGAGGCTTCTAGGAAAAGTAAAAAGTCATGGGATAGGTGGCGATGTCCTTTCGTGGATTGCAAACTGGCTAAAAGACAGGAAACAGAGAGTAGGATTAAATGGACAATTTTCTCAGTGGAAGGGAATGGGCAGTGGAGTGCCTCAGGGATCTGTATTGGGACCCTTACTTTTCAATATATTTATAAATGATCTGGAAAGAAATACGATGAGTGAGATAATCAAATTTGCAGATGATACAAAATTGCTCAGAGTAGTTAAATCACAAGCAGATTGTGATAAATTGCAGGAAGACCTTGTGAGACTGGAAAATTGGGCATCCAAATGGCAGATGAAATTTAATGTGGATAAGTGCAAGGTGATGCATATAGGGAAAAATAACCCATGCTATAATTACACAATGTTAGGTTCCATATTAGGTGCTACAACCCAAGAAAGAGATCTAGGTGTCATAGTGGATAACACATTGAAATCGTCGGTTCAGTGTGCTGCAGCAGTCAAAAAAGCAAACAGAATGTTGGGAATTATTAGAAAGGGAATGGTGAATAAAACGGAAAATGTCATAATGCCTCTGTATCGCTCCATGGTGAGACCGCACCTTGAATAATGTGTACAATTCTGGTCGCCGCATCTCAAAAAAGATATAATTGCAATGGAGAAGGTACAGAGAAGGGCTACCAAAATGATAAGGGGAATGGAACAGCTTCCCTATGAGGAAAGAGTAAAAAGGTTAGGACTTTTCAGCTTGGAGAAGAGACGGCTGAGGAGGGATATGATAGAGGTGTTTAAAATCATGAGAGGTCTAGAACAGGTAGATGTGAATTGGTTATTTACTCTTTCGGATAATAGAAAGACTAGGGGGCACTCCATGAAGTTAGCACATTTAAAAATAATTGGAGAACGTTCTTTTTTACTCAACGCACAATTAAACTCTGGAATTTGTTGCCAGAAGATGTGGTTAGTGTAGTTAGTGTAGCTGTGTTTAAAAAAGGATTGGATAAGTTCTTGGAGGAGAAGTCCATTCCCTGCTATTAATTAAGTCTCCCAGGTTCCGCAGTTCCATGTCTCATCATTTTCCTGCCCTCAGCCTCTGTATGGCCTCACTCACTCATCGTTCCCAAGCAGCGGATCTGAAAGGGCTACCAAATGGTCGGAGGGCTACTCTTGAGACCAGCATTGTGTTGCTGGGTCTCACCTGTGCGTGTAGGTCCAGTGGAGGTCTGACCCTGCCTTGTTCCAGTTCCTCTGATGTCCCACGTCTTGTTCCTGGTCCCGCTTTGTTCCAGCTCCAGCCTGTGCTTGGACACTCTCGCCTCCCACAGTGTGTGCCTTGGGGCTCCTCTCTGAGCCACGCCGTGGCCCAAGGGCTCACATCCCTCTAGAGCAAACGACCGCACTCTCGTACTCGCAACAGGATGTGAATGCCATGAGCTCAGTGGGTGTGTTCCTGTGGCGGGCTCAAGTTTTTTCTGGACTACTTTGATACCTTGTTCCTTGTCAAGTTCCTCATGAGAGTCTTCTAGGAAAAGTAAAATATCATGGGATAGGTGGCGATGTCCTTCGTGGATTGCAAACTGGCTAAAAGACAGGAAACAGAGAGTAGGATTAAATCGACAATTTTCTCAGTGGAAGGGAGTGGACAGTGGAGTGCCTCAAGGATCTGTATTGGGACCCTTACTTTTCAATATACTTATAAATGATCTGGAAAGAAATACGACGAGTGAGATAATCAAATTTGCAGATGACACAAAATTGTTCAGAGTAGTTAAAACACAAGCGGATTGTGATAAATTGCAGGAAGACCTTGTGAGACTGGAAAATTGAGCATCCAAATGGCAGATGAAATTTAATGTGAATAAGTGCAAGGTGATGCATATAGGGAAAAATAACCCAAGCTATAATTACACAATGTTGGGTTCCATTTTAGGTGCTACAACCCAAGAATGAGATCTAGGTGTCATAGTGGATAACACATTGAAATCGTCGGTTCAGTGTGCTGTGGCAGTCAAAAAAGCAAACAGAATGTTGGGAATTATTAGAAAGGGAATGGTGAATAAATCGGAAAATATCATGCCTCTGTATTGCTCCATGGTGAGACCGCACCTTGAATACTGTGTACAATTCTGGTCGCCGCATCTCAAAAAAGATATAATTGCGAAGGAGAAGGTACAGAGAAGGGCTACAAAAATGATAAGGGGAATGGAACAGCTCCCCTATGAGGAAAGACTAAAGAGGTTAAGACTTTTCAACTTGGAGAAGAGATGGCTGAGGGGGGATATGATAGAGGTGTTTAAAATCATGAGAGGTCTAGAACGGGTAGATGTGAATCGGTTATTTACTCTTTCGGATAATAGAAAGACTAGGGGGCACTCCATGAAGTTAGCATGGGGCACATTTAAAACTAATCGGAGAAAGTTCTTTTTTACTCAATGCACAATTAAACTCTGGAATTTGTTGCCAGAGGATGTGCTTAGTGCAGTTAGTACAGCTGTGTTTAAAAAAGGATTGGATTAGTTCTTGGAGGAGAAGTCCATTACCTGCTATTAAGTTCACTTAGAGAATAGCCACTGCCATTAGCAATGGTAACATGGAATAGACTTAGTTTTTGGGTACTTGCCAGGTTCTTATGGCCTGGATTGGCCACTGTTGGAAACAGGATGCTGGGCTTGATGGACCCTTGGTCTGACCCAATATGGCATGTTCTTATGTTCTTATATTAATGGCGAATTCAGCCCACGATAACAGTTTGGCTCAGTTATTCTGAAAGCAACTCACATAGGCCTGAATTAACTTTTTCAGGGTCCTATTCATCCATTCTGTTTGGCCATTAGATTGAGGATGATAGGCAGATGTGTAATCTAGAGAGATGTCGAAGAGTTTGCACAGGGCCTTCCAGAATCTTGCCATGAACTGTGATCCTCGATCCGAGACTATGTGCTTCGGTAAGCCGTGGAGGCGAAAGGTATGGACTATGAAGAGCTTCACAAGTTCCGAGGCTGAGGGTAAGCCAGGTAGTGCCACGAAGTGGGCCATTGTGCTAAAGCGGCCGACTGTGACCCAGATGGTATTCATACCTCCAGAAAGGGGTAGCTCAACTACAAAATCAGTAGGGATATGCTTCCAGGGCTGTTCAGGAGCTGGATGCGGTTGCAGCAACCCCCATGGTTGGCTAGAAGTAGGTTTGTGCTTGGCACAGTTGGCACAAGATGCCACATAGGAGAGTGATTCTTCCTTGATAGTTGGCCACCAATAATACTTCTGTAGCTTCAGCAGGGTACAGCGTTGACCAGGATGGCCAGCCAGCTTGGAATTGTGTGCCCAATAGAGCACTTTCTTTCTGAGATGCTTTGGCACGATGGTTTTACCAGTGGGCACAGAATGAGTAGCTGCTAAGACGACTTTCTTCAGGTCGATTATGTGCTGCGGCTCTTCCGGAATATCTTCCGAGAAAGGATATTCCGGAATACCAGAGCGTGATAGGGCATCAGCTCTGATATTCTTGTCTCCGGGGCGATATTTGAGCATGGGGGCTGTAGCAAGCCCCACGGTTGGCATGGCAGTAGTTTCTGTTGGGCACAAATGTGACACATGTCTACGTAGGCCTGGACATCTTTTCTCATGGTGGGCGACCAGTAGAAGTGTTAGATGAAGGCTAAAGCGCGGGCCTGCCCAGGGTGACCCACGATGCGGGAATTGTGGGCCCATCGGAGAACCTTGTCGCGGGGTCTGCATGGCACGACTGTCTTCCCAAGTGGAGCGGTCACGGTGGTGATGAACAAAACACGTGCAGGGTCAATAATGTGCCGTGGTGGCTCGGGGGTGTTGTCAGAGATAAATGAACATGAGAGGGCATCAGCTTTGATGTTCTTGGCTGCAGGTCGATAGCGGAGGGTGAAGTCGAAACAGATGAAGATGAGGGCCCATCAGGCCTGATGTGGGTTTAGATGCTAGGCTTGGTGTATGTGCTCCCTCCAGCCAGGGGCGCCACTCTTCAATGGCGAGTTTAATCGCAGGAGCTCCTTGTCGCCAATCCCATAGTTTCTCTCCACGACGACAATTGCTTTGAGAAGACAAAGCATGGATGGAGAGTGCCGGTGAAGGAGTGCTGGCTTAGGATGGCTCCCATACCTTCAGAGGAGGCGTCAACCTCCACAATGAAGGGTCGTTGAGAGTCCGGATGCCGGAGGCAAGGCTCACGGAGGAATGCGGCCTTTAAGCATTGGAAAGCTGCTTGCGGCTTTCCAACGCTTAAAGGGGGCGAACGCTGTAAGGGGGGCGAACCCCGGCCATTGCTTGGGGTTCGCCCCCTTACAGGTCAGGGCCGTGAGGGGGCAGTCAGGCTAGCATAATTGTGGATGATGTTGAGGTAGTAATTGCGAAGCTGAGAAATCTTTGTAGGGACATAAGGCCAAGTGCCTGTGGCCAATTTTGAATGCTTTTGAGTTTTTCTGGGTCTATCTGGAACCCTTGTCTGGAGACGATATAACCCAGGAAGGGCAGACTCTCCTTTTTAAAGAACACTTCTCCAGCTTGGCATTGGAGCATGCGGGTGACATCTCGGCAATGAGTCTCGAGGTCCTTGGAGAAAACCAAAATATCGTCGAGGTAGATGACTACGCAGTCATACAGCATGTCTTGAAACACCTCGTTATCATGTTTTGGAAGACGGCCGGCGCATTACAGAGTCCAAAGGGCATAACCAGATATTCGTAATGGCTGTCTCATGTGTTGAAGGCCATATTCAATTCATCGCCTTCCCGAAGCGAATCAGGTTGCAAGTCCCCCGAAAGTCCAACTTGGAAAAAATGTGGGCCCCCTGCAGGCGGTCAAAGAGTTCTGCAATGAGTGGCAATGTGTAGCTGTCCTTTTGGGTGTTGGCGTTCAACCCCCGGTAGTCGATACACAGGCGAAGCATCCCATCCTTCTTCGCCACAAAGAAGAAGCCCGCCCCCATGGAGGAGGTGAATCGACAGATGAAGCCCTTGGCCAGGTTTTCTTGCACATATTCAGACATAGCTCCAGTTTCGGACTTGGATAAGGGGTAGACCAGGCCTCGGGGAGGCTCTGTGCCAGGCAGAAGGTTAATGGCGCAGTTGTACTGGTGATGCAGTGGCAGAGTGTCTGCTCCCATCTTTGAAAAGACGTTCGCATAGGGCGCGTAGTGAGGCGGAAGCCCAGGAGGGAGGAGCGCGGCGGCGAGATAGTATTGGTTGGATACTGGCTTCAGACAGGAAATGCAGCAGGACGGGCCCCATTGGGAGAGCTTCAGAGACATCCAATCAAATTGGGGAGAGTTCTGCTGGAGCCAAGGCAGACCAAGGACTATGGCGTAATGGCCTTGTCATGAATATGGAAGGTCAAGCTCTCCTCATGTAGGGCGCCCATGCGGAGCCTTAGGGGAATGGTGGTATGGGTGACCCGGCCCGGTAAGGGCTCCCCTCAGATGGAAGAGAGCACGAGTGGCACCGGGGAGAGTCAGATGGGTAGTTAGAGGTGCGTTACTAGTTGTTTCATGATAAAGTTGCCCCCAGCTCCGGAGTCTACGAGAGCCAGGGTTTGAAAGTCCTGGTCATGCATCAGGAGGGTCACGGGAAGCGTGAGTAAGTGAACTGGGATAGTCAGGCCTAGGGGCAATCCCCCACTGTGACCTAGGCCCTGGAGTTTACTGGCCGCACCAGACATTGGGCTAACACTTGCCCAGCCTCTCCACAGTACAGGCAAAGCCCGAAGCGTCGGAGGCGGAGGCGTTCCTCTGGGGACAGCTTGCCACAGCCCAGTTGCATGGGCTCCTCTGGAGTGGTCCTGGTCAGAGCACAGTTCTGCTTGGGAGAGGGTGAATGCTGGAGGCACTGAGAAACAAGTGAGCGTCTCTTAGAAGACTGTAATTCTTAAGACCGCTCCTGGAGGCAGCAGTCTATGCAGCCGGCCAGGTCTATGAGGGCGTCGAGGGAGGCAGGCAACTCGCGGGCAGCCAGCTCAATCTTTATCCGAACAGTCAGGCCATCAAGGAAGATGGAATGTAAGCAATCTTCACCCCAATGAAGCTCCGAGGCCAGGGTCCGAAACTTGATAACATAGTCTGCTAAGGAACGGGATCCCTGGCGTAGGTGAAGGAGAGAAGAGCCCGATGTGGCCTGTCTATCAGGATCATCAAAGTCAATGCGGAAGAGGACCAGAAAGCTGGGCAGGTCCTGGCACAGTGCGCCCTACAAGTGAGAGGCCCAGGCCAAGGCCTTGCCATCCAGGAGAGAGAGGATGTACGTAGTCTTGGTGATGTTGTCAGGGAAGAGTTTGGCCTAGAGGCAGAAATACATGTTGCACTGATTCAGGAAGCCCCAACAGTGTGCAGGGTCCCCGGAGAAGCGTGGAGCCAGGAGTGGTATAACCAGCTGTGCCGCTGGCGTGGGAGGGGCGTTGCCTGGAGCCGGAGCCGGAGTAGCTGATGGGCCAGCGGGAACCGAGGAATCCAGATGAGCACCGAGCCATTCCACTGCCGAAGCTAGGGATTCCAAAACCTTCTGCTGCTCGAGTATCTTCTGTGCCAGGCCTGGGATGGCCTACAGGTCAATGGACTTGGCAATCTGTTACTAGTCTGGTACCGAATGTGGACCCTTGGCCCTAGGCAGAATTTGCACTACCTGAGGAGGAAAAAACCCCCACAGGTCGGGAGACGAGGCTGGAGAGGAGCAGGGGCCAGCTGGAACTTCGCCATTAGCAGCCCACATTCCCCGAGGGTTGAGCCCTTGGGTGCCGGGGCTTGCTGGACTTAGGTGGGCCCCTGCATGGATGAGGGTGAGGGTGGCAGGAGATGAGGTGATGTCCAGTCTGAGGGCCAGAGGCAGGCGGCAGGAGGCAAGACAGATTCCGGTCCAAAGGTCAGAGGCAGGCGGCAAGAGGCAAGGCGGTCTAAAGGTCAGAGCCAGGGAGGTCCGTCCAAAGAGGAGAAGGAACAGGAGGCTGGAAGAGGAAGACTGGATCAGGAAGACTGGAACCAACAACGAAGAGACCTGTTGCCAAGTCGACCGCAGAGTGCCTGTCGCAGCCTTATATAGGGCAGGAGCCAAGATGTTATCCAAGGAGGCCGTGGCATTTTCCCGCCGCAGGCCCTTTAAATTCCCACTGGAGGCACGCACAGGAGAGGGCCTTGTCAAAGGAGCAGTTGGCAGCGTCCCGTGTGCTGGTGGAATCAGGATGGACCGGGTGGCATGGGAGAGGAGCCGACTGCAGCAGGAGGAGCTGGGTGCTGCGGCCAGGGAGCCAGGTGCTGGTGCTGACACTGGGAGGCGTCGGAGGGTCAGAGAGGCCGGCCAGGACAGCCCGCGGCTGGTAAGTGTAACAGTAGCCTTGGAAGGTTCATACCACTATTGTTTGTGCCCTTTTCTCCACTTTTGCAGCCTTGGGCTGTTCTAGCCACTGTTGATGCTGCTTTTCTCCTTAGACAGTGCCTTGGAGAATTGCCACTGCTGGTACTGATTTGCTCCGTTGGAAGCCCTTAGGACCTTCATGCCACTTTTGCTGCCACAATGATACAGTCTTGATACATTGGCATGCCGTCACTCTTCTGATGATGTCTACCCACCAGTTTCATTAGAAATTATTAGAAAAGCCCAATTTGGGAGCCCAAAATAGGCTGCATTGCTTCTCTCATTGACTATAATGATAAACAAATGAATGACTAAAATGAACAAACACTATTTTTTTTGTATGACTGAACAAATGATTGTGACCTATGAAACAAATCAAAACAATTTTTTTGATTCTGCATATTTATTTAGACTTTTTATATTCTGCTTTTGGCACTTCAAAGTGTATATCAAAGCAATTAAATTCAGGTACTACAGGTATTTCCCTATCCCCACATGGCTTACAATCTAACAGGGTCATTTATCAAATCATGTTATGGTGTTTTTGCATGTGTTAAGGCATTTTCACAAATTCTGTTTTGGGCATTTGTAGGCTGGGGAAGGGCCTGAGATGTGGGAGCAGAGTGGGGGAAGGGCCTGAGATGAGGAGGGGGAGAGAGAGAGAGAGAAAGTGAGAGCCTCTGGAGGTGGCACCATAGTAAGCAGCTATTTATGTTACTATAGATACATAGATACTATAGATACATAGATACTATAGATACATACTATACATATATGCTACTATGCTACTATATTTATTTTCTGCCTTATCTTCTTTCCAGCTTGTTGCAAGCTTCCAAGTTCTCTTTCCCTGTTGATTGTAACTTTGACTTTTCCTACCTATTGTTTATCTTTCGTTTACTTGAATTGTTACTCCAGTTATACCCTTGTTATATGTAAACCGATCCGATATGGTTATTTACTATGAAGGTCGGTATAAAAACTGTTAAATAAATAAATAAATATAGGAGGCCCACCTAGTAACTCGAGGTGAGATTTAGGTAGTAGTGAGGAAACTCACACACCGATGAGATTTGTGCAATGTTCTCTCAAACTAGCTTGATGTTACCCAGTTACAGGTCTATACTGTAAAGTGCGGTTGGAGATTCTCCGTCTACAACTCGCTGTGGGCGCACAATTGGGATGCGTAAAGCGATCCTGCGATACAGTCTCCAGTTTCACACGTCCTTAGCGCTTCTTGAAACCGACGTATAACCCTTTCCGCACCCAGCATGTATATCATATGTAAATGAACGAATTAGCTATTTAGTGAAGGAATTAGCTATTCCCTCCGATACTGTGACGCGCGCTCCGATTATCTCCTTTGTAACCCGCTATTTTGCCGCGTCCTTAACCTCTTAGTTTACCGCCTACCCTCTACCTGGTGTTAGTCCTGCACCATGGACGACCTCCATATATACTAACCCGCTTTCAAACTGCATTCAGCCCTTCTTTTTGCATGAACGATGCTGCACGGAACTTTGATTGCATTAGTTATTTGCTTAAAAAAATTATTTCATCCCGCATGTTCCGTATGGGAGCTGACAGCGGCTTACAAAAAAAATTACAGTTCTCATAAAATGCTAAAGTTGTTATATATATAATATATATATATATATATAAATACCTAGATGTCACTTTCCGAATCCCCATCTCCACACGGGCGGGCGGGCGTGCGGTCATCGAGGCGGTGGCGGGAGCCTGCGGGCGGGTGGGCTTCCGTCCATCCAGGCGGCGGCGGGAGCCGGCGGGCGGGTGGGCGCCCGTTCATCCAGGCGGCGGCAGGAGCCGGCGGGCGGGTGGGCGCCCGTTCATCCAGGCGGCGCAGGAGGCGGCAGGCGGTGGGCGCGCGTTTATACCATGCGGCGGCAGGAGGCGGCGGGCGGGTGGGCGCAGCGTTTATCCAGCGGTGGCGGGCGGGTGGCGTCCGTTCATCCAGGCGGAGGGAGCCGGCGGCGAAAGCGGCCTCCAGCAGCCCCCGCTGGCAGTGAATGAATGCATGCCTGTTTACGACCGTGCATTTTCGGCGCTCAAGGCAGTCACATGCCGTGACGTCAAGCGTCGTGACGTCATGCCTTGAGCACCGAAATTGCACGGGCGAAAACAGGCGTGCATTCATTCACTGCCGGCAGGGGCTGATGGGGGCCGCTTTCGCCGCCGGCTCTCTCCGCCTGGATGAACGCACGCCCGCCCGCCGCCACCTGGATAAACGCCCACCCACCCGCCCACCGCCTCCCGCCGCCGCCTGGATGAACGGGCGCCCACCCGCCCGCCGCCTCCCGCCGCCACCTGGATGAACGGGCGCCCACCCGCCCGCCGCCTCCCGCCACTGCCTGGATGAACGGGTGCCCACCCACCCGCCGCCTCCCGCCGCCACCTGGATAAAACGCGCGCCCATCTCCGCCGCCGCTGGATGAACGGGCGCCCACCCGCCCGCCGCCTCCTGCCGCCGCCTGGATAAACGCGCGCCCGCCGCCTCCTGCCGCCGCCTGGATGAACGGGCACCCACCCGCCCTCCGGCTCCCGCCGCCGCCTGGATAAACGCGCGTGGAGATGGGGGATTCGGAAAGTGACATCTAGTTATTTATATATATATATATAACAACTTTTGTTTTAGTTGGTTGTTTTAGTTTTGATGGTTTCCCCCCTCCCGCCTTGCTTCGGGAGGGGGGAAACCATCCACTTCCTGGTACCTGTTTAATGTACTCTATTGGTTATATGTAAGGGCCCCGCCCAAAAGTTAATCTTGTTCCGCTGTTATATGTAAGGGCCCCGCCCAAATGTTTTTGTTTTTTGTAAACCGATGCGATGTGTCAACGGATGTCGGTATAAAAGAGACCTTAAATAAATAAATAAATAAAATAAAATACCTGTCATTTCAAATGTCAGTTGAAATGACATTTGAAATGACAGGTACCAGCGCACCCAGGATACTGTATAGGCGCTGTATTAAGCGCCTATACAGTAAAATGGGTTGCGCGGGCCTAACGCTTCGCCTAACGCTTCGCAGACGCAGCTTGCATTTGCAAGCAATTTGAATAGAGTATCGAGCGATATGTGAAGAGGACTGTGCGTGCGGGGAACGAGGGTGCGCTCTGCACTGCCGCACTCTTTCTAACGCGGCATAACTGTATCGACCTGTTAGAGAGCCAGCAAGCTAGATTGAGAGAACATTGTCCAAATCTCATCGTTGTGTGAGTTTCCTCACTCCAAAGGACATCAAATCTACACAAGAGTGTACTGTACTGTTCTGTTTGTACGTCTCACTTTGCATGTACCAATGGTCCCTAACCCCTACACTACCTAATCCTTACCTTGAGTTACTAGGTGGGCCTCCTATAGAGATATAAATAGCTAACTACTACTAGGGCCTGGTAGATAGTCTCTCTCTCTCTCTCTTTCTCTCTCTCTCTCTCTCAGTGGTGAAATGAGCACTTTGCAGTTAGGAAAATGCAATTATGTAGGTATTGTGCAAAAAGTTAATGCACTTTGTGGTAATACCTATGTAGAGCACACATTGTGGTGATTTGCACTAACCACTAGGCTACTCCTCCACCCCAAATACATACTAATGTCAGTAATTTAAACTATTCTGTTCTGTTCTCAAGCTTATATATTGCATTATTCCCCACTAAGAGAATCCAAAGTGGTTTACATCATATGAGATAAAATGCATCAATACTGACATCAGAAAGAGCCAGGTAACTAATGAAGGCTGTACAAAACTTGTGTTATATGTTCTCTAAAACCACTCTATGCTTGCAGCAGAAATTTGGATCAACTATATGGCTCAAATGCTAGTCTGTAGTTACCCACTATACAATATAGAGCTTTTCCATAATCTAGCCTTACAGTAACTAAAGCCTGAATTATTGTAGCTAAGTCATTTTATTTCAGATAGAAGCATAACTATTTTATCAGTCAAAGCTGACAAGAAGTCAACTTAATAACTAAAAATCTATGATTTCATATTCAGCTTGGAATCTAACATTCCTAAACTGTATATCTTTTGAGTCAAAGGGATGATCATCCCATCCACCTTTACAGAGGAATTCAAGGCAGAGGGACAATTCATAGAGCCTATTTTCCCAGGATTTATCTTCAAAGAATTCTCCTTAGTCCACTGCACTACCTCCATTTATTAAATTAGGTAATTAATTTGTCAATTGCCTTTTTGAAGAGACTTACTTAAGGCTGTGTAGAGCAAGCTAAACTGACCCTACATACAAGGGTAATCAGGAAGGTGAACTTTTCAGCCTCACATTAGGGTAGAAGCAGGCACAGCACATATAAATATATTAACATTGCTTGAGGTTAAGGTAGAACACTGCAGATTGTAAATGAATAAAGTAATCAATAAAGTGATATGTTTATATTACATAAATAAAGACCAATAAGACAGAGAGGTATAATATATGATAGAATAGAGATGTGAATCGTGTCCTCGATCGTCTTAACGATCGATTTCGGCTGGGAGGGGGAGGGAATCGTATCGTCGCCGTTTGGGTTTTTAAAATATCGTTAAAATCATTAAAATCGTGAACCGGCACACTAAAACACCCTAAAACCCACCCCGACCCTTTAAAATAAATCCCCCACCCTCCCGAACCTCCCCAAAATGCCTTAAATTACCTGGGGGTCCAGCGGGGGTCCGGAACGACCTCCTGCAATCGAATCGTGTTGTCTTCAGCCGGCGCCATTTTGCACCGCCATTTTGCAAAATGGCGGCGCAAAATGGCAAGTCTTGTGGGGGTCAGGAGGCCCCCCCCAAGCTGGCCAAAAGTCCCTGGGGGTCCAGCGGGGTCCGGGAGCGATCTCCTGCCGCGAATCGTTTTTCCGTACGGAAAATGGCGCGGCAGGAGATCGACTGCAGAAGGTCGTTCCGGACCCCCGCTGCTGCCGCGAATCGTTTTTTCCGCGTTTCGCGGCAGCAGATCGCTCCCGGACCCCAGGGACTTTTGGCCAGCTTGGGGGGGCCTCCTGACCCCCACAAGACTTGCCAAAAGTCCAGCGGGGGTCCGGAACGACCTCCTGCAATCGATCTGCCGGCGCCATTTTCCGTACGGAAAAACGATTTGCGGCAGGAGATCGCTCCACAAATCCATCACTATCATCCACAAGGCTATCCATCACCAAGTAACGCTCGATCTACAAATACCACTCAGACGACACACATCCACCAGACCCATCAGAGAAGCCTACAGATCACTCCTCGTTCCCCAAACCAAAACCACTCACCACCTAACTTTCAGAGACCGAGCCTTTTCCACAGCCGGACCTTCACTATGGAATTCTATTCCTCCAGATCTGAGACAAGAACCATGCCTACCTACTTTCAGAAAAAGGCTTAAGACTTGGCTATTTAAGCAAGCCTTCCCAGATCCCAATTGAATGATAGCAACTTTTTATAAGAGACTTCACAATATAATGTAAATAATTAATCCTAACTGATCGGTTATCTTACTCTAATTCTCTCCCCAGTTATATGACCCTTGTTGTAATGTAACTTTTTGATCTCTTAGCACTTGTTTATGTTCCGTTTTTTGTTCCCACCCCCTTGTTATATGTAAACCGGCATGATGTGGTTTCTAATCACGAATGCCGGTATAGAAAAACTCTAAATAAATAAATAAATAAATAAATAAAATAATTAACATTGTATTTCTTCATAACATCCAATAAAGGTCTTAACTAAATGTTAAAAAGTAGCAGCCTCAGGATGGATCCCTGGGGAACTCCATTCACTAATGTGATTGTGTCTGACAGATGACCATCTAACACAACACTGAAACCTATTGCACAAAGAAGAGAGAAACTGGTCCAGTGGTACACCATCAATTCCTAAATTCCTCAAATGTTCTATCATTATTCTATGATTTATTGTATCGAATGCTGATGTTAAATCAAACATAACTGAAATAACATTTTGTCCCCCATCCATACATCTTCTTAAATCAACCATAAGTGCTGTCAATACGATTTCCATTTAGTGATTGTTTTGAAAACTAGATTGGTGAGGATCTAGATCATCAATGTCATCCACAAAGTGCTGAAAATATTGATTAACTACTTTCTTTATGACCTTATTGAACAATGCATATTTAATGTGGATATACTGAAAACCAGACCTACTAGTGGCCCTCAAGGACCAGGGTTATGTACCTCTTGTTTTATATCATTATATCTATGACATTATAGTTCTGATTTGTCTAAGAAAGGCAAGGCTACAAATCTATAAATGCAATGGGGTACAACTGGCACTGACTCAGTCTGTTTTGTATTAATTGGAAGAACCTGGTTGTCTAATGCAAATGTGCTAATCTGTATTGACTCTTGGAAGTCTTTTATGCTAACAAGCTTATTATTAGACACAGGAAAGTTAAAAATGCCCATGGAAGAGAATTGAAAACCACAATAGATTACTGATTAAGTATAATAAGTTGACATTTTTAGTTTTGCTGGGCACTAGGATTTCAGGATCGAAGTACCATCTCGTGCTAAGATTTAAAATGCCTATGCATTTAATCATGATAAGCCAAAGCAAAACGCAGTAAGAAAGATGCTAATTACTAAATCCTCCAAGAGAACCAAAGGAATTGCATGATCTGAATAAAAGAAAAGATTATCTGTTTCTTGGAACTATTAATTTAACTCTTCTAGTACAAAGCACACATATCCTCATTGAGAACAAAATATTTGGGTACATGGAGGATATAATTATTATTATTAATAAAAACATGCAGCAGGTTACATCAGAAACATCCATTATAAAAGCAATCAATATATACTAAACAAATACAAAGGTAAAAACTTAACATTATTAGTATCAGTGAATGCACTGTCATATCTGATATGAACAGGGCACTAAAAAAAATAGCTAATCAGCTCTTTATCTTACAAGTCATAAGAACATAAGAACATAAGAAAATGCCATACTGGGTCAGACCAAGGGTCCATCAAGCTCAGCATCCTGTTTCCAACAGTGGCCAATCCAGGCCATAAGAACCTGGCAAGTACCCAAAAGCTAAGTCTATTCCATGCTATCATTGCTAATGGCAGTGGCTATTCTCCAAGTGAACTTAATAGCAGGTAATGGACTTCTCCTCCAAGAACTTATCCAATCCTTTTTTAAACACAGCTATACTAACTGCATTAACCACATCCTCTGGCAACAAATTCCAGAGTTTAATTGTGTGTTGAGTAAAAAAGAACTTTCTCCGATTAGTTTTAAATGTGCCCCATGCTAACTTCATGGAGTGCCCCCTAGTCTTTCTACTATCCGAAAGAGTAAATAACTGATTCACATCTACCTGTTCTAGACCTCTCATGATTTTAAACATCTCTATCATATCCCCCCTCAGCCGTCTCTTCTCCAAGCTGAAAAGTCCTAACCTCTTTAGTCTTTCCTCATAGGGGAGCTATTCCATTACCCTTATCATTTTGGTAGCCCTTCTCTGTACCTTCTCCATCGCAATTATCCCTGGAGCCCTTTTTAAATATTGGGGTTACATTTGCTATCCTCCAGTCTTCAGGTACAATGGATGATTTTAATGATAGGTTACAAATTTTTACTAATAGGTCTGAAATTTCATTTTTTAGTTCCTTCAGAACTCTGGGGTGTATACCATCCAGTCCAAGTGATTTACTACTCTTCAATTTGTCAATCAGGCCTACCACATCTTCTAGGTTCACCGTGATTTGATTCAGTCCATCTGAATTATTACCCATGAAATCCTTCTCCATTTCGGGTACCTCCCCAACATCCTCTTCCGTAAACACCGAAGCAAAGAAATCATTTAATATTTCTTCGATGGCCTTATCTTCTCTAAGTGCCCCTTTAACCCCTCGATCATCTAACAGTCCAACTGACTCCCTCACAGGCTTTCTGCTTCGGATATATTTAAAAAAGTTTTTACTACATATTCATGCATTTTAAAAATTGTTATTTACTACCTATTCATGTATTTTAAAAATTGTTATCATCAAACAGCACTTGGGCTGATTGACCAACTTTCTCTGCCAATTCAAATGGATGTTTGAAAAAGTACACCTTAAATTGATTCTTAAATGATTTGGGGGCATGAAAAGATGCCTGAAGAGAGATCCAAAGAACTGGGCCTGCAACTGAGAATGCCTTTCTCAAGCCTCAGCCAAATGTACCCATTTAAATGACACAATCTCAAGGAGACTTTGACTACTGGACCGAAGCATGCAAGCAGGCTGGTAGATCCTTAAAATAGTGCTGAGAGGGCCTTGTATACAATAGTTACAATCTTGAATTGTATTTGCTACACAATCAGAAGCCAGTGAAATGATTGCAGCATTAGAGTTATGTGGTCTCTAACATCCCATCAGGATTGTGGCAGCCACATTCTGCACAATCTGGAGTGCCCTCTTGCTAAGCCAGTATTAATGGAATTAAAGTAGTCCATGCCCATCAGCACCAAAGATTACAGTACAGTTCAGAAATCAAAGGGCTAAAGTAGTGATATGTTCAGTCTGTCTCGACTGTGCTGTCAGCTGTTTGTTCCTTTAATTTTTGGTTCAGAATAAAAGGCTTCAGAAAAGATGTTTTTAAAAGCTCTTTTTAATGCCTGTTTATTTTAAGAATGTGGTCCTACTCTCCCATTAAAAAAAAAACCCAAAACAAACACAAAAAAAACCCAAAAAACAAAAAGTATTGTTTGTTATTTTATCTTTGGCCAGAAACATCCAGAGTCATTAAATTGTAAATTAACAGAACTGTAAGGGATTCTAATGACTTTTCATCTCAGAAAAGATTAAAGGAAAACACTAATGCAGAAAATCCAAGGTGGTGAATTGTCCAGTGGTGTGAAAGTGACATCTGGACCCCAAACAATCCTGAGCTTACGTAGCTTCAAGAGGGGTCCCTACTGAAAGCATCTATAAGACTAGATATGAATACAAAACCACCAAAACTCATGAAAACTTATTAAAAGGACAAAAATAAGAAATGCCAAAAGAATAGTCCTAACAAAAAATAAACTCTTAATAATTTATATGACCAACTTGATCTTTAAGTAATACGAACTTCATATAATGAACCCAAGTCTGTTATGTGGATATTGGAGTTCTTCAGAATGTATAATCCTTTTACATGTGTCCATTTTTTTCAAAAAACTTTTTATGCAGAATAAAATTTTAAAGGTGAATTTTTAAAACATTGTGTACAAAAAATATAGCATACACACAAGTAAATAGCTTATACTCGTATATTCTGTATTTTATAAAAGTAAAAAATATGCATGTATGTTCACTTTCGTGTACACATATATGCATGTAAAAAAGGGGCAGTCTAGGAACCTTCCGGGACAGGGCTCATAATTACGCTAATAAATTGCTATTTTATTTACATGTATAGGGGTAGTTTTTCCAAAAGTTTGTGCGTACGTCCATGTGCGTGCACTACCTGGCGCGCACACATTGACGTGTGATTTTGGGTCAGCGCGTGCAAGGGGGATATAAATTTACAAATACACGCGGCGACGCATCAGGACATTCCCCAGTTCCCTCCCAGTCCGCTCCCAATTAAGAAGCGGACTGGAAGGGAACTTCCCAACTCCCTACCCTAACCTCTCTTCCCCTTCCCCTATCCTGCCCTCCCCCATCCCTATCCTAACTATCCCTAATTTTGGTATTTTACCTTTTGCTCCTGCCAAGTAGCAGGAGTAAGTTGCGCGTGCCGGCACAGCGGCAAATGGCCGCTGTGCCGGGCGCCTCTAGCCCTGCCCCGCCCCCTGGACCACCCCGCCCCACCCCTGACCCCTCCCTTTTAAAGCCCCGGCACTTACACGCATCCCGGGGTTTATGCGTGTGGCCGGGCCCGTTTGAAAATTGGCCCAGTGTGCGTAAGGCCCAGCCACACGCATAAACCCTGGGATTTACGCGCGCCAGGGTTTTAAAATCTACCCCACATTTTTTCCAACTTACCTGCTACATGATTATTGTGTAGTACTCACTGGGTGGGTGGACTGGGCAGGGTTCAGACTGCAGAGCCAGCAGGGTCTCAATGACCTGGAGAAGGACTGGGCGAACTGGTGGACTAAATGCGAAACTGGTTAATCTCCTCGACATGCGGCTGTTTAAGAATTGTCCATCTTATGCATATAAATCATGGCTGATGCAAGTAAGTCCTAGTTTACTTTCATACATAATTCATATGCATGTATATATTTGAAATAGGTGGGTAAGATATATGCATTCAATCCATTGATATGTGTAGTTTCTATGCATTGCATGTATTCATATTTAAGCCTACATACATGTGTTGGTTGCATGGTAGTTTTACACATATTTTATAAAACACGCACATATTATATGTGTGTGTGTCATAAAATACTATAGCAAATATGCACACAGCCACATGCTCATTTTTATATATTGAGTGCACTAAACATCCTGTACACTCATGGCTTAGGGAGCACAGCAGTTGTTTAAATACAAGCAAGAAACAAGCTCCTATGGTTAAACATTGCTTATAGAATAAACATGTGTTTACTGAATTGAAATGGTCCATCATTGAAATTCTGAGTCTCGGAACATGGGGGAGATTTAGCATCTTTGTTAAATTATAGAGAGCAGTTTTGGATATTTACCTTGAAATCGACTATCCCACAAGGAATGAATGAGAAAGTTGAATGGACCAGTATTATTTGAGGATTTAGATAATGTCCATTTGGTTAATTTTTATTGGTTCTTGTAGAAATATCATTACATACAGTATAACTATGATCAAACGTGTGTTGAGATGCAAGCAAGTCCATATGGATATTAAAATGTTCTGCCTGAAGAGAAAATGATTTTGAAGAAGGACATCTGCTGAGATGATGAGCACCCCTGAAGCAGACACAAGGTGCACAAAACACTGAGCCAGTGCTGAGTATGCGGTTTGTACAGAATGATAAGGACACTTGAGTGAATAAGAACACTTTAAGAATTCATGTTTTATATGCACCAAGAAGCAAAAATAGTAGAAATATGGGAGACTGATGATTATAATTAATTTAACTTGATACAGCTGGTGTGAGCTTTTCAACGTCTAGCATTTTCATTATTGTGATTTTGATTTTTATTCTTTTGTGATTACATTTGTATCACAATTTGGTTTATTTCATTTTTGGAATGTCTTTATTCATGTTATATTGACTTCTATTTATTCTACCTGTTCCTGTTGCTGACTCTGTTATAGACTATTGTTCAGTGACATGCCATATGAGTAAGCTCAAGAGCTACTTTAGAAAATATGGGATAGATTTTAAAAGGAGCATGCGGGCGCGCTACCCGGCACGCACTCATGTACGCAGGCGTGCACGCACTCATGTACGCAGGCGTGCACGCACACATGTGCGCAGGCGTGCACATGTTATAAAATTGGGGGTCGGCGCGCGCAAGGGGGTGCACAATTCTGCACCTTGCGCGCGCCAAGCCGCGCTGCTTTCCCCCGTTTCCTCTCAGGCCGCTCCGAAATCAGAGGGAACTTCCCTACCCCCCCACCACACCTTCCCTTCCATTCCCCTACCTCCCCCACCCTTTCCTCTCTACCTTTTTTCTTTCTTTCTTTTACTACAAAACTTACTTCAGCCCTGGCCAACTGCTGGCACGCAATCCCTGGCACAGCAGCCAATGGCAAATGGCCGCTGTGCCTGGTGCCTCTGACCCTGCCCCCTTCACGCCCATGCCCCACCCCTTTAGTAAAGCCCCGGGACTTACACGCGCCCTGGGGCTTTACGCGTGTCGCCGGGCCTTTTGAAAATAGGCCCAGCGCGCTTAAGCCTATGAAAATCCGGCCCTATGTGTTCATGGAAATGGTGACAGATGCATGGTATGGCCTCCAATTGGAGGTGCTGGAAGGAAAAAAGTAACAGAATTCAAGAAAACCTAGGACAAGACAAGAGGATCCCTAGTTATAAAGAAATAAAGGGAAAAGTCAGTCATCCACTCTGCTCTATGGCATTGCACCAAGATTTAAATTGGGCATACTAGATGGACCTTATGGTCCTTATCTGCCTTCATATTCTCTGTTACTGTTTTGTAGTCTTAACTAAAGTTTGCTAAAAGACTTTCCCTACTTCCATCTCCAGACTTTATGGCATTCATTTCAAACAATGCTTGACTGGATCCATTTCATTAAAGTAGAAGGTTTAATCCTCCTTTGCAATGGTCTTGAAATAATTGTGTCCCTAATGGGATGGATGGCATGATGTAAACCCCCATACTACCAGTTTCTCAATCTCAGTCAAAAGGCTCAAAAGGGACTCTGCACTTGGTTCTTAGTCTTGAATCCATACCTTGAATCCATAAGTGTGTACTTTTCCCCTCATACATGAGGGGAAAAGTACACACTTATGGCCTTATTTACTAAGCATTTTTCCCATAGACATAGAATGGGAGGAAAGCTTAGTAACTCAGGCCCTTAGATTGTAAGTCCTCTGGGGACAGGGAAATACCTCCAGTACCTGAATGAAACAAACCTTGAGCTACCAATGAAAAGATGTGAGCGGAATATAAATAAATAAATAAAGCAAAATGGACAGAAGCCATTCCATGCAAACTTATTACTACTTATTGTAGCTAATATTATAGCAATACAGAGTAGTCAATTTCCAACTAGGCAAGTTAACAATTTCCAGCTTGAAAATCCACTTCTTTTCTCTTTTGTAAATAGAAAATGTCATCCCTTGGTAGGCAATTCTTGACAGCCCCAATTACCCCAAATTGAAAGCTATTGTAATCATAATCTAATATTTGAAAATAAGCTATAGATGGGCCTTAGATGGTTCAGTGGTAAAGACAACTTTTGTGTTCTGTAAAATGGATATGTATTTGTTATTTCTGCTTGGACATGCAGAATTTTGCTCATAATTAGCAGTTTATTTCCAAGAGCTGGGTCATTTTGTCCTTATGACCACAGGGCTAGAAAAATCCCCGATGACAGGTTGCCTGGGCTCCATGAATTTGTGGCCTTGTGCCTGATGCTGTCCTAAGCCCAATAAAAACTGTGGTGGACCTGGACCAGATGCTATTACTGCCACCATGAGCCTGGACCTGGAAGAAGAGAGGTTTCTACTGCCTATACTAGCCCAGGACTGGTGAGAAATGTAGGGGAGTGGAATGGGTGGAGTTGGAGGTGGGGGTGGGGAGGGAAGAAAGGCTGAAGAATGAACAAAGATAAAGAGTGAAAAATGCATAAACAAAGAGCAAAATAAGCAAAAAATATACACAAAAAAGAGTAAAAGCAAAAAAAAAAAATGCTATTGGAGGGGAAAAATCTTTCCTGTCCCTAAAAAATGTTGACTGTTGCCTAGATTTTCAGAAACTGTTGACACCCCATACAACCATGTGAGTGCCCTTCCAGACGAGATATTTTTTTAACATGTCTGAGTAAGTAGGCACAATCAGGCTGATTCAATAAAAAGTGCGGGAGAACCGGCGCTCCGTGTTGAGCGCCCACTCTCCCGACATGCGCTCAGGCACCTCTCCTAGCGCATGATTCTCTAAATGAGGCCGCACGCTAATGAGGTGCTAGGGACAATAGCGCACCCCTAGCACCTCCTTATCAGCGTTAAGGATGGCTGTCAGCAGGTCCAACAACCTATGCTCAATTTTACTAGCGTCTGTTTTTGAACCCGCTGACAGCCACGGGTTCGGAAAACGGATGTCGGCAAAATTGAGCATCTGTTTTCTAACCCACCAACCAGCAGGCAGATTTTATTTTTTTAATTTTTGGTTCCTCCGACTTCATATCGCTAGGATATTAAGTCGAAGGGTGTACAGAAAAGCAATATTTGCATGTGATGAGCGCTATTAGTTTCAGGGGGGTTGGCCGCGCATTTTCCATGCGCTATTACCTCTTACAATATAAGAGGTAATAGATGCCGGTGGGAAATGCACAGCCAATCACCTATTAAATGGTGCACTCGGCTGAGCACACCGTTCTGTATCAGCCTGATGGCTGGTTGTGGGTACTTTCCCTTATGTGCTGTTTTTAATATATTTAATGCATTTATGCTCATCTGATTGCATTTCACATGTGGTGCATAGGTGTACATTTGTGAATTGCCTTGTTTCTTCCTTTTGGTCCAAGGAAGGAGGTATAGAAGTTTTCTTATAAATAAATAATGCAGGTTTTTAAAAAATTGAAACAGATACATTTTGTATTTACAGTTGGAGTTTAGTGTCTCAGTATCTCTGGAATAAATGTATGTTGTTTGCACTAAGCTGTGCTTTGTACTTTTTTCACTCTTGCATGAATTAAGAAGTGAAATTCAGTGGCATTATCTCTGATTTGCCAAGATTTAGAAATATGTGCAACTGCTTAAAGTGTGCAAATCTTTCTTGAATTTGCAACTGGTAGGTGGATTAATTTTTTGTTATGATACGCAGGATGTAATATGCTCCTGATATGAGTTAGGTATAAAAGTGTAATGGAAACCTATCTAATGCTTCTTGGATAGCACTGAAATATTCAACTGCTTTGATTGATAGACTACAGTAATAACTTATTTGACTATGTTGACTATTCTCACTTTTCAAATATTAATATTTTTAATCAAATTCTCTCATGTAAATGATTTTAGATCATAATCTTGAAATATTGTTCAAAAAGGCCACTGACAATAACCAGATATTACAATTTATATCAATGGTGCTTCCATTATCCTCCCTTGAAGATAAACAGTAGTCTGGTCTCCAACATACTTGTAGATTGCTAGTGAATTTCAAAATTTAGAAAAGTTAGAAAACAAATTAATACAAAAATGTACTAGCAAAGATTATGCTAGCAACTTCAACCAAATCAATATTGGCATAAACTAATGGAAAGAGATTCTTTGGAGATGACTTCTTGACTAATCTTCTGCAGCAAGTTTGTCATTGTACATTAGAAGACTGGTTTCTACACATGGGATTTGAGCCTACAACCTTCTGATTGACGCTTGAGCTAAAGGAATAGCTCCCTTCACTGAGTTAGGATCTGTGGTTCTAATTTACAACAACAATTTTTTTTCTTATTTTTTAACTCAAAGTTTCCAGCCATTGAGTTCCACAAAGAGATTTTTTGAACCTGTGCAGCCTTGATGGCTACTTTTGCAAAGCATTCTGGGACTTGTACTATTTTCTTGAATAAGCTAAATCAGGACTGCATAATGTGTGAAAATAAACTCCAAAACTGCTTTGGATTCCATCCACAAACATCTCCCAGAAGAATTAAATTATCTTATGAGAATGAAGATAATTTCTTCTTATGAAAAGAAAGGTCTTAGAAATTTAAAAATATAAATTTCTGTGTCATTAAAGGCTTTTAATAAAACAAATATAAACTACTTTCTAGCTGTAGGCTCTAGAATAAGAATAATGGGTTAAAGCGATTCCACTGAATCCCACCTCTTAAATTACAAGGGAGGCTTCCTCATTGCCACTCAATGCAGCATCAAAATAAAAGTAGTGGACTTGATTCAAAACTTTTGCTTGACCGATAATGCAGCTCCATGCTGAGGCTTCTTTTCAGCAGCAAAAGCTGAAATCTGTCAGTGTGATTGGCAAATTCAGACCAATACACTACCACCCAAAATTATGGAATCTGACCCGCATTGACAATGGTTCCATTGAAGGGGGTTTAAAACATGTATGTGGTCTCCACTAATATTTGGTGTGCATATTTATACTCAGTTATGGAATGAAGCTGTTTGCAAGAGTTAAAAAAAAAAAGCTGTAAAATACTTAAACAATATACATGGAAAGTTCACCCACTCACTCTGCATCATTTAAGAAAATATACAAATCAGATACCTCTCTAGACACGCCCCTTACTACTTATGAGTAGCCATATAATAGAGTTGCATATTACCACACATGGAATGTTATCTTATTGGTTTCTGTAGAATGGGATATTATTTGTGACATTGTCATCAATATGGACCAATGAAATCCAGTGAAAGTGGAGTAATTTGTGACTCTCTTGCTGTTCCAAAAGGTTCAGGTGAAGCAAAAGTACCGGGGAGGTGCCTGTGGAATTTGAAATATTAAATTGAGGTACAGTGGATATCACTGCTTGTTATGTGTGCAACCAAACTAGCACACTGTACACAGACGGGACAGCTTTCTTTTAATAGCATAACAATCACTGTCCTATCTTATTGGAAGTTTGGTACCCTGAACCTTCTTATATTTTAACTTATGAGGTATTATTTTCTGTATAAAGATTTATAGAAGAAAACCATCTTATATTAAATGACATTATGTTAGATATTGTCCCCATTTATTTAAAATGAATTCTATTGGTATGAACCTTGCATTTTATCATTGGTGACCTGTGGATGAAAAACACTGTTGTTATTTCCCCACTATTTGTTTTCTCTCTCTATCCTTTCTCTTTCATTGCTCCCATCCTATCATTTTACCTCTCCTCCATTGCCTTTTTGCTTCCCCAGTCTTTTAATTTATTTTTGGTGGTTTAATCACCCCCTCTCACTTATACACAAGCTGCTGCTACATTGTATATAACTTGCCACAAGCATTAAACTAAATGTTCTCATTACAACTAGTGAGATTTGGATGATGTAAATACAGCACATAGATTTCCATTCTTAAGTAATAAGTGAAAATCAATAAACAGCTCAGTGCAATACTAAACTCTGCTCTCACTTGTTTTCTCTGAACAAAAAATATATCCTTGGAAAATGAAAACATTCTTCTGCCTGGTTGATAATCTCAAAGGCTGGGAAGGCTTAATTGTATGAAAACTTGCTTTTCTGTTTATATTTATTTATCTCAGGCACAATTGTAAAAGGATACCCTGGATGCATGGTTCAAGTACTTATGAAGGTTCCATTACCCTGGATACATGAAGTCATCTGTACTGTTTGTTTTGCTTTAATAGTCAATATAATACCCTTTAGCAAAGGTGCTAACCTCATGGTTACCTCAGTGTGGTCCTGAGGTAGGTCATTAACCATCCTATATTCTATAGGTTATCAATCTCAGCCAAAAGGCCTTCAAGGGCCCTTTACTCATAGCTCATAGGTCAGTCTGTACTCTTGGATTTTACCCCAAAGGAGGCCAACCAACAGAATAATCAGTATTCTGCACTGTTCGTTTAGTTATAGGAACAGCTGCCTGTTGACCCATCAGGTTCGATTCATTGCTGTTTTATAAATACAAACAAATCACACATCCTGTCACCTTATAATTCTTTTAATCAGACCCAAACTAGAATATTTTCTAAACATTTTTCTGACAAAATATTAAACTGCTGATTTTTAAAAAAATGCATAACTCAATATTTTATATTTCTTTCTCAGTCCTATATCATCTCTCACCTTATGTGCTAATAATGAATCTGCGTCCCTAATAAGCTATGCAAATTGTGTTAAGAAAATCTCACAAATCAGACATTAAAAACATATTTATATTGTATAGATTTAATACCTAATTCACCTAAAATGTATATATAGTTTGGTTGTAGAAAATTATTGCATAACCCAGCTATGGATTTTTATTTGGTTACTTCTCCGAAGATTGCTAATCTTGTTTAGTTAATTTAAATAATATTAGAAAGCAGCTATACATTTATTTGTATATACATATAGACAAATGCTAAATGTTTTCATTAATTTCATGTATCTAGGATGCATGCATTTAGAAACGCAAATATTTTAGCACGAATAATGTAAGCCCGGTGTAAATGATCAAATATGCCGAGATTTCTAAACATTATCACTCTTGTGTGCTCATTCTTCTGCAGGTTTCCTTAATTTCAAATCACAGAAGTTATTTCAACATGCACATTTGAAAACAACCAATTCTATTTTATGCGAATAATACCGATAGCCAAAGTCTCATAAACCGAACACCCACAGCAGCCATTAAATATCCAAAATGCAAAACTGCTTTGTGGTACAAGGCAGGCACAGAAGACAAACCCGATCCCGAGAACAACAGGTAGCGCATACTTGATATATATCCAATATAGCAAAAGTTTTAACCTTTGGTGTCTTACAAAGCGTTCAGGTTAATTACCAATTGCAGTTATTTTCCCCCAAAAATGTTTGGTTTCTGTACTGCACAGAAAGATTAACTAAATAAAATTGTAGAAACTAATAGATTTCAGCAGGGCTCTTGTTCGTCTGAAAATTAACTGAAATATTATTTTGTCCGTTTTAATTTAAGATGTGTATGGAACTAATGGAAAAGCCACTTTGTTTACATTTGTTTTACAACCCGTTGACAATAAGTTCAACCTCTATTGTTGTAGCTCTACTTAAATATTTTACAACAGGCTGGATTCTTTTTCCCTGTGATACAGCACTCAGAGAATGAGTCCCACCAAAGAGAGTAAGAGAGAAGATCGCCGTGCAGACTTGGCGCAACACTAAGCAAAGTGGAACCGAGAGAGGTGCTGGGACCGTCGCACTCAGCTCCAGGAGGAGGCTGTCACAGGAGGGACTGGCCGGGAGCTCCGGGCATGAATGCAGCATCCCCAGGATCGTATCCAACAGCAATCACTTCATTTCTGCTTCTTTGTAGGCTTTACATCTGGCAGTGCTGGTATTAGTGGTGACAGCCAAAAGCAAAGGATAGATTTGTTTTCTGAATCTCTGAATTTGCCAAGGTGGTAGCGCCGCAGTGCTCCCCAAATAGTTGAAAATGAGTTTAAGACTCTAGAAGAGATCCAGATGCCTGAGAGAGGTGCATGCAATTGCAGCAGAGTCACTTTTTTGCTTTTCTCTTCCAAGTTCAAGTTAATGATATTAAAAACTTGGAAAAAAAAATAATAAACCAGCGACTTTTAACTTGCCCATGGAGAAATAGACTGAGCTGCTGCCTGCCTGGTAATATCCTTTTCTGGGGCTCAGAAGAGAACAAGCTGCTAAGATTAAAATCTTTGTTGTTGGGTTAATGCGAGCTAGACATGTTGGCCAGCTAGAACAGAACTAGGACATAGCTGGGCTTGAAAAACGGGTTTCCTCCAGACATGGGACATCAGTAAAGTGTATAACAGAGAATTACCCTTCACTCATCTCCGGTTTGCTTCCTAGCATTGATGAAGCATCTGAACTGTTGGATAAGAAACCAGAAGTTAAATATTGAGTTTAGTTAATAGGGGGAAAAAAACCCCACATGTTTGAAAGTGCTAGTAAATTAGGTGCTGTCCCCGCCCCCTCGCAGTGTTAATTTAAGAAAATATGGAAGTAGTTTTTGAATACTACAGTTGTCACACAGAAATTGCCCTATAGTTAGTTTGGGTATAGGGCAGATGGCGTCCTTCATACTCATTCATAACAGGTATCGCCACATGGTCAGACCTTACCTAGCAGAACTGACTTTCTTAGTACTGCTCTCCTTCCTTAGGAGTTTCATGATGATTTAATTAAAACTGGAGAGCCAGCAATTAATGTGCACTTTTCATTATTCGAATGAAATCGATGTTATGCAAGGAACATCGGAAAGCATTATATTAAGGTTGATTTTATGTTTAAGCATGGCATATGCACCAGCAGGACTTCCACGGGATAGCACAAAATAAATCCGTCCAGATTACATTTTTTACAGGATACGTGGTCGGAATAAATAAACGCTGCTCGGTCCTCCTCTGATAACTAAACCCCCCCGAAAGTGTCACAGGTACTACTGACCCCCACTGAAAGGATCAGATCAGACGGTGGTTATCGATAGTCTTCCATACAGGTACCGCAGGAAGTCCGAGCTTTGCCAGGGGCTGACTCTGGAAAGATGGCTCAGGACAAATGTATATTCTTGCCCAATTCCAAACATGGGCGATGGCCTCTTGGTGGCAACAGACGGGGAAAAACTGGGAAATGCTGATTTAACTGTAAACAAAGGCACCAGTCTTACAGAACTGAACTTTATGTAGGAAAGGCGGCACTAATGGATAGGATAGCGCGATTTTGTTTTCGATGCTGTTTCAGGCTCGCTGTGCAGTAGGATAAAATAAAAGTGTATTAATTCAAGTTGCAAATAAAATGAAGGCGGTTGTTAACGCTTTACTGTCGCTAAAGAAATTAGGCGAGCAGAACGCTAAGATCCCAGCGCACGCTAAAATGGCTTCTTTATGAATAATGAATCTAATAACATTTATATTTAAATATCCGGTTAAGGAGCGGAAGAAAAGCGCTCGGTTTGGTACAGAGCACAGAGCAGTACTCTTATCACCAGCCTTGGGAGGGTCTTGGAAGTGAGTTGGGTAGGGTACGGAAGAAGGATGCCCTGGCCAGGGAGCTGCTCCGATTCACCCCACTGCTCCCGCTAGTCCCGGAGGGAGACTCCTGTTCACCACAGAACGCATTCATTTATAGAAATTGTTGCTTTAAAATGACCGACCAACTTGCTTTTCCGGTGCCTAGGCTCTTCCCAACTGCCATTAACAGCAACTCAGGTATTAGTTTCGGAACACTTTAGGCGTCTACTTCGTGTCTACTACTTGAATATTTCCATCAAAAACAAACGTTTTAACAAGTGCATATCTAAATTACGGTCATTATTTTAAAGAAACTGTTCTTTCCATCTTTCTTGTCCGATAAAAAAAACAGTGTATTATTCGTACTGACAGTTCAAGAGAAAATACAATTTAGAGTTACAAAAGTTTTCTGTATATTTAAGCGCATTTTTTGGTAGAGGCACTTCTGGATCGGGGGCTCCCCTCCCCCATTTGCACGCTGTGTTTTGCAGGAGGCGTAATTGCTACCCGACGTAAACTATGGTTTTGTTTGTGATTGATAACCGTAATAAATAAAAATATATTGCGCAGCTGAGACGGTTTTCATTTCCCAAAACAAACAAAATCTGATAAACAGCTGTTGTAATCATCTATCTGGCTATCCATCAATCTGTATCCTACGAGTGCAGAACGGAAAACATTACAAACTTTAAAAGTTTTGGTTGTTCGCAGTAAATGAACTAATATTTAGGCAAAATGTTATACAAGCAGTTTCTGCACAGGACAATGAAGGATACTCAGTACTGTCAAGGCGCCAAGAATTATGGTGAGAATGGTAATATTTCTTTGAAAGCCGAGAAGAAAAAGGCATGATTTTGAGCTGCTTAATACAATGCAGTTTTGTGTTCAGACTGCCCAGAAGTTGATCAGATTTCCAAGGGAACAGGTGCTTGATGTCACTGTGGCTCTTTCCAAGGTCACAAACACCTCCTTATCTTTTCCCGATATCCTGTAAATAACACTTTTACTGGTGCACACCTCAAATGTAAAGGTTGCTGTTGGGGTGCTTTCGGGTGTTAGTTTCGGGTAACTCAAGTATGAAACTGCCTCCCCCCCCCCTCCCCCATCTTGCTCCAATTTGATTATCTAGACAATGTTAGTGGAACCCAAGTGGCTCCAGAAATCCAGAATTCAAATCGTCCTTGTCGAATCTCACAGCTGAAAACTGCTGATTCATGCTTTTTCTCATTTAGTTTTTCTCTTAATTGAATTTCATTTTGGTGGTTATAGAAATATGCTATTAATTAGGATTAGATATTCATGCAGTGATTCCAGCGCAACGCCTGCCCGCCTGTGAGGTAAATACTGGTTCCATTTATTCTCTTTGTGACATTCCTCTGCTGGCCTGGGAAACTGCAGAAGAACCGGGGGGGAGGGTAAATAAAAGGTTTCCAAAAAGTTGTGTTCCAGCTTTCTCGATAAAACCTCTTCAACAACACCAACTTTATCATTATGTGTGCATGCAGCGACCTGATGACGAAAGAGCAATCTCTCTCTCTCCCACACACGATCTCTAGTTGGATTTGCTGATGTCTGATTTGCTGATTTCGTGTAATAATGCTCGGTCGTTTAATCCTCATTCGCATCTACTTATTCTGCACTAATATAATGCACTTTTCTGGTGGGGAAGTCCCCGCATCGCCTTAGCTTGTTGTTACCTTGTGTTTTTGTAATTGGGGCTTTTTGCCCAGTTGCCTGAATTCTTGCTTCAAATGAGATACAGAGACCAACAGCAGCGTTTGTAGGTTGACGAGTACTCTCGTCTGTACCTGCGTATCAGCCTCTTCATATTGTGCTCTGGTGAGAAACCTATGCCTTTTTTTGTGGTCTACTAAAGGCAAAACAGGAGATAATTTTGATTACACAGTAAAGAGCAATCAAATAGATGGCAGACAATACAGTAGTTTTATGAACATGTGCATCATTAAAAATTGTAATTAAATGAACTCCCTAAGCACCAATAATGAAACTTAATGAAGTCTTCTTGAAAAGCAGTTTGCTTGAAACCCACATCGGCAGAGAAGGATTAAATGATAACATTTACAATGCATTTTGCCCAAACCCAATGTATTTATACCTGGGAATTTACGATCTTGCTACAGGATACTTTGGGAGCAGAAATCAAATCATATCTGGATGACATATTATATTAAAGCAAGTAGGATTGTTCCTAGAATTGGATTTTTCTGTTTTATTTATATTGATTTGGGTATTTGAAGTCACAATTATAAACTGGCTCGGCGTCGGAGAAAAATATAAAACAAGGCTTAAAAGGAGAACATTCTAGTATTATTATTTTTTTCTTTGCAAATTGTTTTAATTAGAATGGAAAGCCTGATGCCTCAAACTAGGCACCGGAATGAGATGTAGCACCTTCCTGTGAATCCCTGTTTAAGTTTTGATAGAAGCCTGGAACTAAATTATTTGACTTATGTCTCTTCCAAGCCATTAATCAAAACGTTCCTGGGCTCTTTAGGTTATTACTTTTTTTTTTTGGCAACAAAAATGATTTGTGTGAGACTGGGAAGCGTTTTGTGACCAGTGATCACTAACTACGATTTATTCTCAAATTATTGTTAAATTCTTTTATAGGTTTAGGTTTGCTGAAGACGTTTCTGAAAGTTAGCTATTCTCAGTTCAATAAAATTGTTATTCTTCTCTATTTTTTTCACTTTTGCCCTGAGAGGGCAATTAAGGAAACAAACGATTTGTAGAGATTAGCTGACTCGCTGCTTTGCATATTAATATAATGGCACTTGGCTACAACTGGCGCACTTTCTAATTAATGGAGCTTCGCTCTTTCAATCCGAAATGGCTGATTTCGGAAGATTAGACCCCTATGGGTTAAAAAAAAAAACAACAAAACCCAACAAAAAACACCCACCCCAGCTCCCGGGAAGGAAAAGGCAAAAGGGACTCGTATCCGACCCGCAATTTGCCAGGTTCTGGCGTCCCTTTCTTACACATGGGATTTAACACAGAGAGAACTTGGTTTGCTTTTTTTCCCCTCATTCAAGCAAGGAAAAACCCTGCCTGGAGCAATGATGGGAAGGGAAGCGGGTCACAGTGGCGTTCCGGTGCATGAATCCGTGGCTGCAGAGATGACAGGAGCCGGGGGGTGCTAGAGGCCTTTCTCCCCTCTGTTCTAGCCCACGGAATGAGCCTGGGAAGGGCCGATTTTGGTGCGTGCGTGTCTTCGTGCTGCTGATACTACCGGCGTGCGAGTAACAGTGTGAGAAATCGGGGAGGTATTTTAGTACTACTTTCCAGAATTGTATGAAAGAATCGGCCTGGGTGTATTTTGCAAAACCAACATCAAGGAAAAGCGTGCAACTTCTGAGTGGAAAATGTGCCAGACGGTGTTTTTTGTTGTTGTTGTTTTTTTTTTTTTTTTTACCCAATGACGTGCATATCACAGCTAATGTTACTCCCAGCTACCTGCAAAGATTAAAAAAAAAAAAAAAAAAAAAAAGACAACGGTTCGTTCAAAGCAATTGTTGTTTCTGAGAACAGAAGTGTCTTCCTGAAGAAGTGGGAGGATATTTTGAAAACCTTTCCAGGGGGAGAGGATGTGCTTTAATGAGTCTTTTCAAAGCAGCAGGACTCAGGAAAACATCTTTAGATAATTAAATTGGCAGTTAAATCATTTCAAATCTTTTTAAGCGTATGATTTTTTTTTTTTTAAATAATTCCTTCTCTTTTTAGTATTAACTCACATTCTTAAAAAAAAGTGAAACAGTAAAAACAAGTGCCTTATACAAAACGACAAACTTTTTTAAATATAATTCCAGGGGAGATATTCATCTTTTAAGTTTTCTGTTTGTTTGGGGTTTTTTTTGTTCGCTTAATGTTCCTTTTACTGAG
This sequence comes from Rhinatrema bivittatum, assembly GCF_901001135.1. Lineage (NCBI taxonomy): Eukaryota > Metazoa > Chordata > Amphibia > Gymnophiona > Rhinatrematidae > Rhinatrema > Rhinatrema bivittatum. The sequence goes on along the minus strand of NC_042620.1, from coordinate 347,498,181 downwards.
ACCCTCCCATCATTACTCCCGAAAGGAACTGGGATGGCTACTGTGCCAGAGCCTCACCAAAACCCTATGCAAGCATCGCACTCATACCCGCAGAGCAGGAATCCAGCACGAAGAACTGAAGCCAGAATCGGAAGAGTCGCACCCGTTTTAGTCCAAAAGCTTTAAAAGTACATGTTCTTTAAACTATTAGGTGAAAAAGAGAAGGTTTCTAGGAACGAACCCAACAGAGGCTGACAAGTCGATATTTTGAGATCTCTGGTAATTAATGTTGCTGCTCTGTGATTGGAAGTCCAGACCAGGAGGTTACTGGCTGCAATTGAAAGGATCGGTCTGAATACAGTTAAGGGAACGTTTTTAAAAAGAGTGGACAGGGTCCAGGGGGGTGGGGTTACTCTCTTTTACAAAATAAGGACTGGGGTTCCGTCCTTATTTTGCACCCTTATCTAGTGGCTGATTGGGCGCTATTTGTTGGCCGGCGTTACCCTTGCTGCCAGGCAGGTTAGAAAGTGCAGTACTCCCTATACAGGGCTATCCCGAAATAGACAGTTTTATAAGGCAAACCTCATATTTTAATAAGGTGGAGGCAATTTACTGTTGTTTTTCAGCAACGGTGGTAAGTTTGGAGCGCAAATATAAGCGCAATTAACTTTGGTAAATTGCATTAAACAGCCTGCTTGCCTTGTCTGCCTAGAGGGAAATATTCAAAATCAAGGCGGCAAATAGCTATTTAAACCTGCAGTCTTAGCGATGGGTTATAAATGTGATTAAAGTTTCCTGCTGGTGTTCCTTTTCACAGCAGTGCAAACCCCAAGTATAAATAACCCCTATCCGTTTTTGTGGCCGACTTGCTATGGGGAAAGGTTTTCAGAAGCTACCCAATTCAAGAGATAACTGAACCATGGGACAGATTTATATATCTCTCTATACAGATATAAAACAAATAGTCATGTAAATAGCATTACTGCAGCAAATTAAAAAATAGACCAGGTTCTTTTCTTTTTGTTTTTGTCCCTGTTTTGTGGAGACGTGCATTCTTAGTAGGCCTCACCTTGAGTTCGGAGTAGTACACACAATGCTTAGTGTTAATGAGGGCAATTTTCAAAGCCTTTTCCCTGGGTAAATAGTTTGAAAATTGCCTCCACAGTATGTTCGGTGTCCTATAAGAGTGCATAGGCTCACCCAGGGTGAGGGGTGATGTGGAAAATGAGGCAGATAAATTATATTTTCAAATCTGCCTGCATTATTTTCTATAGAAAATACATCTGCGATAAAAGTAGCTGCAAAATGATGCAGAAACTTGGCACCTGCAGCAGTTTCCACTTTCCCTTTCACATTAGCTACAAAGTCCATGGGTGCAAACTACTGGGAGACTCTAGACCTGTGAGTTTGTCCTTCCTAGCTCAGCGAATAAACACTCACAGCATACACAAAAGCTGGAAGTTGCAAATGGGAACAAGAATACAATACACTTTATTGTTATTTATTTTTTTTTTTTATCTTTTAAATGATAAAAATGAGCTTACATCTGAGCAACCAAAGAAAAGACATTTTAGTTGTCTTAGTACATGAGAGCTCATTGTTCTCTGGCTATAGTAAGATGTCACAGAAAGGATGACAAAATGTAAAGCAACATTTCAAAATTTGTATTGAAACTATTTAAGTTAGGACCAGGAATCCTAAAGGTTTTCTCTTATTTTGTGTCTATGAGAAAAAGACATTTAGTTTTTGCCACTTCAAAGTGATTACATTCAGGTACTGTAGGTATTTCTCTATCCCCAGAAAGCTTGCAGTCTAAAGGCCTCCTTTCCTAAGCATGCTTCTCCATAGAGACAGAAGGGGAGGAAAGCCTTAGTAACTTAGGCCTCAAGTTTATACCAGAGGCAATGGGCAGTAAAGTGACGTATACATTGGGTGCTGAACCCTGGCTTACAGCACACTGCTCTAGCCACTAGGCTATTCCTTTGTATCTGCTTCTTATACTGGTTTGCAGCACTTATAAGGGCAAAATATTCTTATTTATTCTTTGAGTCACATCTTGGGCATGTGCTTCTGAATCTTTTCTGGTGAGTTTCCACTGTAAGGGGCCGATGCAATAAATATGCACAGAAAACTGGCGCTAAACAGTCAGCGCCCACTTTCTTAACGCACACCCAGGTGTCCCCCCCCCCCCTTGGGGGTGCCATGCAATATTTAAATTAGGGGGTCGCGTTAGTAAGGAGGCGCTAGGGTTGCTTGCGCGCCCCTAGCGCCTCCTTGCTAACGAGAACCCGGTCAGTGTCGGTGGTCTAGGTCTGTTTTTTAGGGAAACCAACGCCGAGTTTATCAGCATTGGTTTTCCTAAACACTGCACAGCCAGGGGGTTCAGGAAATGGATGCTTGTCAGTTGAGCATCTGTGTCCTGCACCCGAAGCCAGTGTTTTGTTTTTTTAATTTAATTTTTCCTCCAACTTAATATCACAACGATATTAAGTAGAAGGCAGTACAGAAAAGCAGTTTTTTCTGCTTTTCTGTACTGATTTAATGAGCCCTCAGAAATTAACGCCTGCTCCAGGTGTTAATTTCTGAGCGCTAAATGTGCGTCCTAGACACACTTTTTGTTTTTTGCATCTGGAGTGAATGCTAATAGCCTCAATCACATGCATTTGCATGTGATTAGTGCTATTAGACTAACTCCATGTTGGACATTTGTTGTAGAGGCGCTAATTCCCTTATTGCATAAGGGAATTGATTAGCGCCTGTACAACCCGCGTCCAACTGTGGGTTAAATAGTGTGCCCAGCTGAGTGCACTGTATTGCATTGGCCCCTAAATTAGCAACAAACTTGGTAAAGAGACTAATGCGTCCTCATGGTGGGCAAGTTTGGGCTTCCTCAGTTTTTCTGGAGGAAACATGCAAACAGTCTTTCCTGAAAAGAAAAACTGGTGAATTTTGACAGTTCCTGTTAACTGTAAAGCTACCTCTAATCAAAATGATCTCTTAAAAAGGGCACCTTGATTTTACCTAGTCTTGGTTTGTAAATGACTCAGGATATGGAAAAAGTCAAAGCATACAATTCTCATTATGTGATTGATAGCAGTACCTGATCATGATGGGAACAGACTGTATTTTTGTTAGGAACTTCTCTGATAGGAAGAAATCAGGTAAAGGACCTTGTATAAGGTAAGTTATCTGGGCTCTTGTCAAGGACTTGTGACTAGGATTGGGCACTGTGGGCCACAGAATGCTGGGCTTGATAGATAGACCTTTGGTTTGACCCAATATGGCAAAAATGATTTTCTTAGTGACCCAATATGGCAAACCTTATGTTCTTATGTCTACAGAAGGAATCCTTTTATATACTTATACATATATGATTTATATATATAAATCATATATGAGGATTAATATCAATTTTTTCACTTTTATTAAATGTTTGTTTTTTCTCATTTATTTTTCTATAATTTCCACATTCATATTTCTAAAAACAACAAATCAAGCATCTTATTTTTCAGAATTTACTACTTGAAAAATCATTATTCCATTTCTCACTAGTATTCATAGATATCAATCCCCACAATATATGTTCCCAACAGAAATTTCTCACAATTTATCTACTACAGTTCTTATTCAAATGTATATTTCTATATCCTGTTCATACATAGATGTCTAATTGTTAACATTCAACACACCTCTACAGCATTCTTTCAATAGTGTTAACATACAAATGTAAATTTTCCCATTCATACCCCACCAGTATTTTCACAAATATATGAGATTTTCACAGATGTATAACAAGTCTTCATATATTCACACACCCCATCTTCATATATTGACACTCCCCTACACGGAGGCCTCGATGTTTCACCACCCCAGTGGCTTCATCAGGGGGATTCTTAACATTGGCTCTGATATCTTGAAAACAAAAACATAGTATATTTATTTATTTACTTATTTATTTATTTAACAGTTTTTTTATACCGACATTAAAATACACATCATATCGGTTTACAGTTTAACAAAAGGTGGAAATTACAATAAAAACGGGGAGGGGGGGGGTAAATACAGGACAACCAATAAATAATTTTGCTACTGCTTCCTATTTCGCTACTGCTTCCTATAGTATATAAATTTATACACCCATTACATAATGTCTCATAATCCCCACGTACTCCCAGACCAATTTTTATTACTTACATATTTATTTATTTATTTATTTATTTATTTATTTTTTTATACCGAAGTACTGTTAGATTCTGCAGAAGGGATTCTCCAGTCGACATCCGGCAGATTAAAATCTCCAACAATCATCACTTTTCCCTTCTTTCCCATCTTTTGGATGTCTTCAACTAGATCTTTGTCCCACTCTTCCATTTGATTTGGAGGCCTGTAAACCTCTCCAATAAAAACAGAAGCCCCATCATCTTTTTTTAGGTCGGCCCATAGTGCTTCTTCTTTGCCCCATCTTCCTTGCAGCTCAGATGCTTGGATATTGTTTCTGACATAAAGAGCCACTCCTCCCCCTTTCCTGTCCTCTCTGTCCTTCCTTAATAAGTTATAGCCCGGTTTTGCCATATCCCAATCATGAGATTACGTGAACCATGTCTCTGTGACAGCAACAATGTCCAAGTCCGCCTCCACCACTGGGGCTTGCAGATCTGGGATTTTATTGCCCAAACTAAGAGCATTTGTGCTCATAGCTTTCCAGCTTTTCTTGTACAGGTTACTGCTTTTCTTGGACTCCTTTTGTGACTTATTTAGTTGAGCTTTGTTATCCACTTCACCCTTTTCCATTGCTTTTGTATTTGTATTTGGGGGGTGACATTCTAATTTCTTTCTGCCACCCCCGGCTTCTAGTTTAAATGCCTTATGACATAGGATTTGAATTTATCTCTTAGGATCCTTTTTCCTGCCACAGAGAGATATAAGCCATCTTTGACATATAGTTTTTGTTGTTCCATACACGGCCCCAGTCCCCAATAAATCCAAAACTTTGTTCCTTACACCAGGATTTGAGCCATACATTGAAGTTATCAATATGGCTTAGTCTCTCCTTCCCCTTTCCCTGAACAGGTAACACTTCTGAAAAGGCGATGGTTGTGGCCATTTGACTAATCTGTTTCGCTAGAGACTGGAAATCTCTCTGAACCGCTTGGATGCTGTTACTAGCATGGTCGTTTGTTCCCATATGGATGATAATATCAGCTTTAGAGTCTTTGCTTTCTTCTTGGATCGTTCTGACTATCTGAAAGGCATTTCTGCCGGCCGATGATCCTGGGAGGCATTTATAACTGTAGTGTTTCCCTCTAGAAGAGTTCTCAAATTAGTGCCTCTGGTGATAGAGTCACCCATCACAATGAGCTTTCTTCTTTGATTATTGATTGTATTTTGGAATTTCGGTATGCATTGGGTTTCTTCTTTCTTTTCAGATACCACGTCAATCTCTTTCACCAGAGCTTTATGTGATACAGATAAGGCGTTTTGTATTTGTGTCACTTGAGAATGTGTGTTTCTGCATCCCCGATCTTACTCTATCGCCCTGTGTATGTGTGTGTGTGGGGGAGGGAGGGGGGAGACATGTGGGCTGCACAATTGTGTAGAATGGGTGTCTGTGGGTCACAGGTCTTATCCTACCTGAGCCCACTGTAAACCCCTTTTTCCTTGAGTTTTTTTTTTTTTTGTGGTAATGAGGAATTACCTTTGGAATACTGTGAAGTGGGTGAAACTTTCTTTATTGCAGCTAATTCTGCTTTAGCTTTAGCCAGCTCTTTTTTGAGGGAAGAGTTCCAAACAAATGGGGCAAGCCCTAAGTTTCCATATGATCTCCCTCAAAATAAAGGCTCCACAGTTAACACTGGGCCAAGGCTGTTCACTGTACACTGTATCTGCTATTAATTTTATTTCAGACCCTCCCCCTGATAGGCTAGCTAAGTTAAACTTTTTCCTTAACTTTCCCCAAGAAGCTGTAGTTGTGCTGTCTCCTTCAAGATCAAAGCAGACTGAATACTTGATTGACCCTCTACTATGCACTGTGACTCACCTGCCCAGAGCTGAAGTCTCCTCCCCTTTGTTTTGTTTTTTAGGGTGTTTTTGCTTAAACAAACCCACAACAGTTTAATACAGCAATATCAATATCTAGGACAATATAGATAATAAGTCTAGCGCTACACTAAACACAGAAAAATATATGCAAGAAGGTTTCTGAAATAAGGATAAAAAAGACTTTTTTCCTCCTTAGCTTTCCCCAAGAAGCTGTACTTGTGCTGTCTCCTTCAAGATCAAAGCAGACTTTTCTAGACTACTTCATTCCTGCAGCACTTTATTATGTATTTGTATAGAGTTTGTGGTTTTTGATGGGTTTATTTTATGTTGTGATTTTATAGGGTTGTTATTATGATTGTGGCAGTAGTGGCACATTTATGCAAATGTATGCACATGAAGTGAGGATCAGGCATCTCTCCTGTCCTTGGTCCTCAAGTGTCTGTTGAATTTGTGGACCCTTGGACCGATCGGAACCAGATGGTGAGCCGCTGAGTAGGGTGATAGCGGAGGTCCCGATCGGAAGGCGGCAAGGACGGAGCTGTGAGTGGCTGGAAGACGATCCTGGAAGGCCCTATGCGACCAAGGGCCGTGGCAAGGAAAGAAGGAACTGTGGAGCTGGTACAGTGGTGAGGTGGTCTTCGCCCTGGAAGCCGAGCCTCCCCCGAGAGGAGCTCGTAGGAGTTCGGCCGCTGGGACTTAGGAGATTCACCCTGGAAGCCGGCGCCCCCCCCCAGGAGGAGCCCGTAGGGACCCGGCCGCTGGGACTTAGGAGAGCCCGCGGGGGCGGAGTCAGACGGAGTCCAAGGTTGTTGCTCACCAGGCCGGAGTCGTGTACCAGGGGATCGTCGCTTGCCAGTCCGGGATCAGAAGCCAAAGGATCGTTGTCAGCCAAACCGGGGTCCGAGAGCCAGGAGACGTCGTAAGCCAGTCCGAGGTCCAGAGCCAGAGGGAACACCGAAAGCCGTACCAGGATCAGAAGCCAGGAGTAGTCGGAAGCCGGTCCAGAGTCAGAAGCCGAGAATCGCCGTAAGCCAAACCAGGGTCAGGAAACACAGGAGATCAGACGGAACAGGAAAACAGCAACTGGAGGCAGGGAACACCTGGGAACCTCGTTGCAAGGCAGGGAATGGCTGCAGCTGCAGGGCTTAAGTAGCCCTGCAGCGTCTGACGTCATCCAGGGCTAATTCGGCTTTTCGCGCGCTGGGCCCTTTAAGAGTAGGGCAGAGACGCGCGCGCGGGCCTAGGGGGGCGGAGCCAACCGCGGGGAACGCCGACAGCGAGGGAGAGGCCGAGACGCGGTGCCTGAGGGCCCTGCAGGCCCGGGAGAGCTGGCCACGCGTTGGGGACGCTGCAGTCGGGGTCCCTGCAGCCCCGGGGTGTGGGGGACTGGATCGGGACCGCGGCGAAGTAAGTGCCGATCCCGGGGCTGTCCCGGGATCGCAACAGTACCCCCCCTCCTATGCCCCCTCCCGGGGGGCCGCGGCTTATCCGGATGCGCCACATGAAATTGGCGAAGGAGATCCTTATCCAGAATATGGGCAGAGGGCTCCCATGAGTTCTCTTCAGGACCGTATCCTTCCCAGGAGAGAAGATACTCCCAGCGACGACGACGGGACCGAACGTCCAAGACCTCTTTCACCGTGTACGTGGTCCCAGGATCAGAAGCGATCTCGGAAGGCTCCGGAGGCAGAGGTCGAAAACGAGAGAGGACCACTGGTTTGAGGAGAGAAACGTGGAAGACGTCGTGTATCCGAAGGGTAGATGGAAGACGTAAGCGGTAGGAAACCGCGCCAACCCGTTCGGCTACCCGGAAGGGCCCGATGTAGCGAGGAGCTAGTCTCATGGAGGGAATCCTGAGCTGGATGTTCTTTGTAGAGAGCCACACCCTGGAACCGGGCAGAAATACTGGAGCGGAACGCCGAGACTTGTCCGCGTAAGCCTTGAAGCGTGCGGCGGTGTGGCGGAGCTTCTCTTGTGTGGAGTGCCAAAGCTGCTGAATCTGGCTGGTCGTCAGTTGCGCTGCTGGCGAGGAGGTGGAGACAGATAACGGTAGTGGTGGCTTGGGGACCTTTCCATAAACCATCTTGAAGGGAGACTGTTGCGTGGCGGAGTGTCGATGTCGGTTGTAAGAGAACTCGGCCCAGGGGAGGAGAGCCACCCAGTTGTCCTGCTGCTCCCCTACAAAAGCGCGGAGAAACGTCTTCAAGGTTTGGTTTGTGCGTTCCACTTGGCCATTGCCCTGGGGGTGGAACGCCGTGGTCAGGTCTACCTGAATCCCAAACTTCTTGCAGAGCGCCCGCCAGTACTTGGCCGTGAACTGGGGCCCACGGTCTGAGGTGATATGCTGAGGCAAAACCGTGTAGGCGGAAGACATGATGGACGAAGAGTTCTGCCAACTCAGGAGCCGTGGGTAGTTTGGCTAGTGGCACAAAATGAGCCATCTTAGAAAAGCGGTCAACCGTGACCCAGACCACCGTTTTCCCTTGTGACGGGGGCAACTCGACGATAAAGTCTGTGGAGATGTGGGTCCACGGCTCCGCGGGTACAGGGAGTGGCTGAAGGAGTCCCCAGGGGCGACCAGGCAGAGGTTTTTGCTGCGCACATGTGGGACAGGACTGGACGTAAAGGCGGACATCCTCCTTTACTCTCGGCCACCAATAGAACTCAGTCAGAAGCTGGAGAGTCCGGGCTACCCCGGGGTGCCCCGCCGTCAAAGAATCGTGTGCCCATGATAGGACCCTCCTTCGGGCACGAACAGGAACCACCGTACTCCCTGCCGGTGCTAGTTCGGTGGCTGCCATTTGGACCTTGGCTGGATCCAGAATGTATTGAGGAGGGTTGGGACCGTCCTCACTCTCAGAGACACGTGAGAGGGCATCTGCCCTAGTATTCTTGGCTGCTGGCCGATATCGGAGAACAAAATCGAACCTACTAAAAAAGAGGGACCAGCGTGCTTGCCGCGGATTGAGTATTCAAGGTTCTTATGGTCCGTGTAAACCACGATGGGATGTTGGGCCCCCTCTAGCCATTGACGCCAAGCTTCGAAGGCCAGCTTAATGGCCAGTAGCTCCTTGTCTCCAATGCCGTAGTTTTTCTCAGCAGGCGAAAACTTTCGGGAGAAGTAGGAGCATGGCCGGGTTTTCCCGTCTTTGGAGACTTGGGACAGGACGGCTCCCACGGCCACGTTGGAGGCATCCACTTCCACAACGAACGGACGTAGGGGATCCGGGTGTCGGAGGCAAGTGTCCTGCAGAAAGGCCTCTTTAAGATTTTGGAAGGCCTGGACGGCGGTTGAAGACCAATTTCGTGCATCGGCGCCCTTGCGCGTGAGGGCCGTTAATGGCGCCACCAGGGAGGAGTAGTGCGGAATAAAGTGGCGGTAGAAGTTGGCGAAGCCTAAGAACCGTTGGACAGCCTTCACTCCCACAGGCTGGGGCCAGTTCCGGATGGCAGCAACCTTCTCAGGATCCATGCGGAAGCCGGTAGAGGATACAATGTATCCCAGAAAGGGCAGAGATTCTTCCTCAAACTGGCATTTCTCCAATTTCGCATACAGTTGGTTTTCCCTCAGTTTTAGCAAAACTTGTCGTACATGCTGCCGATGTTCCTCGAGGTTCCGGGAGTAAATCAACACATCGTCAAGGTAAACAATGACTGATGTGTACAAGAGGTCACGTAGCACCTCGTTCATTAAGTTTTGGAACACCGCTGGAGCGTTGCAGAGACCGAAGGGCATGACGAGGTACTCGTAATGGCTGTCCCTGATATTAAAGGCGGTCTTCCACTCGTCGCCTGGTCGGATTCGTACGAGGTTGTATGCCCCTCTAAGATCCAGCTTGGTGAAAATGCGAGCTCCTTGCAGGCGATCCAGGAGCTCCGGAATCAGAGGTAATGGATAGCGGTCTCGTCGGGTAATCTGGTTCAGGCCCCGGTAATCAATACAGGGCCGAAGAGACCCATCCTTTTTGGCCACGAAGAAGAAGCCGGCTCCAGCCGGAGAGTTAGACGGTCTGATGAACCCTCGGTCCAGGTTCTCTTTAATGTAGGCAGACATAGCCTTGGTCTCGGGTAAGGACAGAGGATATACTCTCCCACAAGGAGGCGTGGTGTCCGGGAGCAAGTCGATTGCGCAATCGAACGGGCGATGCTCTGGGAGTAACTCTGCCTTCTCCTTGGAAAAGACATCCTGGAAAGACTGATACTGAGGTGGCACAGTCAGAGGAGTGGCCAGGAGCAGAAGCATCTGTAGCGGGCGAGCAGGAAGACAATGGCGGGCACAGCCTGGACCCCACGATGTGATCTGGAGAGAGGACCAGTCGATCACCGGAGAATGTTTTCTTAGCCAGGGCAGTCCGAGGACGAGTGGGTGAATGGACCTCTCAAGAATGAGGAAAGAGATCTCCTCTTTATGAAGAAGGCCCACCTGAAGCTGAAGCAGAGTCGTACGAGTAGTGATGGTTCCTGGGAGAGGTGTCCCCTGGATGGATGATACTCGCAAGGGTGGTTCCTGAGGCACGACTTTGAGTTGTAGTTGTTGCGCCAGGTCTCGGAGGATAAAATTCCCCCCGGACCTGGAGTCGAGGAGTGCCAGGGTATCGAAACCCCCTCCAGGAAGACAGAGTTTAGCTGGAACAGTACATGGGGAGTCCGGAGAGATACTGCCTAGAGTCAACTCCCCACTAGACCCTAGGTTCGGGCGTTTCCCGGGCGCGCTGTGCAGCGAGCCAGAAAGTGTCCTGCACCACCGCAGTAAAGGCATAAGCCCTGCGAGCGCCGACGCCTCCGCTCCTCGGCCGAGAGAGGACCCCGGCCCAACTGCATGGGTTCTTCAGGCGGGGAAGCTGCTGCCGCAGGAGGCGAAGCTCGAACCCGAGGTGGCGTGGTTCGACGAGCAGGGTGTCCCTGGGTGGCCCTTCTCTCTCTAAAACGGCGCTGGATGCGCCGATCCACGCGTCCAGCCAGTTCTATCAGCTCCTGAAGGTCGTCTGGGAGGTCCCGAGCCGCAGGTTCATCCTGGAGCCGGGGGGATAGAGCCTCGAGGAATATTCCATGCAAACTATCCTCCCCCCAGGCCAGCTCGGTGGCCAAGGTCTGGAACTCCATTGCAAATTCCTCGAGGGGGCGATTGCCTTGTTTCAGCTGGAGGAGCTCTGAGGCGGCTGTGGAATCCCGGGAAGGTTCGTCAAAGATCCGCCGGAAAGCCTTGACGAACTGCACGAGGTTATTCAAGCGGGGGTCTTGGCGCTCCCACAGGGAGGAAGCCCAAGCCAAAGGTTTCCCGTCCAGAAGGGAAATTATGTAAGTCGTCTTAGACCGATCCGTGGTGAACTGCGCCGGCAGAAGGTCGAAGCGAATATAGCAGTGGTTGAGGAATCCCCGACATGCCTTCGGATCTCCCAAGTACCTAGGAGGCGCTGGCATCTGTACCGGAACAGAAGAGCCCGGGTTGACCTGAGACGTGGATGCTGCGGGACGAGCTGCGGAAGTCCCCTCCACGCGATCCGCCAAGCGTTGGACGGCTGACATCAGGGTGTCGAGGCAGGATTGCTGTTGCTGTAGCTTCTGGGCTATGCCTGGGATAGCCTTTAGACCGGCAAGGTCCGCCGGGTCCAGGGCCTTGCAATCTGTTGAATTCGTGGACCCTTGGACCGATCGGAACCAGATGGTGAGCCGCTGAGTAGGGTGATAGCGGAGGTCCCGATCGGAAGGCGGCAAGGACGGAGCTGTGAGTGGCTGGAAGACGATCCTGGAAGGCCCTATGCGACCAAGGGCCGTGGCAAGGAAAGAAGGAACTGTGGAGCTGGTACAGTGGTGAGGTGGTCTTCGCCCTGGAAGCCGAGCCTCCCCCGAGAGGAGCTCGTAGGAGTTCGGCCGCTGGGACTTAGGAGATTCACCCTGGAAGCCGGCCCCCCCCAGGAGGAGCCCGTAGGGACCCGGCCGCTGGGACTTAGGAGAGCCCGCGGGGGCGGAGTCAGACGGAGTCCAAGGTTGTTGCTCACCAGGCCGGAGTCGTGTACCAGGGGATCGTCGCTTGCCAGTCCGGGATCAGAAGCCAAAGGATCGTTGTCAGCCAAACCGGGGTCCGAGAGCCAGGAGACGTCGTAAGCCAGTCCGAGGTCCAGAGCCAGAGGGAACACCGAAAGCCGTACCAGGATCAGAAGCCAGGAGTAGTCGGAAGCCGGTCCAGAGTCAGAAGCCGAGAATCGCCGTAAGCCAAACCAGGGTCAGGAAACACAGGAGATCAGACGGAACAGGAAAACAGCAACTGGAGGCAGGGAACACCTGGGAACCTCGTTGCAAGGCAGGGAATGGCTGCAGCTGCAGGGCTTAAGTAGCCCTGCAGCGTCTGACGTCATCCAGGGCTAATTCGGCTTTTCGCGCGCTGGGCCCTTTAAGAGTAGGGCAGAGACGCGCGCACGGGCCTAGGGGGGCGGAGCCAACCGCGGGGAACGCCGGCAGCGAGGGAGAGGCCGAGACGCGGTGCCTGAGGGCCCTGCAGGCCCGGGAGAGCTGGCCACGCGTTGGGGACGCTGCAGTCGGGGTCCCTGCAGCCCCGGGGCGTGGGGGACCGGATCGGGACCGCGGCGAAGTAAGTGCCGATCCCGGGGCTGCCCCGGGATCGCAACAGTGTCCATTTCTGGCCTGTGTAAAGTTGGCAACCCTGGGGTGGGGGTGGAGTGCAGGAGAAGGAAAGGACCTATAGGCCTGTACCCCAGATCTTTGAAGTAACTAGCAATGCCCCTGCTCCTCTCCACATATAATCCCACACACTCCCTCTCTTTCACATGCAATCTCACACACACACACACACATTTTTACTAATAGGTCTAAAATTTCATTTTTTAGCTCCTTCAGAACTCTGGGGTGTATACCATCCGGTCCATATACCATCCGGTGATTGCATCTGAGAGAGATAGAGAAAGAGCATGTGCGTGCGATTGCATCTGGGAGACTCCAGACGAGAAGATGAAGGCTTGAAGCTGGAAACATGATGAAGGTTCTGGAGAGGCTTGCACCGAGGAGCGCCCTACACAGCCGCCTGTGGCTGGTCACAGACCACGCTGAAGTGGAGCAGGCTCTGGCTTGAGTCTAGGGCATGAACAGAAGCAGGAACAAGGAACTCCAAAGACCAGGAACAGGATTCAAGGATTCAAGATTCAGTATTAAAGACTCGGATTCAGGAGCAAACATTGGCGTTAAAAGCAAGGGCCTTCCGGAGACACACTGTAGACATGGCCTTGTGCCACGAAGCGCCCTACACAGCCCCCCATGGGCTGGTCATGGACCTCGATGGTGGCTTGCCAGGAATGGTGGACAAGAAGGAAACCTGGAAGCAGGATGAAGAGCTGGAGGCTAGAACATCAGGCCCTAGACTGGAACATCAGGAACATGGAACAAGGAATGAAGGAGCTTCGACAAGGAACAAGACCAGGAACATCCACAAGAGACCAGGAATATCAAGAACCTTCAACGAAGAACCATCTGGACACAAGAAGACCACGGAGGACCTTGACTGGAGAAGAGACCACAGACGACTGTGAAGATCCGATGCGAAGGCCCCAAGGAAGTTGAGGAGAGCCCTTTTATAGGGCTGGTGAAGGAACAGAGTGCTGATATCATCTGTTAGGGCCACGGGACTGGCCCTTTTAATAAAGTGCTGAGGCACATGCACATGCCTAGAGGAGCCCAGGGACAGGCAGGAGTGGAGCAGCAGTGTTGGTGGCATTCCCGGGGGCCACGAAGAGGAGCATCCCAGCAGCGGCCCCATGCTGCAAAGGAGAGGAGACTGCAGTAGCCCTTCTTGCCATGGATGGTGGCATCGGTGGCAGCTCCATGCCGCGGAAAAGTGACAACGGCAGCATCGGGCCACGAAGGTGAAGAGAAGGCGGTCGGGATAGGCTCTGCGAGTGGCATCATAACACATACACACATGCCTTCTGTCTCTTTCGCTCACACATACACATATGTTCTCTGTCTCTCAGACACACATGCTGTCTCTCACATACACACACACTGCATTTCATATACACACAGCTGCAGCCCCCTCCTCTTTGGTTCACATGGCTCGGCCAACACCTTTTCTTCCTTTCCCTGCATGGCACTACTGACATAGCTATAGCCCCTCTTCCTCGGGCCTCTGGCCTATTCAGCAGCTGCCTCCTCCTCCTTGGGCCATATGGGCCCCACCAGCACAGCCATGCTGCAGCCTCCTCCTTAGCAAGAGCTAAGGATGAGACTCAGGGCACTGAGGTTTTGATTCGGGCATGGGCCCCATGTGTCCAGAGTAAATGATGCCCCTAGGAGGAGAGAACATATATGTGTGTGTGATTGCATGGGGGGGGGGGGGGGTGGAGAGCATGTGTGTGTATGATTGCATGTGGGGGAGAGAGAGAGATTGTGTATGTGTATGAGTGATTACATGTGAGGGAGAAAGAGAGCGAGCACGTGTGTGTGTGATTGCATGTGGCTGAGAGAGAACATTGTGTGTGTGTGATTGCATGTGGGAGAGAGAGAGGGTGTGTATTGGAGACTGTGTGAATGTGTGTGAGAGAGAGAGAGAGGAAAAGGTTTGGTGTACCCTCCCCCCCCCCCAATTAATTTATGACAAATCTCAGGGTGACAGGAAATCAAAAGTTCCCAGGTATGGAGAGCAGTTTTTATTCTTATAAACTGGGTGTTATTTGATGTGCCTGCTGTTTTGAAATATTTTATTGGTGTTTGGAAGATCTACAAAAATGTGTGCATGAGTTTTTAATTATTGGATGTTATTCTAGTCATCTTTTTATTGGTATGGTTTTACTCATGATTGATGTTTTATATTTCTTAATTTTGTTGTTTGATGTTTTATGAAGCATGATAATGTTTCTGGTTTTCCACTGTTGCACTGCATACAGAGTTTGGCTCATTGCAGTTTCCAGTTCAGTTTTGTCTGCATGTTTCTATTTATACTTTTTTGGGGTTACTTTATTGTGTATTTGGTGAGGTTCTGCATGTGAGACTGAAGTGAGGTATTTTGCTAGCTAGTATGTAATTTATTATTGGGATCTATAGCAGTCTGGCCTGCTCTGTTTTCCTAATAGAGGGTGTCTTGGCGAGTAGGGGGAAGGGAGTGAGAGACATTATTTTCTTCTTTTTTATATTTTGTTTTTTATGAGAGGAAAGACATATCTGTTTCAGTCATATTTTTACATAAATTATCTCAGAAGCAATTTGTAGCTATTTGGGGTTTAGTTCATTGCAAGAATAAAAAGTTTAGAAAGTAGCCTTGACCAAAAGCTTTTAAAGCTCCCTCTGTCAAATCATATACTTCTAACCTACCTCCATGAGATTCTGAGTTATCATACACCACAGGTTTCATGATCATTTTTAAATTGGAAATGTTGTCTTTCTATGTCTTAGCTTAGCAAAGTTTTAACAAATTACATTTGCAGTCACTTACTGAGCAACTTACGATAATGTATAACCACAGAGCCCTGTAGGTGTTTGACAGGAATGTGCTTTTGTTTGAAATGAAGTTCAACAAAATATGTTTCATTTCAAAAATGAAATAAAAGAAAACTGAATCAAATTTTATTCATTTTGTTTTCAACCAGCCCCAGCCTTGCTGAAAAATGCCCTGTGCTGACACTCCAAAATTAAAAAATTAAAGCTCCCACCTCGAACCTTTCCATACTTTACTGGACTCATCGTACCCCATTGGCAAGATCCATCACCCAAAGTGGACAGGAACAATCCCCAGGTGCTCCTACCCCATTGGCTTGTATTTAAAAATGGCACCTGCTGACTCAGACTGGCATGCTTTGTTGTATGAAGGCACACAAAAGACTCCAGCCTCAGAGCTATCCTGCATAATTTTTAAATACTGACCCAGTGGGGCAGGAGCACCTGGGAATTGTTCCTGTCCATTTGGACTTATGGTCCTTGCCAATGGAGTAAGATGGGTCCAGGGGTTTAGGGAAAGGCTGGGGGACTTCAGTTTTAAAAAGCTGGAGTTCTAGAACTGGGCCTTTTATGACAGTGCAGCGGAAACCCCTGTCCCTGTCCCTGTTTTGTTTTTTTTAATTTTATTTATTTTGTTTCAAATAAACAAAATGAAGCAAAATAAACAAAATGAAGCAAAATAAGCCATAAAAGAAAGAAAAAAATGAAGAACCCCTCCCCCTGCCTGAAAATGAAGTGAAATTTTGTTTTGGCCTTTGAAAGGTGAATAATAGAAAGAAAACCAAATATCAGCTGTCATAAAAGCTGGTATTCAGGTGACATTCAACAAGAAAAGACAGAAAATATTTGTGGGGACCCGAATAAAGATATATTTGGACTGCAGAGATAAAGGAGCCACCATAGAATTTTCAATGACACCATCTATTCAACCCCTCAGACATACACTTCTTCACTCAATTGCATATGTGTCTATTTTTCATCTCCATAAGAACATAAGAACAAGAAAATGCCATACTGGGTCAGACCAAGGGTCCATCAAGCCCAGCATCCTGTTTCCAACAGTGGCCAATCCAGGCCATAAGAACCTGGCAAGTACCCAAAAACTAAGTCTATTCCATGTTACCATTGCTAATAGCAGTGGCTATTATCTAAGTGAACTTAATAGCAGGTAATGGACTTCTCCTCCAAGAACTTATCCAATCCTTTTTTAAACACAGCTATACTAACTGCACTAACCACATCCTCTGGCAACAAATTCCAGAGTTTAATTGTGCGTTGAGTAAAAAAGAACTTTCTCCGATTAGTTTTAAATGTGCCCCATGCTAACTTCATGGAGTGCCCCCTATCCTAACCTTATCCCCCTATACTCTTTCTACTATCCAAAAGAGTAAATAACCGATTCACATCTACCCGTTCTAGACCTCTCATGATTTTAAACACCTCTACCATATCCCCCCTCAGTCGTCTCTTCTCCAAGCTGAAAAGTTCTAACCTCTTTAGTCTTTCCTCATAGGGGAGTTGTTCCATTCCCCTTATCATTTTGGTAGCCCTTCTCTGTACCTTCTCCATCGCAATTATATCTTTTTTGAGATGCGGCGACCAGAATTGTACACAGTATTCAAGGTGCGGTCTCACCATGGAGCGATACAGAGGCATTATGACATTTTCCGTTTTATTCACCATTCCCTTCCTAATAATTCTCAACATTCTGTTTGCTTTTTTGACTGCCGCAGCACACTGTACCGACGATTTCAATGTGTTATCCACTATGACACCTAGATCTCTTTCTTGGGTTGTAGCACCTAATATGGAACCCAACATTGTGTAATTATAGCATGGGTTATTTTTCCCTATATGCATCACCTTGCACTTATCCACATTACATTTCATCTGCCATTTGGATGCCCAATTTTCCAGTCTCACAAGGTCTTCCTGCAATTTATCACAATCTGCTTGTGATTTAACTACTCTGAACAATTTTGTGTCATCTGCAAATTTGATTATCTCACTCGTCGTATTTCTTTCCAGATCATTTATAAATATATTGAAAAGTAAGGGTCCCAATACAGATACCTTTTGACTCAGATATATTTATGCCTGCTGAAGGCTGACACATATCTGGGCTGGGTACTTCCTAAGAGAGCAGTTTTGACACTTTTAAACAGTTTTTATACTTGGATAAAATGAGGAGAGCTATAAACCATCTTCTTGTACTCTCACATAATACACATAAAACCAATTTAAGAAGCTGTGCCTCCAGACTCATCCTGGATGCAAACATAGATGGTATCAACATCAAGGCTTTGGCTTCTTGAATGATGGTCTGCCTTTGAATAGGGATGTGCTTTCGTTTGAAACAAAACAGGACATTTCAACATTTTTGTTCTATTTTGAAAACAAAATGAACAAAAAATGAACTAAATTTTGTTTGTCTTCTTTTTCATTTTCAAAACTACTCCTGGGGGAATTCTGTACAAAAAAATTTAAAATTCTGTGCACAAAAACTTAAAATTCTGCAAAATTCATATTGGTCAAAATAACACAATTTACATGACAGTCTTTAAGTAATTATATTTTAAATTAATATAGAAAAAAGTTACTACTTAGAGATGCAGAATTTTAAATATTTTGAGCAGAATTTCCCTAGAAATTCACTGTAAAAGTGTCCCTTCCACTCGCTCTCCCTACTCCCCTGGCTGCTTTGCCCTCTCAGGCCCCATCTCCTCCACCTGCCAGTATCTCTCCCCTCCACCTCTAGGCCCAACCCCTTCCACTCTATCTCCAGTCCTAGTTTGACCCCGTTCTCAGTACTGCCCCTCACACAGGTTCCCTCTATCTCTCCCTCTCTCACACACATGCTCCCTATCTCTAGTACACATAAACACACCCTCATACAGGCTCCCTCACTCTCCTGCACATCCCCTCATACAGGGTCCCTCTCTCTCTTGCATACACACCCACACAAGTTCCCTTTCTCTCTCACACATACATCCTCACACAGGCTACCTTTGTCTCTCTCTCATGCACCCCTTCACACATGCTCTGTCTCACACATACACAATGTCTTCACACTGGCTAGCACCCTTACATACACACAATCCCTTTTTCATACACACACACTCCCAATCTCTCACACACATACACACTCCTTCACAATCTCCTCATATAGGCTTCCTCTCTCTGGCACCCACTCAAGCATTCCCCCCCCCCCCCCACTCTCTCACCTCCCATGCTCTCTCACACCCCCTCCCTTCTCCTCTCACAGCCCCTTCCCTCTCACTTATCCTCCCCTCCCCACACCCCCTCCTCCTCTCACAGCCCCTCCCCTCTCCTCTCTCACAGTCCCTCCCCTCCCTCACACTCCCTTCCCTGCCCTCCCCCACACCCCTTCCCTCTCTCACACCCCCTCCCCTTTCTCAGACCCCTCTCCCTCTCCCTCTCCTCTCACACACACACACATTCACTCTCACTGGGGCCTTCATCTTTGCTGTGAGCAGAGCACACTCCGTTCGCAGCACGAGGGCCTTCATCTTTGCTGTGAACGGTGCACTGGGGCCTTCATCGTCGCTGTGAGTGGAGCGCATCCTGTGGCACGGGGGGGCCTTCATCTTTGCGCACTCCGTTCGCGGCATGCCGGGATCTCCTTTGCCATTCTGCGCAGAAAATAGCAATTCTGCCGGGGGGGGAGGGGGGGGGGTGTTTCTGCGCAAATTCTGCACTCCACAGTAGCACATAATTCCCCCAGGACTACAAAATGCACCCACCAACCCTACAAAGTAAATCAAAATACAACCAAACCTTTTATGCTTTTTGAACTGATTGATTTGGTTACTCTCTTCCCACTTCTTGTATTTCTGGGTGTGACCTGCCAATTTCACTGGCCACCTGCTTTTTGAGCATCTGTTTTCCTAACCTGACCTTCCGACACATTTTTAAAAAAACATTTTTTTTAACGTTTTTGGTTCCTCCAACTTAATATTGCTAAGATATTAAGTCAGAGGATGTACAGAAAAGTAGTATTTTCTCCTTTCCTGTACACTTTTTTGGGCTGTTCAGACATTAACGCCTGCCCTTGGGCAGGCGCTAATTTCTGAACGTAAAATGTTCGGATCAGGCGCACATTTATTTCGGTATCTGGGGTGAATTACTAATAGCCTCATCTACATGCATTTGCATGTGATGAGCACTATTAGTTTGGGGCCCTTATTGTATAAGGGGTTGTGGACACACGTCCAAAATGCTTTTCCAACAGCGTGTTAAATGGTGTGCTCAGCTGAGTGCATTTTACAGTAAGAATTTCAAAATAAATACATAAATAAATAAAGGAAAAATAGCCAGTGGATTTGGTGGAAGTCTAAGTCCTTCTCAAAATGTAAGAAATAATATTTCCAAACTCCTACACTGATTGGCATTTCATGCTGCTTAATACATTACATTTCTCTATAATTTTAACCAATCCATTAAAAACAAAATACAGCCAAGTGCTAACAGTGTCAAGGCTATTTGTAAGAGGTTGCAATTTGTGGCTTAATTACATGGCTTACTGGTGCAAAGCATATAATAAAATCAAGGCAGACAAAGTAGGCAGACAGTTAAATCTAATTTTCAAAAGTTAGTTGTGGCTGACCAACCTTCTTTGCACTCCAAATTATCCATGACTGAAAAGCAAAGGCAAATTTGTTCACAGAAGTTTAAAATTTTTCTCCACTTTAAAATCTTCTTTTTTTTAAGTGTGAAGTTTGGCCTACAAAACTTATTTCTTTGTAGTTTTCTTAACTTTTTTGAAATCAATGGGAAAAATGTTGCGCTCAGGGATGGACCCTTGTCCTGGAGCAGTGAAGAATGGCTCCCTGATAGGGACCAGGAAGCACCTGCCCCCAGGGGGCGGAGCACTAGAGGAGACAGAGGCTAGGATGAGCTTCACCACTGGAAGCCCGAGGTCCCCCTGGGAGGAGCCTGTAGGGACCCAGGCCGCTTGGACTTAGGTGGGCCTTGCAGGGTTTCCTAGAGAGATAGAAGTCAGGCGTGCCCACAGACATAGAAACATAGAAACATAGAAATGACGGCAGAAGAAGACCAAATGGCCCATCCAGTCTGCCCAGCAAGCTTCACACATTTTTTCTCTCATACTTATCTGTTTCTCTTAGCTCTTGGTTCTATTTCCCTTCCACCCCCACCTTTAATGTAGAGAGCAGTGATGGAGCTGCATCCAAGTGAAATATCTAGCTTGATTAGTTAGGGGTAGTAGCCGCCACAATAAGCAAGCTACACCCATGCTTATTTGTTTTACCCAGACTATGTTATACAGCCCTTATCGGTTGTTTTTCTTCTCCCCTGCCAATAAGCAAGCTTCTCCCCTGCCAATAAGCAAGCTACACCCATGCTTATTTGTTTTACCCAGACTATGTTATACAGCCCTTATTGGTTGTTTTTCTTCTCCCCTGCCATTGAAGCAGGGAGCTATGCTGGATATGCGTGAAGTATCAGTCTTCTCCCATGCTGTTGAAGCAGAGAGCCATGCTGGATATGCATCGAAAGTGAAGTATCAGGCTTATTTGGTTTGGGGTAGTAACCGCCGTAACAAGCCAGCTACTCCCCGCTTTGTGAGTGCGAACCCTCTTTTCTTCTCCCCTGCCGTTGAAGCAGAGAGCTCTGCTGGATGTGTGAAGTATCAGTTTTTCTTCTCCCCTGCCGTTGAAGCAGAGAACTATGCTGTATATGCATTGAAAGTGAAGTATCAGGCTTATTTGATTTGGGGTAGTAACCGCCGTAACAAGCCAGCTACTCCCCTCTTTGTGAGTGTGAATCCTTTTTTCCACATTTCCTCTTGCTGTTGAAGCTTAGAGCGATGTTGGAGTCACAGTAAGCATGTGTATGTTTATTTAATAAGGGTATTGTCTCCAGGCAGTAGCCATCATTCTGGCCGAGTCACCCACTCTTCATTGGCGGCCTCTTGACTTTATGGATCCAGAGTGTTTATCCCACGCCCCTTTGAAGTCCTTCTCAGTTCTGGTCTTCACCACATCCTCCGGAAGGGCATTCCAGGCATCCACCACCCTCTCCGTGAAGAAATACTTCCTGACATTGGTTCTGAATCTTCCTCCCTGGAGCTTCAAATCGTGACCCCTGGTTCTGCTGATTTTTTTCCTACGGAAAAGGTTTGTCGTTGTCTTTGGATCATTAACACCTTTCAAGTATCTGAAAGTCTGTATCATATCACCTCTGCTCCTCCTTTCCTCCAGGGTGTACATATTTAGATTCTTCAATCTCTCCTCGTACGTCATCCGATGAAGATCCTCCACCTTTCTGGTCGCCCTTCTCTGTACCGCCTCCATCTTGTCTTTGTCTTTTTGAAGATACGGTCTCCAGAACTGAACACAGTACTCCAGGTGAGGCCTCACCAAGGACCTGTACAAGGGAATAATCACTTCCCTTTTCTTACTCGATATTCCTCTCTCTATGCAGCCCAGCATTCTTCTGGCTTTAGCTATCGCCTTGTCACATTGTTTCGCTGACTTCAGATCATTAGACACTATCACCCCAAGGTCCCTCTCCTGCTCCGTGCACATCAGCCTTTCCCTCCCCATCGAATACAGTTCATTCGGATTTCCACTCCCCATATGCATGACTTTGCAC
Source organism: Rhinatrema bivittatum (assembly GCF_901001135.1). NCBI lineage: Eukaryota > Metazoa > Chordata > Amphibia > Gymnophiona > Rhinatrematidae > Rhinatrema > Rhinatrema bivittatum. The sequence continues at coordinate 347,476,086 of NC_042620.1, read as the reverse complement.
TTCTTGGCATTGAATCTCAGCTGCCATATCTTCGACCACTCTTCCAGTTTCCTTAGATCTCGTCTCATTCTCTCCACTCCTTCCGGCATGTCCACTCTGTTGCAGATCTTAGTGTCATCCACAAAAAGACAAACCTTACCTTCTATCCCGTCCGCAATGTCGCTCACAAAGATATTGAACAGGACCGGTCCCAACACCGATCCTTGCGGTACACCACTTAAAACCGCTCTCTCTTCAGACAGGAGAGTAGTGCAGTCAGGTTCGAGACTGGAGGTCAGATGGTCAGAACAGCGTAGGTGATGACAAGGCTAGGAACAGAGCCAGAATCTGGAGACGTGGTCAAGCAGGCAGAGGTCAGAATCCAGGGCTCAGTCCAAGGAATGGTCAATAAAGCAGGAACAAGGCAGGAACAAGACTGGAACAGAAGGATCCTGGAACGAGACTTGGAACAAGGTTCAGATGCAGAGACAATCTAGCAAGACACTAACCCGATTGCCAAGGCAAGGAAGTACAAGCAGGGACTTCCTTATATCAGGGAATCAATCAGGGTACGCCGCGGAGCTAGGACCTGCCCCTGGCCCTACAAGAGGCTGGGTGGTCCACAGGCGTGCGTAGGGGCGTGGCGAATGCCACCGAGGACGCCAAGCTCCGGCGTGAGGCCTGGTGAGTAGTGGAAGGCCCGGTGACCACCACCGTGGGACGCCGAGGCCTGGCAGAGCTCGCAGCTGCCACTAGGGGAGGCCAACCTGGGACCTGCCGTGGAACCAGGGAGGTGAGCAGGCTCATGAGCGGGATGGGCGTGGACGGGATGCGTAACAGTACCCCCATTTCTAGGCCTTCCCCTATGTGGCCGTGGTTTGTCAGGGTGAGTCCTATGAAAGGTTTTCAGGAGTTTTTTATCAAGGATGTTGTGGGAAGGTTCCCACGAATTCTCCTCGGCCCCATAACCCTCCCAGGCTAGGAGGTACTCCCATTTCCTTCATCACCGACGGATGTCGAGGACCTCTCTTACCTGAAGGGATGAATCAGGTTCTGTAGAGACCCGTGGAGGAGAGAGAACTCTACGTGAGGGCCAGGAGAGGACCAACGGCTTCATTAAGGACACATGGAACATGTTATGGATACCCATGGCACGAGATAGCTGGAGTTGATACGATACAGCTCCTACTCTTCGGATTACAGGAAATGGTCTAATATATTTCGGAGCCAAGCAATGAGAGGGAAGTCTCAGTCATATGTGTCGAGCACATAGCCGTACTTTCTGGCCAGGGTGGAAGAGTGGAGCAGGACGTATATGGGCATCTGAATTACGCTTGGAGCATTCAGCGGCTTGGGAAAAGTGCTCTTTTACTTGGTTCCATATTTGACGAATGGTATGAGCCATGGATTGCACCGCTGGAGAAGGAACGGTCAGAGGAACTGGAAGAGGCAGCCGAGGTTGCCGTCCGAATACCATAGAGCAAGTAGATACATCGGTGGCTGCAGCAACATGGGTATTGGACGACAGCTCAACCACAGGGAAGAAGATCAGACCAGTTATCCTGTTGATCATTTACATAGAACCGGAGGAATGTCTTCAAGGTCCTATGGTCCTTTCAGCTTGACCATTGGCCTGTGGATGGTAGGCTGATGTGTAGCTTAGGGAAATATTAAACTTCTTACATAGGGAACACCAATACTTGGTGGCAAACTGTGGACCCCGATCGGATATAATCTCCTTGGGGAGTCCACTGAGGAGAAAGATGTTCTTCAGAAACATTTGCCAATTCTGGAGCCAAGGAAAGGCCCGGCAAGGGAATAAAGTGACCCATCTTTGAAAAACGGTCGATGATGACCCAAATCACAGTATTGTTCTGGGATGGAGGCAGGTCTGTAATAAAGTCCATAAAGATGCTGGACCATGGCTCGGTAGGTGCTGGGAGTGGTTGAAGTAAGCCCCAAGGCTTTCCAGTAGGTGGTTTCTGTTGGGCACAGATGGACATGAGTGCACTAAATACCGAGAATCTTGCACCATATTGGGCCACCAATAGTGTCTTCGCAACATCTCTAAGGTCCTGGCACAACTCGGGTGTCCTGCCAACTTGGAATCATGAGCCCATTTCAGAACTCGTTCACATAATCTACGTGGAACGACGATATTTCCAGTAGGGACTGTAGTGGTCACAGCAAGGGATATGCAGGCAGGATCTGTGATGAAGCTAGCACTTCAGGGACATCTTCAGGTTCAAATGATCTTGATAGTGCATCAGCACGGAGGTTCTTGGAGCCTGGGTGGAAACAGAGAACGAAGTTGAACCATTCAAAGAAGACAGCCCATCGGGCTTATCGGGGGTTCAGGAATTGAGCCTCTTTAAGGTGCTCAAGGTTCTTATAGTCAGTGAAGATGGTAAACTTGTGTTACGCCCCTTCCAACCAGGGGTGCCATTCTTGGAGGGCCAACTTGACTGTGAGGAGTTCACGGTCACCAACGGTATAATGTTGTTCCGTAGGAGAAAACTTATCCGAATAGAATGAACAGGGTATCAGTTTACCCTTAAGAGAAAACTGGCTTCATCCAACCCGGGACCTGCTGTGGAACCAGGGAGGTGAGCAGGCTCGTGCATGGGCTGGGTGTGGACGGGGTGCATAACAAAAAACTTTTCTCCTAATTTAATCTGCAGGTCTGAGACCAAAGATGACCCTATGAATAGTGCTAAAAACAGATCCCCTAATTGACAGATTGCATGGGTCAATTGGGTCCTTTTTCTGCCATTACTTCCTATCTGACCATGTATAGAATTCAATTTATGTTCAGCTTGTAAACAGCTGGGGGGAAAATGTTTGTACTGAAGTGCAATACAAGGCAAAATTACTACTTACCTGATAATCTCCTTTCCTTTAATGAAGATAGGTGAATCCACACCAGTGGGATATACCAAAGCTACTCCCAAACACGGCGTGAGGCTGCTGCGGTCCGATCAGTCCCACATGGATGAAGGCCTGTGTTCTCCTCGGTTTGCACATCCAAGTGGTAATGCCTGGAAAAGGTATGCAAGGAGGACCATGTCGCAACTTGGCAAATCTTGATGGGAGATAGCAATCTAATCTCTGCCCATGACATTGCCTTAGCCCTAGTGGAATGAGCCCTAACCTGACTAGGCAACAGCTGCTTAGCATCCACATATGCGGCCATGACTACTTTCTTAATCCAGCGGACTACTGAAGCCAGTGATGCTGGCTCGTCCTGTTTACTCCTACCAGTCCATCTTCCTGAGAGGAGGTTCAGAATCCTCTAAATATTTCAAGATTTGCCTCTTGACATCCAAGAACCATAATAGGTGATATTTATCCACATCTCTCTCCCTATGCAGAGAGCAGGGAAATTGATTGATTCAAGGGAAAATCTGAGACCACCTTTGGCAAAAAAGGACTGAAGAGTACACAACTAAATCGTCCCTGGAGTCACCCGCAGAAAAGATTCCTGGCAAAATAAGGTCTTCAGTTTGGAGACTCTATGTGCAGATCAATTGTCACAAGAAACACCATTTTCAAGATAAGTAAACTCAAGGAAGGCTATGCAGCGGTCGAAAAATGGGACTGCCAGAAAATCTAAAAACCAGATTAAGTCTCCTCAAGGGCACCGGCAACTGTAAGGGAGGATGAAGATGCTTTACCCCTTTTAAGAAATGAGCCATATCTGGATGAGTCGACAAGAGTCCACCATCCACGACCTCAGAAACAGGCAAGAGCCAGCACCTGCACCTTCAATGAATTAAGGGCCAACCCTTTACTCAATCTATCCTGCAAAAATAACAAAATGAGCAGGATCTTAACTGAATATTATGAACCCCTCAATCCTCATACCAAGCCTGCACATAGGCTAAGGAAGTGGACAACTCACTCATAGCAAGGTGGCAATCACCAGAGTAGAACATCCACGCTTCAGCAACCTAGCCCTTTCAAAAGCTATATCGTAAGACAAAATCGAATTGGATCTTCGTGAAGAACAGGCCCCTGCCATAGCAGAACTTTGTGACCGGGAATCAGATATGAGAGTCCACCAAGAACCTTGGCAAATCTGCATACCACAGCTGACTGGGCCAATCTGGTGCCACCAAAAGCACCATCTCCAAGCAACTCTCGATTCTCCAAATCATTCTGCCCAACAGGGACCACGGGGGAAAGGCATATAGGAGCTTGCCCTCCAGCCACTCCTGCATGAGGGCATATTTATCCCAAGGACTTTTGCTCTCCCCTGTGACTGAAGAAGCAAGGAACCTTCGCATTGTGAGATGTTGCCAGTGGGTCTAGAAACAGGAGGCCCCAACGGTCAACTATAAGCTGGAACACCTCATTTGACAAAATCCATTCTTCAGGGTTCAGATTCTGCCTCCTGAGAAAGTTGGCTTTTACATTGTCTTTTCCTGCAATGTGTGAGGCTGAGCCCTCCTGAAGATGCACTTCTGCTCATTCCATGGGTTGGGCTATTTCCTGTGACACCTGCTGGCTTCTTGTTTCCTCCCTGGCAATTGATGTAAGCCACTGTTGTTACATTATCTGGCATTATCTGGACCGCTTGACCCTGCAATTGGTCGACAAATTGTAAGCATGCCAACCGGATGGCCCAGGCTTCTAGCCGATTGATGCTCCAGAGAGATTCTTCTGTACTCCAGCACCCTTGCACTGTCAACTCCTGACAGCAAGCCCTCCCGCCCTTGAGGCTCGCATCCGTCATGAGTATAGCCAGTTCGTAGGGAAACCCTCTTCCTTAGATGGTCTGCTTGCAACCACCATTGCAGTTGTATGCTGATCTCCACCAGTAGGTGAACCCATATCGAATAGTCCTGTGGACTCCAATGAGCCAGCAGAGTGCACTGAAAAGGATGCATATGAAACCATCTCTAGAGTGGCCGCCATCAACCCGAGTACATGCAGATAAGACCTCACTGTAGGGCATATTGTTTCTGTCAATAGTTGCACCTGTGCCATTAGCTTCTGAATGTGGCCGTCTGGCAAGAACACCCTGTCTTGCTTCATGTTGAACCAAACACCGAGATACTCCAGTGTTTGGGATGGCTTTAGATTGCTCTTGGCCAAGTTCACCACCCAACCTAGTGAACCAGCATGCCATCCTTTCTCCCCAATGCTGTAACCACTACTATAAGCTGGGAAAAGATTCTGGGCATGGAAGCCAACACAAAAGTCAGCTCTCAAAACTGATAATGTTGCCCCAAAACAGCAAAACGCAGAAACCATTGTTGCTCCAGATGGATGGGAATATGAAGGTATGCCTCTGACAAATCCAGAGACATCAGAAACTCCGACTGTACTGCCATTATTGCTGAGAGTAAGGTTTCCATATGAAAACGAGTCATCCGCAAATGACAGTTCACTCCCTTGAGATCTAGGATGGGGTGAAAGGAGCCCTCATTCTTGGGCACAATGAAATAAATGGAATACTGGCCCATATTTTCTAGTGACATGGGCACTGGAACTACAGCCCACAGGCTGAGGAGCCTTGACAATGTACACTCCACTGCTTGTCTCTTCTGCGGAGAGTTGAAGGAAGACACCATGAAAATGTCCTGAGGGACACTGAGAAACTCCAGAGCGTAGTCATCTCTTATCACCTCCAGAACCCACTGGTCTGACATGATCTCAACCCACTTCTGATATCAAAGAGACAGGTGACCCCCTATCTCCTATTCCTAGGGATGGTTTGGCACACCTTCATTGAGAAGCTTGGGTGGCACCTTCTAGGCTGCCTGTGACGAAAGAATGGAGACCTACCCAAAGGCCGAGTCCTCTGAGAAGCCGCTCCTTTGTAGGGTTGAAAGCGTCTGAAACCCCTAGCACAACCTCTTGTGCCAAAGGGCACGGCACCTGCTTCTTATCCTCTGGTAACCAAGGAACCTGGGATTCACCCCATTTATTGGCCTTTTTTTTTTTCTCAGTTCACTCCGAAACAAGATTGATCCTTTAAAAGGCAATTTCATAAGATTAGATTTTGATCTTGTATTGGCCGACCGATTCCTGAGCCATGGCTGACACCTGGACGTTATTACCGAAGCCACCCCTCTGGCAATTCTTTCTCCCCTTGACTTTTTGCTTTCTTGATTACTTTTTTAGTCTCCCTCAGTTTCACCAGATATTCTTCCCTGTATTCCTGTTTTTGGGATCCTTTTTATTTCTTGAACTCTGTTCTTTTTTATTTTATTTTATCTGCCACCTCCTTTGAGAACCAGATATTTATCTTGTTTTTGTTTACTTTTATAACATATAGATTTGTTGCCTTTGTAATAGCTCCTTTTAGTTTAGCCCACTGTTGCTCCACCTCTCATTTTTTTCCAGTCTTCTAGTTCTATCTCCAGGTACTTCCCCATTTCAACAAAGTCTGTATTTTTTAAATTCAAAACTCAGGTCTTCATGTGACTTCTCTGTATCCTACTTGTGAAATCAAACCATACTGTTTGATGATCACTGGTGCTAATGTGGGCACCCTCCTGGATATTAGAGACATTATCCCTGTTAGTGAGCACTAACTCAAGTATAATTCTCTCCCTCGTGGGTTCCATTACTATTTGTTTAAACAAAGCCCCTTGCTTGGCATCCACTATTTCTCTACTTCTATTAGATTGTGCAGAAGGGATTCTCCAGTCTACGTCCGGCAGATTAAAGTCTCCAACAATAAACATTGTTTCCTTCTTTCCCACCTTATGGATGTTTTCAACCAGATCTCTGTCTAGTTCTTCCGTTTTGAGTCGGAAGCCTGTAAACCACTCCAGTAAAAATAGATGCATCATTGTCTTGTTTTTAGGATGGCCCATAATGCTTCTTCTTTACCTCACATTCCTTGCAGTTCAGTTGCTTTGATATTGTTTTTGACATAAAGAGCTACTCCTCCCCTTTTTCTGTCTTCTCTGACCTTCCTTAATAAGTTATAGCCCGGTATGGCCATATCCCAATCATGAGAATCTGTGAACTCACAGATAACAGTAGCCATAATAATTAGTGTTGTTTCCTTAGAATCACATGTTTTGGGTTAGTATAACCTTTAAATAAATGAAATTATTCAAATGCACAAACACACCTCCATCTTTATTGGGCCTTGAACAGGAAATCTATGCCTCCGAAGTCAGAAGCTAAAGGGGAATCTCTTCTACCTGTTAAAAGGGGCAATTTTCAAAAAGGTTTCAGACTGTGCGGGAGCTCCTAACTTATATGTTTTAGGCACATGTTTAAAGAGAAACTTTGAAAACTGTCATCCCCCTACATTTCTGCAATCTTGAGACTAGTAGATGGGGGTTTGTCACAAGAGTTAATAAAGTACATCGTCAGTGGGACCCTCTTTATTATTTATATGAAATCAAATACAGATTATTATGGTGTCAGTACACACAGCTTCATCAAGTGTAATTGACTGTACTATACTGCCTGCCACTTATTTTGTGTCATTATACTGATGGTATTTTTATGGCTATTTTTTCACTTTTAGAAATCTCTGCGTGTACAAGTCATTTATATGAAATCAATGGAAATAAACCTCTATATTTTATTTATTTACTATCAATTGAAAATCAAAGAGAAAGATACATAAGATAAAATCAGCTATGTACAATAGACCATATATATATTTTCAATATTTTGTTTCTAAACTTGCAATTTATAATGCTTTTTAGGGCATGAATACTGGATAAGCTAAAAAGCAGGAACAGCTGCAGTTTATATATTTGGTTCACTTTTTTATAGACATCAAAGTTCAGGCTCATATTTTCTCAGAATTGGACAATCACAAAGCTGCTATATATCTGAGTATTGTTTGAATCTTATGACAAACTTGTACAACCTTGCTTTAGCATTTGAAATAAAGACATCTTAGTATTTTGTTTAAAGCATGTGTGAATTCTATGTCAGATTCCCAGCTTGTGATTACATAGATGAAACCATTACTTACAGGCCGATACAGTACAGTGCGCTCCGGTCGCACATTTTACTTTCAGTACAGTACAGTGTGCTCCGGCCGCACATTTTACTTTCAGGCCGCACATTTTACTTTCAGAAATTAGCGCCTACCCAAAGGTAGGCATTAATTTCTCTCGGCACCGGGAAAGTGTACAGAAAAGCAGTAAAAACTGTTGGAGGTCCCAAAAGTTAAAAATAATCAAAAATAAAAAAAAAAATTTAAAATTGGCCCGCGGCTTGAAAACCGGATGCTCAATTTTGCCTGCGTCCGGTTTCCGAACCCGTGGCTGTCAGCAGATTTGAGAACCGACGCCGGCAAAATTGAGCGTCGGCTGTCAAACTCGCTGACAGCCGCCGCTCCTGTCCAAAAAGAGGCGCTAGGGACGCGCTAGTGTCCCTAGCATCTCTTTTTACTGTGGGCCCTAATTTGAATAATTTTATTTACTGTATTGCGCGCAATTTTTACTGTATTGGCCTGTTAATGGGATCAAACTGCTTACCAGCATGCATATTTGTACACAGAAAACTATATTCTCCTACCTCTGTTCCTACTGTAAATACCTCTCTTTACAATTGCTATTAACTACTTTTGAAATGCTTTCTCCCCCCTCTTACTACATCTAATGTAGAACTACATCTCCTCTTAACCCTTTTCCCTTACCTCAGCCCCAATTTACTAGAATCCCGTTGCTACATCTCCTCCTAACCCTTTTCCCTTACCTCAGCCCCAATTTACTAGAATCCCTTTGCTCCCTAGTTCTGTTTAACTTACCTCAACTAATATACCCCCAAAGTATAGTTCTGTGTGTTTAATAGATTCTACTTTTATTATATTTAAATATTTATATACATACTTTCATTTAATATATAACTTGTTAAATATATAATCTGTTAAATGTATAATCTGTTAAATGTATAACGCTCCGGCGTAAGTTCCTGTTCATTGTACACCGACGTGATATCTTTGATGAGCGGCGGTATATAAAAAATTATAAATAATAAATAATAAATATAAATCAAATTCAAAAGATTTTCTGGAAATAAATTCTGGAAATAAATTGAAAATAGTATATGAAAATCTGGATAATATCCATGAATCATGTAAGAATTTGGTTGTAAGCTATCCATCAATTAGCTATGATTCCACTGAAGAGAGGACTTAGTGAGTCATGAACTGAGATCATGGTTGGGAAGACCTGTAACTTCAGTGCAAAATGGTTTCTTCACTTTCTTTGTCTGTAAACAAATTCATAAATGTGATGTTTTTTCTATTTATGCTGCCACAATCCAAACCAAAAAGAGTTTATCTACTAAGACTTTTCTCCCATTCTGTGTCTATGGGGAAGAAAAAGCTCAGTGCATCAGATCCAGCGAATCTCTAATGTCAACAACTGGAGGGAAGCATTAGATGACTTGGACATCCAGAATATTTTAACATTCTCAAGTCTTTAGCCTAATTTGATTTCGAGAAGCCACACATACTGCTACAGTAATTAATGTACATAAGAATGCAATCCAGGAAAGCAGAAGAAACTACATTTATTTTTCACACTGAAGAGGGTTATGCAGCTGAAGCTGGCATTATATGGTTAACGGTTCACCTTTTAGAGGTCAAAGAGCAGCTGCTCTGCATGTGTAGCTTCAGGCCTTGCCGGAAGCTTGTTTTGTTGTACTGTGAATAAACTTGTCTTTTGGAATTATGGCCCTGAGTTTGTTTCAATTGCTGGACTGAGTGGTTCACAAGCCAACAATGGTGACGAAATGGTTTTGACTCAGCACTATTCCTGGATTTATCCTCTACCGCTGAGTTGTTTTTTCTGCATCATGCCGAGTTATTTATGTTGGCTAGGAATATTTATTTATTTACAATTCATTTATGAATTACTTCATTGATAAAATCTCCCTAAGTGATGTACAACATAAAATAACCAATATTGCAACAGAAGCCAACCAGAGAGCACTTGTTTTGTTCTCACTGAGTAGTGCTTTCCTTGCGTTGCTGAAGGACTTACTGGCTCCTGCATCCCCCGCAGAGGTTTCCCTAGCAGACACTTTTGCAGCATTCCAGTGTCACTTTGAACCACACCAAAAAATTGGTAATGGGAATCAAGGACCCAACCCTCAGGTATGCATAGTTGCATGCAGCAGGAGCCATCAGGTACAGTGCTCTAGTGCTAACAAACAATATGTATGTCTCCACGTCTGCTATGGCTTTACATACTGAGCAGCAGGCAACTACTATTAGTGCAGTGAAACCATCATGGTGTCTAAGGATAATACCGTCCCTATGATGGGCCTACAAAGGCCTCCATCATCTGCGGCATCTGCCTGCTGGCATTGTGGGGAAGAGCATATAATGGAACACTACAAGTGAGCCAAAGTGCATGCACAACTGTAAACTTTGAAGTCACCTTGCAAAGACTTGTGGTAATCCTCAACATCATGATTGCAAATGGGACAATCAGGCCAAAGAATTTGCATGGGGACAGGGTGAAGCCATTACACTTCCCATGTACCACACAACAGAGTTGTCTCATTCTGTTTTCTTTCCCCAGGAGAGGAAGTGTTGCCTTGGCCTGTTGCTGCATCAGAACACTCGGGTGACTAGGACATCTTCACACTATAGGCAAGAGAAGAACGTCAACAGAATTGCTGCCTTTGCCACCCCTACAGATGAGACTCACAGTGCAGGGATGCCCCTGCAGTTCATTTTTTATACAAATTCCACATTTCCATTGTTTTGGAAAACAGCAGGAACAACTTTGGTTGGAGGATGTGGTAACACCATAGGCAGTGCCCTTGCTTTCTTTCAGCAGCCATCCACTGCCTGAAAGGGGTGTAAGGGGGATTCAGAGAAGCAGTTGTAGTTGTTCCTTTTGATTAGCTGAGGGAGGGACAACCCTTTTGGGAATAAACCAACTACAAGCAAAGCAGCTTGATTTTCATACTGTTTGTTCCTTGTCCATAGAAGTTAATTTGCTTATCCACAATTGTAAACATATTCACAGGGCATGAGCGATCCCCTGATATTCCTCATGGACAGTGTTCTATTCAAAATGGCACTTGCACACCCTGAGACTGGTGCCATTTTGTTGTACAGAAGTATATCTGTGCCTCCTTATAAAAGTACATCCATACAATTGGTGTCGGTCTCATGGCCTGCTGGCACCATTTTAAATAAAGCACTAGCAGGGCAGGAGTATATGGGGATCACCCTTGCTCTGTGAAAGCACTTACAATTGTGGGTAAGCTGAGCTTGGGTGGGTGGGAAAAAGTGGATCTGGATGGAAAGGGGGGATATGGAAGGATTGGGAAAAGGTCCAGTGGGATTTTGTTTCATATTTTAGAATTGTGATTTTCTGGCAAGGGGAGGCCTCAAGACTGGCTGCTATAGCCTTTTTTTTTTTTTTTTAAAGAAATGGTAAATGACAAATTTCATTCATTTTTCTTTTGTTTCATTTTCAAACAAAAGTGCATCCCTAGTAGAAATGAGATGAAAGATAACTTTAAAAATTGGAAAAATAGTTAAATGTATGGCAATTATTTTTTATTTTAGAAAAGCAAAATTATGCATTTGGGATGCAGAATCTAAGGGCCAAATAACCTTTTGTAGGAAAGAACTAGCAGTCACCAAACAGGAAAAAGATCTGGGAGTCATCATCTGTGATGACCTCAAAATAGGCAATCAGTGTGACAAAATAGTTGAGAAAACTAATAATATACTTGGGTGCCTAAAAAGAGGTATCATTAGTAGAAAGAGGGAAATAATATTATCTCTCTACAGGTCTCTGGTGAGATCCCACCTTAAAAACTGTGTTCAGTTCTGGAGATCACAACTACTACTCAATGTGCAATGGCAGCCAAGAAAGAAAATAGAATACTAGGAATAATTGGAAAAGGAATGGAGAATAAAACAGAGAATATAATAATGCCTCTGTATCGCTCCATGGAGAGGCCTCACCTTCAGTATTATTTGTAATTCTGGACACCGCATCTCAAAAAAGCAGAACTAAAAAAGTTACACAGAACGGTGACCAAAATGAAAAAGGGGATGGAACAATCCTTTATGATGAAATGCTAAAGAGGTTAGGGCTCTTCAGCTTGGAGAAGAGATGTCTGAGGGGAAATATGATACAGGTCTATAAAATAATGAGCAGAATGGAATGGGTAAAAATGAATTAGTTTACTCTTTCAAATGCACATAATATAGGGGACACATAACGAAGTTACTAGTTAATACATTTAAGACAACTAGAAGAAAATATTTTTTTATTCAACTCATAATTAAACTCTGGAATTTATTGCTAGATTGTGGGATAAAAGCTGTTAGTGTAATGGGTTAAAAAAGCAAGTTTGCTTACCGTAAACGGTGTTTCCGTAGATAGCAGGATGAATTAGCCATGCTGTATGGGAAGCGCCGCGATCCCGGGTAGGTGGAGTTTCTCTTAGTTAACCACAGAGTTTTGAACTCTGTGCGTCTCCACGGTCGTGTTCCCGCGCGGTTCTCTCAGCTCTTCAGTTTCTTTGTAGCCAAGCGAGAGGTAAGTTTAGGAGGTGTGTCTGACTGTTGGAGACTGTCTAGGGAGGTGGGTGGGTCAGCATGACTAATTCATCCTGCTATCTATGAAAACACCGTTTACGGTAAGCAAACTTGCTTTTTGTCGATAGCAGGGCTGAATTAGCCATGCTGTATGGGAGTCCCCAGCTGTCCGGTTGTGTCCTTGTATATTTATTGTTGTTAGGTTAGGACATCAACCTTTGAAGTGGTAGACAGTCTCATGTACTTTTTAGTGATGATAAGACTGCTGTGCCCAGTGCTGCATCAGACGTAGTCTGCTGTTGGAGGCAATAATGCGATGTGAAAGTATGAAGTGATGACCATGTTGCCGCTTTGCAGATATCAATCAATGGAACCTTACTTAAGTGTGCAACTGATGCTGCAGTGGCTCGAATTTGATGCACCTGAGGCTTAGAGGGTAGTTTGATGGCGTGCTTGTTGTAGCAAAAAAGTATGCATTGTGATAACCAGCTGGCTATAGTCCTTTTTGAGACCGATTGACCAGGATCATTCGGGTTAAAGGAAAGGAATAGTTGAGAAGGTCTTGCAGTTGATTGAGTCCTGTTTTTATAGTAGGCCAGTGCTCTTTTACAGTCCAACGTGTGTAAGAGTCTTTCACAATCATTATTATGTGATTTTGGCATAAAAATAGGTAGAGTTATGGTTTGGTTGAGATGAAAAGATGTTACCATCTTAGGTAAAAAAAAAAGGGTGAGGACGAAGGGTCACTTTGTCATGGTAGAATTCAAGATAAGGGGAGTAATGAACTAAGGCTTGTAACTCACTGACCCTCCTTGCAGAAGTTATGGCAACGAGAAAAACTGTTTTCCATGTTATATATTTGATGTGGCTAGATTCTAATGGTTCGAAAGGCGGAAACATTAGTTGTTCAAGTACCACATTTAAGTCCCATGGAATTGGAGGCTTAGTCACCAGTGGACGAAGTCGGATCATTCCCTTCATAAATCTAGAAATCAACGGATGGTTAGACATTGGGAGGTTATTAAAAGGATCATGGAAGGCTGCTATAGCACTGAGATGAACTCGTACCGAAGTAGTGGCTAATCCTGCTTCGTAGAGAGTGTGGAGGTATTGTAGCAATTGAGTGGCTGTGGATGAGAAAGGGTTTATGTTCTTTGGAGTACACCAGTCCAAGTAGCGTTGCCACTTTCCTTTGTAGTTACGTCTGGTTGAAGGTTTATGTGATGCAATAAGAATATCCTCTAGTTGAGAAGATAACCCTAAGGGAGTTAGTATTTGCCTTTCAATCTCCATGCTGTGAGATGAAGTGATTGGTTCATGGGGTGAAGTAAGGAGCCCCCTTCCTGTGTCAGAAGATGTGGAAGGTTTTGAAGTGATATCGGTGGATGAATGGAGAGTTTCAAGAGCTAAGTGTACCAGGGTTGTCTCGGCCATGCCGGGGCTATTACAATCATGTCTGATACGTCCTGGATGCATTTATGAATTGTTCGAGAAATGAGTGGGATGGGTGGATAGGCATACATCAAGCCTGGTGTCCATGGAATGAGAAAGGCATCTGGAGCTATCCTTTGATTGCTGGGGTAAATTGAGCAAAAGGTTTGGACTTGTCTGTTTGCTTCCGTGGCAAAGAGGTCTACTATGGGAAATCCCCACTGTTTGAAGATCTTTTGCGCCACCTGTGGATTTAAGGTCCATTCGTGTGGATGAAAAATCCGACTGAGACGGTCTGCTGTCACATTGACCAGACCTGGAAGATATGTTGCTTGAATTGATACTTGGGCCTTGACTGCCCAATGCAGAATTCGTGTTGCTTCCTGGCAGAGAGTCCAGGAACCGGACCCTCCTTCCTTGTTTATGTAAAACATGGCTACCTGGTTGTCTGTATATACCATGAGGCATGATCCCCTTATGTGATCTGAGAATGTTTGAAGAGCCAGCCATATGGCTCTCAGCTCCAGGAGATTGATCTGGTATGTAGATTCCTGAGGGGTCCACAGACCTTGAGTTTTCAGTTCACCCAGATGTGATGGAGGCATCTGTGGTCAGAGTGATTTGGTGAGGTGGTAGACGGAATGGAGCGCCCGAGGAAAGATTCTGGGAAGGGAGCCACCATCGAATGTCCTCTTTCATTGCATTTGTAATTTGAATCCTGGTGTTGAGTGGTTGTGTGTATTGAGTCCACTGAGTTTTTAATCCCCATTGCAATAGACGCATGTGGAGTCTGGTGTGGGGAACCACGTAGATTGCTGCTGCCATATGACCGAGAAGCTGAAGCACCTGGCGTGCTGATGCTCGGTTTCTGTGAAGCAGGTTGTGTGCTAATGATTGTATGTTCTGCATCCTGTCCTGGGGAAGGTGTGCTCTCTGTTTGACTGTGTGTATGAGAGCACCTATGAACTGAAGTATTTGAGTCGGTTGTAGGTGAGACTTCTCGAAATTGATTAGAAATCCCAACTTCTGAAGGCATTCGATCATGCGTATTGTGTGTTCCTTCAGTGTAGTTTGGTCCGCTGCTACTATTAGCCAGTCGTCCAGATAAGGAAATATTTGGATCGAAAGTTTTCTGAGGTGAGCCACCACCACTGCTAGACATTTGGTGAATACTCTTGGGGCTGAAGATAGACCAAAAGGGAGAACTTTGTATTGGTAATGTAAATTCTGAACTTGGAAACATAGGTAACGCCACGAAGAGGAGTGAATTGGTATATGGGAATATGCATCCTTCAGGTCGATGGAACATAGCCAGTTGTTGGGTTAAATCAGCGGTAGAATATTTTTGAGAGAAGTCATTTTGAATTTCTCCCTGTGTATGTGCTTGTTGAGAAGTCGGAGATCTAGAATGGGTCGTAGGCCGCCCGACTTCTTTGGAATGAGGAAATATTAGGAGTAAAATCCTTGGTGTTGTTGATGAAAGGGGATAATTTGTATCGATTGTTGAATCTGTAGGTTGTTCAATTCCGCTGTGAGGAATGTGGAATGGGAGCGTATCATCCTCTTCGGAGGAATATGAGGAAGAGATGGAGCGGATTGAAAATTCAAGCCCAGCATCCTGTTTCCAACAGTGGCCAATCCAGGCCATAAGAACCTGGCAATACCCAAAAACTAAGTCTATTCCATGTTACCGTTGCTAGTAATAGCAGTGGCTATTTTCTAAGTCAACTTAATTAATAGCAGG
Organism: Rhinatrema bivittatum; assembly: GCF_901001135.1. Classification (NCBI taxonomy): domain Eukaryota; kingdom Metazoa; phylum Chordata; class Amphibia; order Gymnophiona; family Rhinatrematidae; genus Rhinatrema; species Rhinatrema bivittatum. The sequence continues at coordinate 347,460,430 of NC_042620.1, read as the reverse complement.
TAATGGACTTCCCCTCCAAGAACTTATCCAATCCTTTTTTAAACACAGCTATACTAACTGTACTAACCACATCCTCTGGCAACAAATTCCAGAGTTTAATTGTGTGTTGAGTGAAAAAGAACTTTCTCTGATTAGTTTTAAATGTGCCACATGCTAACTTCATGGAGTGCCCCCTAGTCTTTCTATTATCTGAAAGAGTAAATAACTGATTCACATCTACCCATTCTAGACCTCTCATGATTTTAAACACCTCTATCAAAACCCCCTTCAGCCATCTCATCTCCAAGCTGAAAAGTCCTAACCTCTTTAGTCTTTCCTTTTGGTAGCCCTTCTCTGTAACTTCTCCATCGCAATTATATCTTTTTTGAGATGTGGCGACCAGAATTGTACACAGTATTCAAGGTGTGGTCTCACCAAGGAGCGATACAGAGGCATTATGACATTTTCCATTTTATTCACCATTCCCTTTCTAATAATTCCCAACAATCTGTTTGCTTGTTTGACTGCCGCAGCACACTGAACCGACGATTTCAATGTGTTATCCACTATGACGCCTAGATCTCTTTCTTGGGTAGTAGCACCTAATATGGAACCTAACATTGTGTAACTATAGCAAGGGTTATTTTTCCCTATATGCATCACCTTACCCTTATCCACATTAAATTTCATCTGCCATTTCGATGCCCAATTTTCCATCTCACAAGGTCTTCCTGCAATTTATCACAATCTGCTTGTGATTTACCTACTGTGAACAATTTTGTATCATCTGCAAATTTGATTACCTCATTCATCGTATTTCTTTCCAGATCATTTATAAATATATTGAAAAGTAAGGGTCCCAATACAGATCCCTGAGGCACTCCACTGTCTACTCCCTTCCACTGAGAAAATTGTCCATTTAATCTTATCTTTTAGCCAGTTTGTAATCCACAAAAGGACATCGCCACCTATCCTATAACTTTTTATTTTTCCTAGAAGCCTCTCATGAGGAACTTTGTCAAACGCCTTCTGAAAATCCAAGTACCTCCAAACTGGACCTGAAAGGAGCTGTTGTGTTTGTAGCATTGTGTGGACCGCACTAAAAGTCTACCGACGTTTCGATGGCGAAGAAGGCGGTAGTCTTTCGTGTCCTTGCGTCTATCCAGGGACGGTTCGGAGATGGATTAGTTCAGGTGAAACCTTACCTTTGGTAAGAATGAGGGGATGGTGCGAAGCTGTACTGTTCCTGGAGTAAACCGAAGGAACGGTTCCCAACATGACAGCGCCTGTAATTCAGAGATGTGAAGAGCCGAGCATATCACCATCAAGAATACTGTCTTTAGTATGAATAGGCATAGCGACAGACTACCCAGTGGTCTGAAGGAAGGCCCTGCTAGAAAGTCCAATACTAGATTGAGGTTTCATAGGGGTACCGGCCCTTTAAGGGTGGTCGGAGTTGTTTTATCCCTTTTAGGAAACGGGCCAAGTCTGGATACACCGACAGGCGGGTTCCGTTCACCTCGGCCCTGAAGCAGGAGAGGGCTGCCACCTAGACCTTCAAGAAGTGAGGGACAATCCTTTGTTCAGGCCGTCCTGTAGAAATTCCAGAATCATGGGGATCTTGGCCGTTTGTGGGGGCACCCTGTATTCCTCGCACCAGGCCTCAAATATTCTTCAGATCCGTATGAACGCCAGAGAAATTGAGAATTTCCACACGCGGAGCAAGGTGGCAATAAACAGCTGCTGAATATCCATGCTTTGTCAGGCAAGCCCTCTCAAGGGCCAGACCATAAGAGAGAATCGATTTGGGTCTTCGTGAAGAATTGGACCTTGCCGGAGAAGGTCCCTGTGCAGAGGGAGACAAAAGGGACTCTCCACGAGAATCCTCCACATGTCTGCATACCACAGATGTCTGGGCCAATCCAGGGCTACCAGAAGGATTAATCTATGGTGTTCGATTTTGCGGATGATCTTGCCCAGTAGAGGGTACGGAGGGAAGGCATACAGTAAGTCCTCCTCTTGGCCAGAGGAGGACTTACTGTACGCCTTCCCTCCGTGGCCTCCCTTGGGAGCACTTATCTCATCTGCGACTGAAGAACAGGGAACCTTCGCATTGTAAGATGTAGCCAGTAGGATGGGAAGCCACAGTGATCTACTAAGAGCTGGAAGGTTCTAATCGACAATGTCTGTTCCCCCGGATCCAGGCTTTCCCTGCTGAGAAAGTCTGCTCTGACATTGTCTCAGGTACTCTAAGGACTGGGAGGGCTTGAGGTTGCTCTTGTCCATGTTCCTAACCCAAACAAGTTCCTGTAGGAAGGACCTGACCCTGCTGGTCACCTGGAGGCTCTCTTCCAATGACTTTGCCCGGATCAGCCAGTCGTCCAGGTAAGGATGCACCAGTATCCTTTCTTTCCTTAGTGCCGCCGTCACAACCACCATAATTTTGGAGAATGTTCTGGGGCGGTTGCCAGGCCAAAGGCCAACGCTCGGAACTGGTAACGGCAGCCCAGTAAGAACATAAGAAATTGCCATGCTGGGACAGACCAAGGGTCCATCAAGCCCAGCATCCTGTTTCCAACAGAGGCCAAAAACCAGGCCACAAGAACCTGGCAATTACCCAAACATTAAGAAGAACCCATGCTACTGATGCAATTAATAGTAGTGGCTATTCCCTAAGTATAATTGATTAATAGCCATTAATGGACTTCTCCTCCAAGAACTTATCCAAACCTTTTTTGAACCCAGCTACACTAACTGCACTAACTACCTTCTCTGGCAACAAATTCCAGAGCTTTATTGTGCGTTGAGTGAAAAAGAATTTTCTCCGATTAGTCTTAAATGTGTTACTTGCTAACTTCATGGAATGCCCCCTAGTCCTTCCATTATTCGAAAGTGTAAATAACCGAGTCACATCTACTCGTTCAAGACCTCTCATGATCTTAAAGACCTCAATCATATCCCCCCTCAGCCGTCTCTTCTCCAAGCTGAACAGCCCTAACTTCTTCAGCCTTTCCTCATAGGGGAGCTGTTCCATCCCCTTTATCATTTTGGTTGCCCTTCTCTGTACCTTCTCCATCGCAACTATATCTTCTTTGAGATGCGGCGACCAGAATTGTACACAGTATTCAAGGTGCGGTCTCACCATGGAGCGAAACAGAGGCATTATGACATTTTCCATTCTATTAACCATTCCCTTCCTAATAATTCCTAACATTCTATTTGCTTTTTTGACTGCTGCAGCACACTGAGCTGACGATTTTAAAGTATTATCCACTATGATGCCTAGATCTTGATTGGAGAGTACCACAAAGAGTAGGAAACGCTGGTGGTCTTGACAGATTGGAATATGAAGGTAGGCCTCCGAGAGGTCCAGGGAAGTTAAGAACTCTCCTGGTTCCACGGCCATTATGATGGAGTGAAGAGCTTCCATGCAAAAGTGAATTATCCGCAGATGACGGCTGACACTTTTAAGATCCAGGATGGGTCTGAATGAACCCTCTTTCTTGGGTACAATAAAAAAGATGGAATAACTCCCCGTATTTACTTGGGGTGTAGGTACCAGAGTTATAGCCCTCAGACTGAGGAGTCTTATCAGTGTGGATTTCACTGCCAGTTTTTTGTGCTGGGAGTGGCAAGGTGACATCATGAACATGTCCTGAGGGGTGCTGCAAAATTCCAGAGCGCATCCTTCTCGTATGATGACCAGTACCCATTTTTCCGACATGATCTCGATCCACCGCTGATAGAAGAGGGATATTCGGCCTCCTATTTTCTCATCCCATGGATGGGTCAGCCAAACTTCATTGGGAAATTCGGTTCGAACCTGAGCCCGAATCTGTTCCTCTTCTTGGTTCTGAAAGGACTGAGACCATCCCGAGGCTGAGATGTCTGAAATGACGAGTTTCTGTAGGGTTGGAAGTATTGGGAGCTCCTGGCATGACCCCTCATGAGTGAGGGGCACTGTGACCTCTTTTTCTTATCTTCTGGTAGCTGGGGCACTGGAGATTCACCCCACTTACTGGCTAGCTTCTCCAATTCGCTTCCGAATAGAAGGGATTCCTTAAAGGGAATCTTTCTGAGGTTCACCTTGGAGGTTGCATCCGCTGACCAATTTCGTAACCATAACTGTCTTCTGGCTGCCACCACTGAGGCTACTCCTCTGGCTGAGGTACGCACTAGGTCCGAGCTTGCATCCACTAGGAAGGCTGCAACAGGCTTGATCGCCTCTCCGGAATGCACCCCTGAGCTATCTGCCTTTCTCGAGAGAAGCAGACATGAACAAGCCACCAGGGCACAACAGGAAGCAATCTACAGTGTCATTGCTGTTGTGTCAAAGGCTTGCTTAAGGATGGATTCCAACCACCTATCGTGAGCATCTTTCAAGGCTGCTCCTCTCCCTACTGAGATAGTTGTTCACTTTGTGACAGCGCAGACCAGGGCGTCCACTTTCGAGAAACGCGGGCGTTCCTTGACCACTGGGTCCAGAGGGTACAAGGCCTCCAAGGCCCAAACTCCTTTAAAACTTGCTTCTGGGACATCCTATTCCAGGTAAATCAACACCTGGATGGCTTCCAGCATCGGGAAATAGCAAGAGGCTTTCCGCAGAGACACCAGGTTGGGGGTTCTTCTTTGGCCTGGAACTCCCAGAGTCTTTAGGGTCTGGGAGACTAGGGCCGGAAATTCATTTCTGTGGAAAAATCGAAGCATGGCCCGGTATGGCTCCAGGCCTGGAGGGATTTCCCCTCCTCCAATGAATCCACATCCCCTTCGTCATCTGTGGTGTCTGGGTCCCTGACAGGGATACCCTTGGAAAGACAAGACATGTCCTGAGGCATGCTGATAGGGCTGGGAGGGTGAGGCCTTCCCAGTTGGGGCTCAACCCGGGCAGGGGCAGTGGCTGACTGCGCCTGAACAAAGGCTTGAAGGCCCTGAAAGAATTCCAATCAAGAGAAGACCACCGGGTCCATATTTAGTCCAGGAGGAACCGGGGTAGGGGCCGCTGAACTGCCCTCTCCCAGGGAGGATGCAGCCCTGGAATTGCTCAGGTATGGGGTGCTGCCCGATTAGGTCATGGCTTACCCATCCTCCAACTGGGAGGGGCCGAACTTGGAAACGTTCTGAGAGTCCAGTCCTCCCTGGGCCTCCTCACAGTGCTGACACAGGAAGGATTCCAGGTCAGACCCTGCAGCCCTAATATGGCACGCAGCATAAAGGGAGTGTCGCTTGAACTTCTTTGCTGCCGGGACCATAACACTCTGTAGCTTGTGTGTTCAGCCGGCTATTGCCTCTCGAGTGCACACAGACTCACCTCAGAGTGCGTAAATCTAAGAGGTCAGTTGTGTGCTAAACTGTGCATGTGCTTATGTGCGCTGTTATGCGCACAGTTATAAGCGCAGTTATCCATGTACTTACGCGCACATTAGGCGCACAAAAGGCCAGCCTGCATCGTGTGTACTGACGGATGAAGGGGAAAAATGGCGCTGCACCAAACCATACGTAAGATGGCGCTGCCGTGGGCCGCCATATTGAGTGTACACCGAGCCTGAAGCGGGGTCCAGTCCATCGGGGAGCTGCTTAACCCGCTTGGAAACCCCCTTCCATTGCCCTAACAGGATCAGGAACAATGTCAGTACAGAGCACAGAGCAAAGAGACCGGAGGAAGGACTTACCCAAAGCTCTACCACGTCTCTGGATTGGAGGAGTTCTTCTCTACTTACCTGGTCTCAGCGCCTCTGTACTCTCTGCTGAGTACAGAGACAGTCTCCGCTGTGGGGGTAGAGGCTTAGGCCATCACCACCACACTTGGCTTCCTGCACCTGCTGCCTTTCAGCTGCTTCAGCAGCAAAGTCCACGCCAGGAGCCGGCTACCGGACCAAGGCACACCTCTGAGGGATCTCAGAAATCACCTCAGAAATTCTCAACTGGGAGAGGGACACTTAGGTATCACCGCAGGAGAGCGGGGCTCGAGCTTCCTCTCAATTTAAAGGTAAATATTTCCTTCGAACTAGTGCTGCAATCCTGCTAAACACCACTGCTGGTGTGGGGATAGCGTCCACATCTGTTAGGAGACAGAGAGATACTGAATAGCTGAGGTCACTGCAATCTAGGGTGATGTCAGCTTTGAATCCTGACTCCATCTCCTTTTGCTAGCAGGGGAGCACATAACCCATTGGTCCTGAGTCCATCTGGCTACACACTAGGAAATTGATTTTAATCAACCCAAAACAAAAGATTGACGCATGGAAGACCCCAGGTTTGAAACAGTCTTTCTGCCACACCATGATGGAGTTCCCGCGCATGGGGGTGAAAGATTCTGCTCAGTCTGTTGGCTCTGGAGTTCTTGATTCCCAGCAGATATGTGGCCTGTAGGGTGATGGATTTGCTCTCTGCCCATTCCAGGATCCCTAGAGCCTCCATGCAAAGGTTCCAGAAACCAGACCCTCCTTCTTTGATTATTTAGAACATGGCGACTTGGTTGTCCATGTGGACCATGACTGTCTTCCCTTGGAGTGCATGTTCGAAGGCCCGAAGAGCATTCCAGATGGCACGGAGCTCTAGGAGGTTGATCTGTTGCGACCGCTCCCAGGCGGACCACAGGCCTTGAGTCTGTAGATGGACTAGGTGAGTGCCCCACCCCTTGGTGGAAGCATCAGTGGTGAGGACATAATATGGGTAGACAGGACAGTTTCTTCTGCCCACGCCCATCCCTTTACAACCAATAAATACACTTAATACAGATTGGGATCAACAGGCCGCAGCTTTTATTAACATCCCAGTGCCCAAGCCAGTTCACCGTAACAACTAATTACCCCTCCCCCCCGCCCGTCTGCCATGAGCCAGTAATATGGGCAATCAGAGGCTATCTCAGCCTGTATGCATTTACATCATGAACATTCCCCCCACCGCCCAGCAAGGGGCCGACCACTTTGACCCCCGCCACTGCCCAAGCAAGGAGTCGTACCATCAACAACTGCACCCAGTTGTTAGGAACCACTGACCTAACACCTGTCAAGTCAGATACTTATACCCACTGCATGATCCCCCAATCAGCTGAGGCTACTGCCTTAGGTGCAGGTAAATTACCTGCGAACCCCAAAGGTGTGGCCAGGATCCCCACTCAGTATAAATTCCAAGGCCTTCTGCAGCACGTTCAAAAACATATCCAACCCCATGAAGGATAAATGGACCCCATCCCCCCTAAAGAACCCTGCCTCCAGGCCCCAAACCCAGTCATGGCAGATATGACTGGGTTTGGGGCCCACACCCACCAACCAGGAGCCAATCTGCTGATTTGCCTTGGCCAACAACAGTGCCAAACCTTATTCGCGAGCAAAGCGGGTCTTGGAATATTGTCAGACCAGCAAAGAATAACAAACAGGAGACTGTTGCCAGGTCCTTATGCACCATGCCAATGAACCTGCGACCCGACATTTTGCCCAGTCATTCCCTCCCAGGTGAATGATTAAGATATTCGGCGGTGTGAGATGGCTGAGCTCCTCTTGTAGACAAGGCAGCAACTCCATCCAGTGCATTCCCCGTTGCCCCAACAAGCAAATGTTCACTCCCCGTCCCTCCAAGTCCAAATGTGGCCCGTATGGGTGCCCTCAAGTGTAGGAATGTGCCCAGGCAATGTAAGAATGTCCCACAATCCACACCACCATCCCCCGTTGTGCTGCACCTGCAAAGAGAAAGAGATTAATATCTTGGACGACTTAATTATTACCAGGCCGCACATACCCAGTGAAAGCATCCGACTTCCACCTACCGATCCTCTGAATCACACCCCCCCCTCCCCGACAAGCCTGCATTCGCTGCGGACGTCGCTGCCCCAATCTGGAAGTAATGAGTCCAGAACCGCGAGGTATCCAACCCCAGAGCAGTCAAACACGTCCGCAGAACTGCCTCGAACTAAAACTTCGTCAGAGGCCGCAGGTTGTGGTCACCAGCAAATGAACTCCTCCCTTTGGTCGAATTCTCTCAAAAGCCAGTGCGTTCGCCACAGGACAAGTCTGCAATCCCAGAACTGCATGAAGCACCACCATCAACCCCTTACCCACTTGATCAGTTTTGGACCTGTGAATAACCAAGGTCGCCGAATCCTCCCATATGCTCATATTCCTAAGCAATAGGCCGGAAACCTTGGACCCCTGGGAAGCTCATGCTACCAACTCACTGATGCAAAAAGTGCCAAAAAAGGCAAACACAAATGTGAGCTGAAACAGACAACACTCATATTTGCTATTACAAATCATGAGCAGTGTCTCCCACAGCCTACCCAAAATCTTGTGAGTAATCGGGAGCCGTTTATCTGGAACCACTACTGACCCTCGGGCCCATCCCAGCATCAACCGACAAACCAGGAATCTCCCTACAGGGAAGCCCCAGCCGTGAGCCCTCATAAAGGAGTATCCGGACAACTGCCTACCCACTGATGCCCTGGAAACCCCATTCTCCCTGGCGCATTCAATAAACTGTACCATGTACTTGTCCGATACGGGACCCCCCTGCCAACCCAAACCTGCCAGGAAGGACACCACCTTGTTTACGGATGCCACATCACTGCTCCAGGTGGACAGAGCTAGGGATGCCCGGAGCAGCTTCCATACTTCCAGGAACCGAAACTCCAACGGAAATGCGGCACTGATGCTCCCTGCTTATCCACTTCCGGTATGAGCTCCCGAAACAAGGCCCACTTGCAACAAGAAAGAGAATCAGCAATAGCATTAGAAACACCAGGAACATGCCTAGCCCATACAGTGATATTTAATCCGATTTTCAACCTCCAATCAACATATTTTATTATTATAACCATCCTGGTATCCTACCCCTAAGCATTATTATCATCCAGAATCTTCATTACTTATGATTTCGCCTTTATTGTTAAACTACATACTTGTACGGAACAATTCATTGTAATTCTCAAACATCCATTTTTGGAAATTCCTCCATTCTACAGGTTTATACACTTTGTTAAAGTTTCTATCTTGTCTTCTTCTTGCTGCTAGTTGTACGTCTCCCTGTTTATTGTAACTGCATCTATATTATTTATAGTTCATATTATTTCGTTCTCTGTTCCGGTTATCACCCATTGTTTATTGTAAACCGGCTTGATGTGATATTTTCACGAATGCCGGTATAGAAAAAATTAAAATAAATAAATAAATAAATAAATAAATCCCATACAGCACAGCACAAACTCACGCAGATCGGAGACCAATATACATTTTGCAGACTACTTGCTAATGATATTCACCAAAACACTACTCTCCTATCTTGAAACTGCGCTCCCCATAGGAACACCGCTATCACAATGGGGAACAATTCGAGGAACATAATGTTCTTGGTAACCCCCTTCCTTTTCCAGTTCTCTGGCCAAGATGCTGCACATCAGGTACCCTGAAAATAGGCGCCAAAACCGATGGACCCAGCTGCATCTGTAAATAGTTCTAAATCGTGATTAGACACTGAATCATCTTGCCACAATAACGAACCATTGAAATCCGCCGGTAAACGATCCCAAATCCGCAGATCTTCCTTCAACCACTCCATAACGCGAATACGGTGGCCACTCTTCCGCAAGCCCGCCATACTAGAACTCAGCCTTCTCAAAAATACCCTAGCCATAGGCATCACGCGGCAAGCGAAATTCAAGCTGCCCACAAGGGATTGCGCATCTGACACAGTGTCATCTTCCTGGCCCACAACACCCTGGACACCAAATCCCTCATTGCTTCCACTTTATCCGTCGGCAAGCGAGAGGTCATCCCGACCGAGTCCAACTCAATGCCCAAGAAGATAATGCGAGTGCAGGAACCTTCCGTCTTGTCTTCTGCTAATGGGATGCCGAATTTGGCAGCAGTACTCCAGAAACAACTCAATAGATGCGAACAAGTCGGCAAAGATGAGTCCCCCACAAAAAGGAAATCATCCAAGTAATGCACGATGTTACCCACTCTGGCCTGCTCTGCCATCACCCAATGCACAAAGGAACTAAATGTTTCAAAATAGGCATAGGCGATGGAGCACCCCATAGGCAGGCATTTGTCGAAGTAGAAAGATTCTGGAACCAGAAGCCCAGCAACAGAAACGACTCAGGATGAATCGGCAGCAATCGCAAGGCAGACTCAATATCCACCTTCGCCATCAGGGCCTCCAAGCCACAGCGCTGCACTATCGACACTGCTGACTGAAAAGAAGCATATTTTGCCATGCATAGATCCCTGGAAATGTAATCGTTGACAGAGTTACCCTCAGGGAATGACAGATTGTGGATCAAACAAAACTTACCCGCCTCTTGTTTGGGCACCACCGACAGCAGGGATAGGACCAAATCCTCGAAGGGAGGAACCTGAAAAGGACCAGCAATCCTGCCCAAGTCGATCTCCTGTTGCACTTTAGAGGCTACCACATGGGCCAGCTTGCGAACTGACGGACAATTCTGACCCCCCCACCCCGATCGGCCCCTCGAAGGGGACATGGAAACCATACGTAAAACCTTGAAACAAAAGTAATGCCGCCTCCACCCTGGGATACCTACCCAGCCATATTGTCATAGCTACTAGACGGACAGGGGTAGGAGCCAACTCCAATACCTCACTTCTGGGGGCCTTTTGCCACAGACCCATTGCCACTCCAGACACTGGATTGTTTAGGTGGTGGGGTGTCCCAACCCACAATTGGAGCAAGCATGCTTGAACTTGCAGTCGGGGAAGTTACATGTTGACCGGTTGAACTTCCAACACACATCTGGGAAATGCCCCAAATCGACTGCCCCCTGCCAGAGCAGGTCCCACCCAAAATGGCCGCCCACCCGGTGCCCCAGACATTCTGCTACTTTCCCCTACGCCCGATGACCCTACTTTGGCACACATCTGTGTCAACCACAACCCCACATCCCTGCTGCCCCAAACCATAAATTTGTTCTCCTCCATCTGGTCTCTAAAGTGCTCATCATAATTGAGCCATGACCAGCCCTCGTACACCCGGCTGGCCGCCAGAATAGCATCTGCATACGTCAGCATGGGACCATACTGAGTCGGGTCGCGATGGCCCACAACACTAGCCAAACGGAGGAATGAGCGGGTCCAGTTGTGCACGTTGCGAGCCACTCTCCATTGTGTACCCTGAAATCTATCCACACTCCTTTTTTTCCTTTTCTCTCTACGCTTACCCCTACAACCCTCCAACAGCTGAAAAATATCGATATACCTGCACTGCCTAATTTTTCTGCGCAGCGACTTGGGCACATCCTCCCACAATTCGGGGAGACTAACCAATGCAGGTGCCCCCCCCCCTTGACTGACCCTGCTCCCCCACCTGGCTTTTCTCGCCTGCACCTACCAAAGAGGGACCAGATGAGGTAGATGAAGAGGAAGATGCAGAGGAAGAAGAGCCCGAGGAACTGGGCCGAGCGCGTTTTTTGTGCCGCAATATCTCATGTTTCTTATGGACCGAGGAACCCGGAGCTGGAGGCTCCACAATCTCTCCCTGCGATACTACCACTGGTTCGGTCGAACCAGGGACCCCTAGCCCTGATGGAACATGAACCCCACTCTGCAATGGACCTGACCCCCCCAATTTGACCTCATACTCACCAGGTTGTCGACTCTCCACAGGTATCCCAGCGATATTCAATTCTCGGGCACCACCATCATTACCCATTGATAGGGGGTTGATATCTGGGAGCTGCTGGCAGAACCTGCCTCACCGGGGTTTGTGGCTCGTAGCCTGTTGGTTGGATCCATATCGCTGAAGGCCGGGCCCCGGGAGCTGGATGTGAACGCTGCAGCCGCGACCGGATCAGTACGCCAGCACTCTTGCCATGAAGAACCAGGACCATCGTCTGACTCACTGACGGGACAAACCTGTGGAAAAGAAGGAGCAACAGCAACCAAGGACCAGGAAGATGCTGATGCTGCTGGACTGCCAGGCAGACCACCAGCAGTATGGCCAATGTCACAGTCCCATGTCAAAAGACAGCGGCACCTGAACCCCTCTCCAAGAGCCAGATGTGCCTCTCCAATGGGGCATGGAAGGAGCCTGCCTCCCACCGAACCTCCCCTGCGGACACCTGTACCAGTCCGGGGCAGAGCCCTTGCCCCAAGATGGAATACAAGGACCCCAGTTGTCCTCGGAACCCCATATTCAGGTGGACTGCATGGGCCCAGCCAATCACCTCCCAACTCAGAACCAAGGTAGGGACTGGGATCGTACATTCCCGGGGAACCGGCCCTCCAATACCCAGAAAAGGCCCACCAAGGTGGCCTGCTAAAACCAGCCCGATCCCCCAAATCCCCAATGGCCTTGTGCCCCCCCCGGCTCATTGGGTACAGCAAGCCCTTCAGGTTCAAACCCCCTTTGTAACTGCATTGAAACATTGCCTTGTGCAGCCTTCCTTCCAGCTTCAGGACCGGACAGCTCCGAGCCTGGAGCTGAAGCCAGCACAGCAGCAGAGGCAGGCAGAGAAGCCTCGTGAGGAACAGGAACACAGGAACTCTCGGCCCTCGCGGAGTAGGAGGGGGAGTGCTGCAGTCGGGCAGCGTGACCAAGCCCGGGGAAGCAGCCGGAGCCCCCGATTTCCCTTGTCATGCGGCAGCCTTAGTACTGCGAGTCCTGGAGCGCACAGCCCGCCCTCTGCCACCCGGAGCCTTTGTTCGCCTCGTGGTCTGCTCCCCCGAGCTGGCAGCCGTGTCCCGCAGGACAGCCGAGCCAGACCCGCTCACCCATCACCACGATGCTCACCCGGAGCCATTGCAGGAGCATCATCCCCCTGCATCGCCGCCTCCTCCGACATTCTTTTCAACGGAGCAGGCCCAAAATGGAAAAAACGGGAGCAGGACTCAAACAGCAACTAGATACCACGGCAGGTAAATTTGAATGCCTGCCGAACCCCCAGGACCCTCCCTCGACTCCTCCCATTCCCATCTGCCCCTGCTGGAAGAGAACCAATAGGTTCCCAGGAAAACAAGAGGTTTAAAAATAAACCTCCGACTCCCCCTCCCCCTCCCCTGCCTCATCTCGCAGCACGAGCCCGGATACGGGCCATTGCACCTCACCCCCCCCCCCCCAACTTTTAACCCCTGGCGTACCAGATAGGAGCCTGGCACCATATTACAGTGGCCAGGGGGGCCGTACATCAAACTGTACGGCCCTCCTGGCCCCCTCTAGGGCCCCCCGTACATCAAACTGTATGGGGGGCCGTAGAGGTACTCCCGTCATGAGATGCAATGGTGTTAACCACCACTCTAAATCCCGTTTCATGCTGGATGAGAGGGTGAAAGGAGTGGAGAGAGGATTGCAGAACTGGCTCCATTGAGACTTCAGACCCCCATTGTAAATGACGCATGTGAAGGCGAGTGTGGGGAACAACATATAGACGCTGCCATGTGCCCAAGGATGGTCAGGATCTGGCGGGCAGGGGCAATTGTGGCCTGTTGTAGGTGGCTGGCTAGCGATATGAGGGAAAGGGCCCAGGATTCTGGAAGGAAGGCTCTTGTTATAATTTTGTAAGAGTGTGAACCCTGGGCCGAGGTGAGAAATGTCTCCGCCCACAGGGAGGAGCCCTGTGTGCCTCACCGTCGTTAGGCATGGTCTCAGTGGTATCAGACAAAGCTGTAGAACAGAGTCTTTATTAATAAAGAAGAAAAGCATAGCCCGCGGAGTGGGAGGTGCAGAAGTACAGTTCAGAGTAGAGGAGGATACCCCTGTGATGATACCTCCGGTGAGAAGATCCAGTAGTGGCCCACAGAATGGGGTATGCCAGGAAGTCTCTCTGTAGTGAAGTTGTAGCTCAGACGGGAAGCCTCGGAAGTGGCCCGCGGAGTGGGGTATGCCAAAGAGATGTCTATGTAGCAGTAAAGAGATGGTAGTCTGAGGTGCAGGGACCCCGAGGGAATCCTGTAACGATGATGTAGTAAGGACCTGCAGTGCAGGGTATACCGGAGTGACTCCTACTGGGGATGAAGCGGTAGTGGCCTGAGACACGGGGTACACCGAAGCAGATCCCACAAGGAGGTTGGGTATAGATGAAGTTCGTAGCAGGTCAGTACTCACAGTAGACAGTACCAGAAGAGATCCCAGGGAGCGGGGATCAAAGAAGTCAAAGGCAGAAGCCCCTCCAAGGAGCGGATAGCCGGAGATGAGAAAGGGCCCCTGAGAAGCGGGTACCCGGAGCATCTCACGCCAAGTGCAGAGTCTGGAACCGGAAGTCCAAGAATGGAGCGGAATTCAGCAACGAGGAAACTCCTTGCTAACTCGTAGAAGCATAGGGCCAGCCAGCTTAAGTACAGTAGGTAGATGATGTCATCCAGAGGGGATGCCCCCGAGGCTCCTGCCATGACGTGTACAAAGGTGGCCCATTTGCGTGCGAATAGGTAACTCCTGATTCAAGATGGCGGTCGACAGCGCCCACGCCATCCCGGGAATGCCAAGGTTGTTGGCGGTGGTAGGCAGAGGCTGCCACTCTTCCAGGAAATGAGAAGGCAGAGAAGACAGAGATGAGCATTAGTAGTCTGCGACCTACGGGTGTAACAGTTCTGTCCCAGATGGTGTCCCGGATGATGAGCCCTAATGAATTGTAAGACCTGAGTGGATTGCAGATTCGATTTCTCGTAGTTGACAAGCAGTCCCAGGATGTCCAGACAGCATATCGTTTGAGAAGATCGGTGTGTAGGAGGGACGGGTTGGGGGCTACCACCAGCTAGTCATCCAGGTAGGGGAATATCTGAATACCCCACCGGTGAGCCACCGCTACTGCTAGGCATTTTGTAAAAACTCTGGGGGTTGAGGAACGGCCAAAGGGGAGCAACTTGTATTGGAAGTGGCAGCCATTGGCCATGAAGCATAGGTACGGCCAGGACATGGGATGCATCGGTATGTGCAAATAGGCATCCTTGAGGTCGAGTGAACACATTCAATCGTTGGGGTAAAGGAAAGGAAGGATGGACTTGAATGATGTCATTTTGAATTTCTCCCTCATCAAGTATTTGTTGAGAGAACGTAGATCTAGGATGGGTTGTAAACCTCCCAACTTCTTGGGTATGAGGAAGTATTGGGAGTAGAACCCCTGGTGGAACTCGCTGAAGCAATTTGTTGATCTCCTGCTGTAGGGGTCTGCACTGTGCATTCAGGTGTCTCTAGCGCTCCAGGTGCGGAACAGATGGGATGGATGCAAAATTGAGGGAGTAGCCATCCTGGATGATTTGTAAGACAAAATAGTCAGATGTGATTGCCTCCCATGCTGGAATAAAGTGGGAGATTCTGCCCCCTACTATTAGAGGTAGAGATGGGGTTCACACTCCCTAGAAACCCTGAGGGGGCTTAGGGGGATTGCTGTCTTGAGGCGGACGAGGCTGTTGAGGAAGGCATTGGTGTTGTCAAGATCCTTGCTGCTGGGGAGGCTGGGGGTGACTTGGCGTATATGGTTGAGGCTGGTAGGATGGGTAAGGTCTGTAGGGACACCGTTGGTAATAAGAACATGCCATACTGGGTCAGACCAAGGGTCCATCAAGCCCAGCATCCTGTTTCCAACAGTGGCCAATCCAGGCCATAAGAACCTGGTAAGTACCCAAAAACTAAGTTTATTCCATGTTACCGTTGCTAGTAATAGCGGTGCTAATTATCTAAGTCAACTTAATAGCAGGTAATGGACTTCTCCTCCAAGAACTTATCCAATCCTTTTTTAAACACAGCTATACTAACTGCATTAACCACATCTTCTGGCAACAAATTCCAGAGTTTAATTGAGCGTTGAGTGAAAAAGAACTTTGTCCGATTAGTTTTAAATGTGCCACAAGCTAACTTCATGGCGTGCCCCCTAATCTTTCTATTATCCGAAAGAGTAAAAAACCGATTCACATCTACCCATTCTAGACCTCTCATGATTTTAAACACCTCTATCATATCCCCCCTCAGTCGTCTCTTCTCCAAGCTGAAAAGTTCTAACCTCTTTAGTCTTTCCTCCTAGGGGAGCTGTTCCATTCCCCTTATCATTTTGGTAGCCCTTCTCTGTACCTTCTCCATCGCAATTATATCTTTTTTGAGATGAGGCGACCAGAATTGTACACAGTATTCAAGGTGCAGTCTCACCATGGAACAATACAGAAGCATTATGACATTTTCCATTTTATTCACCATTCCCTTTCTAATAATTCCCAACATTCTGTTTGCTTTTTTGACTGCTGCAGCACACTGAACAGACGATTTCAATATGTTATCCACTATGACGCCTAGATCTCTTTCTTGGGTAGTAGCACCTAATATGGAACCCAGCATTGTGAAACTATAGCATGGGTTATTTTTCCCTATATGCATCACCTTGCACTTGTCCACATTAAATTTCATCTGCCATTTTGATGCCCAAATTTCCAGCCTCAGAAGGTCTTCCTGCAATTTATCACAATCTGCTTGTGATTTAACTACTCTGAACAATTTTGTATCATCTGCAAATTTGATTACCTCACTCGTCGTATTTCTTTCTAGATCATTTATAAATATATTGAAAAGAAAGGGTCCCAATACAGATCCCTGAGGCACTCCACTGCCCACTCCCTTCTACTGAGAAAATTGTCCATTTAATCCTACTCTCTGTTTCCTGTCTTTTAGCCAGTTTGTAATCCACAAAAGGACATCACCACCTATCCCATGACTTTTTATTTTTCCTAGAAGCCTCTCATGAGGAATTTTTCAAATGCCTTCTGAAAATCCAAGTACACTACATCTACCGGTTCACCTTTATCCACATGTTTATTAACTCCTTCAAAAAAGTGAAGATTTGTGAGGCAAGACTTGTTCTGGGTAAAGCCATGCTGACTTTGTTCCATTAAACCATGTCTTTCTATATGTTCTGTGATTTTGATGTTTAGAACACTTTCCACTATTTTTCCTGGCACTGAAGTCAGGCTAACTGGTCTGTAGTTTCCCGGATCGCCCCTGGAGCCCTTTTTAAATATGGGGGTTACATTAGCTATCCTCCAGTCTTCAGGTACAATGGATGATTTTAATGATAGGTTACAAATTTTTACTAATAGGTCTGAAATTTCATTTTTTAGTTCCTTCAGAACTCTGGGGTGTATACCATCCGGTCCAGGTGATTTACTACTCTTCAGTTTGTCAATCAGGTCTACCACATCTTCTGGGTTCACCGTGATTTGGTTCAGTCCATCTGAATCATTACCCATGAAAACCTTCTCCAGTACGGGTACCTCCCCAACATCCTCTTCAGTAAACACCGAAGAAAAGAAATCATTTAATCTTTCCACAATGACCTTATCTTCTCTAAGTGCCCCTTTAACCCTCGATCATCTAACAGTCCAAATGACTCCCTCACAGGCTATCTGCTTCGGATATATTTAAAAATGTTTTTACTGAGTTTTTGCCTCTACGGCCAACTTCTTTTCAAATTCTCTCTTAGCCTGTCTTATCAATGTCTTACATTTAACTTGCCAACGTATTATCCTATTTTCTTCTGTTGGATCCTTCTTCCAATTTTTGAATGAAGATCTTTTGGCTAAAATATCTTCTTTCACCTCCCCTTTTAACCATGCTGGTAATCATTTTGCCTTCTTTCCACCTTTCTTAATGTGTGGAACACATCTGGATTGTGCTTCTAGGATGGTATTTTTTAACTATGACCATGCCTCTTGCACACTTTTTACTTTTGTAGCTGCTCCTTTCAGTTTTTTTCTAACTATTTTTCTCATTTTATCAAAGTTTCCCTTTTGAAAGTTTAGCATGAGCCGTGGATTTGCTTACTGTCCCCCTTCCAGTCATTAAATCAGATTTGATCATATTATGATCACTATTTCCAATCAGCCCCAACACCATTACCTCTCTCACCAAATCCTGTTCTCCACTGAAAATTAGATCTAAAATTGCTCCCTCTCTTGTCAGTTCCTGAACCAATTGCTCCATAAAGCTATCATTTATTCCATCTAGGAACTTTATCTCTCTAGCGTGTCCTGATGATACATCTACCCAGTCAATATTGGGGTAATTGAAGTCTCCCATTATTACCGCACTACCAATTTGGTTAGATTCCCTAATTTCTCTTAGCATTTCACTGTCAGTCTCACCATCTTGACCAGGTGGACAGTAGTATAATCCTATCACTATAGTCTTCCCCGACACACAAGGGATTTCTACCCATATTCAGTTGTGCATTTAGTCTCATGCAGGATGTTTATCCTGTTGGACTCTATGCCATCCTGGACATAAAACACCACACTGCCTCCCGGGTGCTCCTCTCTGTTATTGCAATATAATTTGTACCCCGGTATAGCACTGTCCCATTGGTTGTCCTCCTTCCACCATGTCTCTGAGATGCCAATTAAGTCTATGTCATAATTCACTGCTATACATTCTAATTCTCCCACCTTACTTCTTAGACTTCTGGCATTAGCATACAAACATTTGAAAGTTTGTTTTTTGTTTGTTTTTTCATTCTGCTTTTTAATTGATAGGGATAAGTTAGAATTTTTTAGCTCAGGTGAGATTTTAGTTACAGGCACTTGGACTACATTTCTTATTATTGGAACCTCACTGTCGGGATGCCCTAATTCTAATGCATCATTAGTATCCTTTGAAGATACCTCTCTCCGAACCATGCACTGCTGAGTGACTGTCGGCTTTCCCCTTTGTTCTAGTTTAAAAGCTGCTATCTCCTTTTTAGTTAGCACCAGCAGTCTGGTTCCACCCTGGTTAAGGTGGAGCCCATCCCTTTGGGAGAGACTCCCCCTTCCCCAAAAGGCTCCCCAGTTCCTAACAAAACTGAATCCCTCTTCCTTGCACCATCGTCTCATCCACACATTGAGACTCCGTAGCTGTGCCTGCCTCTGGTGACCTGCGCGTGGAACAGGGAGCATTTTAGAGAATGCTACCCTGGAGGTTCTGGATTTAAGTTTTCTACCTAAGAGCCTAAATTTGGCTTCCATAACCTCCCTCCCACATTTTCCTATGTCGTTGCTGCCCACATGTACCACGACAGCCGGCTCCTCCCCAGCACTGTCTAAAATCTATCTAGGTGACGCGTTAGGTCTGCCACCTTCGTACCTGTTAGGCACATTACCAGGCGATCCTCACGCCCACCAGCCACCCAGCTGTCTACATTCCTAATAATCGAATCACCAACTATGATGGCCGACCTAACCCTTCCCTCCTGGGCAGTAGGCCTTGGGGAGATATCTTCGGTACGAAAGGACAGTGCATCAACTGGAGAGCAGGTCCTTGCTACAGGATCCTTTCCTGCTACACCAGGTTGATGCTCTCCAATGATGAGACCTTCTTCCTCCAAGGCAGCACCAGGGCTGCCAGTCTGAAGTTGGGACTTGGCTACTATGTCCCTGAAGGTCTCATCTATATACTTCTCTGTCTGCCTCAGCCTCTCCAGGTCTTCCGCTCTAGCCTCCAGAGATCGGACTCGGTCTCTGAGAGCCAGGAGTTCTTTGCATCGCATGCACATGTATAACTTCTCACCTGTGGGTAAAAAATCATACATGTGACACTCGATGCAAAAGACTGGGAAGCCCCCCTCTTGCTGCTGGACTGCTGCCTTCATCTCAATTTTGATCAGTTCCTAGTTAAGTTTTAGGTTGCTAATGGAGTAGGAATGTGTCTAATTAACGTCCTTTAAATGTATTAGTGAATTCACTATATGTCTGGTAGTGGCCTACAGGGGTCTGATCAAACTCTCAATAAAGTTTTGTTGTTTTTTTTTTTTTTTGTGAAAGTGGCACCTGCCTATAAGGATGAGCTGGGGGAGGGGGGGGGGGCGGGTTGGGAAATACAAACAGTCTAACTTCAGTTAGTCAGCCAGAGTGACTCATTGCTCTCTTGATTAACAAATGTTGATACCTATTCAAACCAAATCACTCTACCTCAACACCTTTCCAAGGTGAGTAACTGAACTGATCTTTTTAACCTTTTTGCTTAGGTATACACTGCTCCTAGCTTATTTATAGCTTCTGGCTACTTTTTGGTTTGTTTTGTTTTTTTGTTTGTTTGTTTTTTTTAAATACAAACACTCAGTTCTGCTTACTAGCTGCCTTACAGACTTTTAAAAATAAACACACTACCTACTGCTTACTAGCTGCCTTATTGACTATTTAAAAATACAGTCTAACTTGTTTATTCACTGCCTTACTGACTATTAAAAGCACAAACACACACACTAAATAATTTTCCCAAATATTTAACTTTGCCCCAATACTTTTAAAAAAGACAATGTCCTGAGCAAAAACTTACTGATTCCTTTCAGCCACCAGCAAGGTGACCCTCTCCTCTCAGTGCTCCCACTGGAATGTGGATTACTGAGCTCTTCCCTTGCAATATATAATGTGCTTCTAATGTAAATTAGTGCAAAACAATCCCTTTGGAGATTTACACTTCAGTTAGTTTTCCTGAGTGACTCACTGCTGTTCTGATTAACAAAGAATGGCACCTAATCAAATCAAACACACAACCTTAACACTTAGTCAGCCAGAGTGACTCACTGCTCTTCCTATAGGATGAGAAATATCGTCTAGAGGCAGCTGCATCGGAGAGTGGTTAGCAACATGACAGGCACCTTCTGCTCTTTGAGCTGTACTACAGTCTCTCTCAAGTTGTCTCCAAGAAGATTATCCAGGAGACAGGGGAGGTCAGCAAGCTTTCATGCATGTATTCGCAAATTGCACTCGCTCAAAGCCATGCTAAACTTTGGGCAGCGATGGCATTTGCTGTGCACATGGCAGAGGTATCGAATCCCTCATAAACTGTTTGGAGCAGGTGCCTTAACCCTTCCTCCAAGTTGTGGAATTGTTCGGGAGGTTGGTGGTCTGGGGATGCCTCCTGAAGTAGGGGCTTTAGAGATTGGAGACACTCGTACAGGTACTGTGTAATATAGAACTGGTACTGCTGAATCTTCACATTTAGCATCTCAGATCAAGAAAAGCCTGTTTCCTGAAATCATCCAAGTATTTGGAATCCTTTCCGGGTGGAGTGTTTTAATGCAGATGTAATTTTTTTACCTTCTGCATAACTGACTCCACCACCACTGAGGCATGAGGAAGCTGCACCATGGAATAAAATTGTAATTGCCTCATACAGAATTTTAAATCCATCTTGCGAGAGGTTGGTGGTCCGGCAAATGGAGATTCCCAAACCCTAGTCATGACTGCATCCAGTACAGCGTGAGAGGGAAAGGCCATAGGTTCTGAAGGTGATTCAAAGATTTTAAGGATACCCAGGACTTCTGCTCTCGGGTCTGGTATCTTCCGAATCTCAATGTTGAGACGCTGCCCCACTTTTTCCACAAACTTGGAATACAATAGATCCTCCGGTGGAGATACAGGTTTTGGTTGTTCTTCTGCAGGGTCAGAAGGATACGCTGTGGAGGATCCCGGTGAAGTGGAAGGTTGGGGGGAAGTATCCCCAGGATGAGAAGTCGGTGGGGGTGGGCCAGGAGGAGAAAGACCCAGACTGAGGCTTTCCTCTGGCGATGGAGGGGCCTCTGGGGGTATCTCGTCTGGATGTTTTCCTTGCTGCTCAACCGTAGTGAGAAATTGAGACAGGATGAGTGAGATCTGAGACATTGCCTGGGAGGCTAAGGTGTCCTGAGGGGCAGGCATAGATTCCCTATGAGCACCTCTAGGTGGTACTGCAGCCAGCAGGATGTCGGAGTCTGAACCTCTTGGTTGAGTGAGTCCTTGGTAGGCCACTTGTCTTTCTTCTGTAATGGTGCTTGCAGGTCTGAATTTGTCTTGTGCTGTGAGGCAGTGGACAGGCCACAGTAAACCCTGGATGAGGCCGAGGAACTGTGAGAAGCAGCTGGAGAAGAAAGCGCCACATCAGAGTCCACCGCCAAGAGTGGGGAAGGTTCCCTGGGGCATTTGTGCCTTGACAAGTGCTTCTTTGGTGTTTTAGTAGCACTGTGCATCGAGGGCGTCGGCTTCGGTGTCGATTTGCTTCGATGCACCGTCGACGCTTTATGCTTGTGCTTCGCTACCGAATCACATGGTCGACTCTCTGATTCAGTTACATCGGTGCATCGCTGGTGCGTCGGGGGATCGATGCTGATGGCGTCTTCGGCGCTGCTGACGCATCCCCTGCGGCATGCATTGAGACTGTAAGAGCTCGCATTTGTACCAGTCCGGATGAACTAGGAGGCCCTACCGAGGAGGCTCGATGATGCGTCGATGCCTTGGAAGTCCGGGAGTTCCCAGAGAAGACTTAGTCAAGTCTTCAGAAGGGGCATATGATCCCAATACCGCTTCCCTTAGTTTGGGGATCCTGGCAGCCCTCTGTTGCTGGGCTTGAGGGGACATGCGTCTGCAGTTCCTGCAGGTCGCTTGGTCATGCTGAGGACTGAGGCAAAAATAACATTTTGCGTGTCTGTTGGCCACCGACATGATTTTGCCGCACTGACAAAATTTAAACCCCGATGGCTGCGGCATCTCGGCAAAAAAAGTAGTTTTCAACTAGAAGAAAAAACAAATTCTGTGCAGTTAGGCGCACTGAAAAAAATGGACTGAGGGAGACCGGGACTGCATGGGAAGATCCACGCAAGCGCACTACACTGGAAAGACTCAGTGTTCTAAGAGAGCTCCGCCACCTAGCTGCCCAGAGGACGTCCCAGACAGCATAGCTAATTCATGCTGCTTATCTACGGGAAAATATGCCTCTTCTTTGATAGAGAAAATCAATAGGTTAAAAACACAATTCTCTACTTGCTCACCAACAAAAGAAAATAAAGAAAAACATGAGCAGGCAAAATGGAATATATTTGACATAGTATCTAAACTCGAAATCAACCAAATCATAACAATAAAAAGCCTGCTATCCACTCACTAGACCCAATTCCAGCAAGTTCCTTGAAAATAGTACACAGTATAATCAATCCGACAATCACAACCATAATCAACTACTCGCTATCAGAAGGATTGGTACCTGCTAGGGCAAAACAGGATGTGATTAAACCAATCCTAAAAAATAAATCTGGCAGAATTAATGATTGGGATAACTATCGGCCAATATCCAACTTGCCTTTTATTGCAAAGGTCCTAGAAAAAGCAGGGTTATCTCAATTAGAAAACTACCTAGAAGACAATAATATTCTATATCCTAACCAATTCGGGTTAAAAAAAATCATTCAACAGAAACTTTACTCATCTCTTTAATGGACCCTGTACTACAAAAGGTTGGACAATGATGAATCTTTCTTACTGGTACTAATTGATTTATCAGCAGTCTTTGACACTGCTATGCCAACAGTTGAGAAAACCTGGAATAGATGGAAATGTTCTCAAATGGTTCTCTTCCTTCCTAGCAAATAGGACATTCCAAGTAAAACTAGATAATCACACATCTGACATCTTCCCAATTGATACTAGTGCTCCCCAGGGTTCAGCATTCTCGGCAACACTATTCAACAGTTACATGCTGCCTCTGTGTAGATTACTAGCGGAACTAGGAATCAATGTCTTCTTATACGCAGATGATATGCAATTCTACATCCCATTCGACAAATCTTTTGAAAAAAACTGCTTTGACACTATATATGAAAACAATTCAAGTAAAACTTTCTCAGCTGAAACTAACTCTAAACACAAAAAAAACCCTGAAATCCTGTGGCTAAGGAGAAACTCCTCTATAGTCAAACCGCTATCTCTAGACCTGGGTAATTACAACATTACACCCATCTATCTGATCAAGTACGAGACTTAGGAACCTGACAATGAAAAAGCACATAAGCAAATTAATTAAATCAGGATACTCCAAACTGAGAATACTGCATCGGTTAAAACTTTTATTAACCTTACAGGACTTCCACACTGTTCTACAAACCCTAATATTTTCAAATATAGATTACTGTAACTCCCTTTTACTAGACCTACTTTCAGGACTACTAAAACCTCTAGTTATTACAAAATGCCTCAGCAAGAATTTTATTAGGGGTAACGAAATTTGACATCAACCCCTCACCTATTGCACTGAACTTGGCTGCCCGTACAAGCCAGAATTCATTATAAAGTATTAACAATAATTTTTAATATCATTGACGACACAAGCCCTTGCTTAATAGGGATGTGAATCGTTTTTTGACGATTTAAAATATCGTCCGATATATTTTAAATCGTCAAAAATCGTTAGGGCCATGATACAATACCAATTCCCCCGATTTATCGTCAAAAAATCATAAATCGGGGGAAGGGGGAGGGCAGGAAAACCGGCACACTAAAACCCCCTAAAACCCACCCCCGACCCTTTAAATTAAATCCCCCACCCTCCCGAACCCCCCCCCCAAATGCCTTAAATTACCTGGGGGTCCAGCGGCGGTCCGGAACGGCAGCGGTCCGGAACGGCCTCCTGCAATTGAATCGTGTTGTCTTCAGCCGGCGCCATTTTTCAAAATGGCGGTGCAAAATGGCGGCGGCCATAGACCAACACGATTCGACTGCAGGAGGTCGTTCCGGACCCCCGCCGGACTTTGGCGCCGGCCATATGCGTATGGCCGGCGCCATTTTCCGTACGGAAAACGATTCGCGGCGGGAGATCGTTTTCCGGACCCCCGCTGGACCCCCAGGGACTTTTGGCCAGCTTGGGGGGGCCTCCTGATCCCCACAAGACTTGCCAAAAGTCCAGCGGGGGTCCGGAACGACCTCCTGCAGTCGAATCGTGTTGGTCTATGGCCGCCGCCATTTTGCGCCGCCATTTTGAAAAATGGCGCCGGCTGAAGACAACACGATTCAATTGCAGGAGGCCGTTCCGGACCGCTGCCGTTCCGGACCGCCGCTGGACCCCCAGGTAATTTAAGGCATTTGGGGGGGTTCGGGAGGGTGGGAGAGGGTGGGGGATTTAATTTAAAGGGTCGGGGGTGGGTTTTAGGGGGTTTTAGTGTGCCGGCTCGCGATTTTCACGATACTTTAAACACCCAAACAGCAACAATACGATTCCCTCCCCCTCCCAGCCGAAATCGATCGTTAAGACGATCGAGGACACGATTCACATCTCTATTGCTTAACAGGAGTGAAACATCAACCAAAGAACACTTAAATTGCAAAATAAAAGACTACTAAATGTGCCTAAAACGCGGAGTACACATGTAACAGAGATAAGAGACTGAATGTTTTCCATAGCGGGTCCTAAGGTATGGAACTCTCTACCAGAGGCATTACATCTGATAACAGAAAGAGTTTCAAATGCGAACTAAATACATGGCTATTCAAAAATGCATATGATTTAACTTAGATTAACAATATGGTTAATTATAGATATTGCTAATAGAATGAATGATGCTTTTGTAAACCATTGTGATCTTCTTTTGGAATAACGGTATATAAAATGGCTAAATAAATAAATGGCGTGCCAAGCACGGAGACCGCCTAAGGAGGAAGCCCTACACAAAACACCTTCCTTTGCTTCGCTGTATTTATATTTATTTTATTATTTATTTTTAAAATCTTACCTGAGCTCAGCTTTTCCCGGCTGAGTACAGAGACGTTCTCCGGCTGCTGGGGGAGAGGGCATGTGCCTTCACCACTGCGCTCAGCTTCCTGCACCCACTGCCTTTCAGCTGTTCAAGCAGCTAAGTCCATGCCAGTTCAAAAACCAACACCCAGACCAAGGCATTTATCTAAGGGACCACGGAAATCACCTCAGGAATTCTCAACAGGGAGGGACCATTTGGTATCACTGCAGGAGAGCGGGGTGAATTACATTTCCTTTTATTTCTCCTTCCAAAATCTAAAGCAATCCACAGTAGGGAAATGCACATCCACCATCTGCTGGAGACAGAGAATACTGGCAGGCTGATGTCACTGCAGGAGGATATCTACTGTGATGTCAGTTTGCTCTGTCTCCATCTGCTGGTAGAGGTGCATAACCCCACTGGTCCTGAACCCATCTGTCTATGTGCTAGGAAACATAAGATATGCCATGCTGAGTCAGACCATCAAGCCCAGCATCCTATTTCCAACAGCGGCCAATCAAAGAGCAGATCAATTTTTGTCGCTCATTCCCAAGATGGCGTTTGTAAATCTACCTAGCTAAGAATGGTTTGCAGCCACTTCCACTAGGAACTTGTCTAAACCCCTTTTAAACCCAGCTATGCAAGACAACTCGATCACATCCTCGGGCAACAAATACAACTTGATTGTGACTTGAGTGAAAAAATACTTTCTTTAATTTGTTTTACTTTTGCTCCCTGTTAGATTCATGGAGTGTCCCCTATTCTTAGTACAATTTGAAAGGGTAAATAACAGTTCCCCTATTTTCCCTGTTCCATCCCACTCATGATTTTATAAAATCTGTCATCTCTTCTCCAAGCTGAAGAACCTTTATCTGTTTAACCTTGCTTTGTAATAGGACAATTGCATCTCTGTAATCATTTTTGTTATCCTTCCCTGTCCCTTTTCTAGTTCTGCTTTATCTTTTATGACACAAGGTGACCATGGATCACCATGGATCGATACAGAGGCATTATGATATTCTGTTTTATTTGCCATTACTTTCCAAATCATTCCTAACATTCTATTTGCTTCTTTGACCGCTGCCACACATTGAACTAAGAATTTCACTATATTATCCAAGATCCCTTTCCTGGGTGGTGATTCCTCATATGGAACGCAGCATTGTATACCTGTAGCTAAGATTATTTTCCTTTTGTGGATCACTTTGCACTTCTCCACATTTAATTTCATCTACCATTCAGATGACCAGTCCCTCAGACTCACAAGGATTTTCTGCAGTTCCTCACAATCCACTTGTGTTTTAACAACTTTGTATAATTTTGCATCATCTTCAAATTTGATCACCTCACAGTCAATTTTCAGTTTGCCTTTGGATAAGTGAGAAGAGCATAACAGAAATACAATATATATGAGACTTGGTATTTAATGCTAAATGCCATACCATGGATGCGAGAGTATAGTTTAAAAAATTACATGGTGAAGGGCATTTTCTTGTGTGGATCCGTCACTATGGAACGCCTTACCAACTGAACTGTGTGCTATTAAAGACGTTAAGCTTTTCAGAAAGCAGGTTAAGACATTCTATTTTCATTTTGATTTTATTTAATAGAAGTATTAATAATTTATTTTATTTTTACTTTATATGTGTTTTATTTTAGTTTATTTTATGTATTGTTTTCAATGGGTTTGAATATGTATGGTTTTTGTACTCCACAAAGAACATAATATGGAAATAGCAGAATATAAGAACTGTTGCGCTCGGGGGTGGACACTTGTCCTGAGGCAGTGGAGAACTGCCTCCTGGTAGGGACCACGAAGCAACTGACCCCCAGGGGGCGGAGCACTGGAGGAGACAGAGGCTAGGAAGAGCTTCACCACTGGAAGCCCGAGGTCTCCTCGGGAGTAGCCCATAGGGACCCGGGCTGCTTGGACTGGGCCTCGCAGGGTCTCCTGGGAGAATGAAAGTCCGGCGTGCCCACAGGTAGAAGGGGAGCGCGGTCAGGTTCGAGACTGGAGGTCAGATGTAACAAGGAGGACCAGAAGAGCGAGGGCGATGACAAGGCTAGGAACAGAGCCAGAATCTAGAGACATGGTCAAGCAGGCAGAGGTCAAAGTCCGGGAGTCAGTCTAAGGAGTAGTCAGCAAAGCAGAGGTCAGGTTCCGAAGGTCAGACGAGGTCACAGGCAGGCCGAGGTCAGCAGGCAGGCAGGTTGAGGAACAGACTGGGGTCAGAAGGCTGGCAGCAGATGAGCAGGTTGAGGAACAGACTGGAGCCAGAAGGCAGGCGGCAGGCAGGCAGGAACAAGCCAAGGTCAGAACCAGAAACAGTCCAGAGGTACTACCTGGGAAGACGAACAGAAACAGAAAGTCGCTGGAGTACTAGGAAGCAGGAACAAGGCAGGAACAGAACTGGAACAGAAGGATCCTGGAACGAGACTTGGAACATGACTGGAGCAAGAAACAAAACGCAGTGACAATCTAGCACAAACGCCGACCCAATTTCCAAGGCAAGGAAGTGCAGGCAATGACTTCCTTATAACAGAAAATCAATCAGGGTGCGCCATGGAGCTAGGACCCGCCCTTGGTCCTACAAGAGGCCGGGAGGTCCGCGCGCGCGCAGGGGCGTGGCCAACACAGCCAAGGACGCCGAGCTCTGTTGTGAGGCCTGGTGCACAGTGGAAGGCCCAGCGACCGCTGCCGGGGCCTGGAAGTGCTTGCAGCTGCCGCTGGGAGGCCGGCCCGGGACCTGCTGTGGAACCATGAAGGTGAGCAGGCCCGTGCGCGGGCCGGGCGCAGACGGGATGCGTAACAAGAACTGCTTAAAAAATAAATAAAATGCATTTTTACGTACATGAAACTATTAATTTTTCCCAGGGCTTTTGTGCTCTCTTTCTTCCAACAAAAAAATTGTCTCTTCACTTTATTTGCTTGATCTACCTGTAAAATTGTTGCCATGAAAAAATGAGATATCTAGAAAAATATGAAGAGTGATCATGAATGATATTTAATGAAGAAAATGCAATTTATAATTTGGAAGGTAGCAATTGAGCAGGAGCAGGGGTTACATGATAGGAAACGGAGTTACTGATTGTCATCCCACATATGAGGGATTTAAGGGGAATAATATCTGGTGACCTTAAAGTTGCCAAACAATGTGACAAGCAGTTGGAAGAGAAGGAAATG
The DNA here is from genome assembly GCF_901001135.1 of Rhinatrema bivittatum. Taxonomy (NCBI): domain Eukaryota; kingdom Metazoa; phylum Chordata; class Amphibia; order Gymnophiona; family Rhinatrematidae; genus Rhinatrema; species Rhinatrema bivittatum. The sequence continues at coordinate 347,431,826 of NC_042620.1, read as the reverse complement.
CGAAGTGCAAAGGGAGGGGTATAAATATTGTAACAGGTAAGGAAATTGGATTGCTTTATGAATCTTATTTATTTAAATGTTAGAGGCTCCAGTCTTTCCCCATAGACAGTCCATTTAGTTTTTCTGAATCTACAGAAATATTCTTGAAAAACCTTCAACAGCTTTAATTGCTCTAAGAAGGTACCTGACAGTGAAGCTTTTGAAATCTGTGAGCACAATACATGCCAACCTGTTTAAAGCCTATCTTTTGCTGTTGTACCACTAAGATCTGTGCACACCTCCCAAGCACACTAGTTCTTTGCTTTTTATCATATGGTATATTATATTATTTTAATAATTAGAGCAATGTTGTTTCAGTGTATCCCACAATGCAATAATGTTAATTAACAGTGGCACACATCAACATTTAATTGATGATTTACATTGAGGTTCACCCTGAGCAATGATGCAGACAAGAGAGTGACTAACGACAACATGATGAAGCCAGCATGAGGGTGCGATGTAAGGTCAGATGCAAGTCAAAAGAGGAGGCATAAACCTTAATGCTGCCATAAAGTGACCAAATCACACCAAGCAGGGTGCCACCGGGAGGGGAACAGCAATAATCGTTCCATATGGGAAAATGAACTTTCAGGGACCTGCTGATGCCATGGACACCAAATCGGCACTCACCATTGGATTTTGTATGCCTGCATCAGACTTCATTGTTTTAGGTTTTCATTTTTCCTCTGTGCTGGATACTCTAGCTCTATACAGCAGATGAGGCCATGCAAACGGTGAGGGCTCATTTTCATAGACTGGGGATTACTGAGAGAAGAATGCCTAATAAACTCCTGCACAGACATATTTAAACAACAACAAATAATAGACCAGAACAGGAAAAAGCCTGCAGTAAAACTCCGACGCACTTCTCTTCCGCTTGGGCCTTGCTGCTGCTGCCGCCGCCCGGTGACGTCTCCTCCCGGCCGGAGCCTGGCTCGTCGCTGCGAGTGAGCCGTGTCAGAGGTGTCTGATCTGTTGGAACCGATGCCTGGGAGGTTAATGGCGACGGTGCCCCCCTAAGCTCCTTTTCCAGTGGCAGATCAAAGGGGCCGCCGTGCCGCCGCTCCCTGCGGCTCAGCAGCAGAGCCGGCGGCCCACGCCGGGCCGGGGCCTTTCTTCCCCCGGTTGCTAGGAGACGAGGAAACAGAGCGGCCAGGCGGGGCGCCTGGAAGGGGGGGGGTGGAGGAGGAGGCGGCTCCGCTCCTGGCCAGCTCGCGCCGGCCGGAACCTTGGCCTTGCGGGGAACCAGGAAGGCGGCAGGGGGAGTCGTCTGTGCGGGCACTGCAGATGCGGGGCTACTTTTCGATGATCTCCCGCAAAAAAAAAAAAAAAAAAAAAAAGTGTGTTCAGTTGGGAGCGTGGCAGTCAGCTCGGTGCTTTCTGCCTCTGGCTGCCCGGCCCTTTCTGGCTCCCCTCGTGTCCTTCAAGGGCGCGATTTACTTTTCTCTCGGGGCTCGCACTGTCTCTGCAGTGGAGCTGTGTTCTATAGGAAGAAAGCTCAGTAAATCAGGTGGCAGGGGCCCAGGTCTAGTGACTTCCACACACACAAAAAAGGGGGCAAGTAACTGAGCTTAAACGGGTGATCCAACTTGTGCAAGGGGGAGAGCACAAACGGTACGCAGAGTGCCCGGCAAGTTTCCTTCTTGGTAAAATAGACTGCACTAGAAATAAAAATATGGAAGTGTACCCCTTAGGTTAAAAATTAACCTAACTTACAGAAATATCTGAGCCCTGGGCTTCGGTTCACACTACAAAAAAAAAAAAGAAAAGACAGAGAGAGAGAGAAATAGAGAAATTAGTCGCGTTTTCATGAAACAACTCTTTCCTTGATCTGTTAGATTTTTGCTTTTTCCCTCTGATATATAATACAAAATTCGTTCAACATTATGCATCTATGCTTGTTTTTCAAACAAAAAAATATTTGCATGGGCCCTTTTACAGTAGACAGGCAGTTACTTCAAAATCACAATAATAAAGAATAAGCGGCCTGTTCAAAATGTCCTTCAGAATTAAATTGTGTGACAAACTATGTGCATGAATAATAGTTCCAAGATCTCGGACCCAACATTCAACTACTGTTTCTATCAAATTAATGACTCGAATAACATTCATACTATATAATACTATTTGATTTGATTTATATTCCGCTTTTCAAGCACTTCAAAGCGGATTACACTTACGTACTGTAGGTATTTCCTTATCGCCATTCGCCAGAGGGTTTACAATGAGTTTGTACCTGAGGAGGGTGAAGTGCTAATATATAGTTCTTCATTAAGACACATTATGACATCATCATTTTTTTCTAATCTGGTTGTACTTTTGTTATAAAAAAATAATTAGCAGGGTTTTTTTTTTATTAATAACTATTTTCTGTTTAACGAGGTATTTATAGACAAAGGTATAAAGTTTGTAGACTATTGCTGATTAAAGCAATACTTTTACAATTTTATAGTGTGTCTGGAATTTGGTATCTAATCTTCATGATATAAAAATGTTTAGACAAGTAGATTAAGCATCATGAACTACTTTCTTTTAACACAGGTTTCGAAGAGGAAACTGATTTTCACAGGGAGCCCATGAACTGCTTTATACATGTCTGGTGCATTTGAAATTGTTACTTTCATTCTTTCAATGTATCAAAGACTCGGGATAGGAAGGCTTTAATACACATACACAAGAATTTTTTTTTTGTGGTCTCTTTCTTTGTGAATTAAGCCTTCTCGTTCGTGCTGCAGGCAGTTAGCATTCTTTTGTCTTGCATGCTTTTGAAAGTCCTCCCAGGATGTTTCAGGGTAGTGTGTGTGTGTGTGTGTGTGTGTGTGTGTGTTTGACAATTTTCCTCCGATTCATAGTGAACACATTACAATATAACTGAGAAAGAGCTAGACAAAAATTCTGGAGTAAGAAGATTAGAATAACAGATTAATAAAACACACAGATGCTTGATTGTGAATTATGCATATTTAATATTAGACGTATTTCGTATCGGGTTATATGGGCGCATTGAGCCAACTTTGTACATGGTGCCAAATGTTCGTCTATATAGGCAGATTCATTTTTTATTTTTATGGATCAACGGCCCTACAAAGGTAAAACGCATTTTTTTTCACAGTCTACCAAACAAAGGGGTTGGAAAGTTAGTAAAATATTTTGGGTACATTGCTAAACTGTTATGTTTCCATAGAAGGCAATTAGTCGACTCGAGTACGTCAGTACTTTTTATGTGTGTTACACACACACACACACACACACACACACACACACACTCCTCACTCCTCAGAATCGCTAATGTGTTTGAAAAGCAGATTTCGTTATAGAAAAATTAGTTTAAAAGATGCAGGTCTGGCAGAAAACCTTCAGGAAAAAAAGAAACTAATAAAAAAAACCCATAGTGGAGGATAAACAAAGTAATGAAATAGTATAATATTGTTTACTTCCACTTGTTAACGATGACTTTGTCTAGAATGCATTTGGGCTTGGGTGTAATTATGTTGGGAGGCAGTGGTTGACCTGAGTCAGTCAGCTGTCTGAAGGAGAATGATCAATTTAATGAATTCTTTGAATGGAGGAAAGGAAACGGAGAAATTAATGAAGGACATGGCAAGAAAAAGGAATGAGTGGAATGTAATATATTGAACAGCTTTTGTAAAAACTAAAATGTCATAGTTGTTTGCTCAATGACTAGAAGATTATTTTTGTTTTATGCTTTCATTGCTCTGCAAATTTATAGGGTTTATTTTAGAAGTACTTTCGCCATTCTGTCCCTATATAGGAAATATCTTTTGAGAAAATGACCTTTCCGCGCAATCATGGTCCTATTGCACAAGTTCATTAGATAGTAATCGGTGAAATACAATGTGAGAGGAAAGGACAGTGACACTCCACTGTCAGACCATAAGAGTTACACATACATGGTACATTTTTACATGTCTAAGTTAGAACAAGCAATGTCAGTGTATCAAGTGATATAAAGTAGATGTAATTATTTTCACAGAACTGATCTATTTACTAGTCACTAGTGAGTTAGCATAGCAGATTTTAAAATTGCATTTGGGTTCTGGTACCTGAAATAGCAAGCAAAACAAGCGCTATTAAAACTTACAGTACAATGAAATTTGAGCGCATTTCGTTTATATGCAAAATAGAAATTTGTCCATTTTATTGGATAATATATTTTGGACGTGATACACATATACATATATATTTAAATGAAAGATGAGTAGGGTGAACATTCATTCACACCGTACCATAACAAAGGGGTTCTGAATGGGAACTCAACTCGGGAACTATGGAAACCCCAATGCTCATGCCACATTTAACATAAAAAGCCATAACATGAGATTATAGTTTTTCCATAAACAAGTGTAAGAGTGTCTTAAAATAAGAGACGCTATAAGACCTTAGAAGGATTTGCTGCTCTCCTGCCTCCCAAGAATTGTATAAATTCACATTTTCAGATGCAGTGGCCATCTCTGTTCGGAAATGTTATTGTGTTTATTAATTGCTTTATTTATTGGACTTCTATTGTATTTATTGAGTCAGTAACACTGTGGGTATTGACTGTTGGGTTTCACTGACGGCTCAATAAATTCTAAGAAAAACGCTGCGGTAATGCTCCCAACTTTTGCTGATGAATTTTTATCTTCAGTTAGCTCCTTACATACCCTAAACATGTGTTTGAAGGAGGGCCTAGGCTTACTGAACCTTTTCCTTGGAAAGCACTGCCGATTTGTTTGCTATTTGGTGGGACAGTCGAATAGAAATGAAGCAATTATTTTTATAGGGAGGAAGACTTGAGAATCTCCCAAATATTTCCCATGTTATGCTTGCATACAATATGCTTACAATATTTTCTTCTTCCAGTATCTCCTGGTATGATTAAATACCTTCAGAGTTCCTTATGTCTGGTTGTATTGGTTATTAAAATACTGTCAGCAATTTATTTTCTCTCTTCCTTCCTTTGCATCATGTGATAAAGATTGTTTGGTTTTTTTTTTTTAGTGTATATGACCCCCCTGATGCAAGACTAATATTGAAGTGAGAGACTTTATTGAACTATGTTGGGTTTCAGTACTATTTAATAGTATGGGATGGTATTCTTGTACAGCACACTGGTCTTTTTCAATGAGCTAATCAATGGCTGTTTTTGGACAGTTTGCCTCCTTTGAAACATTAAAGGTGGAAAGATGTTGAAAAATGTAAAATAAACCACACCAGGATCCTGCTAAATATCATTACCTAACGATAGAAACAGGAAAACATCTCTGGCCAGTAGGCCCTATATTTCCCTACCGAATACACTTACTTTTTTCCCTATATTAAATAATTGTTTACCGATATGTATCAGCAAAACCTCAACTAGATCAAGTATGCTTTATATTTTATTGTTCACAAGCTGAAAAAATCATATGCAAATATATTGTATTCTAGAACGAATACAGCTGACTGAAAGGTCTTTTACCAACGTTTTAAAATAAGAAAGTCTAATTTGACATGCAACCGAATTAATATTTTTACATTGAGTCGACCACTACACTTAAGCAGAGTTTCGTAAACAAAATTTATATCGATTTGTTTGTGCAATTCCCTTATGTCGCTGATGATTATGTTAGACATTTTATGTTAATTAGTTAGATGGATAGGCAGACTAGATAGGCCATATGGTCTTTCTTTTCTGCCTTCACGTTTCTATGTTTTATATATGTATAAAAAAAAAAGTTCCAGTTTAGTGTGTTTGCATGTGCTGAAGAAGTAGTTTTTAGCAATCTAACTAGGTTACTTTACTGTAGAGTCCTAAATGTTAACCTTATGATTGGTTCTCCTCTCCTTGTGATGGACTTTAGTTCAGCTTTTTTGTATATTTATTTTTATGGCGTGAGATGATGTATTTTCTCTGGTTTTTTTTTTCTTGTAATGGAATTTGAACTTTTTATATTTGTTTTTAATTTTGTTTTCAAAATAATGCTGGGTATCTTTATTGACACCCAGCATTATGTGATACAACATAATACAAAAACGTATCTTAAGTGACAATGCACAGATCAAACGCAGTAAGAAGAAACAAACAAAGGGTATTTATCTACCATGCCTCTAAAACATAAAGCGTCATAAACCATCCAGCAGCAGGAGCATAGCAACACGTGCACCGTCAATTTCTAATAACAACCGTACCTAAACATCCAACAACATGAGCTAACATATCCCTGCACATGTTTTTACTTTTACCAGGTAAAGTTCGGTGACTAGGAGTTTAAGTTTTACTGTACAAGACAGAACTGTGTGGCACCGGGTTGGAATTTCTGACATAACTTGATCAATAAAAGCAAAGCGCTAAGGATACAGAACGTTTCTACCACTTGAGTCAGTTTAATTAGATAATTACCAGATGGACTTTCCTATGTTGTTATGTTATGCTATCGGGGAAAAATTAGAAAAGGACTATGGTTTACTTAAATAGGAAAGACTGTATATTATTGTTTCACAGTTGTTTCCGTGCCATGAAAACTCTTTTGATCCTACTCCTTCTGCCATTTAATCCACATTCGCCATTTATCTGTGCAATCAATTAAACAAAACCTAGGGGAGACGCACGAGTGAGAAATCAAAAAATGCCAGAAACCATTTCTGCATGCTAGGGAGCATCTGTAGCTTTTCTAAATAGAATCTACAGTTCTTCTTATTTATTTTTTCCTGAGAAGACAAGCCATAAACAAAATGTTTGAATTCTCCCGGCCGGTTTCATACAGAGCATTGCATATAATGACGATATGTAAATTATGGAGCTTGTGCAAAAATATCTGGTATTTTGCAGTTATGTACACCGCTTTATTGCCGCATTTGATACAATCAAATCAAAGATGAGTCAGAAAAAGGTACCGAGCTAAGTATTAAAACATGTGGATCTAGTAACATCTAAGTGGCGTACAACGTTTTGAAAACATGAAAAGTCTTCTCGTAATACAATAAAAAATAAATATAATATCAATTATAGTGATGACGGGCTCTTATGTATCTATGCTAGGTCTTTGTCATATTCAGAAGCTATACATTATTTCCATAAGAGCTATAGGTCAATGTATATCTCAAAAAATAGTAGATCATTGAATCACAAGTTTTCACATGTTTTAGCAATAGATTACCAAGACCTTTATCCATTGTGTCTGTAACGGTAGAGCTTTACTATCTAAATGAGTCCCTAGATAACTATTAAGTATAAACAAACCACGCATTTTAATGGGATTAACTCAAATTGCAAGTAAATAATTTATTGAACCAGGAAATAAAGTTTGTTTCTAGAAAACTAGAAGAGTTAACACACCTAGCTAAGGTAGGTTATCCTAAAATGTTACACACTGATGTAAAAAATAAAAACAACACACAAAACAAACAAAGAAAAACCCTTCCGATCTGGTATCTCAAAGGACACATTATCTTTTAAAAACAGAGATTTTAATTAACGTTCACCGTCACAGGAAATTTACTACAAGCATCACGATGACCATGGTTCCCTGTCGTACCTAATTGGCCCTATTGTTATCAATAGTACCAACTCCTTAGAAATAATTTCGATGGCGTTGAGTCCCATCTCCGGTAGCTGCATCTGCTTTCTGACGAGTACAGGTTATACCTAAGGGCCGCATTGCTTTTCAGGAGAATCAGGCATCTAGTTTCCGCTCTTATTATAAATTTTCTAACAACCTCATTCACAATTGCAACCTAAAAATATATATTCCTTTCTAGTAGAGTATTTTTTTTGTTTGTTTTTACTGCTTGGTGTCTCCAAGTAGATTTGTTTTTTTCTCATACCTTGACAAGAGTGAACCTCACTCTTAAGCCATGGAATGTGGGCAAGGTTGTTCTATTACAGTCTGAAGTGACTTGAAATCATCTGGGCAGAGCTGAAGTGTTGAGAGCTCAGACATGTTCCCCTAGATGGTTTTAAGGTTACCCCTTGACAACCTTGACCATGAAACTGAAATCCTGAACACTTGACCTAAATTTCCAGGGGCATCCGTTTCGGTCTAGTAATTGTCACCATGAACCCATCTGAAACTCGAGACCCTTTCACTGATAGTATTAACAGGAGCTGCCGCTTCGGTTCCTAAGCCAGACAATGGTTGAAACTGCCCCTTTTGCTCCCAGGCACATGCAAACCAACATGGATTTTGTAGAATCAAACTCTTCAATGTCCTCATTCCAAACAGAAGTAATGTAGTTCTGAACGCTACCTTTCCAGTTTGTAAATGCAATTGGGTTGTTGGGGAGGTTTACTTCTGTCTAAGGGTTTTATGAATCCAGACGTTTAATTAACGGGCGCTTTTGTTCTACCTCGGTACAGATAATCAGGAAACTATGTTCAATAGATAATAATTTGATACAATCTGTTGTAACACCTGCACGTTCTTCCATGGGCTTAAATGCAACATACAGAGAGAGTGGCCTCCGCTTCCCCTTTCTTCCTGGTTTCCGAGGCTGCCGGAGTTATATTTCACCAAAGCAGGATTTCCTTCTTAATAGCTACATCTGCTTTGTCGTATTAGCAAAACTAAGACATCGTGGGTACTAATTGCAAGTAAATTGTGATGTGTTCACCCACTAATTGATTTAATGAAGTTTCTATGAAACTCCTGCAATTGGTCAAGTAACAGGCTCCCTGGCGTGCCTATTGTGCCCGGGAAGGAAAGGGTCAGGGTTTCTGGAGGTAACGTGGCAAATGGGGTCAAGCACAGATGTTACCTATGAGACCAGCTTTGTTTGTGAGACACAAAAGCACCCGCAACTGTGTGCTTGGAAAAATGGAAACCGCCCCCGCCCCCCCAAACCAGGAACTTCGGAATTTTTCTAAAAATTAACCATGTGTGTTCTCTACGCAGATCAAATCCCCCAACGATCTCTGAGAGAGCAAACATCTTACGTTTTAGAGAAAGAAGGGCTTGTTTCTTACAGCCTCACCTTGGGAACAGCTGAAGCATGCATTCTTTACTGGGGCCTAAATACCAACCTTTAAACCCAGAGGCTTCCGAAATTGTAATCCTGGCATGCTCTAACATTTTTTAAACCGAGTCTTCATTCATACTCTCCTTATTCTTTTTTTTTTTTTTTTTTAATATAAGATCAAATGCTAAAGGGAAATGCTTAAACTGAGGACAGGAAAGTTTAGATCCTTTTCATCTTTTCAGCGTGAACTGTATTTTCTTTCCCTCGGTACCATTTGTTTCCTTTTAAACAAGACGCTAGTCACCCTGATCGTATATCACGTCAGATCCTTTAATCGCTGTTTGGCTCAAGCCGAAACAATTTAATACTCAATGATACTTTTAATGCTGTAATAATAATCCATGTCAATCCCTTACACTTGTCATAAGAAGTGTCTCTTGCAGGACTCCAAGTGACAGCTAAGCTGAACGTACATTTAACCCTTTGTTCACCGCACTTGAATTAAGACATCTTACAAATATAATTCTTCCTCACAAACTAGAGGATCAGTACCTTCTGAATCTTTTATGTTCATAGTACTCAAAGCCCCTTATCCAGCCCTAAGGTCGCCATTATCTTTATCTTGACAGCAACTAAAACATTTGCAACCCTGCTGGCGCACCTGGTTTTCACTTGCACTTTCTGCACCTGCGTTTGCACATTTCCGACATTCATACACCAAAATGTTCGGTATACTTCGGTTTCTTGTGAAAGGGTGACACTCGCCCCTTGGCAAATGCTAAGACACAGCGAACAAGTTCAAAAGTAAACTTGCAAGGATGTTAATGTTTGCTATCCTATTAAGATCCCTACAAATAGATTGCGGAGCATTGGGGAAGCCAATTGAAATGCGCAGAATAAAAATCTTTTCCAAACACCTACAAAAATACAAAAAACCCCCCCAAACCAAAACCCAAAAAATAAAAACAAAAATAATAACAGAAAAAGCAACAAATGGCACCAAACCGGATCAAGTGACAATATCACAAAGGGCGAGGAAGCAGAGTCTGCAAGCACAACTTATTATTGCAGTAGCCATCCTTTTAAGGGGTTTCTTTCTATTACCCTTTAGTTACATTCTTATCTTTCTCTGTCAGGCCTGGTGTTACAAGGTTGCGCACTCACAGGCTTTGAGCAATAATATACTCTTTGCAACTGTTTCAGACATCAGTTAACAATTTTTTATATTCCTCCTCTCTCTCCCCCCCCCCCCCCCCCCATTTGTTATCGGCATACTGGATTTAAAGCATTTATTTTAGCTTCCCATTATTTGCTTGTTTCACAACAGGGACCAAAATTCACCTTCAGATCTGTGATTCATAATTAAACCTTGCTAAGTGCTGCCCAATACATCTAAGGTTCTTTCAGGTTGCCTGATCATTTACAAACTACATTTTAGAAATGTCTTATTTAACGGTCAGCTGTATTAAAGGGATTTCCCCCATTTTGTATCTAGGGAAAATATGCTCAATATATCTGGACCAGTAGCCCTTAATATAAGCTACTTAAGAAACTTCCACAGGGGTATAGACTATGGATAATAAAATATTAAATACATTAAAAGAAATAGATTATTTTAAAGTATTTATTTTAATAATCAGATATGGCATATATTTGTGCTTTATAATAATTACATTGCATTACCTTATGTAACTAAGCCACACACAAAACTGTTAGTGTATTAGTGTATTAGTGTATTGGCTGCCATTTTTTTCTACAAGGAAATAAGAGTTATTTACAAGACTAAGAAATCACAGAGAGACTCAGCTGGTCAAGAACATTTTTCAGGTTGGTCTCAAGATAAAGCTCCAGAAAGAAAATCAGATGTCATAGGGTCAAAGCTAAAATATGAAATTTCTTAATCTTTTGGTGCTTCAACCTTGAGGAGGCTGGCCAATCTGTGGAGCAGTGTGACCTCTGAACTGACTGACATTTTCTCTCCACTCCTTCCGGCGTGTCCACTCTGTTGCAGATCTTAGTGTCATCCGCAAACAGACAAACCTTACCTTCTATCCCTTCCGCTATGTCGCTCACATAGATACTGAACAGGATCGGTCCCAACACCGATCCTTGCGGCACTCTGCTTAACACCGCTCTCTCTTCAGAGTAAGTTCCATTTATCATCACACATTGTCTTCTGTCCGTCAACCAGTTTGGAATCCAGGCCACCACCTTGGCACTCACTCCTAAGCTTCTCATTTTATTCACCAGCCTCCTGTGCGGGACCGTATCAAAAGCCTTGCTGAAATCCAAGTAGATGACGTTGAGCGCTCTTCTTTGATCCAACTCCCTAGTCACCCAATCAAAAAAGTCAATCAGATTTGTCTGACAGGACCTTCCCCTGGTGAATCCATGCTGCCTCTGGTCCAGCAATTCTCCTGACTGTAGATAGTTCACTAGTCTTTCTTTCAGCAGCGTCTCCATCACTTTTCCCACCACTGAGGTGAGGCTAACCTGCCTATAGTTACCAGTCTCCTCTCTGCTCCCACTCTTGTGAAGTGGGACCACCATCGCTCTTCTCCAATCACTCAGCACCACTCCTGTTTCTAGGGATCTATTGAACAGGTCACACTGTAAATGGAGTTACATCTTCTCCAATCCTCTCCAGTTTCTTGATAACTAGCGACGGTCCTTCTCCTGGGTCCTCTTTAGTGAACACTGAACTGAAGTATTTGTTTAATATTTCTGCCATTTCTTCGTCTCTCTCTACACATTGATCCTTTTCACCTTTCAATTTCACTATACCACTTTGAACTTTTCTCCTTTCTCTGATGTATCTGAAAAATGTTTTGCCACCTCTCTTTATCTCTTTGGCAATCCTTTCTTCTGCTTGACTTTTTGCAGTCTTGATTGCTTTCTTCGTCTCTCTCAGTTGTAACCCATATGACCGTGTGGCCTTTAGATGATGGCAAATCCATGATGAAATCTGTGGAAAGATGTGTCGACGGTTCTTCAGGAGCTGGAAGTGCTTGGAGTAAACCCCAAGGTCGCCCAACTTGGGGTTTCTGTTGAGTGCAGGTACTGCAGTAATTGACGTATGCTTTAGCATCAGAGACCATAGTGGGCCACTGGAGCAGTGCTAAGGTTCGTGCTCGCCCTGGGTGGCCGGCAAACTTAGAGTCATGTGCCCACCGGAGGACTCTTTCATGGAGTCGACGGGGCACCACAGTTTTCCCAGTAGGAACAGGATGAGTAGCCAAAAGACAAATGCAGGCTGGGTCAATAATGTGACTGGTTCATCGGGTTTGTCTTCAGGTTCAAATGAATGTGATAGGGTATCTGCCTGGAGATTTTTCTCTGCCGGGCGGTAGCAAAGCTTGAAGTTAAATCTGGAAAAGAATAGAGCCCATCAGGCTTGACGGGCATTGAGACATTGGGCTTTGCTCAAGTGTTCCAAATTTTTGTGATCTATGAACACTGTAAATTTATGTTGAGCGCCCTCTAGCCACGGGCACCATTCCTCCAAAGCCAGCTTGATGGCGAGTAACTCGCGGTCTCCAATGCTATAATTTTGTTCTGCAGCAGAGAATTTGCACGAGTAGAAGGAACATGGGACCAAGGATCTGGAAGCAGAGCATTGGTTCAGGACTGCCCCCACTCCAAACGCGGAGGCATCTACCTCAACCAGGAAGGGGCAATTAGGTTCAGGATGATGGAGACAGGATCCTGTTAAGAAAGTCTCTTTGAGGCGATGAAAGGCAGAAATAGCCTCCAGGATCCAGTTTCGGGTGTCCTGACCCCTACGGGTTAAAGCTGTAAGAGGAGCCGCCAACGTAGAGTAGTGCAGTATAAAGTGGTGGTAGTAATTCATGAATCCTAGAAAACGTTGAAGTGCCTTCAGGCCCACGGGTTGTGGCCAGTCTTGGATTCCCTTGAGTTTCTCAGGATCTATCGAGAACCCTTGTTGGGAAATTATGTACCCCATAAAGGGCAAGCTGGATTTTTCAAATAGGCACGTGTCCACTTTCGCGAACAGGTGGTTCTCCCAAAGACATTGAAGAGTACGAACATCAAATCAGTGCGTAGCCAGGTCCTTGGAGAAGACAAGAATGTCATCCAGGTATGCCACAACTTTGATGTACAAGAGATCCCTGAAGATTTCATTAATCAATCCCTGGAAAACTGCGGGTACATTACAAAGGCCAAAGGGCATCACTAAATATTCGTAATGCCCATCTCTGGTGTTGAAAGCAGTCTTCCAGATGTCATCAGGGCAAATATGCACCAAGTTATAGGCTCCACGTAAGTCTAACTTGGTGAAGATAGACGCTCCGTGTAGCCGATCAAACAATTCAGATATCAAGGGCAGAGGGTACTTGTCCTTGAGAGTGATCGCATTCAGACCATGGTAATCGATACACGGTTTTAAAGATCCATCCTTTTTTGTGATGAAAAAGAACCCTGCACCAGCAGGGGAGGTAGAGGGGTGAATGAACCCCTTCGCAAGATTCTCCCGGATGTATTCTGTCATAGCCTTGGTCTCGGGAAGAGATAGAGGGTAGGTACGCCCTCGGGGGGGGGGGGGGGGGGGGTAGGAAGGAGAGCGATGGGATAATAAAATCTCTGAAGAGGTGGTAGGAGGTCCGCCTTCTGCTTCAAGAATACGTCTTTGAAGTCTGCGTATGCCTGAGGAATGCCTGCGTATGCCTGAGGAAGTGGTCGTCAGAGGAACCACTGGTGGGGGCGCCACTTTATGTAGACAAGTCTGGTGACAGGCGGAGCCCCATTCTGTCAGCTGAAGAGACCACCAATCGAATTGGGGGAAGTGACGTTGGAGCGAAGGTAGTCCCAGAACTACCGGGTGGATGGATTTCTCTAGAACCAAAAGTTCAATTTCTTCAGAATGGAGAGCACCAGTGAGAAGTCGAACTGGCTCTGTGGATAAGGAGATTCGACCAGGTACCAGTTCTCCATAGATGGAAGCAATGCACAAGGAAGTCTCGAGAGGAAGGGTATTAATACCCAAGAGTTGAACTAGGTCTTTAAGGATAAAATTACCACCTGCTCCAGAATCTACCAGAGCAAGGACAGGAAACGATCGAGAGTCCCAAACTATAGTAACAGGTATGGATACTTGAGGGGCCGGGGATGTTGTGCCCCAGGTTCAGGACCCCAACAGAACTTAGGCTGGGAAGTTTCCCAGACAGCCTGGGCGAGTCTGTAGGTGATGGCCGGGTGCTCCACAGTACAGACACAGGCCTGTTTGTCTCCACTGGAGGCGCTCTTCTGGGGTCAGACGCCTACGACCCAACTGCATGGGTTCGTTGGTCTCGGCCACAGCAGAATTCACACCAGTAGTAGGGTTGGTAGCAGTGGCGAGTGGGAACAGACCTGAGAGGGCTTCTTGGGCATACAATTCTCCCGGTGATGCTCTTGGAGACAATGATCGATTTGGCCTGTTAGATCGATAAGATCCTCAAGAGAGGAAGGGAGCTCTCATACTGCCAATTCATCCTTTAGTTGAGGGGATAGCCCGTCCAGGTAGATAGCTTGCAGGTACCATTGAATTCTGGACTTTAGTGTCTGAACTTGCTTGACAGGAGGACTGCCTGCAAGCTATCTACCTGGACGGGCTTTGGCCTTTGGCCTTGTCAAAGGGTAATAGACTAGTACTTGCCATGGCATGCTGCCCTGGATCATCAAAGGTTCACCGGAACACGGCCATGTACCGAGACAGTTCCCATAGGAGTGAGTCCGATTGCTCCCACAAGGGAGAAGCCCATGCCAGCACCTTCCCTTCTAGGTGAGACAAGATAAAGGTGACCTTGGTTAGTTAAGAACATAGGAACATGCCATACCAGGTCAGACCAAGGGTCCATCAAGCCCAGCATCCTGTTTCCAACAGTGGCCAATCCAGGCCATAAGAACCTTGAAAGATGGAGGGTTGAAGAGCAAACTGCATGTAGCACTGGTTAATAAACCCTCTGCACAGTTTGGAGTTACCGTTGAATGCTGGCAGGGCCAGTAAGGCTCTGGAAAAGGAAGTAGATGGCTGTGGTGGAGAGGAAGCCTTCGCTGGAACTGATTTGCTGGACATGACATCCAGCCATGTATGGAGACACTCGAGGGAAGATGCCAGAGCCTCAAGAAACTGTTGCTGCTCTTGTGCCTTTAAGGCCAGGAATAGCCTGGAGGGTACGTGCCTCTGCTAAGTCCATGGCCTTTGCAATCTGTTGTGCCAGAGGTGGACCTTTGGGCCGAGGTGGGGTTGACGCTACCCGTAGGAGGGATCCTATGGTTCCCTACCGTCAGCAGGCAGAGAGGGCTGATGGAAGGAGGCTGGCTGGCGCTTCACCAATAACAGCCTTCGTTCCCCGCGGGTTGAGACTTTGGGTGCCGGGGCTGGCTGGACATAGGTGGCCTCCATCAGTGGTCATCGATGGGTCGCCGATGGGTGGATCGAGGTCAGCCCAGAGACAGCAACTGGTGTAAGTATCAGTCTGTACTGGATGAGGCGGAGTCCCGGAGACCCAGGCGCCAATAGGAACACAGTCTGACAGAGGGTGCCTGAGCAATAGCAGGCCGAAGCCTGAGTGAGCCACGTCCAGGACAAAGGCTGAAGTGGCATCTTTAAGCAAACTGGGGTCAGGGCTGGCGGCAATCTAGAAGTAGTGGCAAGGCGGATGTCTAGGCGAGGAGAGAGTCCAAAGGATGGTCAGACGAAGCAGAAGTCCAGGGCTGGAGAGAAGCAATGGCATAGTCAGGCAATGCAGAGGTCTGGGGCTGGAGAGAGGCAACAGAGTAGTCAGGCGATGCAGAGGACAGGGCCTGGAGAGAGGCAACGGAGTAGTCAGGTGATGCAGAAGTCCGGGGCTGGAGAGAGGCAACGGAGTAGTCAGGCAATGCAGAGGTCAAACCAGGTCAGCAATCCGAAGGAGAGATGAAGGAACAGGAACACAGGAACAAGGAAACAAGAATGAAGGCAGTCAGGATCAGGAACCAGGAACTGAAGAGGCAATGAGTACTCGACTAGCGAGGGGATCTGTTGCAAAGGCAATTTGAGAGAGTGGAGCCCAGGCTTATATACCGGAGCTCTGCCGATGTCATAATCCGGGACTGTGGCCAGGTTCCCGCCGCGGACCCTATTTATAGAGTAGCTGTGCGTGCGCATGCACCTAGGGAGGAGCGCAGTGCTGGTCGGGACGGCGTGTCTCCGCGGGCCGTGTGGAGTGGCCCGACGCGGAGTATCAGGAACTGCAGCAGAGCTGGAGGCACTAGGGGCGGCCCGAGGACGGAGCCGGCGGCCCACAGCCACCAGAGACGAGGAACCATGTGCTGGATTACTTTGAAAGAGGTGAGGGGGCCAAACCGTGAGTCTGCCGCGGCGGCACGAGTAACATAACATCTAAAAAAATAACACTCTTGGAGTCAGGGAATAATGACAGTCATTATTGGGAAGGAATTTGTAGTCAGGGCAGTCAGTGTCCTTTGGAAAGAGTTTGTAGTAAGGAAATGATAGAGCTGTCATGACATTCAGCTCTCTGTATATAAACAGATCTGCATCCTGAACTTATACAAGTTCAGGATACAGATCTGTTTATATTTTCTAGAGGAGAACTTTGGTAATGCAAAACTGTTTCTGGCACACTTTCTGTGTACATAAGTACATAAGATTTACCATACTCACTCAGACCAAAGGTCCATCAAACCTAGTATCCTGTTTCCAACAGTGGCCAATCCAGGCCACAAGTACCTGGCAGGATCCCAAGGATAGGTAAATGCAGTCTGGATCTATAAACTTTGGGAGAAAATATTAGCGCGGAAGAAGAGAACACCAGTGAATGATAGGACTCTGGTTAGGATCTGTATGGGTGTTGTAAAACTGTGCAAGCTTTGTGGCAGTCAGATGAAGATGGAATGGCTGCATGACCCTAGAGGAATACAGAGCTTGGGACAAATATGCCCAAGCAGAGTTCCCCAGTGGAGGTTAAACAATAAGTGGTGTTGCGGTCCTGGGCCGTGCCCCGGTCCCTCCACCTACCTCGGGGACAGTCTGGGCCGCTGCGGCGTCTTTGCGGCCTATACGGGCCTGCCTGCCTGCCCACGACGCTCCCTCCTCGGAGACGCCGCCAATGCTCTGTGGCTGGCCCCGCCCGCACAGGGGTTCAACATTTAAAGGGGCCAGTGCGGGAAAGAACAGCACCGCCCTGGGGTGTCATCAAACGCTTTCAGGGTATTTAAACCCTGCAACTAGCTTCACTCCTTGCCTTGTAAAGAGGTTCACTCTTCCTGAGTTGCTAGTTGCTATTCCTGGGTTCTGATTTCGGTTTCTGACTTCAGCTTCCGTCTACTGGCTTCTGACTTCAGCTTCCGTCCACTGGCTTCTGACTTCGGCTCATCCACTGGCTTCTGACTTTGGCTTCGGTTCCTGACTTCTGACTTCTTCTCATCCTCCGGTATCCTGTTCTGCACCGTCCAGGGGGTCTCGCCTAAGTCCAAGCGGCTCGGGTCCTCACGGGCTCCTCCTGGGGGGACCACGGGCTTTCAGTGATGAAGTTCTGGTTGGCCTCCTGGCTCCAGCTTCTCCTCTCTTCAATACTCTGGAACTCCTCTTCAGACACCGGCCCACAGGAGACCACACGTAAGTCCAAGCGGCCCAGGTCCTCACGGGCTCCTCCTGGGAGGACCTCGGGATTCCAGTGGTGAAGATCCATCTGGTCTCCTGCCCTGTGCCACCTCCCAGCTTCGACATCCACTGTGGGCCTTCCCACGGTGCATCATCAACTGTCCCAGCCGGCTCAAGTGTCCACGAATCCAACAGTTTGTAAGGCCATTGACCCAGCGGATCTGGCCGGCCTTCAGGCCATCGCTGGAATTGCCCAATGGCTGCAACACCGCCTAGATGTCCTGATGGCGACAGTAGAGAGGCTGGCTAACCGTTTGGATGTTTCTATGCCCAGTCCTGGTCGTACGACCTCTACCCAACTGCCAGTACCGCCTAGATACTCAGGGGAAGCGAAGCAGTGCCGTGGGTTCCTCAACCAGTGCTATATACATTTCACTCTACTGCCTTCTCAGTTTCCGACAGACCTGGTGAAAACCATTTACATTGTGTCCTTGCTAGATGGGAAGCCCCTGGCCTGGGCCTCCCCATTATGGGAACGTAATGACCCCATCCTTGGAAACCTGCAACAGTTCGAGTCTGCTTTTCGACACATTTTTGACGAGCCCGCCCGCAAGTCCACAGCGGTTGCCAAGCTACTCCAATTGCGCCAAGGCTCCCGTTCCCTTGCAGAGTACACGGTCAAGTTCCTCACACTAGCCACTGAACTAGACAGGAGGGACAACAGTCTCCACGGCATATTCCTGGAAGGAATGTCCTCATGTCTCAAGGACGAGTTAGTGGCAAGGGACCTCCCGGAGGAACTCGACAGTTTGATCGACCTGGCAGGAAGGGTTGACCACAGAATCCAACACCCAAAGAGCAGAACCCATGCAGTTGGGGCATGGCCCGATCTCGCAAGAAGAGAGGAGGCGCTGCCGTGCCCAGGGCCTATGCCTATACTGCGGCAACAAGGGGCACTTCCTAGCTCAATGTGGTGAGCGGCCAGGAAACGCCAGAACCCAGGGATCATCAGGGAGCTGACCCTAGGTAACACAAGTTCTGCCTCCCCATGCACCGTACCGGTTACCATTGTCTACCCCGGAGGTACTTTTGATATGCTGGCTTTGGTCGACTTTGGAGCAGGAGGGAATTTCATCCTCACGGATCTCGTCCGGCAGTTACAGCTTGAGGTCCAACCTTGACTTCCTCCACTCCGAGTATCTTCGATCCATGGTACTCCCCTTCCGGGGAGCATTTCTACCTGCACCAAGCCCTTGATTCTACGTACTGGTCTCCTACATGCTGAAGAGATCTCGTTTCTCATACTGGAGAGATCCATTCACCCTATCATCTTGGGCTTGCCCTGGCTTCAGAAGCACTCCCCAATTATCCATTGGGATACTCTCCAGATCGCATCTTGGAGCCCATCTTGTTTTGACTCCTGCCTGGTGACTATTCTTCGGCCCAGTGTGCCACTTCTGACCACGTCGGTGGCAGTTCCACCACAATATCTGGATTACCAGAATGTCTTCCAAACATTACCAGAATGTCTTCCAAACATCGGCCCTTTGATTGTGCCATAAACTTGATCCCCGGCACTATACCACCCAAGGGGCGGGTATACCCCTTGTCGCTCCCAGAAATCCGGGCCTTGTCATCTTACATCCAGGAGAATTTAAAGAGGGGCTTCATTCGGCCCTCTATTTCCCCTGCCAGAGCCGGATTCTTCTTTGTTGCGAAGAAGGACGGGTCACTCCAACCCTGTATAGACTACCGTGGTCTCAATGCCATTACACGACACAACAGATATCCCTTGCCATTGATTCCCGAGTTGCTAGATCGACTACAAGGAGCCAAGGTCTTCACCAAGCTGGATCTCTGAGGGGCGTACAACCTGGTAAGGATACGACCAGGTGACGAGTGGAAGACCGCGTTCAACACGAGAGACGGGCATGCCCTTTGGCTTCTGCAATGCTTCTGTGGTTTTCCAAAACCTAATGAACGAGGGATATGTTAAGGGATATGTTGCACACCTCTGTCATAGTATATCTTGATGATGTATTGATATATTCTAAGGTCCTGGCCATGCACCGCATACACGTTTGACGAGTGCTACAGAAGCTTCGAGACAATCGTCTCTTCGCCAAGATGGCGAAGTGCCAGTTTGAGCAAGAGTCTTTGCCCTTCCTCGGATATATTGTCTCCTCCACGGGCTTCCACAGAAAGTAGCGGCCATCAAGGATTGGCCTCAACCAGTGGGGGTTAAGGCACTCCAATGCTTCCTTGGGTTCGCCAACTTTTACCGCCAGTTCATACTCCATTACTCCCAGATGGTGGCCCCGCTTACTGCCCTTACCAGGAAGGGAGCTGATGCTAAGAACTGGTCCCCGGCGGCACTAAGTGCCTTCCAGGAACTGAAGAGAGCCTTTCTTCTAGATGTCTGTCTCCATCACCCTGATCCCCAGCATCAATTTATTGTGGAGGTAGACACGTCCGACCTTGCGGTGGGAGCCATCCTGAGCCAAATATCCACCTACGGCAAATCCTTGCCTTGTTCTTACTTCTCCCGGAAGTTTTCACCTGTGGAAAAGAATTACGGTATAGGGGACAAGGAGCTTCTGGCCATTAAACTGGCATTTGAGGAATGGCGCCAGTGGCTGGAGGGGGTCCAACATCCCGTGATTGTTTATATCGACCAAAAGAATCTGGAATTCCTGTGTCGAGCCCAATGCCTCAACCCCTGACAAGCTCGATGGTCCCTATTCTTTAACAGGTTCAACTTTCTCCTCCAATATAGACCAGCATCCGGGTGGATGCTCTCTCTCGCACTACGGAGATGGAGGATAATCCTAACCCGCCTCAATATATCCTCGACCCGGCCAAAGTCCTTCTTGCTGCTTCAGAGGTGGTTCCTACGGGCAAGACGGTGGTACCTGCCCGCCTGCGCAAGAAGGTTTTGTTGTGGGCTCATGACTCATTGACTGCGGGTCATTCGGGAGTCGCTTGGATCTTGGACTTGTTGACTGAATACTATTGTTGGCCTCAGGTCAAGAAGGATGTCCACCATTACTCATTCCCACCGAGCCATGGACCCATCTGTCTACAGACTTCATTGTGGATTTACCTCCCTCAGAAGAGAAGACTATGATATGAGTCATGGTCGATAGATTCTCAAAAATGGCCCACTTCGTGCCCCTCTCTAAGTTACCAACAGCGCCTGAACTCGCAAGTCTCTTCACTCAACACATCTTCCGCTTACACAGGCTCCCTCTCCATATTGCCTCAGACCGAGGCCCGCAGTTCATGGCTAAATATTGGAGAGCTCTCTGTAGGAAATTTGGGGTCCAACTAGACTTTACAATGGCTTTTCACCCCCAAGGCAATGACCAAGCAGAGTGCTCAAATTGGACCTTAAAGGCCTTCCTATGTGCCTTTGTAGGCGACCTCCAAGACGACTGGGTGGCTTTATTGCCGTGGGCAGAATTCTCCTACAACCACCATAGGCATTCTGCTACCAACATGTCTCCCTTCCAGGTGGTCTACAGGAAATGCCTTAGACCTCCCTTGCCCTTGCCTCTGAAGGTTCCGTCCCCTGCAGTGCAACTTACAGCACGACAGTTACGTGATCTTTGGAGATCCACTCAGGAGAAGCTTCGACAGACTGCCGCTATGGCGAAGAAATATGCAGACAGGCTACGACGCCCTGCTCTTGTCTTTCTCTCGGGGGATAAGGTGTGGTTGAGCACCAAGAACATCCGATTGCGGACTCCCTCTATGCGCCTGGCTCCCAGGTATATCGGCCCGTTCGCCATAGCGGAGCGAGTGGGTACAGTTTCCTACCATCTACACCTTCCATCCACCCTGAAGATCCACAACGTCTTCCATGTCTCTCTCCTCAAGCCTTTAATCCTGTCTGTTTTCCACAACAAGCCCCCTGAATGCAACAACTCAGCAGCTGAACAAGACGTCATCTATCAGGTGAAGGACGTGTTTGATGTGTGGTTCCACCATCGTAGATTTATTTATTTATTTATTTATTTATTAAAGGCTTTTATATACCGACTTTCTTGATACAAATCAAATCAACTCGGTTTACATCGAACTAAGCAGTAACTATAACCAACCAATCAACAAGAGACAATTTAAAAGGAGCATAAAGTTACATTATAACAAGGATGCCTTAACTGGGAGTAGGAAAAAAGAGAGGGAAAACGAAGATAAAGTACTATATACAATAGAGTATGGGAGGGAGGCAAGGAGCCGACCTCATGATAACTTGTGAGTGTAATTAGCGTTTGTTTATTTACATAAGTGATGGAACAGTTCTAAGTGAGGCTGTTGGGCTAGTGGCGGGGAAGGCTCGGCAGAACAGCCATGTCTTTAGTTTCTTTTTGAAAGTTAGTAGACAAGTTTCCTGCCTGAGGTCCGGAGGCATGGCATTCCAGATGGAGGGACCTGTGTTAGAGAATGCCCTGTTTCTGATATTTGAGTAGATGGGAGTACCTCCTCTCCTGGGAGGGGTATGGCCCCAAGGAGAATACGTGGGAGCCGACCTCTAACATCCTAGACAAGACCCTTCTTCACCAGTTCCACTTGGATCACTCTGTGAAGCCCAAGACCCTGGGGAGGGGGCGTGGGGGGGGGGTACTGTTGCAGTCCTGCCCCGGTCCCTCCACCTACCTCGGGGACAGTCCGGGCCGCCGCGGCGTCTTTGCGGCCTGTATGGGCCTGCCTGGCTCTTGCCCACGGCACTCCCTCCTCGAGGGAGACGCCGACGATGCTCCGTGGCTGGCCCCGCCCCCTATGCGTGCGTGTGCGCAGGGGCTCAACATTTAAAGGGACCAGTGCGGGAAAGAACAGCACCGCCCTGGGGTGACATCAGACGCTCTTAGGGAATTTAAACCCTGCAACTAGCTCCACTCCTTGCCTTGCAACGAGGTTCACTCTTCCTGAGTTGCTAGTTGCTATTCCTGGGTTCTGACTTCGGCTTCTGAATTCAGCTTCTGTCTGCTGGCTTCTGACTTCGGCTTCCATCCACTGGTTTCTGACTTCGGCTCGTCCACTGGCTTCTGACTTCGGCTTTGGTTCCTGACTTTCGACTTCTTCTCATCCTCCGGTATCCTGTTCTGCACCGTCCAGGGGGTCTCGCCTAAGTCCAAGCGGCTCGGGTCCTAACGGGCTCCTCCCGGGGGGACCTCAGACTTCCAGTGGTGAAGATCCCTCTGGTCTCCTGCCCTGTGCCACCTCCCAGCTTCGACATCCACTGTGGGCCTTCCCACAGTGCGTCATCATCTGTCCCAGCCAGCTCAAGGATCCACGAATCCAACAGGTGGTGGTGGTGGTGGTGGGTGTGGAGAAATGGGCCATCCATTCTTCCCCCTCCCTAGGTTGAAGACTGGGCTGAGTTATGGCTGTGAAGTATAACCCAGTGGGAGGAGGGGAGAAAGGGAACAGCAGCAGCATTGGGTAAGCCAGTGAACCAGGAAGTAGAGGCAAGAACAAGGCACACAGCTGTTACATAGCTATCTTCCACCTGCTTTCCTGACTTGATGTTGGTGTGGTGCCTTCTAAAGCACGGGACTCAGAGCGATTGCCTCATTTGACACTCCCCAACAATGGCTCTTGGAATGGGAACAATTGTGGGAGGGAAGGAGAAGTAGATATGTGAAAGAATACTACATAGAACTGAAGATATGGGGAAAAGTGTTGGGAAGTTATGGGTAAGGAGAGGAAAAATGGAGGAACATAGGGAAGATGACAAGCTGGGAGTTAGTCTAGATCAGGACTTCCCAAACCTGCCCTGGGGACCCCACAGCCAGTCAGGTTTTCAGCATATCTGCAATGAATATGCATGAGATACATTTGCATACCATGAAGACTCAATATATGCAAATTTATCTCATTCATATTCATTGCGGATATCCTAAAAACCTGACTGGCTGTGGGGTTCCCAGGACAGGTTTGGGAAGCCCTGGTCTAGATCATTGATTTTCAACCCAGTCCTTGAGGCATTCCCTGGCAGTCTGGTTTGCAGGATATCCACAATAAATATACATGAGATAAATTTGTATGCACTGCCTTCATTATACGCAGATCTAACTGTTACGCCCGTCGGTCACAGATGGCTATGACCACTGTTACTCACCTCCTTCTTTGCAGCTTTAACTCCGTTGGGAATACTTGCGGCCTCCTCCAGCTACCGCCGGCCTGCCTACCATTCCCGGGCCTCCCTAGATGCCGCGGATGCTGCCGACAGCCATCTTACCCTCGGAATCCCTTAGGCATGCGCGCAAGGGCCAGTCTTAAGCACGTCATGGTGGGAACCTCGGGGGCATCCCCTCTGGATGATGTCATCCTTCCAGGACATTTAATCTGGCTGGCCCTGCCTACCTACGACTTGACAATGAGTTCCCTCATTGCTGAATCTGCTTAGCTTACTACAGACTTCCCGTTCCAGTTCCTGCTCCTTCGGCGTGAGATGATCTGGGTACCTGCTCCTTGGGGGCCCTTCCTCATCTCTGGCTATCCACTCCTCAGAGAGTCTTTGCCTTGGACTACTGCTTGCCCCATTTCCCTGGGCTTCTCCTGGAACCTTCGCTACTGTGAGTACCCCCACTCTACGGACCACTACCATATCATCTCTAGTGTGGAACCCTCATTGGTGTACCCCGCGCTATGGGCCACTACCGTACCATCTTTAGTGAGGAACCCTCATCGGTGTACCCCGCGCTGCGGATCACTACCATGTCATCTCTAAGTGAGGAACCCTCATCGGTGTACCCCACGCTGCGGGCCACTGCCTTATCATCTCTTCTGAGGACCTCTCACTGGTGTGCCCTGCTCCACGGACCACTACCGTATCATCTCTACTGAGAAGCCTCATCGGTGTAGCCCGCTCTGCGGACCATTGCCATATCTTCACTACAGAGTTATTCCCCTTGGGTATACCCCACCACACAGTCTCTGTGACTTTCTCCTCCACTCCCCGCTTCATGGGCATTGCCTCTCTATTTCTCTAATAAAGACTCTATTCCCCAGCTGTGTCTGATGTCTGCTGAGACCTCACCTCCCGACGGTGAGGCTCACAGGGCTCCTCCCTAAGGGCGGTACCATCTCTCACCTCGGCCCTGGGTCTACACACCTACTAATCCTAACACTAACTCATGGCTAAGTGGGTCCCGAGGATTGGATTGAGAGTCCCTGCTCTATATACCTGGGATCTTTTGATTTCTGGTCACTGAGATTATCATGGATTAGTGGGGGGATGATGGTGGTGGTGGAAGGTACTTGTGCAGACAAATATCATAAACACTCACTAACACACTGACTTTTCACTCACACACATACATGCTCATTCTCCCAAACACATTCTTTCTCACATGTTCATTCTCCCACACAGTCCCTCACATGCTCACTCACTTCTCTCCTTCTTCTCTACACACTTGCACACTCACAATTTCACTTCTATCCCTCTCCATAGCTACTTAATCATTCTTTTTCCCCAAATTAACCAATAGCAACCTGTCTTTCCTCCTCTCCCACCCACCAACAGTAGCAGCCTCCTCCTTCCTCTTCCCCCACCCATCAATGATAGTAGCATCCTCCTGCCTCCTCCCCCATCCACCAATGATAGCAGCCTCCTCCTTTTTCCTCCCCAACCTCTGGATTCCTCTCCCGGGGGATGCTGGGAGCAGTATGCAGATGAGCCTTCCATTCCTCCTCTACTGCAAAGGGTGCGGGGCCTCTGGAAGCTGGGGCTGTGGAAGTCAATCCCTGGATCGCTTGCAGTGACCTCTGGACTCCTCTCCCGGGGGATGCTGGGAGCAGTATGCAGATGAGTCTTCCGGTCCTCCTCTACTGCAAAGGGTGCGGGGCCTCTGGAAGCTGGGGCTGTGGAAGTCAATCCCTGGATTGCTTGCGGTGACCTCTGGACTCCTCTCCCTGGGGATGCTGGGAGCAGTGTGCAGATGAGCCTTCCGGTCCTCCTCTTATGTGCAGGAGTTTCTTGAATCAATGTAATATGCACTTTTGCCTGCAACCGGCTTACTTCCCAGATGTGATCACCAAGACGACCTACATCCTTTCCCTCCTGGATGGTAAGGCCTTGGCCTGGGTGCCACCTCTCTGGGAACATGCTGATCCGGTTCTTCGAGACCTGCCCAGGTTTCTTGCCTTATTTCTCTCCATCTTCGACGATCCAGGCAGAAAAGCCATTTCCGGATCATCACTTCTCCATCTCCAACAAAGCTCTCGACCATTAACTATGTCATAGACTAGGACCCTTTCATCGGAACTTCACTGGGACTCAGACTGCTTACGTTCTATCTTCCTTGAAGGTCTGAGTTCCTGGATTAAATATGAGTTGGCAGCTTGCGAATTGCCTGTATCCCTTGACTCTTTGATAGACCTTGCTAGCTGCATCGACTGCTGCCTGCAAGAGTGCTCACAGGAGTCTAGAGCATCCAGAAAATCGTCCCTAATTCGACATTCATCTTCACCCAGGTTGAATGCAGCCCAGAACGAAGCTGAGGATGAGCCAATGCCGTTGGACTGGAGCAGACTTTCTCCCAAGGAACGACGCCGTCGCCAGCAATCCAGTCTCTGCCTGTACTGTGGCAAATCTGGACATGCCATAGCCTCGTGTCCAGTCTGTCCGGGAAACTCCTGGGCCTAGTTTCAGCAGGAGGATTGCTCCTAGGCCTGACTTCGCCATCTCCTCCATTGACAGTACCTGCCTCCATTAAGATCGATAACCAGGAGTTCCACACCCTTCCCTGGTGGGAACTTTATTTTAAAACAATTGATGGAGCACCTCCGAATCCCCACCATCCATTCCCCAGTGCCCTTACTCCTCTCGTCCATCCATGGGGAACCACTACCTGGTGAGGTTACGCATACCATGTCCCCTATTCAGCTCCACACGGGGTCTCTACACGTAGAGACCATTTTCTTCCACATTCTGGACAAAGCCATACATCCTGTGGTCCTGAGACTGCCGTGGCTACAGCAACACACCCCGCAGTTTGACTGGGCCACCTTACAACTCTCGCTGGGGCTCCTCCTGCTATGACAACTGTCTGGAATCTATCTCGTCCCTACCTTGCCTGAATGCTTCATTCTTTCCTCCCGGCCTTCCACCACAATACGCTTCATTTGCTTATGTGTTCTCCAAGAAGCCCACGGATACCTTATCCCCGCATCGTTCCTACGATTGCGCAATCATCTTGCTGCCCAACACGGAGCCTCCTTGGGGTAGGATCTACCCATTATCTTTAACAGAGACTCAGGCCATGTCGGAGTACATCCGCGAGAACCTGGCCAAAGGCTTCACTCGGCTCTCCAAGTCTCCCACGGGAGCGGGATTTTTCTTTGTAGGGAAAAAAAGACAGTTCACTCCATCCCTGCATTGATTACCGACGCCTAAACGAGATCATCCTAAAAGACCGCTAACTATTACCTCTGATTATAGAGCTTTTCGATAGGCTTCAGGGAGTGAAAATCTTCTCCAAATTGGACCTCAGAGGGGCTTACAATTTGGTCCGTATCCGCAAAGGCAACGAAAGGAAGACCGCGTTTATCACATGTGACGACCACTTTGAATACCTTGTGATGCTGCTTGGCCTTTGCAATGCTCCTGCAGTCTTTCAGAATTTGATGAACGAGGTCTTCAGAGACATGCTTTACCAGTGTGTTGTGGTGTACCTTGACGACTTCCTAGTTCTCTTCCAAGACCTACAAAGCCACCGCCAGGATGTCTCCCACGTCATCCAGCATCTACGGGACAATCAACTTTATACAAAACTCAAAAAGTGTTCTTTCGAGCAGGAAATTGTTACTTTCCTTGGCTACGTGGTTTCTAGTCAAGGGTTCAGGATGGATCCCCAGAAATTGAAGAGTATTTGCGATTGGCCTCAACCTACGGGTCTCAAGTCACTACAGAGATTCCTTGGCTTTGCCAATTACTACCGGTCTTTTATTCACCATTATTCTGCCCCACGACTTGCAAGGGGGCCAACCTTTCTCAGTGGTCGCCCGAAGTTATGATCGCCTTCCAGGATCTTAAGACTGCCTTTCTTCAGGAGCTGTGTCTCCTTCACCCAGATCCCAGACATCCATTTGTAGTCGAGGTCGACGCCTCTGACATAGGAGTAGGGGCAGTCCTCAGCCAGTACTCGACTACCCATACCTTACACCCATGTTCTTTTCTTTCCAGGCGCTTCTCTCCAGCAGAATGAAATTACGCAATCTGGGATAAGGAATTACTGGCCATCAAGCTGGCTTTCGAGGAATGGCATCCCTAGCTCGAGAGAGCCCAACCCCAGATCACAGTGTATACTGATCACAAAAACCTCAAGTATTTACAATGTGTTCAGCATTTGAACCATCGTCAGGCCCATTGGGACCTTTTTTTACCCAACTTAATTTCCTGCTGTGCTATCGACCTGCCAACAAAAATTGTCGTGCCGATGCTCTCTCCAGATCCTTCATCTCTGAAGGTGTTCCTGACACTCCATGGCACATAATTAACCCTGCTAAGGTCATCCTGTCCGCCATATTTCCAATGCCACCTGGGAAGACGGTGGTCCCTCGCCAATTATGACGGAAGGGTTCTTCGGTGGGGGTCACGACTCCTTGACTGCAGGACACCCGGGTCAGTCCACAACACTTTCCACACTCCAGCGCTTTTTTTGGTGGCCTACCATGAAAAAAAACACAGGCCTATGTAGATTCCTGTCCCACATGCGCCCGCCATAAGCTTCCTGTGGGACGGCGTTGGGACTTGCAACTGCTGCCTATCCCGAATGAGCCATGGACCCATATCAAATCAAATACCCAGTCTTAAAAATCAAATACCCAGCCTTATACCTATCACCTATTTCCTTAGCCAACATTTGGCTCCGTAGCATTTACGTTATGTTATTAACCCCATATATCTGTATCCAAGTTCCTGCTACCTGTTCATTGTAAGACATTAACTTGTCAATGTTTCTGTTTAGAATGTAAACCGAATTGATCAGTAACTCTGTTATAGGAAAGTCGGTATATAAAAGTGCTAAATAAATAAATAAAAATATTGCGACGGATTTCATAGCGGACCTGCCTGCCTCCAGTGGCAGCAACATCATCTGGGTCACCGTCGACTATTTTTCAAAAATGGCTCACTTCGTGGCTCTGCCTGACCTCCCTTCAGCACCGGGGCTTGCCAAATTGTTCATCCAACATGTGTTTCGGCTCCACGGCCTTCCTAAACATGTTCTCTCTGACTGTGGAGTCCAATTCACTGCCCGCTTTTGGAGGTCTCTCTGCAAAAAATTCAACATCTCATTAGATTTCCCCTCGGCTTACCATCCCCAAGCCAATGGGCAAACAGAGAGGACTAATAGGACCTTGAAACAATTTCTGTGGGCCTACGTGAATCTACGGCAGAATGATTGGGCCGACCTCCCTCCTTGGGCGGAGTTTGCCTTAAACTCTCATCAGTCCGCATCCACTGGTTCGTCACCCTTCCAGGTGGTTTATGGACGTCAACCTCTACCACCGCTTCCACTTCCATTATCGGTGCCCTCTCCAGTGGCACAGTCAACTGCCCAGGCATTGCATCAACTTTGGAACAGCACTAAGCAGCTACTTCAGCAAGCCGCTCAAAGATCAAAGAAGTTCTTTGATGCACACCATCGGGAAGCACCCCAGTTTAAACGGGGCAATAAGGTGTGGCTCAGCACACGGTTTATCCGACTTAAGCTGCCTTCAGCTCGCTTCGCTCCTAGGTACATTGGCCCCTTTCTTTTGCTCCGCCAGTTGGGCACAGTACCTACAGACTCCAGCTGCCTTCCTCTCTCAAAATCCACAAAGCCTTCCACATATCACTACTAAAACCCTTGGTTCTGTCCGGCTTCTCTAAAAAACCACCGGAGCCGCAACTACTCTCATTTGAAGCAGACGTCACGTATCAAATCCAAGATGTCCTGGAAGTATGAAAACGTGGTAGAAAGTGGGAGTATCTCCTTTCTTGGGAGCGCTTTGGACCTCAGGAGAACAGTTGGGAACCTGCCGCCAATATCCTTGATAAAGGCCTTATCAAGCAGTTTCATGCCACACATCCTCGAAAACCCAAACCCCCGGGGGGGGGGGTGTCTTAAGAGGAGGGGTACTGTTATGACCGTCGGTCACAGACGGCTGCGACTGATTCAACTCACATCATGTGCTGCCCTGCTCTCCTATCCGGGTCTACTTGCGGCTGGGGCTAGCCACTACCGCCACACACCTCTTGGCTCCTCATGGCGGTCGGGATGCTGCTGCCACCCACGCCGACTCCAGGCCTTCCTAGGTGCACGCGTGCGCCACCGGACCTCCCTTTGAAGGCCCAATGGCGGGAACCTCAGGGGCGTCCCCGACATGACATCACTAGGTTGGGATTCTTAAGCATGCCTTCGCCCCTTGCAAACTGACTTGGCAACGAGTTCCTTCACTACTGGTGCTCTGGCTCGGGTACCCGCTCCTCGGGAGCCTGCTTGCGCTTCAGTTGGAAACTCTGCCTCCAGGCTTCCCCCACTCCTTGGGCTAGCCCTGCGCCTTCAAGAGGTCCTGCCTGCCGACCTCCCTGTCCCTCGAACTGCCTTACTGCTTTGGAGACTCGACTCGGCGCTTCCTCGCTCCTCGGGGCAGTGCCTACACCAGTGACTGTACCTGTGTTTCCCCGCTCCTCGGGACAGTGCCTACATTCTACACTAGTGACTGTACCTGTGCTTCCCCGCTCCTCGGGGCAGTGCCTACGTTCTACACCAATGACTGTACCTGCGCTTCCCTGCTTTTCGGGGCAGTACTTACGTTCTACACCAGCGACTGTACTCTGCACCTCCCCACTCCTCGGCATAGTGCCTCCATTTCTCTATCAGAGATTCCTTCGTGCGCAGCCCCGCTCCTCGGGGTTGCTGACGTCACTACTTTGGAGTTTTGACTCGGGCTTCCCCGCTCCGTGGGACAGCCTACGTCATCACACCAGAGCCTCTCTCGCTACACAGCCCTGCCCCTCGGAACAGTCTCTGCTGCATTCCTCCAGAAGTTCCTGTCTCGCGCTCCCCGCTCCTCAGGGCCTGCCTAGCGCTTCCCTGTTGGAGGTTCCTGCTCTGGTACCTGTATCTCCTGTTCTGCCTGAATACTGTGGGTTCTCTTCTGAATTGTGTCTCTTACCCTGCTCCTCAGGATCCCTCACAGTACTCTCTCTACAGGCTGCTGCGATCATGTGGCTATGATGCAGGTCACTCCATTCCTCTACCACTACGTCTATCTCCTGCTGCAGCTGACCTCGCCTCCCGACGGTGAGGACCTGTGGGGAGGAGCCCCACAGGTGGTATCAATCTTCACCTCGGCCCAAGGGTCCATGAAACCCACGAATCCAAAAGCCCCTTTGAAATCCTTCACAGTTTTAGTCTTCACCACTTCCTCCAGAAGAGCATCCACCACCCTCTCCTTGAAGAAATATTTCCTGACATTGGTTCTAAGTCTTCCTCCCTTGAGTTTCAAATCGTGACCCCTGGTTCTACTAAATTGTTTGCAATGGAAAAGGTTTGTTGACGACCATGGATCATTAAGTATCTGAAGGTCTGTATCATATCACCCCTGCTCCTCCTCTCCTTCAGGGTATACATATTCAGGTTCTTCAACCTCACCTCATAAGTCATTCGATGGAGACCACCCACCATTTTGGTTGCCTTTCTCTGTCTCCTTTGAGATACAGTCTCCAGAACTGAACACAGTACTCCAGGTGAGGCCTCACCAAGGACCTGTACAAGTGGATTATCACTTCCCTTTTCTTACTAGATATTCTTCTCTCTATGCAGCCCAGCATTCTTCTGGCTTTGTCGACTTCAGGTTGTTAGACACTATTACCCCAAGGTCTCTCTCCTGCTCTGTGCACATCAGCCCTTCACCCCCCAACGCATATAGGGGCAGATTTAAAAAGACCTATGTGCATAAATCCAGCTGGATTTACGTGCGTAGGGGGGTTACGCGCGCTGAGCCTATTTTGCATAGGCTCGGCGACGCGCGCAACCCCTGGGACGCACATATGTCCCGGGGCTTTGTGAAAGGAGTAGGGTGGGGGCGGGACCAAGGTCTCTGGCACAGCGGTTGTGCCGGGGGATTGTGCGCTGGCACTCGGCTGACGTGTGCAACCTACGCCTGACTGGAGGCAGGCACAACTTATGAATTAAAGGTTGGGGGGAGTTAGGTAGGGCTGGGGGGCGGGTTAGGTAGGGGAAGGGAGGGGAAGGTGGGGGGGCAGAAGGAAAGCTCTCTCCGAGGCCGCTCCAATTTCGGAGGGAACAGGGAAAGCCATCGGGCTCTCCTAGGGCTCGGCGCGCGCAAGGTGCACAAGTGTGCACCCCCTTGCGCACACCGACCTCGGATATTATAACATGCACGCGGCTGCGCGCGCGTGTTATAAAATTGGGCGTAGATTTGTGTGTGCCGGGTTGTGCGCACAAATCTACATCCGCGTGTAGGTATTAAAATCTGGCCCATAGTTCTTTCGGATTACCACACCCCAGATGATTAACTTCATTTCTTGACATTGAATCCTAGCTGCCATATCTTCGACCACTCTTCCAGCTTCCTTAAATCCCATCTCATTCTCTGTACTCCTTCCGGCGTGTCCACTGTGTTGCAGATCTTAGTATCATCCGCAAATAGACAAACTTTACCTTCTATCCCTTCCACAATGTCGCTCACGAAGATGTTGAACAGAACTGGTCCCAGAAGAACACTTCACAATACAAGACAATACAGGGTGACTGGTGTATCGCTTTTAATATTATTATTATTAGAATACTTCTAGTTGTGTGAGGTGTTCTGCAGACTCACAAAATATACCGTCCCTGCTCCTTGGATCTTACAATCTAATGAAGACACAGAGACATCTTATTTATACGTTTCCAGATCAGGACTGGTTCATTTATTAATTTATTTACTTAAGGTGTTTGTTTATTAATTTTCAGTGATTTTAAAGCACCTTTTCTTTACATAGTGTAGGATGGGGTAATGGCAGTGGAACATGCAAAGAATAAGGGGTTATTCTGGGGAGAGAAGGGAAGGGGGGGGGGGGGGATCATCAGGAGCCTGGAGCTATTATTGTTATTATTATTTAGTGAAAGTTAGCTCTTTAAAGTCTCCTGCTGCTCCTCTTCTTGGTAGTCCCATGGGAACTGGCTCATTAAGAACTGCAATCTTGTTTCTTCTTGCTGGCCCCACAAAAGCCAGCTTTTTAAGGTCCACCATTCCTCTTCCTGTCAACTCCTTTGGGACGTGACTATTTAAAGCCTTCTGCTGCTGCTTCTCTTCTTGCTGCCCCATGGGAACTGGTTCTTCAGGACTAATCAATGTTCTGCTTTCTGTGGATCCTAGATAAGTTAGCTTTGCAAGGTCTGATACAGCAGGGCCATCTTAAGGTTGGTGCCATCAACACAGAGGCTCTGCTGGCTGCAGCACCTGGTGTGGTCCTATAGTTTGCATGGGCTTAAAGGCAGTCCTGGGAAATCAGGACAAGATCCCTTTGCATGCAATAAGACAACACTAAGACAGGCTGAGCCTGGACTTATCTGGTCACCCTATTTATAAGTCACTGCCAATTAGAGAGGATCAAATCAGTTAAATTTGAAGCAAATCAATTTCAGTCTGCTTCAGATTTGACAAACCTGCAAACTTTTGTCTAGATCTGTACATAAAAGCTCATCAGATTTTAAGGTGAATCTAAAATCTAAAAGCCAATCACAAATTAATTGTTAAGTTAAGGAAATAATATCATCGAAATCTTGTTTGTTCATGGAAATTGGCAGTTTCTATTTCT
Organism: Rhinatrema bivittatum; assembly: GCF_901001135.1. NCBI lineage: Eukaryota > Metazoa > Chordata > Amphibia > Gymnophiona > Rhinatrematidae > Rhinatrema > Rhinatrema bivittatum. Next base: position 347,398,419 of record NC_042620.1, on the reverse strand, counting down.
CTCTCCTCACTCAGGGTCCATTTTAAGACCCACGTGCACACGTCCATGTGTGTGTGGTTCCCGGTGCACGCACATGGACACGCCAATTTTATAACATGCGTGTGCGCCAGTGTACGAATGTTATAAAATCCGAGGGTAGCACACACATAATTTTAAAATAAGTGTGGGTGACCCGCAACTCGCGTATGCAAGGGGATTTTATAACCTACATGCGGTGATGCATTGAGAACTCCCCCCAATTCCCTCCCACCAATTTAGGAGCTGACTGGGATGGAACTTTCCTATTCCTACCTCTTCCCCTCTCCTCCCCGACCCCTACCTCCTACCTAACTCTTACATTTTAAAAATTTTTTTACCTTGAAGTTCCTCCGAAGCAGCAGTAGATTCCACGCTGTCCTGGCCCACCCCTGGCTCCGCACCTCCTTGCCCAGACTCCGAACCCCCAGCCCACCCCATCTGAGAGGCCCAGCACTTCTGTGTATATTGGAGGCTACACGCATGGCCGGGCCCTTTAGAAAATGCGTGCAGCGCACAGGGCCCGGCCACACACGTAAACGCCAGGATTTGTGCAGGCGTGCCTTTGAAAATTTACTTGTCAGTGTTTCTCTTTCTCTTTCTCCTTTCTCTCTGTTTCTGCCACATTTTTTCACTTGGTGGTCTGATACCCTTTCTCTTCCTCCCTTTCTTTCTTGCATCTATCACTTTCCATTTGTTTGCCTACCTCATCTCTTAACTCAATGGTTCTGTCATTCTGTGGCTACTTTCTCTCTGCTCTCTCCCTGTTTCTATGTCCTCATCTCTGTCGGTCCCCATTCCCTTCCAGTTCCCTTCGTCTAGTCAGCCCTTACCTAGAACCTGCCTCCCTGCCTTGTCTGGCTCTCCCTCTCTTCTCCTTTGCTGCCTTCCACCCTCTATGTCTGGCTCTCCCTCTTTTCCCCTTTCCTACCTCCCACCCTGTTTGTCTGGCTCTGCCTCTCCCTCTCTTCTCCTTTGCTGCCTCCCACCTTCTCTGTCTGCTCCTTTGCTGTCTTCCCATATCTCTGTCTGGCTCTCTCTCTCTTTCCCTTTGCTGCCTCCCACCCTCTCTGTCTGGCTCTGGCTCTCCCTCTCTTTTCCTTTGCTGTCTCTGATCCTCTCTGTCTTGCATTCACTCTCTTCTCCTTTGCTACCTCATACCCTCTGGGGCGGATTTTAAAAGCCCTGCTCGCGTAAATCCGCCTGGATTTACGCGAGCAGGGCCTTGCGCGCCGGCGCGCCTATTTTCCATAGGCCTGCCAGCGCGCACAGAGCCCCGGGACTCGCGTAAGTCCCGGGGTTTTTTGTCGGGGGCGTGTCGGGGGCATGTCGGGGGGCGGGGCCGATCGACGCGGCGTTTTGGGGGCGGGATGCGGCATTTCGGGGGCGGGCCTGGGGGCGTGGTTTTGGCCTGGGGCGGTCCGGGGGCGTGGCCACGCCCTCCGGAACCGCCCCCGAGTCGCGTCTCGGCGCGCCAGCGGCCCGCTGGCGTGTGCGGATTTACTTCTCCCTCCGGGAGGCGTAAATCCACGGACAAAGGTAGGGGGGGGGTTTTAGATAGGGCCGGGGGGGGTGGGTTAGGTAGAGGAAGGGAGGGGAAGGTGAGGGGAGGGCGAAAGAGAGTTCCCTCTGAGGCCGCTCCGATTTCGGAGCGGCCTCGGAGGGAACGGAGGCAGGCTGCGCGGCTCGGCGCGCGCCGGCTGCCCAAAATCGGCAGCCTTGTGCGCGCCGATCCTGGATTTTAGCAGATACGTGCGGCTACGCGCGTATCTACTAAAATCCAGCGTACTTTTGTTTGCGACTGGTGCGCCAACAAAAGTACGCAAACGCGCATTTTTTTAAAATCTACCCCTCTCTGTCTAGCTCTGGCTCTCCCTTTCTTGTCCTTTGCTGTCTCCCACCTTCTCTGTCTGCCTCTCCCTGTCTTGTCCTTTGCTGCCTCCCACCCTCTCTGTCTACCTCTTGCTCTCCCTGTCTTCAACTTTTTCTCCCACGCTCTCTGTCTGGATCTGGCTCTCTCTCTCTTCTCCTTTGCTGTCTCCCACACCCTATGTCTGTCTCTGGTTCTCCCTTCCTTCTATTTAGCTGCTTCCCACCCTCTCTGTCTTTCTCTGTCTCTGCCTCTCTTCTCCTTTGCTGCCTCCCACCCTTTCTCTCTGGCTGTGGCTCTCCCACTCATCATCTTTGCTGCCTCCCACCTTCTCTGTCTGACCCTCCTTCTCCTCTCTTTTGCTGCCTCCCATCCTCTTTGTCTGGCTGTCCCTCTCTTCTCCATTGCTGACTCCCACTAACTCTGTCTGGTGCTCCCTCCCTTTGCTGTCTCCTACCCTTTCGGTGTGGCTCTCTCTCTCCCTCTCTTCTCCTTTGCTGACTCCCACCCTTTCTGTCTGGCTCTGGCTGTCTCTCTCTTCTCCTTTGCTGCCTCTCACCCTTTCTGTCTGGCTCTGGCTGTCTCTCTCTTCTACTTTGCTGCCTCTCACCCTTTCTGTGTGGCTCTGGCTCTCCCTTTCTTCTCCTTTGCTGCTTCTCACCCTCTCTCTCTGGCTCTCCCTCTCTTCTCCTTTGCTGTCTCCCACCCTTTCTGTCTGGCTCTGGCTCTCCCTCTCCTCTCTTTTGCTGCTTCTCACCCTCTCTCTCTGGCTCTCCCTCTCTTCTCCTTTGCTGTCTCCCACCCTCTCTGTCTGTCTGTCTGTCTGTCTCTCTCTCTTCTCCTTTTTTGCCTCCCACCACTCTGTCTGGCTCTGGCTCTCCCGCTGTTCTCCATTACTGAATCCCAACATCTCTGTCTGGCTCTCCCTTTCTTCTCCTTTGCTGCCTCCCACCCTCTCTGTCTGGATCTCCCTCTCCTCTCCTTTGCTGCCTCCTATCCTCTCTGTCTGGCTCTCCCTCTCTTCTCCTTTGCTGTCTCCCACCCTCTCTGTCTGGGTCTTGCTCTCTCTCTCTTCTCCTTTGCTGTCTCCAACCCCCTCTGTCTGTCTGTCTGTCTGTCTCTCTCTCTTCTCCTTTTTTGCCTCCCACCACTCTGTCTGGCTCTGGCTCTCCTGCTGTTCCTACTGAATCCCAACATCTCTGTCTAGCTCTCCCTCTCTTCTCCTTTGTTTGGCTCTTCCTCTCTTTTCATTTCCTGTGTCCCACCCTCTCTGTCTGGCTCTCCCTCTCTTCTTCTTTGCTGCCTCCCACTCTCTCTGTCTGCATCACCCTCCTTTGCTATCTCCCACCCTCTCTGTCTGGTTCTCCTTCTCTTCTCCTTTGCTATCTCCCACCCTCTCTGACTGGCTCTGGCTCTCCCTCTCTTCTCCTTTGGAGGCTCCCACCCTGTTTCTCTGGCTCTGGCTGATCTCCTTTGCTGTCTCAGACTCTTTCTGCATGGCTCTAAGTCTCCCTGTTTTCCCTTTTGCTGCCTCCCACAGTCTCTCTGTTTGCTTCTGGCTGTCTTCTCCTGTGCTGTCTCCCACCCTCTCTGTCTGGTGCTCCCTCTCTCCTCCCTAGCTGCTTCCTACCCTCTCTGTCTCACTCTTCCACTCTTTCCTTTGCTGCCTCCCACATTCTCTGTCTGGTTCCCTCTCTTTTCCTTTGCTGCCTTCCACCCTCTCTGTCTGTCTGTCTGTCTGTCTGTCTCTTCTCCTTTGCTGCCTTCCACCTTATCTGTCTGTCTGTCTGTTTCTCTCTCTTCTCCTTTGCTGCCTTCTCCTTTGCTGCCTTCCACCCTCTCTGTCTCGCTCTCCCTCTCTTCTCCTTTGCTGCCTTCCACCCTTTCTGTCTGGCTCCCTCTTTTCCTTTGCTGCCTTCCACCCTCTCTGTCTGTCTCTCTCTTTCTTCTCCTTTGCTGCCCTCCACCCTCTCTGTCTGTCTGTCTCTTTCTTCTCCTTTGCTGCCTTCCACTTTGCTGCCTTCCACCCTCTCTGCCTCCCTCTCTTCTCCTTTGCTGTCTCCCACCCTCTCTGTCTGTCTGTCTCTTTCTTCTCCTTTGCTGCCTTCCACTTTGCTGCCTTCCACCCTCTCTGCCTCACTCTCCCTCTCTTCTCCTTTGCTGTCTCCCATCCTCTCTGTCTGGCTCACCCTCTCTTCTCCTTTGCTCCTTCCCACCTTCTCTGTCTGGCTCTGGGTCTCCCTGTCTTCTCCTTTGCTGTCTCCTACCCGTTCTATGTGGCTCTCTCTCCCTCTCTTCTCCTTTGCTGCCTCCCACCCTTTCTGAATGGCTCTGGCTCCTCCTCACCCGCCTAGCTCTTGGCATCTTAAAGTGAGACTTTGGGAATCGAGAGTTGAGATTTATGATAGGAGAGGACAGAGTGTGAAAGCAGTACCACCATCAGTTTTGGGGGAAAGAAAGAAAACATATCTTCCAACAAAAAAAGGAGTCCTTTTCAATTCAACTGCGTTGTTAGGACAACGTAAACTATCCTTTAACTGATTCGTTCCACTTCAAAGGAATTTACATTCTGTAGTGAAGACAGATCCTCGTTTTATGTATCCAGAAGGCTTTGCAGTAAGGGGACTCACATGCTTCCTCCTTCTGTTTATTTTTCGTTATTCACGGTACACTTGTATTAAATAAATAGTAAGAGCCCAGAAGCGGAGATTGTCAGCCATCAACGCGTTAAGGGGCAGCGTAGCTGGAGAAAGAGCAAGCAGAGTCCCGTCCACGCTTGGAAGGGGAAATAGAAAAATGAGTGCTACATTCTGACCTTCAGAAGCCTTCGCCCTGGGACAGCTGCTGGCTCCGCCAAAGAACCGTGAAACACACTGGGCTTAGATCACAAAGACAATGATTCCTTCTGTTTTTTTTTCTCCGTGGAGTTTTGACAACCCAAATATTCTGTCTGGAAGGGCATCTTTTCTCAGTAAGAATGACTGACTCTCTTGTAGCGCTCCTAACCCTACTCGTTAAGATTTATATGAAAATAATAACGCTTGATATTCCCCGATTGCATCAGTCTTAATTTTATTTTTTTATCTGACATGGAGCTCGTTCCTTACCAGAAGAATTAGAAGACATGAGAGTCTTTCTTTCCTGTTTAGAAAGTGAAAAACAAAATTGCCGACAGCTAGTTGAATTAGAAAGGAAGAGAGCTTCCTTTTGCAACTACAAAGGGCAACATCTGTTATGTTTCATCTAACTGGGCCTGTCCTCGATGTTACTGCTACATTCTGATGTTCACTTTGCATAATTCAGCTCTGACTATCCTGGGGCCCAATGTCTAAACTTAATTTAGAGGAGCACTGGCGTTCTAGCCAATAGACGGATTACCTCCAAGAGCAGTTTCAGATTTGGTATTTTCTAACAAGTACATTTTCAAATGGTTACATGCATCACATTTTACAACGGGCCCAGTCACATGCGTAAACCCTGGTACATGCAGAAATGCTGGCCGAGGGAAAAGGGGCAGCTCAGGGGCGTGGTCAGGGCAGGGAAGGGCGGGGCAGAAGGGGCAGGCTAGGACCGTGCCATTAGCCTCTTTCCAGGGGAAGTGCTAGCCGGCAGCCCGCTGGCGCGCACAGATTGCTTTTGCTCCGGAGGAACATTAAGTATTAAAATCAAAAAAATTAGGGATAGTTAGGGTAGGTTTAGGGGGCAGGGAGAAAAGGGGAAGATGGAGGAAAGGTAGGAGTAGGAAAGTTCCCTCCCAGTCTGCTTCTTAATTGGAACATACTGGGAGGGAACTGGGGGAGGCCTGATAGCGTCGCCATGCATTTTTTGTGGGCCACCTGCACATGCACGCACAGATTTTAAAATCTGGTGCACATGTGCGTGCGCACCTGGAACCACACACATATGGACGCATGCATGAGCACTCCTTTTAAAATCGACCCCTTTGTAATTCTAAAAAACCCTTGTTTCCTATGGAATGCCATAAAAGCTCTAAATAACTCTACTGTATTGGCTGTATGTGCCAATTTAATAAAAAATATTACAGAAGATTGTCACATCAGACAGCAGCTATTTCATTTTTTCCTGAAAACTGGATAACTATATTTGCCTTTAATTCTTGTCCAGTAAATAGAATTAAACTGTCTGCTTTCTTCTTATTTTATTTTTCACTTCTCTTTGTTAACCCTTTGGCATACAAGTTTTTCCATCAATGATATTGCAGAATTCACCCATTATTATTTCTTTGTACTTGGAAGATTATTTTCACTCCCTTTAGCACACAAAAGAAAACCATTTTGAACTGTAATGTTGCCAACTACCTCCAGATCTTCAGGACAGGTTGATCCAGTCCTGGTTTTTCCCCATTGCATGCTGAGTAATTCTGATTACCCTTTTGTATTCCCTAAGAAAAGCAAGACTATAAGTACCTGCATGCAGTGGAATAAAACCAAGACTAGATCAACCTGTCCTGAAAATCTGGAGCCAGTTGGCAACCCAACTTTGAAGACAGATCTTGGGTAGCATGGAAGGGGATCAGTGGTACTCTCAATGGAGTGGGATAGCCTATGATTTCCTTCCCAAATAATCTCTAAATGTAGGAAAAACACTTTTCAGGATGTTTCACAAAACTGATTGTGTAACCCTGTCTGTTGATAATGACCTGCTGATTTTAGCTGGGTTTTTTTTTCCTCCTGCTGGTGAGGGAACTTAGTACCAGCAACATTTTTTTCCCCTCTGCATCAGTCCCTGGGAAATGACAGGAGATGAAGGCGCTGGATTAAGGAGTAGAATAGCTCTTCTCTATTCTGTTCTATCTGCTCCAGTCTTACCCCTCCCTTCCTGATCTCTGTAAACCTCTGCCTGGGAGGGAAGGGACTGCACTAAGCAGGAAGTATAAGGCTGTTTTCTGCAGGGCAATGGTCAGTCCTAAAACTGTGAACAGGGGCAATACAGAAAAGCAACAGAACCTGGTAATGTCCATTCAATTAAACATTCTGTACCCTGGAATTTTATTTAATGTTATTGGCACTATGATCTAATTTGTATTCTGTATTCTCCTTTTAACTACTTTATGCATTACTTTGCAACACATGTAGAAATTTTGTCATGACAATAAAGGTTTCTGAATCTAAATCTTAGGAAAACACCAGTAGAGGAGGGAGCTGAGAAAGAGGAAAAGCACCAGAAGGGGAGGCAGGGGAGAGAGAAGAAAGAGCTAGAGGTGCCTCTCTCTCTTTCAACCTCCTTTCCCCACTGGTGCTTTTCTCATGCCACACAGTGGCAGAGGAGGCACCGTAGGTAAAAGCAATGCTCTCATGGGAAGTGTGAGTACGTTTCATGCTGTGACTGAACCCTGCAGCCAGTTGCAGGGAATGGGGCCACTGTGCATATGTCTGTGTCGGGCACTAGGTGGTTGCCCCGATTTCTCCTGTCCTTCCCCCTAAGGGTGGCCTTGAATCTGAGTACCAGAACCTTTGTTTGTAGAACTACCCCCCCCCCCCCCCCACACACACACACAGATTTTAGCAAGAACAGGGAGAGCAGGTTTTTGTTTTTTTTTTGCTTTCTCAATGATAGTAATATCTGTAAGCATACTAGCAAACTCTCAGATAGCTTTGGAGATATCCTTTTTCTCCCATTCATTTTGTTTGGTTTGCCAGGGAGGTAAGTGTGATGGCACCTCCATGTCCAATATATATAGGAGTCACATTGTTGAGATTTCTATATCCTATATAAAGAACAGATAGACCTTCTTAGTCAGGGCTTGTGCAAGGGTCTGTAGAACCCTAGGCAGACCAAGAATGTAACACTGCCCCCTCCCCCCCAAAAAAAAACAAAAAACCCCACCCTGAGTTTAATGTGCCCCTCTGATAGTGGTACATATATAAAAGTATGGTCCCCCTCACAGTTTTCTCTCTCTGTCTCCCCCTCCTCCCCAAACCTATCTAGTGCTCCACAACTCTCACCCCTTTCTTTTACATTTTAGAAATGGCTCCCTCGTGTATCCTGGTGGCACCCCGCTCAGTGACACCACCTGATGGCGACTGCCTAGTCCTACCTAATGGTTGCACCGACCCTGTTGTTAGTCCATGCTGGTCTGCCTTCTTGTATTAGCTTAACTCCTCCCCCAAATCTGGCTTATTTGGAACATGGTTCCTCTTTATGCCCAGGCATTAATCAGGATCTGAGGAAACAAATTCATACTCTTTCAGGCTGATGCAATACCATGCACTGGCTGCAGTGCACGGCTCAACACATGATTGGATGTGTGTTTTGGACGCGCATCCATAACCCCTGATGAAAAATGGGGGTTGGCACATCCAAAATGTGTGTCCAACTGAGCACATAGCTAATAATGCTCATCACATGTAAATTCATGTTGATGAGGCTATTAACTAGGGATGTGAATCATGTCCTCGATCGTCTTAACGATCGATTTCGGCTGGGAGGGGGAGGGAATCGTATTGTTGCCGTTTGGGGGGGTAAAATATCGTGAAAAATCGTTAAAAATCGTTAAAAAACAAAAAATCAAAAAATCGAAAAACCGGCACATTAAAACCCCCTAAAACCCACCCCCGACCCTTTAAATTAAATCCCCCACCCTCCCGAACCCCCCCCCAATAACTTAAATAACCTGCGGGTCCAGCGGCGGTCCGGAACGGCAGCGGTCCGGAACGGGCTCCTGCTCCTGAATCTTGGCGTCTTCAGCCGGCGCCATTTTCCCAAAATGGCGCCGAAAAAATGGCGGCGGCCATAGACGAAAAAGATTGGACGGCAGGAGGTCCTTCCGGACCCCCGCTGGACTTTTGGCAAGTCTCGTGGGGGTCAGGAGGCCCCCCACAAGCTGGCCAAAAGTTCCTGGAGGTCCAGCGGGGGTCAGGGAGCGATTTCCCGCCGCGAATCGTTTCGTACGGAAAATGGCGCCGGCAGGAGATCGACTGCAGGAGGTCGTTCAGCGAGGCGCCGGAACCCTCGCTGAACGACCTCCTGCAGTCGATCTGCTGCCGGCGCCATTTTCCGTACGAAAACGATTCGCGGCGGGAAATCGCTCCCTGACCCCCGCTGGACCTCCAGGAACTTTTGGCCAGCTTGTGGGGGCCTCCTGACCCCCACGAGACTTGCCAAAAAGTCCAGCGGGGGTCCGGAAGGACCTCCTGCCGTCCAATCTTTTTCGTCTATGGCCGCCGCCATTTTTCGGCGCCATTTTGGAAAATGGCGCCGGCTGAAGACGACAAGATTCAGGAGCAGGAGCCCATTCCGGACCGCTGCCGTTCCGGACCGCCGCTGGACCCGCAGGTTATTTAAGTTATTGGGGGGGGGGGTTCGGGAGGGTGGGGGATTTAATTTAAAGGGTCGGGGGTGGGTTTTAGGGGGTTTTAGTGTGCCGGCTCACGATTCTAACGATTTATAACGATAAATCGTTAGAATCTGTATTGTATTGTGTTCCATAACGGTTTAAGACGATATTAAAATTATCGGACGATAATTTTAATCGTCCTAAAACGATTCACATCCCTACTATTAACTATTTCCCCCGAATGAAAAAAAATGTGTGCCTGATGCACACATTTTTACCCTAAAAAATGAATGCCTGACCTGGAGCAGGCGTTAATTCTTGAGAAGCCCAAAATTTTACAGAAAATCAGAAAATACTGCTTTTCTGTCGTTCCTCTGACAATATTGTGGCAATATGAAGTCAGAGAAACTGAAAAAGGAGAACCCTTGAAAAAAAAAAGTGTGGCGGCAGTCAGGTAAGGAAAAGGGATGCTCAATTAATGAGTGCCCTTTTTTCTAACCCGTGGCTGTGCACAGATTAGGAAAATGGACACCTGTAAAATTGAGTGTCCGTTTTCTTAACACGCTGACTGCCACTTCTCCTGGGCGCCTGATGATGATGAGGTGCTAGGAATGCAAAATTTTCCCAGCGCCTCCTTTTTACTATGGCAGCCCATTTAAATATTAAATCAGGCACCCTGGAGAGGAGGATCAGCGCATGTTAAGAGAGCAGAGGCTCAATCATGAGCGCCCGTTTAACATATGCCGATATTGCATTGGTCTGTCTGTGAAGCTCTTGTCAAAGAGCAGGAATTAGCATTGAGATGGACAACTAATACCCTGCCCACTGCCTTTTCTATTTTATATTCCCTCCCATATAGCTTAATCCAGTCATTACAGGGATAGTCCTTATCTGGGGGCTATTTACCTGGAATCCTGCAATCCTGGAATCCTGCAAATCCTGGAATCCTGCAATCCTAGGCCATAAATTCAGATGTGTTGCCACTACATGATTACCATGACTTCCTCCCCAGAGGGCTAGGGATGCTTCTTATGTAATAGAAGAATGTGTGAGTGTGTGAGAAAGGGAGTTTGTGTGAGTGAGAGAAAGACCATGTGTGTGTGTGAGTGAGAGAGAGAGAGAGAGAGAGCATGTGTGACAGAGGTCATATGTGAGAGGGCATATGTGAGAGACAGAGCATGTGTGTGTGTGAGAGAGTGAGCATGCGTGTGTGTGTGTGTATTTACTAATTCTGATGATTTATATTCTTATTTATTCATTTAATAAATTTGTATTCCCACTGATCTACAATTCTCAGCAGATTACACCAGCACACACATACATAAAGACAAGCAATGACAAAATATCATCATATCCACATACAAAAGAAATCATCAATCCATCAACAAAAATTCTTGATGTTATTGTTTGATGTTTATGAGGAATGATAATTTATTGCTTTTCCATTATTGCACAGCATACAGAGTCTGGTTTGTTGCAGTTTTCAGTTGTTTTTGTCAGCATGTTTCCATTTATGCTTTATAGACTCTTTATTTTGTATTTGTTGAGGGTCTGTCTATGTTCTGCATATATAACAGAGGTGAGGTTTTCTGCTAGCTTGTAGATTATGTGTTGGGATCTATAATAGCCTGACTTGCTATGTTCTTAAATGGAGGTATTTTGGTGTTTTAGGGCCTGGTGTAATATTTGCATTGTTGCTTTTTCATAGGTAAGATTGTTACTGTTTGAGAGTTGGCAGTTAGTGTTGTTTTAGTAAAGGAGTTTTACTATATTGCAATTTATTTATTTATTTATTTATTTATTTATTTAATTAAAGTTTTTACTATTCCAACATTTGTTAGATACATCACATCGGTTTACATTACAACATAAACAATAGCAAAATTGCTTTACAGAAAACACAGGAATTAAAAACAATAAGTTGTGGCTACAAGGGGGAGGAGCAGGGGAGAAAGATGGGGTAAACTATATACATATACATGACACATAGATATCCACAAAATATTAGAGGCTTGCAGGTTATGGGCTGGCTATACATGTAATGGGAGGTGGGGTAAGAATATATACAAAAACACCTAGATAATTACATCTTGTACAGGTATTGGCAACTGAAGGAGGGGAGGAGGGATTAAAGAGTGGGTAATGTGTATGCTTGTAGGAATAGCCAGGTTTTTAATTTTTGTTTGAATTTTTGTGGGCTTGTTTCTTGTCGAAGATCGGGGGCAGGATATTCCATAGGGTGGGGCCTGCAATGGAGAGGGATCACTCTTTGGTAGAATTATAGTGGGTAAATTTAGGTGAGGGTGTGTTTAAGGTTGCTGAGTGTTGGGGTCGGGTTGGTCTATTGGTGTTGCGGAAGACTAAGGAGTTATTAAGCCATTTCATATTTTGGTTATGAAGGGTTTTGTGTATGATGTTGAGGGCTTTGAACTGGATGCGTTGTTGTATGGGTAGCCAATGTAGATGTTTGAGGATTGGGGTGATGTGCTCATTCCTTCTGGTGTTGGTGAGGATACGAGCGACTGCGTTCTGGAGTAATTGGAGGGAGGCAATGTGGATTTTGGGGAGGCCTAGTAAGAGAGAGTTGCAGTAGTCAATTTTCGAAAATATGGTTGCTTGGAGCACTGTTCTGAAATCATTGGTGGAGGAGGGGCTTTAGTTTTTTCAGGGTTTGTAGCTTAAAGAAACAGTCTTTCATGGTGGTGGTAATGAATTTTTTCAGGCTGAGTTGGTCATCAATGACGACGCCCAAGTTTCTAACGTGATGGGAAATTGGGATTGATGGTGGGGGGAGTGGATTTGGGTGGAGGAGTTGGGATTGTGCTGGGGTGAGATAATCATGAATTTTGTTTTTGCGGAGTTGAGGGCAAGCTTGAGGCTGGTGAGGAGGTTGTTTATGGCGGTGAGTGCAGTTTCCCAGGTTTTGATTGTATTGTGTATGGAGTCTGTTATGGGGATGACGATTTGTACGTCATCTGCGTAGATGAAGTGAGTAAGATTGAGTTCAGAAAGGAGATGGCAGAGGGGCAGTAGGTATATATTAGAGGGTGGAGGAAAGTGAAGAGCCTTGGGGGACTGCTTGGGCAAGGTTAAATGCCTTGGTTCCCTATTCTGACTTTGTATTGGCGGCCTTTTAAGTAGGAGGTGAACCATTAAAGTGGGGTACCCGATATGCCAATTTCAGAGAGGCGGTCCAGTAGGATTTTATGACTTATGGTGTCAAAAGCCGCGGATATGTCTAGTAGTGCAAGGATGTATGATTGGCCTTTGTCTAGTCCTTTGAGTAAGTGGTTGGTGAGGGAGAGGAGGAAGGTTTCTGTGTTAAAATATTTGTGGAAACCAAATTGTGATTGTTGGAGGATGTTATTGTTTTCTAAGTAGTCAGTAAGTTGTATGTTGACAACTTTTTCCAGGACTTTTGAAATGAAGGGCAGGTTGGAGATGGGACGGTAGTTGGTCAGTTCAGTGGGGTCGAGCTTAGGTTTCTTTAAGATAGGTTTAACTATTGCCTGTTTTAGTGAGGAGGGGACATGTCCTAAGGTGATGGATCGGTTTATGATGTGTGTTAATGGTTGGGCTATGGCGCTGGGAACAGAGAGGAGGAGTTTTGTGGGGATGGTGTCAGATTGGTGAGACGAGGGTTTCATTTTTTTTTTTAGGATAGATTCTATTTCGGAGGGAGCAGTATTTTCAAATGAGTTTAGAGAGGCTTGAGGGGGGAGTGTCTTGAGTGCCTTGGAATGGGCTGAGGTGTTGGGAAAGCGAGTCATGATACTTCTAATTTTGTCATGGAAGAATTAGGCTAAGTCCTGGCATTTACTCATGGATTTCTGAGGTCTAAGCCCACACCCAACTCATGTTGTAATAGACCTAAAATCATATGAGTTCAAAGTGGTTTTTGTGTGCTTTTTTGCAGGGTTTTCTAGTTGACACCACAGCAGTGCATGTAAATATAACATATATGTTGAAAGTGATATTTTTACCTCAAACAAATATTCTTTGAATGCTGTTTTTAATGTAAAATGCATAATTTTTAATGGTGTGAGGAGGGCATGACTTAGGTGGAGTGGAGAGAGGAGCGGGCACAAGGCTGAAAAATACACCTAGGGTTCATAATATCCTTACAACAGCCCTGGGAACATAAAACATAATTTATGCAGTTTTTCTGTGCACAACCTGTGAGTACAGGTTTTATGTTCTGAAGTCATATTTTATGTGCGTATCTTTTAGGAACATCACTTATTCTCCTAAATCATGTTTTGTGTGAATACCTTGTGCTCCTAACTCATGTTTGTGAGTACAACTTAGGAGCATAAAAATTGTATGCTCCTAAGGCTTCTCTGGACCTGCTACTGCCTTCAGTCACTGTGAGTAGTACACTGCAGTTCCTGTTGTATTCTCTACGTGGGAACTCTCTCCGGTGTTCCCCGCTCTGCAGACCATTGCAGTGACATCTGAAGAGGAACCCTCACCGGTTTACCCCGCTCTGTGGACCACTACTGTGACCTCCCACCGAGGGGCCCTATTGTATACCATCCCTATAGTCCCAGTGTACTTTAGTGATTGTACTTCTACCGGCACCCATGCTCCTCAGGTAGTGCCATTATTATTTGTCTACTCCAGTTCCTGGGCTGAGTCTGATGTCAGCAGCTGCGCCTCCAGGGGTCACTCTCTCTCTCATTCTACTCGCTGCTGTATCCCATCCCGCAGCCGAGACTCTGCCTCCCAATGGTGAGACTCAGTGGGGCTCCTCCCCTGGGCAGTTCCACCTCTCGCCTCGGTCAAAGGGTCCACATACTTACAAATCCTAACATCAGTCTTGATAAATAAGCATTATGGCAAGATTCAAGAAATGTACTCATCACAAACATCATCAGGTATTGTGTGTACATGCTATGAAGGAGGGCTATATATCTATCTACATTATCTATCTATCTATATTAGCATGTATGATTTTAAAATTACAGAATGTAGGCATGTAGACTAATACTACAGATAGTCATTAAGCATAAATCTGCAAGTACTGCATGTCTTTTATTATCCCTACTGACTTGAGGATCCATAGATAAATGCAGATGCCATGGATATGAGCTGTGTGTTTGAATAGATGAGAAGTGCACATGTGTAACAGTGTTTTTAAAGCATGTAGAAAGAGAGTAGAATAGAATCAAGTGTGAAAATATGAGATACTACTGAATGAATGTGTGTGAGAGAGAAGTAAAGCTGTGAATGTCAGTAAAACTTGGCTCAGATCTGGATGAGAGATAAGACATGCATATTATGTAGGCTAATGTAGGTGTTAGGGTAGGTTAAAACAATTTTTAAAAGGCGAGCACCATGATGTCTTCCAGGAATAGCAGCAATGACCCTTGAAAAGCAGATTTTGCTTGGCAAACATTTACCAGTCTTTATAAATTGAGGGAGGTTGTTAACAAAATCGTTTTAGGAGGTGCTATCAGACAGGGTACAAGAAGAGAGTTTGGTATTGTCCCTCTTTTTAAAGAATCACGATCAAACTAAATATGTCAAAATTGTTCCAATAGGAAATCATGGGAGCTGTGAAATGGTAGCAGTGTTCCATTCTGGACTTGTGCCAGCTTTAAATGGAAATAAGTGTACTCAGGTCAGAAGGCTGTTGGAGGTTAATTAAAGAAGTGCATGCATGTAGGTTTATGTGTGTACCTAGGCAGATCCATGGGCAAAATGGAGGGTGTTAATAGAGCATATGATGTGTGCTCTGAATTTCTTTTTTCAAACTATGATGATAATCTTAGAATTTTATTGAATATATCATATATATATATATATATATATATATATATATATATATATATATATATATCCTTTCATAACAAGTAGTGTTCAGTGGAAACTGAATATTTATTGCTATTTTGGCCTCCAAAAGTCTAAAAGATTTTGGTTGCTTTGAGTCTTTATACATCATACACTGAAGGTACAGCACAAACAGTGCAATTCTGGACATTAAAGTAAGAGCCTTCAAGAGAGCATTTCTGTGCCTTTTAGCTAACATTCAGGCTGATGCAATACCATGCACTGGCCGCAGCGCATGGCTCAACATGCAATTGGACACACATTTTGGATGTGCATCCATAACCCTCGATGCAAAATGGGGGTTAGCGCGTCCAAAAAGCACTTCCAACCAAGTGCGTATCTAATAGCGTCCATTACATGTAAATCCACGTTGATAAGGCTATTACCTATTTCCCCCCAATGCAAAAAAATGTGTGCCCAACACAAACATTTTTACCCTCAAAAATTAATGCCTGCCCTGGAGCAGGCATTAATTCTTGAGAAGCCCAAAAAGGTTACAGAAAAGTAGAAAATACTGCTTTTCTGTAGTTCCTCTGACTTAATATTGTGGCGATATTAAGTTGGAGGAACCAAAAAAGGCCCCCCCAACAAAAAAAAAGTGTGCCGGCGGTCAGGTTAATAAAAAGGACAATCAGTTAATGAGCATCCATTTCCTTAACCCATGGCTGTGCACAGGTTAGGAAAATGGACACTCGTAAAATTGAGTGTCCATTTTCCTAACCAGATGACAGCTACCTCTCCTGGGCACCTGCTGCCGAGGAGGTGCCAGGGGCACACAATTTCCCCTAGCACCTTCTTTTTACCGTGGCACCAGATTTAAATATAACATTAGGTGCCCCAGAGAGATGCATTGGCTCAATCATGAGCGCCCATTTTCCACGTGCCGATATTGCATCAGCCTGATTAAGTGAAAGAACAGAGCTATAAGATGAGGATGGTCTTTTGGTTGAGACTGAGAACCTGTACAATGTGAAAGATTAACATTTTACCACCCAAAACTGCAGGAGACACAATTACATTACAACAAATGCCAAAACAGGAGAATTAAGCCTTCTGTTAAAAAAATAAATAAATAGATTCAGCTATTAACAAGCACTGGAATTAGTGTACAAATCTCACTTTCCCCTTTCTTAAATCTGCGCAATCTGTATACACCCAGTTCAAAGTGGCAGAGAACTCTTTCTGCTGACAAGCAAGCGTGTATTGGCTCTGAGAAATTATTGAAGTAACTGATGACGTTGGCTTAATAAATGATTTTAGAAATGGCTGAAATATTGGAACTCGATAGAGACAGCTTTCTTCTAAAGAAGGAAATGGCACAAAGTCGAGGAGGACTGTTGAAATAGGGCACTCCACTATTGCTGGTGACAAGAGTGACTGCCTCCGCTTGCCCCGAAATAGTGCAAATTCCTAGAGCACATTCATCTTTTCATAGGCAGCGACTTGAACACAATGTAAGGGGAGATAATTCAGATCGTTTTGTAATGCAGTTGAACCTGATTTTGGACCAAAACAAAAGCGCAAAAGTGATAGGGAAACAGGAGCAAAAATAAATGTATTTTAGGTGCTACCAAAAGTATGCAAAATAGGGGAATAAATCAGTAAGTTCTCCCCTTGAAGAGGGAAACAATTTAATTCACTGAAAGACATGGTTTATAGATGGATAGATGGATAGATAGATAGATAGAAAATTGTTCTGGAAAAAGATAGCAATTATTTCAGTACTCCCAAAATATGACTAAACTCTGAAAAATGTCACTTTATTGTAATACTTATTTTGCTTTAAATCACGGTAACAACTCGTAATGTTCATGACATACTAGATAAGTACATGGGTTTCTTTACAAAGTGCACCTTAGAGGTAACAGAACTGCACTGTAATGTGACAGTTGCTATGGTGTTTGCATTGTAAAGCAGAATAAATACTTGCATTAAATCCTTTTAGCTTGATGCATAATTTCCAGCACACCCTGGGCTGCCAAAATTTTGAACCCGAAGTTGGAATTTTTTTTTTTTTTTTAATGAATTTCAGTATATGTAGGATTTACAAATTAAAACAAAAAAAAATCTATTTTGCTGTGTCTCTATGCCATCCATTTTTTCCAGCTCTTACTCATGCAGAGCTAGTACATAGTCTGCTGAGCTTCACATGTAAAAACAGGTCTTTATTGTTAGCAAAAAAAAAATAAAATGCAGAAACAAATGTTAAGGTAGGGAAAACCCCTAGAAAAACAGAGAATAATTTAGTTAATTCTGGGGAGGGGGGACAGTTTTAACTTTTTCAGGTTATAGCATGAACTTGTAACCTGCTAGTGCCTCTTGATTCTGTTCTAATATCGGAAGAAAGTGATATAGTGCTAAGGATGGATATTGGCTTTTACTGCCCCTAGGCAGTGTTGGCATCTGTGTCAGTGGCCCCTGGTGATCTTTGATATGATTATTACCCCTCCTCCAGTCCTTGAATTCAATCCCTAACCTCCACCTTGCACCAGTTATCTTGGATCCAGTTTCCTATCACTCCCCCCCCCCCCCTTCCCCACATCGGACAGGTCTCTGATCCACTTTCCACCATCTCCTACTCATTTATTTATTTATTATTTTTATATACTGACATTCGATCTGAGATAGGGATCTGACTCTGGAGGCACTATCAACAGAAGGCAAGGAGCACAGAGCCAGATTCAGCCTGCACTCACAGGCCCTACATGAGCCTTATGCGCAGGAGATGGGGCTCACGAGCGTGGACTGACTCTCTGCCTTCTTTTGTTGATCGTGCCACTGGAGTTCTGATGTTCATTGTGGGTGGTAGGGAGAGGATCAGGCATTCATGAATGGGATCAGGGGAGAGGAGAACAGATTAGAGATGGGTGTGAAACTGGCAGAGCAGGCGGGCAGAAACTATCCTGCCCCAGACTCTTGCCACAGGCCTCGGAGGACCTGCACAATGCATTGAGGTGGCAAAAAGAAATTTTATGGATAGCTGGAAAAATGTCTTATTAGTTGATGGAGATTCTGCCAACTGCATGCATGGACTTTATGGCTCAGACATAGTTTATATGAAGCAGCAGATCAATTTTTCTTCACCCCTTATTCTTGTAGAATTTCAGAATTTCCAACCCTCTTCTAGTAGCTTTAAAGTAGCGTATCTGTTTTGCACTCAGAGCAAAAAAGGAAACAGTTCCAGAAATTATGAGATCTATTTTAGTGACATTTATAACCTTCATAAGCAATTTATATACTTCCACAGAAAGGAGAAACAACTCAAGTCCTTTGGCAGATTTAGAGCCCTAGAGACAGGCTCTTTGGTGATACTCAAGGGAGTTGAGCTGCAAAGCGTTATGTAAGATTGCTGTTTGTAATTAGTCTATTGGCATTCACTTGAACTTGTTATGGGATGTAATAAGAAAGTTAGACATTAAGACAGGTCTAACATTATTCAATGGATATTCTAAGGCTATACCTTTGAGGAATGCATTTTCATTACATATTAACAAATGGCCACAAAGTAAAATGCAATACTAGCAGAAGCAATACTTTTGCTTGGTAACTTCAATGCTGTGACTAGCATGGAAATACTATTTCAGGAAATAAAAGCAGAAAATGATGGCAAATAAGGACCCGTCTAGTCTGCTTCATTTCATTCTTATAAAATACACTTAAATCTACCAACAACATGTTTGCGAATCTAAAAGATACGTGGCATGCATTTTCAACATTGTCAGATAAGTTTTGACTTATCTGACTATAAGGCGACTAATGACAAAAAAAGTCTCACAAAACTGTACTTATCCAGCAAAGTATTGATATTTAAGACTTATCTGGCTAAGTAAGATAGCCAGATAAGTAAAAGAAAAGCACCACTTAACTGGATAAGTAAGATCGCTGGATAACTAGCATTTGAATTCTTATCTGGCTAAGTAGTGCTTCCAGTAAGTGATGTACTTCTGATATGTGTATGTATTTGTGCTCCTAATTTTAATCATTCACACAAGGAAATTTAACTCGTGTATTTTCCTTAGCACTTGGCTTTTACGCGTATAAATCATCAAATTTTGAAACGCGTGAATTAATGGAATTACTAGTTCTAACAGTCCACCAGTTTGCCTAGTCTATCTCTAGATCATCAAGACCCCCCCTGGTTCTTCAGCCTGAGCTCCCCCCAGTTGACCCAGACCCCTCAGTCAGTCAGTATTTGGCTATAAAGAATTTTATTCTGATTTACACCAAATAATTAGCAGGTGTAAATGTGCGCAGGTAAAAGCCACATAGCAACTTAAAGGGTGAATTTTACAAGCATTTCTCACATTATTATCACATGTATTTGGGCCATGCATGAGCAATGTGTATTTTAAAAGCCACAAATTATGTGCATATGTGCGCATGCATGAGTAAAAGGAAAGGGGCGGAGTTACGATGCAGCAGGGGCGTTTCAGGGCAGGCCCGACAGTTACGTGTGTAAATTAATATTTTAAATCCGGCGGCTGCAGCATGCAGCGGGCTGTTAGCTGCATATATTTTATTGCTGCTCAGGATGAGGTATGAGTCTGTGGAAATCTCTTTTCAGAGTTAAAATGACGGGGCAAGGGGTGTGGGTAAATAGGGGAGTAAGCAGGCTGAAGAACCAGAAGGGTCTGAATGACCTCGAGATGGACTGGGCAAACTGGAGGACTAATTGGTAAAACTGGGAATGTCCTTCACGAGAGCATGTTTTACAGTCCACTTACCTGTGCTCATTAAAGTTGACAAAATCCTAAGGAAGATTCGTGAATTACGCTTGCTTGAATAACCACTTATAATTAGAAGCACACATATGCACAGTAGGTATATTTTAAATCGTACGCGCACAATTTTGCACATGAATGAAGAGCGTGGATCAAGGCCAGAGTTAAGGATAGCATGGGCAGCCAAAGCAGGGGTCAATACCAATGGTCAGTCCAAGGATGGTCAGTCAGGTGAAGGTCTGGTTCCAGGCGGTGGTCAGATGTGGTCAGTGATCAGGCAGAGGTCGGTTCCAGGCAGCATGCAGACGTGGTCAATGGACAAAGCAGAGGTCAGTTCCGGGCAGCGTTCAGACGTGGTCAAGTAACAGGCAGAGGTCAGTACCGAGAAGACAGTCTGAATGGTACTACTTGAATAGACGTAGGAACAGGAGGATGCTGGAACAGGAGGACGCTGGAACAGGAGACTGGAACAAGACACTGGATCAGGAAGGCAAACTAGCTATCACAAGGTGATCGACCTGATTGCCAAGGCAAGGAAGTGGGTCAGACCACTTACTTTTAAACAGTACTCAATCAGGGCATGTCACAGAGCTGGGTCCTGCCCCTGGCCCTTTAAGAGGCTGAGCGGTCCCCGCGCATGTGCGCCTAGGAGCGGGGCTGATGCCAGGAGGATGCCGAGCTCCGCTGTGAGGCCTGGTCTGGAGAGGGAGTGCAAGGGGACCGGAGACGCCGTGAGCTCGGAGTGGCTGAGGAGGGGATGTGACCAGAGCTGATAGAGGGCGTAGCGAGGTGAGCAGACCTGGCTGCGGAGCGTATGCTGTCGGGAAGCACAACACATCCCACCTATGCCCTATCTAGACCATGCCAAAAAAACAAATCCCTGGTATAATGAGAATATAAAGGAAGTCAAAAGAAATCTAAGGAAAAAAGAAAAAGAATGGAGAAAAGTGAAAACAACCGATTGCCTAACTAAATACAGAAAGCAACTAACCTACTATAAAAAAACAATTTTAAATGCAAAGAAACAGTACTATAGCACTAAAATAGAAAAATACGCAAACAACCCTCAAACCTTATTTACCATTGTAAAAAATCTAACAACTGACAAATCCATATCTCCACAAAACCTACCAGCAAATAGAAGTAATGAAATAGCCACGTTTTTCAATGACAAAATCAAGAACCTAAAAACTAAAATCCCAACTACAGCAAAGCAAAACATTAAAATGAATAAAAGAGATGTTATACCATGGACGACATTCAGTGAGACATCAGAACTAGAAATCGAATCAATGCTAAAGAATCTAAATCCAGCCCCACATCCAAATGACACAATACCAACCATAGACATAAAAAAAGTTGCAAGCACAGTATCCCTGACATTAGCTAAGATCGTGAATCTATCCTTAGAGGAAGGAACTATGCCAGAGACACTAAAAGGGGCAGTTGTAAAACCAATTTTAAAGAAAAAAGACAGTGATCCACTTAACCTAAGCAACTACAGACCAGTATCAAACCTTCCCCTAATTGCAAAATTAATTGAGAAAACCATACAAAAACAACTGGTAGAATACTTGGAGAGCAATAATATCCTGTATCCATCACAACATGGCTTTCGAAAACACTATAGCACAGAGACACTACTGCTGGCGCTAACAGATAACATCATGAGAGGCTTTGATAGTGGTAAACATTACATCCTTGTGATTCTAGACCTCTCAGCAGCCTTTGATACCGTAAATCATGAAATACTTTTAAATAGACTAGATGAAATAGGACTAAGTAACAAAACTATCAAATGGTTTAGGTCATATCTAAGCAACAGATATTTTCAAGTGCAAATCAAAGACGTTATGTCAGAAAAAATAAACCTTCAAACAGGAGTACCACAGGGTTCAGCCCTATCGGCCATACTCTTCAACATATATCTCTTACCAATATGTCACCTACTGGCTGGTCTGGGCATCACTCATTATATATACGCTGACAATTAATACTACCCATTGATGACACTATTGAAAAAACATTAAAAATAGCGAATATGTACCTAGAGATCATCTAACAATTACTAAACCAAATGGAGCTAGTAATTAATATTGAGAAAACAGAATTTATACATTTAGAACGGAAAAACACGCAGATCATTCAAAAACCAATAATACTCAACAACAACCAAAAAATAGAGTTAGCTGACAAAGTACGGAACCTAGGGGTAATAATTGACACAGAACTGAGCTTAAAACAACACATATCTTTAAAAGTAAAGGAAGGTTATGCTAAAATCATGGTGCTTAGAAGACTTAAACCTCTCCTAACAACCGCCAACTTCCAATCAGTACTACAAGCGCTGATTTTTGCAAGTACTGATTACTGTAACGCCCTCCTACTAGGCTTACCATACACTTCGTTAAGACCGCTACAAATATTGCAAAACACAGCCGCTAGAATCGTAACCGGCAAAAGCAAAAGAGATCACATCACAGAAATCCTGGCGGAATTACACTGGCTACCCATTGAACAAAGAATTCAGTACAAAACACTAAGCACCATACACAAATTAATACATAATGAAAAAGCAGATTGGCTGAACACAGCCCTTCTTGTACACGTCCCAAATAGAAACCTTAGATCAGCCAACAAGGCACTCCTCACCATTCCATCAATCAAAACAGCAAGGCTTACACAGGTAAGAGAGAGAGCATTATCCTTGGCAGGACCTGTACTTTGGAACGCCATGCCATTGGAGTTAAGACTACAAAGTAACAACAAAACCTTTAGAAAAAATTTAAAAACATGGCTCTTGAAATTGGCTTATCAGAAAGAGAAAGGTGAATAGTACCCAGGGGAAAGCAGGTACAAACAAACAGGTGAACAACAAACACATAACCAACATCAATATGTGTATGATTTTATTTAGCTTAAGTTTCATTTTTAAGCTCAGCAGTAAAAGGTAAAAGTACAATGATTAAGGTAATATCGTAGCCTAAACCAATACAAGGTGAATTGGACACTGATTTATTACACTTACCTATTCATATTATTGCAAACTATGTTACCGATCCTTAACGGCACCTATGTAACTGAAAATACTTTAGCATTATTTTTATGTGCCTTAATGTAAACTGTTGTGACGGTCCCCACCATACGACGGTATAGAAAAATGTTAAAATAAATAAATAAATAAATACTTATTTGTGTGCGTACTGGGAGATAGGCTCATACACGGGCAGCTTTTAAAATCCACTTGGCATGCACCGGCCAGACCTACACACATATCTCTTGATTTTGGTGCTTACTGGGCTTTTAAAATTCACCCCTAACTGAAAATATTATTGATATGTTAAAAAGTGTCAATTGGAGGAGCAGTTCATTAGCTAGAGGTATGCTTCTGCATACTGTGATGCAGTGCAGCACTGCCAGGGGCAGGAACAGACAAGACAACATAGGATGGCAGGTAATACCAGAGCCAGACAGCAGAGGGCGCAAGGGAGGACAAGAAAAACTACAAATCCCAGGTTCTTAGAGCCACCACCTGACCCGTGGGGAGAGCCTGAAGGTGAACAGGTGGCAGACTCAGAGAATAACGAGTCAGACACAGGTGAACCGATGGACTTAGAGGAAGAGGGCGTGCCTACATGGTAGCAATGGCCAGAAAAAGCCAACTCCGGGAGGCAGGAGGAGGAGGAGATGGAGGTAGGTTCTGGGGGAGAAGAATCCTCCTGCTCTCATATGGATACAGAGTAGCCAGAAAGGGGAGAGGTATAACTTACAGCTTAAAGGAAGTTGGGGAGAAGGGCTCTGAAGAGCCTGGTGTGTCTGGTATCTAAGTATAGACGTAGGGGATTTGAAGGGCAACTCTGCTCAAGCACCAGTTGTAAGGGAGCCGGAGTGCTTGGGGGCATGGTCATTTGTCCAGGTTTTGAGCCACCAAGAACTGGTGGAGGCGGGGGATGGGAAGGAGTAAATGTAATTTACTCCTTCCCATCCCCCGCCTTATAAAGTACTTTGAAAAACTGTCTCTCTGTGTTATCTTTGGGGATTGGGGGCTGTTTCGCCCCCAACTCCGTGCAAGAAGAACCTGGAAGCCCAGCAAACCCAGGGCCTGCTGAGACCCGAACCCAGGGAGTTAAGAGCGGCTGACGGACTCCAGGGATATCAGGGACTCACAAAAGGCCTGCACGAGAGGCAGAGGACTGGCATCCAGGGCAGAGCTGGCGGTGAGCTGTTACAATACCCATTGGCTGTTTCCTTAGTTACTTGTTTGTGTTGAGAAGGTTGCAAGGTGGTGTTTGTGGGGGGATGGCCAATGACTAGTAACAAATGTAAACAAACAAGTGATGTAATAATAGCATCAAGTTTTAGTAAGCAAAAGCATGAAATGCAAATGCATATTTTGAATTCACCAGTCCCTTTGTATTTTAGGAAAGGGGCACTAGCATTTTGGGATATGCATTAAAGATGTGAATCGGAACCGGAATCGGTTCAGATTCCGGTTCCGATTCACATGTGGGGTTTTTTTCATCGGGCCCGATCGCAGTTTTGTTTATCGGCTGCGCCCAAGCCGATAAACAAAAAACCCACCCCGACCCTTTAAAACTAATACTTTAGCTTCTCCCACCCTCCCAACTCCCCCAAAAACTTTTTACAGGTACCTGGTGGTCCAGTGGGGGGGTCCCTGGAGCGATATGTGACAGGGTATCCGTGCCATTGGCCGGACCCTGTCACATTGTAGGAGCACTGGATGGCCTGTGCCATCTTGTGCTCCTACCATGTGACAGGCAGGCCAATGACACCGGTAGCCCCTGTGACATAGTAAGGGCAAAGGCTATCGGCGCCATTTTGATTACTGGCAGCCGATGGTCCGAATGCAGGAGATCGCTCCCGGACCCCCGCTGGACCACCAGGGGCTTTTGGCAAGTCTTGGGGGACCCTCCTGACCCCCACAAGACTTGCCAAAAGTCCAGCGGAGGTCCGGGAGCAACCTCCTACACTTGGACCGTCAGCTGCCAGTATTCAAAATGGTGCCGATAGCCTTTGCCCTTACTATGTCACAGGGGCTACCGGTGCCATTGGTCAGCTCCTGTCACATGGTAGGAGCACAAGATGGCGCCGGCCGTCCCGTGCTCCTACCATGTGACAGGGTCCGGCCAATGGCACGGATACCCTGTCACATGGTAAGGGCAAAGGGCCATCGGCGCCATTTTGATTAGTGGCAGCCGACGGCCCGGGAGCGGGAGATCACTCCAGGGACCACCACTGGACCACCAGGTACCTGTAAAAAGTTTTTGGGGGATCGGGAGGGTGGGGGAAGCTAAGGGACTAGTTTTAAAGGGTCGGGGTGGGTTTAGGGGTTATTTTTGTGTGCCGTTTTTCTCGCCCTCCCCCAAAACGATAAGAGAACCCCCACGATCAATATCGTGGGGTTTTCCTATCATTTTGGGGGAGCCCCCAATTTCTGACGATTTTGAAAATATCATCTGATATTTTCAATCGTCCGAAGCCCGATTCACATCCCTAATATGCATACTTTTAATTCCCCTGGTATGTGTCTGTTTGTTTGGAAAGGGGGAGACTGGTGAGAAGGAAAGTGACTAGGATGACTGTATGGGGTGGGAGAAAGACTAATTGGAATGGAGACTGCCTCTCTTTCTCCCCCCCTGTCATCACATACAGTCAACCCAGTCACACCCCCTCTCACCAGTCACTCCCGCACACACACCAGGCTGCCTCTCTCTCACCAGTCACCATCCCAACCAGTTACTCTTCTACCTGTCACCCCATACAATCACCCCACTCATTCCCCCTCTCACCAGTCACCCTCACATACACCAGGATATCTGTCTCTCACCAGTCACCATTCCAACCTGTCTCTCTCCCGCTTATCACACCATACAATTACTCCAGTAATTTCCTCTTTTACCAGTCACCCTCACACATACCAGGCATTCTCTCTCTCATCAGTAACTATTCCAACCAGTCTCTCTTCCACCTGTCTCCCCATATAGTCACTTCCCCTCTCACCAGTCACACCCCACATACCAGGCTGCCTCTTTCTCACCAGTTATCACTTACCACTCTAGCCAATCTCCCTCCCACCTATCACCCCAGTCACTCACCCTTTTACCCTTTCACCAGTCACCCCCACACCCACCAGGGGAATTATAATTATGCATATTCCAAAATGCCAGGGCCCCTTTCCTAAAATACAAAGGTATTGGTAAATTCTAAATATGCATTTACAATACATGCTTTTGCTGACTAGAACTTGACAGTATCACTTGTTTGTTTACATTTGTTACCAAGCACTGGCCATCCCCCCACAAACACCACCTTGCAACCTTGGCAATACAAACAAGTAACTAAGGAGACAGCCAATGGGAATGCAGAATCATACCTCTAACGCTAACAAACTACTCCCCCAATTGACACTTTTTCAGTTAGTGTGCTCTAACACAAAATACTAATTTTTACAAAGTTTTATTTCTTTTTTTGTTTCACAGCCTTACCAAAACAGGATAAAATGGACAATTTTGTTGCATTTTCTAATTCACTAAAAATGACTGTACACCTCTATTCCCAATATCTGATTGGCTATGCAGTATAATTTCATGTCCTAAGCCCATAACTATTATAGGTTAATAATGCAATATTGATGTGAGTTGAGTTGCAAACTGGTTACAAAAGAAGCACATGACATACTTGCTTAAACATGATGAAGCCAATATTCAGTGCTACTTAACCAGATAAGAAGAAACTTATCTGGCTAAGTGGCAGTCTCTGAATAGTTGGCTGCAATCAGTTGTCACCACTTAGCTGGATAAGTATCCACGTTATTTGGCTAAGTAGTTAGCCAGATAATTTGTGGATAGGATGTGAGTGGATTGGGAAGGGGCTACTTATCCGGTTAACTTACCTGGAAAAGCAACAATATTCAGACTAATCCAGTTAAGTTAACCAAATAAGTTAAACCTGCTTGATAGCTAGTCTAAAGCTAGCCAGATATATTTTATCCAGCTAATTAGAACTGATTCAGGTATTTTCAGTGACATATCTGTACCACTGAATAGCCTTTCTAAGTTTGCCGGATATATCCAGCTATCTTAGGGCTAAATTCACTAAGCCACATAATATTTTATCATGAAAGGGAATCAATATAGCTGGGGGGAGGTCAGTCCTGTGATATTTTGCCCTTCCCTGATGAAACATTGAGGCAGTATCACTGCATTCTTTTATTTAATGGAAAAAGGCCACGGGACAAAAGAATGCAGCAGAGGCCTCTACAAAGTGTGATGGTGGCTCCCATTGCACGGGGCTGCCATTGCCTTAAAGAGCCCTGCAGCCCAAAATAGCACCACCTAGAATTAAGCAAAAATTCCCCAGGAGTCTTATTAGAACCCCCACTCATCCCGAGGCCACAAGTTGAGGCAGCCCTACCAAACTCCCCCCCCCAAAAAATAAATGGTAAATTTGCCATGTGGTGATGTCTCCCAGGCTACTCAGCTCCTTAGTAATCCAAACCCCCAATTAAATAGTACCCTCCTGCTTCCATTTTCCATCAGAAATATAGGCCAGTAGGGCCCTCCTCAAGCTTCCCCACACCCCAGTAGACCAAAAATACTAGTGTTGGCTAGTGGCCTCCCTGACCCTCCCCAACCTCCCCGACCTCCACACCCCAATACCTAAAAATCTGCATATCTGCAAAGGTATAGGGGGCCTGGTGTGCCTCCTAGCTCTTGACTCAGTCAGCATCATTTTCCAAAATGATGTCGACTACACCTGGACTTTGCCATATGACAAGGCAAGGTCTGGGAATCAGATCATGTCCACATTGCTTTAGTCCAGGTCCGCAAACTTTGCTATGTCATGGGTCTGGTTGGTGTCCCTTTTACCTTCATCCCATGACCATTAG
Source organism: Rhinatrema bivittatum (assembly GCF_901001135.1). NCBI lineage: Eukaryota > Metazoa > Chordata > Amphibia > Gymnophiona > Rhinatrematidae > Rhinatrema > Rhinatrema bivittatum. The sequence continues at coordinate 347,370,775 of NC_042620.1, read as the reverse complement.
GCGAACTTCGGCGGTCGCCTAGGGCGCTGAGCCATGGGGGCGCCGAAGAGCAGCCACGTGGTGCCACAAACAGAGCCTATCCCGCTCTCGGCAAACAGAAATAGAGACTGTGTGCTTCTCAGGAGAAGCACACAGTCTCTATTTCTCAGGAGAAGCACACAGTGTCGCACCCCCTCCCCCTACCTGTTTCGGTGCTGACTGTTTCTATTTCTCTTTGCCGTGAGTGGGATAGACCCCGCTTGTGTCACCACGTGGCTGCTCTTCGGCGCCCCCTACGGCTCGGCGCCCTGAGAAGCACACAGTCGGCGGTGAAACAGGTGGGGGGGGGGGGGGGGGCGGCAGCGCAAGGGTTGCCTAGGGCGCCCAATACCCTTGCACCAGCCCTGCCCATGACCCCCTTGTTCCAGAGTCTCCTTTCTGTTGAAAGAGACTAATCTCCTGTGCAATATCTCAGAGGTATTTGAATGTCTCTATCATATCTCCCCATCCTGCTTTTCCTGTTGAGTATGTTTGTTTAGATCTTTAAGTCTTTCCCCATATGCTTTATAATAAAGACCATTTTAGTAGCTACTTTCTGGACGGATGCCATCCAGTTTATAGCCTTTTGAAAGTACATTCTCCAGAACTATATACACTAGGGATGTGAATCGTGTCCTCGATCGTCTTAACGATCGATTTCAGCTGGGAGGGGGAGGGAATCGTATTGTTGCCGTTTGGGGGGGGTAAAATATCGTGAAAAATCGTGAAAAATCTAAAAATCGCAAAACCGGCACATTAAAACCCCCTAAAACCCACCCCCGACCCTTTAAATTAAATCCCCCACCCTCCCGAACCCCCCCCCAAATGACTTAAATAACCTGCGGGTCCAGCGGCGGTCCGGAACGGCAGCGGTCCGGAACGGGCTCCTGCTCCTGAATCTTGTTGTCTTCAGCCGGCGCCATTTTCCAAAATGGCGCCGAAAAATGGCGGCGGCCATAGACGAACACGATTGGACGGCAGGAGGTCCTTCCGGACCCCCGCTGGACTTTTGGCAAGTCTCGTGGGGGTCAGGAGGCCCCCCACAAGCTGGCCAAAAGTTCCTGGAGGTCCAGCGGGGGTCAGGGAGCGATTTCCCGCCGCGAATCGTTTTCGTACGGAAAATGGCGCCGGCAGGAGATCGACTGCAGGAGGTCGTTCAGCGAGGGTTCCGGCGCCTCGCTGAACAACCTCCTGCAGTCGATCTCCTGCCGGCGCCATTTTCCGTACGAAAACGATTCGCGGTGGGAAATCGCTCCCTGACCCCCGCTGGACCTCCAGGAACTTTTGGCCAGCTTGTGGGGGGCCTCCTGACCCCCACGAGACTTGCCAAAAGTCCAGCAGGGGTCCGGAAGGACCTCCTGCCGTCCAATCGTGTTCGTCTATGGCCGCCGCCATTTTTCGGCGCCATTTTGGAAAATGGCGCCGGCTGAAGACAACAAGATTCAGGAGCAGGAGCCCGTTCCGGACCGCTGCCGTTCCGGACCGCCGCTGGACCCGCAGGTTATTTAAGTCATTTGGGGGGGGTTCGGGAGGGTGGGGGATTTAATTTAAAGGGTCGGGGGTGGGTTTTAGGGGGTTTTAGTGTGCCGGCTCACGATTCTAACGATTTATAACGATAAATCGTTAGAATCTCTATTGTATTGTGTTCCATAACGGTTTAAGACGATATTAAAATTATCGGACGATAATTTTAATCATCCTAAAACGATTCACATCCCTAATATACACTAGTATTCCAAATGAGGTTTCACCAGGTACTTATGCAGAGGCAAATCACCTCCTTTCTGCTGACTTCCTTCTCCCTATGCACCCAAGCATCTTTCTGGCTCTTGCCATTATCTTATCCACCTGTTTGACTATAGTGAGATCATCAGATAGCATCACCCCCAGATCTTGCTCTTGCCTTGTGCATAGAAGAATTTCAAGAATTTTGATCTTCACATGCAACAAAACATGATATAGGGCATGATTTACTAATGATTTTTCCCCATTCTCTCTCTATAGAGAAATTAATAAATTAGACTGACAGTGATTCTAAGCAATGTTATGACTCTATTTATTAATATATTTATTTAATATACCGGAAAATAAATAAATAAATAAATAAATGATATTGTATTACTGAATATGTTATACCCTTCTAGCAGTACACCTAAATTTGGATTTTTTTTCCTTCTCTTTTACTGCTAAAAATGTGGAAAAATGAAAGAGATTGGGTTTATTGGTTTTTAAATATTGCTCTTTTTTTATTGGCTTGGACATTGTTGAACTTTGAATAAATGGAAATGTTTTATTTTCATGTAAGGGATACTCCTATCCCTTACCAATGTATTTTTTCCTTTTTGTACCAGCCCTAGGGATTTGCTATTTTAGACTGTCCCAGACAGCTTGGCCGTATAACTTATAACATACAGAAAGCAGAAGGTGTTGGAGCCAAGGAGTTCGGTGTGTTTTGGCTGTGGTCTGTTACTAGGCCCTCCCTGGTCCAGAGGTTTTTGTTGGAGGGGTTGACTTTTTGGAAGAAAGATTTTTCTTGATATTGTTTTTGAGACTTAATCCCAGTTTTGGGAGGGAGCCCCCCTGCCTGAGTGAAAGAGATGCCCTGCACCCATTTGAAGTGGGGTGGCTTTTGCATCTGTCCAGAGAACAGAAGTTTTGAAAAAAATCAGTTTTTGAAGCTTTTGGATTTTGCCTTCCAAGGTCCCAGGAGTTTTGATTATCATTGGAGAGAATGAGACCTGGCCTTTTTCCCAGAAGCCCATTTTCAGTTACCCAGGAGAATGGGTGTTAAGTTTGTCCCTACCTCATAGGGTTCTTCTGGCTCAGAGAACAACAAAGAGATAAAAGGCACTTTGAACTTTTGTGTTTTTGTGAATATTCCTTAACTTTATCTTTTGAATGGACTGTGCAGTTATTTTTGTTAAAGTAAATTGTATTAGAGCACCACCTCCAGTGTCCTGCCTGTTTTTCATCTTGAAAGAAGGTACCATTCCTGTGAGCAGGTGGACAGTGAGTATTAACTATGGGAGAGTGAAGAAACTGAAAGTGAGTTCCCTGCCTCCCTGCATGCTTTGGACCCTCCCCCCTGCCTCCCTGCATGCTTTGGACCCTCCCCCTGCTGAAAGAATCCATGCCCTGGGGTTGAAAGGACTGGTGCCGAGACCCAGGACTAAGAGTGCCCCCTGCACCAGTTCGGACTGAATACCAAAATAGAGGGCTCCATTCAAAACATAAAATCTAACTGATTCCTGGGCAAAGGCAGCATTCTAATGGAGAAAGCAAAGAGGAAGGAATTGGGTTGAAAAAGAGATGGCCAATAGTGGAAAGCAGAATTGCTTATCTGTAACAGGTGTTCTCCTAGGACAGCAGTATGTTAGTCCTCACACATGGGTGATATCATTGGATGGAGCCCCGGTCTGGAACTTTGATCTCAAAGATTCTAGAAATTTCAAATATGCCCTACTGAGCATGTGCAGCTGTAGTCATCACCCTGCTCTCAGTACACGATATAGCTAATACATGGAGAAACCAACTCCCAGAGGAAGCAGGTGGGTTTCAAGAGGACTAACATCCTGCTGTCCTCAGAGAACACCTGTTACAGAAAAGCAACTCTGTTTTCTCTAAGGACAAGAATGATGGTAGTCCTCACACAGGTAATTCCCAAGCTACAGTGCTGTGAGTGCAAGGGTGCGGTCGCTTGCTCTAGAGGGATGTGAGCCCTTGGGCCACGGCATGGCTCAGGGAGGAGCCCCAAGGCACACACCTTGGGAGGCGAGAGTGTCCAAGCACAGGCTGGAGCTGGAACAAGGCGGGACCAGGAACAAGACGTGGGACATTAGAGGAACTAGAACAAGGCAGGCTCAGACCTCCACTGGACCTACACGCACAGGTGAGACCCAGCAACGCAATGCTGGTCTCAAGAGTAGCCCTCCGACCCCTCGGTAGCCCTTCCGAACCTGCTGCTTGGGAACGATGAGTGCGTGAGGCCAGACGGAGACTGAGGGTAGGAATATGATGAGACATGGAACCGAGGAACTTGGGAGACTCAGACGAGGACTCGAGGAACTTGAAAGATGAGGACTCGAGGAACATGGAAGACTCAGACAAGGATTCAGGATTCAGGCACTAGTACAGGGTGAGTACTGCACTGCAGAGTGCCCTACACAGCTGCCCGTGGCTGAAGTGGAGCAGGCTCTGGCTTGGGTCTAGGGCATGGACGGAAGCAGGAACAAGGAACTCTGAAGACCGGGAACAGGATTCAAGGATTCAAGATTCAGGATTCAAGTCTCAAGATTCAGGATTCAGGAACAGACCTTGGCATTAAAAGCAAGGGCCTTCCGGAGACTTGTGCTGCAATCATGAAGACAGGTCTTGTGCCACAAAGCACCCTGTACAGCCCCCCCATGGGCTGGTCACAGTCCACGATGGTGGCACACCAGGAAAGGTAGACGAGAAGGAAACCTGGAAGCAGGATGAAGAGCCAGAAGCGGGAACATCAGGACCAGGACTGGAACACGGAACATCAGGAACATGGAACATCGGGAACATGGAACAGGTGACGAAGGAGAGCCTATGAGGAACAAGACCAGGAACATCCAACGAAGAGCCATCTAAACATTCGGAGATCACGGAGGACCTTGACCAGAGAGAGACCACACTCAACTGTGAAGATCCGATGCAAAGGCCCCGAGGAATGGAAGCTGAGCCCTTTTATTGGGCTGGTGAAGGAACTGGCTGATGACATCATCTGATGGGGCTTCAGGGCTTTTCTCGCCGCTGGCCCTTTAAATATTGAACAGAGGCACGCGTGCGTGCCTATACAGGGCCCGGGACAGACAGTAGTGGTGTCAGCAGTATTCCTGCCGCGAAGTGAAGCACACTGGTGGCAACATCAGGGCCGCGAAGAGAGGACCAATGGTGGTGGCTACCCAGCCGCAAGGAGATGGAGACAGTGGCTTCCTCTGCTGCACAGGGACGGTCCTGGCAGCAGCTCCTGCCACGAGAATGAGGAGACAGCAACGGCCCTTCCTTCCGCGTTGTTGCACTCGTCTGTTGCAGACGGCTGTGACCTCTCATGCTCACCTCTTTTTTCCCTGCATCATCAATCATTGGAAGAGTGGCAACCTCCGCCAACCAACACTGACCTCCCCGGCATCCCCAGGATGGCATGGGCGCTGCCGACCTCCATCTTACTTCCAGAATTACCTAGGCACACCCGCATGCACAGGGCCTCCTTTTGTCTACGTCATGGCGGGCGTCCCCTCCCAATGACGTCAATCCGCTGGTATACTTAATCTGACCTGCCCACTGCTAAGACGAGCTAGCAAAGAGTTCTCTCATTGTTAAATCCGCTCCACATTGTGATCTTCAGTTCCAGTATCTACTCGTGGCATTGGGACGCTCTGGGTACCCGCTCCATGGGGGCCCTTTCGCGTCTCGACTATCCACTCCTCAGAGGGCCTTCCTGCCTTGGACTTCACCTAACCCGATCCTCGGGTTCTGCTCCTGGAACTTCCTTCTGTGAGAACCTACTTCAGCTTCCTATGCTGTCTACATTGCTGGGATTCCACGTTGTACCTCAATCCTCGTGCGACTACCGTTCCTCAGCATACCTCTTCTACCTATACTGAGCTACAGGGTATCGTACCTCTACTCAAGACCCTCTACCTGGTTCCTGTATCTTGAGACCTCTGCTACTTCATCTACTGAACAGCTATCCTCAGCATACCCTGCGCTGCGGGACACTACCAGATCTGCTCTCAGAGATATCTCCACCAGGGTTCCTTCTGTGAGTACTTACTTCAGCTTCCTACCCTGTCTACATTGCTGGGATTCTACGTATACCCCGTTCCTCGGGCCACTACCGTTCGTCAGCATACCTGCCTATCTTGAGCTACAGGGTATCGTACCTCTACTGAAGACCCTCTACCTGGTTCCTGTATCTTCAGAACTCTGCTACTTCATCTACTGAACAGCTATCCTCAGCATACCCTGCGCTGCGGGCCACTACCAGATCTGCTCTCAGAGATATCTCCACCAGTCTACAGGAATCTCCTGGTGTAATCCGCAGTGCGGGCCACTACCGGACCTTCGCATCTACAATACTACCCGGAGTATATCCTGCTCAAGAACTGTCTATTGCATTTCCCGCTCCTTGGGTTATGCATTCTCTTTTCTCCTTAATAAAAACTCTTTACAGTTGTGTTCTATGTCGAGAGACCACGTCCACTCATGGTGAGGTCCACAGGGCTCCTCCCTCTGGGCGCAGACATCGCTAATCTCGGCCCAGGGTTCACAATTTCCAACAAAGTCATAACACGCGTACAGCGGCAGCGGGCCACGAGGGAGCTGCAGCAAGCAGCGGAAGTCCGGGGCAGCATAGGCTGCATTAAGCAGGGGACCGTAGGCGTTGGTCCAGATGCTGTCCGGGACGGTGAGTGAGGCTGCTCGCAGTTGGGGCCCACGAGCAGTGAAGCGCAACAGCACCCCCCTCTTCAATGCCCCCCTCTTTAGCCTCTTTTCTTTGGCTGAAGAGAAGAAAGCATATCTTATATACCAGCGGGGGAACTTAGGGGCCAAACACAGGATCTCAAGATGCTTGGAAGGAGCTAAAACGATGAAGCGTAAAAACATACTGAAGACATGACGAAGACAGTAAAACTTGATGAGAAATGACCCAGATTGAACTGAAGGTACAAGTACAGTAGTAGCATCTTGAAGAGTCGGTTCAATTCTTAAGCTTCATTTGGTTGTAATCGAAGTATGGCACATCAAAGTTGATCCTAGTTAGATAGTTAGAGCACCAAGCTTAATCTTGTAGCTGGAAGTATTGACATGAGTAAATTAGATTGTTAGCTGGCAGTGGCGTAGCCAGAATTGATTTTTTGGGTGGACACAAGGTTAACATGGGTAGGCTGTAGGCATGCATGTCTACTAGTTGTTTTTTTTACTGATAAATAATGCCATATACTGCACCCTAGAATGGCTTTCTAAGTAATTTGCAACAGCCATTATGCATCCTGTATGAAACTTTAAAATAATTTACTTCAATTATTTCTAGCACTTACCAGCATTAAAAATTCCTTATTAATCAGAATTTATTTTATATTTATTGCAGTTGATAAATGCACAAGTATAGAAAACAATCAGATCCAATCATGTAATAAAACAAAAATTAATGTATTCTTTCATGAACCATCTTTGCAGAAACCCAGAAATCTTCATAAATACAATAAAAATATAATTAATCATCAGAACAGGTGCAGCACAGAGCTAGGGCAATTCACATTGCAACTAACATGAAAAAAAATTCAAATTCTGGTGTCACCTCAGCAAAAAATAACCCTCCACTGCTATTTTGTGAAGTAACACAAACTCTTGCAAAGAAAGAGGCATCTAGAACCTTGCCATACAATCACAGCACTGACTCAGGATTCAAATAACAGCAACCTTATGAAAAAGCAGCAATGCAAATACTACACCAAAATACTACATCAAAAAAGATATAATTGCGATGGAGAAGGTACAGAGAAGGGCTACCAAAATAAGGGGAATGGAACAACTCCCCTATGAGGAAAGACTAAAGAGGTTAGGACTTTTCAGCTTGGAGAAGAGACGACTGAGGGGGGATATGATGGAGGTGTTTAAAATCATGAAAGGTCTAGAACGGGTAGATGTGAATCGGTTATTTACTCTTTCGGATAGTAGAAAGACTAGGGGGCACTCCATGAAGTTAGCATGGGGCACATTTAAAACTAATCGGAGAAAGTTCTTTTTTACTCAACGCACAATTAAACTCTGGAATTTGTTGCCAGAGGATGTGGTTAGTGCAGTTAGTATAGCTGTGTTTAAAAAAGGATTGGATAAGTTCTTGAAGGAGAAGTCCATTACCTGTTATTAAGTTCACTGAGGGGTGGATTTTAAAACCCCTGCGCGCCGGCGCGCGCGTAAGTCCCGGGGCTTCCTGTCGGGGGCGTGTCGGGGGACGTGTCGGGATGACGCGGCGTTTAGGGGGCGGGGCGTTTCGGGGGTGGCAATGTGGGCGTGGTTTCGGCCCGGGGGTGTTCCGGGGGCGTGGCCGCGGCCTCCGGAACAGCCCCCGGGACCGGACCACGGAGCGGGGCAGCCGGCCGACGTGCGCAAAGTTACGCCTGCTTTCAGCAGGCGTAACTTTGCCAACAAAGGTAAGGGGGGGTTTAGATAGGGGGGGGGGGGGTGGGTTAGGTAGGGGAAGGGAGGGGAAGGTGGGGGGAGGGCGAAGGAAAGTTCCCTCCGAGGCCGCTCCGAAATCGGAGCGGCCTCGGAGGGAACAGGCAGCGCACGCTGGGCTCGGCGCGTGCAGGTTGCACAAATGTGCACCCCCTTGCGCGCGCCGACCCCGGATTTTATAAGCTACGCGAGGCTACGCGCGTATCTTATAAAATCCAGCGTACTTTTGTTCGCGCCTGCTGCGCGAACAAAAGTACACGCTCGCGCAAGTATTTAAAATCTGCCCCTTAGAGAATAGCCACTGCCATTAGCAATGGTAACATGGAATAGACTTAGTTTTTGGGTACCTGCCAGGTTCTTATGGCCTGGATTGGCCACTGTTGGAAACAGGATGCTGGGCTTGATGGACCCTTGGTCTGACCCAGTATGGCATTTTCTTATGTTCTTACACCAGGCCCTAGAACATTAATACATCACCTACGGGAATAACAGAACAAGCTGGACTACTACTGTTGCGGTCTCTACCGCTTCCCTCCACCTACGACTCAAACCTGCCTACCTCCGCCTTAGCAATCGCCGTGTTCCACCCTCTCTGGACCCCGGGGGCTTCTCTCACTCCACGTGGCGGCCGCCATTACGTGCCTGCTTCTCGTCAGTCTCGCGTGCGCGCGAGGACGCCCGTCTTGAGCGCTCAACTTCCGGAAGCCTGGCCCCACCCGTGCTGCTGACGTCATGCCCAAGCCCCGATATAACCGGCGCTCAAGCTCTCTCTCATCGCCTTGCAACGAGGTTCACAACTCCATAGTTGTTCTTAGTTGCGTTCCTGGTGATCTCCTCGGTTCCTGCTTTTGACTCCGGTCTGCTTCCGACTCCGCTTCAGCCTGCTGCCTGCCTTTGACTCCGGTTTGCCTCTGACTCCGCTTCTGCCTGCTGCCTGCCTTTGACTCCGGTTTGCCTCTGACTCTGCTTCTGCCTGCTGCCTGCCTCTGACTCCGGTTTGCCTCTGTCTCCGCTTCAGCCTGCAGCCAGCCTCTGACCCCGGTCTGCTTCCGCTTCAGTCTACAACCTGCTTCAGCCTCCGGTTTGCTACCGACTCCGCTTCAGCCTACAGTCTGCTTCAGCCTCCGGTTTGCTACCGACTCCGCTTCAGCCTACAGTCTGCTTCAGCCTCCGGTTTGCTACCGACTCCGCTTCAGCCTACAGCTTGCTTCAGCCTCCGGTTTGCTACCGACCCCGCTTCAGTCTACAACCTGCTTCAGCCTCTGGTTTGCTACAGACTCCGCTGCCACCCACTGCCCTGTCTTCAGCCGGCCCTCGGCCCTGTACAGCCGGTCCCTTGCTTCCCGGGTACCTTGGACTTCCACTCCCACCTGTTTGCTCTGGTCCCGGTCTAGCCTTTCTCAGTCCCTGGACTTTCTGCCTGTATTTCCAAGTCCCAAGGTTCCAGTGCCCTACGGGCTCCTCCCGGGGGGCTCCTGGTTCCCGGGTGAACACCTCCAGCCTGTGGCTCCGCCTCCCGGCCTACCCTGTCACTCTAGGTAGGCCGGCCCAAGGATCCACTATCTCGCCAGCAGTGTTCGACTGCGACAGTAACAACCACTACAGAGAAACTACACACTAGTAGAAATACTGCATTTCTGTCACACACAGGCAAAACTGAGACCGACCCTTACCTAATATATTTATGGTTTTTTTATATATAGAAATAAGAGACTATAAATTTTATATATAGAAATATATAAGAGACTATAAATTTTATATATAGAAATAAGAGACTATAAATTAGAAATATATAAGAGACTATAAACTAGAAGAGACTATAAATTAGAAATATATAAGAGACTATAAATTTTATATATAGAAATAAGAGACTATAAATTAGAAACAGAAACATGCAGATAAAACCAAAATAGAAAGCCTGAGAAACTAAAATTTCTGAACAGTGGAATACTTAAGAAAGAGCAAAATACAAAAATATAAGAAATACACATTCCCAAAGAAGACATATTTAAATTGCTCATAATAATAAGGCTAAAGTACAACAGATTATCAACAAAACACAAATCACAGTGAATTACGTTTTTTTGTATCATTGTAGACCTCATACATAGGCGTAGATGTGAATGCTATTCAGCATAACGTTTTACACCAGTAGTATAATCATGGGTCAGAAATGAATTTTATATGCTTAGTGAGTCCAAAGTGAAAAGAATTCAAAGTTGATGTAGCATGACATTTCTCATTGTATTCATTGTTGCAGAATTTCTTAATGTATCATAGTAATGACAACATTCAATTTCTTAAGATAATGTAGGACTGTGAGGAAACGCATTACTTCCATGTTGGTGAAAATGCCACGAAAATCATCTCACATACATTCGGCTCCTTGATGAAGGCAGACGCCGAAACACGGTCCATGTCGGGCTAGTACACCTCGAGCCTTGTAACATATTTAACTCTCAGGCGTTTCTTCACATGCAAAAGAAGCTAAGTAGCTACATTATCTTAAGAAATTGAATGTTGTCAATACTATGATGAGTTAAGAAATTCTGCAACAATGAATACAATGGGAAATGTCATGCTACATCAACTTTGAATTCTTTTCACTTTGGACTCACTAAGCATATACAATTGTTTTCTGACCCATGATTATACTACTGGTGTAAAACGTTATGCAGAATAGCATTCACATCTACGCCTAAGTATGAGGTCTTCTTAATGATACAAACATAATTCACGGTGATTTGTGGTACTTTAGCCTTCTTATTATTACGATTTTATACACGGCTACTACTTGTCCATAAATTTTGAGAGAACATAAGAACATAAGAAAATGCCATACTGGGTCAGACCAAGGGTCCATCAAGCCCAGCATCCTGTTTCCAACAGTGGCCAATCCAGGCCATAAGAACCTGGCAAGTACCCAAAAACTAAGTCTATTCCATGTTACCATTGCTAATGGCAGTGGCTATTCTCTAAGTGAACTTAATAGCAGGTAATGGACTTCTCCTCCAAGAACGTATCCAATCCTTTTTTAAACACCGCTATACTAACTGCACTAACCACATCCTCTGGCAACAAATTCCAGAGATTAATTGTGCGTTGAGTAAAAAAGAACTTTCTCCGATTAGTTTTAAATGTGCCCCAAGCTAACTTCATGGAGTGCCCCCTAGTCTTTCTACTATCCGAAAGAGTAAATAACCGATTCACATCTACCCGTTCTAGACCTCTCATAATTTTAAACATCTGAGTGTGTGTGTGTGAGCTTGAATGTGTACATGCATGGGTGAGAATGGAAGCGGTTGTGTTGCTTATATTTAAATTGCTAACATCTCAAAATATATATATATTTTTTTGCCTTTGTTGTCTGATCTTTTTATTTTTCTAATTAGTTGGTCCTGGTCTCTTTTTCCCATTTTTTCCCTTGTCGCTCATTTCCTAATTCCTTTTCATTGTCTTTCTTCTATTACTGTCTTCTTCCCTTCCATACACACACTAGAGATGTGAATCGTGTGCCAGATTGTCTTAACGATCAGATTCGGCTGGGGGGTGGGGGGGGGGGGAAATCTGATCGTTAAGATATGTGAATTGGAATCGTTTCCGATTCCAATTCACATCGCTAATTTTTTTTTTAGGGAGGCCCGCACCGCTAAAAAAAAACAAACCCACCCGACCCTTTAAATCGACCCCCCCTCCTGACCCCCCCTAAAACCTTTTTTTACATTACCTGGTGGTCCAGGGGGGCCTCGGGGGGCCTTGGGGAGAGATCCAGGGGGGCCTCGGGGAGAGGAGAGATCCAGGGGGGCCTCGGGGAAAGATTTCCCGTTTCCAGGCATCAGCTGTTCTAAAAAAAAAATGGCGCCGATGCCCCTTTGCCCTTACCATGTGACAGGGGCCGGCCAATGGCACGGATACACACACAGAAGATACAAGGCACAGCTTCTAATCAAAAAGGTCAGTTACAGGAGGTAACTTTAAAGACTGCTGTACAACTGGCGGCTCCTATCCGCTTTTCCAGAGAAATCCAGAAGACCTGGGGCTTTCTGCACCAGTGCTGCATGCATTTTACCTTACAGCCAACTTTATTTCCCACGGCTCTTTCAAAGACCACCTACATCCTGTCATACTTGGATGGAAGAGCCCTGTCGTGGGCATCTATCTTGTGGGAATGCAAGGACCCTATCTTGCAGGACATAGAAGGATTTATGGACTTGTTTACATCTGTCTTTGATGACCCTGTTCATAATTCTGTTGCCGGTTTTGCTTTGGTGGACTTGAAGCAAGGCAACAGATCACTGGCTGAATTTGCCATAGAATTCAAGACTCTTGCAGCGGAACTACGCTGGGACCCCAATTGTTTCAAGACTCTCTTCTGCAGAGGCCTGGATACCCGCTTGAAGGACGAGCTGGCCGCTCGCCAGACACCTGACTCGCTGGATGAATTAATAGCCTTGTCTATTTGGATTGATCACCGGCTCTGAGACAAGGTGAAGGAACTCCGGCCTAAGGTGTTACCTGGGTTGAAACAGGCTGGTACTACTACTGCACCTCGGATGGTTCCAGTAACTGCTGCTGCCAATAAAGATGAACCAATGCAACTTGGTCGTGGACACTTGACCTCCAAGGAGAGAAGATTTTGGAAGAAAAGAGGCCTGTGCATGTATTGTGGTTAGCCCAGCCATGATGTCTCTGCATGCCTTATTCGTCCGGGAAATGGACGAGCCTAAGTCCCGCGGGAGGACTGTTCTTGGGCCATACTGCGTTTTCTCCTCCCACCTCTCTCCCAGTCTCCGAGATCTGCGAACCGGCTACAGTTCAGACTCCTGCCCTGCTGGACTCAGGGGCAGGAGTTAACTTTATTCTCAGACATCTGGTGGAAGACCTGAGGAGTTCCTTTGTCAAACAAGAAGATCCTTTACTGCATCACAACTTGAAGTGGGCTTTGGACGTTCCTTTATATCGCCACTTCTCCTGAAGATCTCAGTGATTGCATCACAATTTAAAGTGGACTTTGAATGTTCCTTTACTTCGCCACTTCTCCTGAAGATCTTACTGACGTCCATGGCAGTTCATCTCATGGCTGCTGATATTCATAGCACCTTCTATGTTCACCTTGGCTCAAAGGCGTTCAACTTTAACCGTCTTCATGGATTACAAGAACTTTGTGTATCTTCGCTTCGCACACCGATCTGGAGATCGAGATACCAGAGCAAATGTGCTGTCATGCTCGTTCACTCAGAAGATGTGCCTGATGGACCACAGCACATTATAGATCCGAAGAAGATACATCTATACGCATTCACGGATTACAAAATTAGAGATATCTATCACCTTCCATCCATTCGGAGGATGTGTCTGATGAGCCACAGCACATAATTTATCCGAAGAAGATATCTCTGGCAACCAGCTAGTCTGTTCCGCTGGTAATGCCATCATCTTTAGAAGTGGATTTCGGACGTACACCAACATCACCGCTTCCGCTGAAGCCTCAGTGACATCCATAGCAGCTACTTATTTCTGCTGAATTCTACTTCATCTCTCATCCAGCAACTCTACTGGAGAGTCATCTTTAGAAGTGGATTTTGGACGTACATCAACATCACCGCTTCCGCCAAAGCCTCAGTGATGTCCATAGCAGCTACTTATTTCTGCTGAATTCTGCTTCATCTCTTATCCAGCAAAGTTACTGGAGAGTCATCTTAGAAGTGGATTTCGGACGTACATCAACATCAACATCACCACTTCCACTGAAACCTTCAGTGACGTCCACAGCAGCTCTATCCATTACTGCTGATATCATCAATAACACTCTGCAAGATTCTTCCATATCTCAAGATCCATCTGTCATCGTTGCAGAAGACAAATTAGAAATCAAGATCAAAGAGATTCTGGATGTTCTTAACAGAGGCAAGACTTTTGAACACCTTCTGATTAGGGAAGGCTTCGGCCTTGATTTAATCACTTGGGAGCCTCAGACCAATATCTTGGACAAAGAGATGCTTCATCAGTTCCACCTCTCGCATCCTTTCAAACCTAAGCCTGGTACCCGAAGAGGAGATCGCCCTTTGAAGGGGGTACTGTTGCGTCCGTCGCTGCTCGACGCCCTCACTCCGCCCTCTTTACCTCTATGGTGACTCCCTCCGGGTCTGATGGACAGCTGGCTATCACGGCGTCTCAATGCCGTCTCCCTCCGGCGTCCCCGGACCGGCTCAACGCTGCAACTCCGCCATCTTGTGCTGATGCCTAGGGCACGCGCGCACACGCGTCCTGACTCTTGTGCCGGCAAGGGCGCGAACCTCGGGGGCGTCCCCCTGAGATGACGTCATCTGCTTCCAATATTTAAAGGTCTTTGAAAATGCTAACAAACCGAGTTAGCAAGGATACGAACAAGGATACGAATAAGGATCGCAAGGGATTCATTCCAAGCTACTCTGCCTCCTTGGACTTACAAGAGGAACCCGCTCCTCGGGGGCCTCACTCTTTTCTTTATTTTCAGATTACAGATAGGAAATGGTACTCACTCCTCGAGGGTCTGGAAGCTATGACTGCTACAAACAACTGTGAGTTACCATCGCTCTCTCAGATCTTTCCCTGGAACCAGGTACTCGAACCTCGAGGGCCTAATCCTTTCCAGCTCCTGAGCTTACTTGAGACCTTACGTGAGTTTTGTCATCTGTTCAATTCATGAACTCTGCCTACTCTGCCTACTCACTTTCTACAGTTTCTCAACAGCTCAGCCATCCTGGGATCGTTGTTCCAATTCCTGAGGAACTATAGCCCTGCTGGGCATATCAGCTCACTACTGCCACCTCTGGTGGTTTCTAATAACCTGTTTAATAAAAGAACTAATGTGTGTCTGTCTCCGTACTCCAGCCTAGCCGGTTGTCCCTCTCAGGGTATCCTCCCAAGAGCGTGGTCATCTGCCATCGGCCCAGGGATCCACCCACAACTATATCAGATTCATTACAGATTGCTACTCCTTATCAAGACGATATCTGAGACTACAAGATCACTGACTCCTCCCTCTCCAGGAGCCCGCTACACAGAGCTTTCTCTACAGATTGCTCCTCCTATCTGATTGCTCCTCCCATCAAGCATCTTCTCAATACAGATTAGGGATGTGAATCGTTTTTTTTGATGATTTAAAAAAATCGTCGATATTTTTTTAAATCGTCAAAAATCGTTAGAGTGCGCGATACAATACAAATTCCCCCGATTTATCGTCAAAAATCGTTAAATCGGGCACGGGAATTATTTGGGGGGAGGGTGGGAAAACCGGCACACCAAAACAACCCCTAAACCCACCCAACCCTTTAAACTGACCCCCTTAGCCTCCCCCACCCTCCCGAGCCCCCAAAACCTTTTAAAATTACCTGGTGGTCTAGGGGCGGCACGGGGAGCGATCTCCCGCTCTCGGGCCATCGGCTGCCACTCATAAAGATGGCGCCGATGGCCTTTTGCCCTTACCATGTGACAGGGTATCTGTGCCATTGGCCGGCCCCTGTTACATGGTAGGAGCACTGGATGACCGGCGCCAACTATGGCGCGGGCCATCCAGTGTCAAGATGGACATCCAGGAGTTCCACACCTTGGCACTGGTGGGCTCCGGGGCTGGTGGGAACTTAATTTTGAAGCAACTCACAGAACATCTGCAGATTCCCACCATCTGTTCTCCAGTGCCCTTACTACTCTCATCGATCCATGGGGAACCTCTCCCTGGTGAGGTTACCCACACCACAACTCCCATTCAGCTACTCACCGGCACCTTGCATATATTGGACAAGGCCATCCATCCTGTTGTATTGGGACTGCCCTACACATTTCGATTGGGCCACCCCGCTCGTTGGGGCCTAGCTTGCTATAAGAACTGCTTGGCCTTCCGCCACGTTATGCATCTTTTTTCGATGTGTTCGCAAAGAAGGCTGCAGACACTTTACCTCCTCACTGCTCCTATGACTGCGTGATAAATTTACTGCCTAACACAGAGCCTTCTCTGTGTTAGGCAGTAAAGGCAGAGACAAGGCAGAGAAAAGATGGACAGCCTTGTCTCTGCCTTGTCTCTGCCAGAGACAAGGCAGAGAAAAGTTCAGAGATAAGTGGCAGTGGGTAATGATCCTTGAGAGTAATTTCGTTTAGGCCTCGGTAATCGATGCAGGGACGGAGGGAGCCATCTTTTTTCCCTACGAAGAAAAGCCTGCTCCTGCAGGAGACTTGGAGGGCCAGATGAATCCTTTGGCCAGGTTCTCACGAATGTATTCTGACATGGCTTGGGTCTTCGTCTGCGAGAGGGGGTAGGTCCTACCCCGAGAAGGCTCTGTGTTAGGCAGTAAATTTATCACGCAGTCATAGGAGCAGTGAGGAGGTAAAGTGTCTGCAGCCTTCTTTGCGAACACATCGAAAAAAGATGCATAACGTGGCGGAAGGCCAAGCAGTTCTTATAGCAAGCTAGGCCCCAACGAGCGGGGTGGCCCAATCGAAATGTGTAGGGCAGTCCCAATACAACAGGATGGATGGCCTTGTCCAATATATGCAAGGTGCCGGTGAGTAGCTGAATGGGAGTTGTGGTGTGGGTAACCTCACCAGGGAGAGGTTCCCTATGGATCGATGAGAGTAGTAAGGGCACTGGAGAACAGATGGTGGGAATCTGCAGATGTTCTGTGAGTTGCTTCAAAATTAAGTTCCCACCAGCCCCGGAGCCCACCAGTGCCAAGGTGTGGAACTCCTGGTTGTCCATCTTGATGGACACAGGAACAGTCAGTGGTGGAGATGGTGAAGTCAGGCCTAGGAGTAATCCTCCAGCAGAACCTAGGCCCGGGAGTTTCCTGGACAGACTGTACAGGAGGCAATGGCATGTCCGGGTTGGCTGTAGTACAGACAGAGGCTGGATTGCTGTCGACGGCATTGTTCCTTAGATGAAAGTCTACTCCTACCCATCTGTATGGGTTCCTCCTCTGATGAATTCTGTGGTGTATTCACTCTAGGGGAAGAAGAACGCTGATCTCAGAACGGGCCTGGTGCTGACTTCTGGGATGCTCTGGATTCTTGAGAGCGTTCTTGTAGTCAGCGGTCGATACGCCCAGTGAGGTCAATCAAGGAATCCAAGGAGGAGGGCAATTCATGAGCCGCCAGCTCATCTTTAATTCGAGGACTCAAACCGTCGAGAAAGATGGAACATAGACAATCAGAGTCCCAATGTAATTCAGAGGAGAGGGTTCAAAATTCAATAACGTAGTCCGATAAAGGGTGAGAGCCTTGTTGGAGATGAAGAAGAGATGACCCGGAAACGGCTTGTTGGCCAGGGTCTTTGAAGATGGACCAAACAGGGCCAAGAACCCTGAAAGGTCTTGAACGACTGGGTCTGCTCGTTCCCAGAGAGGTGACGCCCAGGCCAAGGCCTTACCATTGGTGATCACATCTGAGAAGTAAGCTGGTTACAGGCAGAAGTGCATATTGCATTGATTCAAGAAACCCCTGCACATGAGAGGGTTCCCTGAAAAGCACGGGGATGCCGGCAAGGCACAGTCAGTCAAGGAGATGGCATAGAGGTGGAGGTATTGAGCTTGATAGACATTGTAGTGGCAGGCACAGTAGTGTCTAGACGAGACCTCAGGTTGTCTATGGCAGCTGCCAGAGACTCCAAGAATTTTTGCTGTTCGCTGATCCTTTGTGCCAGGCCAGGAATGGCCTGGAGGGCCGAGACCTCTGCCGGGTCCATGGACTTGGCAATCTGTTATGATTTGTGGGTATGTGGACGCTTGGCCCGAGGTGAGAGTTGTTACTACCTGTGGGGAGGAGCCCCACAGGTCCACACCGTCAGGAGGTGAGGACAGGCACAGCAGGGAGCTCTGGATAAGGCTGTGAAGAGATTCCAAGGAGCCAGGCAGAATTCCCCAGTAGGTAGACAGGCTGGAGACAATACCTGGGCAGAGACCTCCGAGGGGGAAGCACTAGGCAGGCCGTAGAGTGGGAGGCATGAGACTGGCCGTGCAGGAGGTATTCCGAAGAGGCAACTCTGAGGGGCGGAGCTGCGCAGCGAAGGAGGTGCTGATGTAATAATGTAGGCCAACCTGCAGAGCAGGGAAGCCTGAATCAGGTCTCCAGTGACGACGTATGCTCAACCCCACGGAACGGGAAGCACTAACAGTCTCTATATAGCACGGAAGCACTGCCCTGAGGAGCGGGGCGTTGCGTCAGAGGTGGACACTTGGGCCGAGGTGGGGTTGACCCGTAAGTAAGGACATACGGGTCCCCACCATCGGCAAGTGGAAGAGCTGAGAAGCAGAGGCCGCTGGAGCTTCATTTATACCAGCCCTCGTTCCCCGTGGGTTGAGCCTTTGGGTGCCAGGGCCGGCAGGACTTAGGTGGGCCTCTCTATATAGCTGCTGGAGAAGTTTGTTCAGCCCAGAGACAGCAGGCAAGAGATGGTACAGTCCTACTATGGACTGGAGAATGTCTTGGAAACTTGGGCACCATTGGAACAAAGGCAGACAGAGGGCGCTCGAGCAATGGTAGGCCGAAGCCTGTTGAATCCACGTCCAGGGAGTAGGCAGAAGAGGCATCCAATGGCAGGCTTGGATCTGGGCTGGTGGCAATCCAGAAGCAATGGCAAGCAAGGCTGAGGTCTGATCACTGAGATAATCAATAGCATAGTCAAGCAAAGCTGAGGTCAGGTCACGGAGAAAGTCAATAGCGTAGTCAAGCAAAGCTGAGGTCTGATCTCGGAGAAAGTCAATGTTGTGTCCATCGGTCTCAGACGCTTTCAACCTCTGTGCCTCACCTTCTTCCTTCTCTCTCCTCAAGCCTTGGGAAGATGGCTGCTGCTGCATCTTCATGACACTCTCTCCGGTGTCCCCGGATCGGCAACAGCTAAGGTGTTCACCATGATTTTCCTATTGGCCTGCTAGGGTGCGTGAGCGCATGCCACCCACGTCTTTATCCACATCATGGCGGGAACCTCGGGGGCGTCCCCTCCGAGTGATGTCATCACATCCTGGTATTTAGCCTGCCCTTCGTTTGCTAACAAACGGAGTTAGCAAAGATTGTATTGGATTGCCTCCGGTCTAAGCTGCTCTGCTGCTTCCCAGCTGCCATAGGAAGCTCTTTCTGCCCTTCGGGGTATTTCTTCACTAACCTGGGTACCCGCTCCTCGGGGGCCCTTCTGCTCTATTTCAGGTACCTAACTTGGGATACCGGGTACTCGCTCCTTGAGGGCCTGCTCTCCCTATTCTGGTGCCTGCCACTGAACAACTTCTGCCTGCCAGGACCTTCAACTATACAGCTTTCTGCTTCAGTGAGTACTAACCCTTTCAGTCTGTCTCACCTTCAGCTTCAGCGCTCTCTGTCTACATCCGGGACCTGTCCCTGTATGCCGCGCTGCCTATCACCTACTCGAGTGTGAGACTCTGCTGAGGAACCCTGGACTACTTCACTGGGTTACCTTCACTGCTGCCCGCTCCCTGGGCAGTACCATCGAGCTGTACAATAAATACAACTTCTCTGTGTCTGTGTGTATAGAGCAGTGATGGCTAACCTATGACACGCGTGTCAGAGGTGACACGCCGAGACGTGTTTGCTGACACGTGCAGCATTTCATGGACTATCGGGATTTTTTTTTTTTTTTGGCTGTGCCGAGCCTTTTTTTTTTTCCTGCTGTGCCGATCCTTTATTTTTTTTTTAGCGGCTGCGCCGACCCTTTAAAATTAGTTTAGTATCTTCCCCCCCCCCCATGCCCCCGGGTGCAGAGAGGCTCATGCGGCGCAACGACAGGCAGATAGGGATCGCATTTAAACGCGCTGATGCCCCTCCTCCTTCCTGCCCGTGCGGCCCGGAAGTAAACGTTGCCGGAGCCGCGTGGGCAGGAAGGAGAGAAGCATCAGCACGCGCAGAAGAGGAGCAGCACTTGAGCTTCGGGCCGCCGCCGCGAATCCCACCCAAGTCGCAGCGGCCTGAGAAGAGGAAGAAGCCCGGTAGCAGGGCCGCCGCGGCCCGAGAAGATCAGGGCCACCGCAGAGCCCATTCTGCGGCGACCCGCGAAGAGGAGGCCCAGAGGTGAGAGAGAGGCTGAGGGTCTGTAGTGTATGTGTGCGTGTATGAGATGAGTTGAGAGATTGTGTGTGAAAGTGAGGACCTGAATGTTTGCAGAGACAGCATGTGCTTGAGCAAGACAGCATATGGGAGTGAGAGAGAGCCTGTGTGTGTGAAAGTCAGACAGCATGTGCCAGTGAGAGACTGTGTGTATGAATGATTGTATGAGAGAGAGCATGTGACAAAGCCTGTGTGTGTGTAAGAGAGAGAAATGCATGTGAGAATGAGAACCTGACTGTGCGTTTGAGGGAAGAAGATGGAGAGAAAAGAAACAGAAAAAAAGACTATAAAAGGAATTGGCAAAAAAGAATAAGAAAGGGAAGGTGGAAAAAAATAAGAAAGGGATGGTGGAAAAAAAAAAAAGCCTGTGACCAACCAATTAGAAACCTAAGATCAGCCAGCAAAGGTAAAAAGAAAATTACTTTTTACTGATTGGCACATGTCATCTTTGGGAATGTGCAAGAGTAGCACTTTCTCTATGCGAATCTCACAATGTATGAGATCAGCATGGAGAAAGTGGAAGCCCACGGGGCCTGCACAGAGGAGGCAACAGAATGGGCTTCAGTGTCAGTAGCAGCAATCGGCATCTCCCCAATAGCCATGCGGCATCAGTGGCAGCAGAGGAATGAGAGAGGTTTTGATGTTGCTGGCAAAAGAGTGTGCATGTGTATGAATGGGACTCTGCCTGGGGGTGTATGTGTGTGAATGCATGGGTGCCTGCCTGGGGGTCTGTGTGTGTGTGAGAATGAATGTGTGCATTCCTGGGGGATGGGGAGGGAGTGGTGTGAAAATGAATGGGAGCCTGCCTGGGGGTCAGTGTGTGTGTATGTGAGGGAGCCAGTGAGTGTGAGAGCATGAGTGTGTATGATAAAATCCAAGGGAGTAAGAGTTTGTGTGTGTGTGTGTGGGGGGGGGGGGCACGAGAGGTTATGGTGGATATAAAAGCATGAATGTGTATGTATGTGACAGTGTATGTGTGAGAGAGAATGGATATGTGAGTATTTGTGAGAGAGAGGGGATAACCTCCTAATCCTCGACAATATCAGGGTGACTGGAAATCAAGAGCTCCCACAGAAGAGGACAGCAGGGGCTTTTTAAAATCCTTATTAGTTTTAATTATTGAATATTATTTGATGTCTGCTCTTTTTGAAATATTTTATTGGTGTTATATACAAATTTTTGAAAATACACATGTGATTATCCTGGTCGTCAAACTTAACTATGGTTTCATTTGAAAAATTACAGAGCTGGGAAACAGTCTGGGACAGAGTTTGGTCCAGTTTGGCATACATCTTCCAAATATCTTTCACGGTTACCATATCCTCAACAGTAGTATTATTCCCATCAGGAAAAAATATTATTGTTGGTAAAGGAACTCCATAAGATAAAACAGCAGCAAGCAGACAGTGTCAGCATCCAGAGGCGGGGCTACCCTCATACTGAGAGCGTGGTACGAAACGCGCCATCTTACCTCTGTTACTGAAGGCAGTGAAGCCAGAGCTCCCATCTGCAGACTTGCACCCAGGCAGCTCGAAACACTGCAACATTTGCTCCTTACACACATGCCATTATCTTAAAGCAGGTACCAAAATCTACTGTGCTGCCAGTTCACCCACCACAGTTACCGCTCAGCAATACTGGGGGAAGGGAACACCTCATCTGAGACTCTAGTCAAGTTAATCCCTAATTGCCTGCAGGGCTAACAGGCTATCTATCTCCTTTCACCGCCCCCCTGATGGAGAACCCAAAAAATAAAAAACCAAGATTAAATATAGGAAGTGGTAGCAGTAGCCAACCCTTTCAGGAGATATGGACCGAGATGTATGGCATTATTGACAGAAACGGCAGATCATTTTGTGTACTGTGTAACGAAACAGTAGTAAGCAGAACGTGGAATATAAATAGCCATTTTGAAACTAATCATTCCCAGCTATTGAAAAAAAGTGAGGATGAAAGGAAGGAATACATTTCCAGGCAGCTACACCTCTATAAGAGTCAATCAAATTCCATCCTTAAATTTGTAAGAGGCTCTACAAATTTAACATCTGCAAGTTTCAGCATTGCTCACTCCATAGCTCAGCATGGAAAAGCCCTCAGTGAAGGAGAATTTATTAAAGAAACTCTTCTAAGATGTGCACCCGTTCTATTTCACGATATGCAGAATAAAGATGCAATTATTAAACGAATATCTGAGTTACCACTCAGTAGAAATGTCATGAAAGACAGAATAATGAGACTGAACACAAACATACAGCATCAATTAAAAAAAGACTTAAATAATTGTAAATATTTTTCGATCTCTCTTGATGAAACTACTGATGTCACATCAAATGCTCAGTTGGCCATTATTGGTTAGGGATGTGAATCGTGTCCTCGATCGTCTTAACGATCGATTTCGGCTGGGAGGGGGAGGGAATCGTATTGTTGCCGTTTGGGGGGGGTAAAATATCGTGAAAAATCGTTAAAAAAATCGTTAAAAAAATCGAAAAAATCGAAAAAAATCGAAAAAACCGGCACATTAAAACCCCCTAAAAACCCACCCCCGACCCTTTAAATTAAATCCCCCACCCTCCCGAACCCCCCCCAAATAACTTAAATAACCTGCGGGTCGTTAAAAATCGAAAAATCGAAAAACCGCACATTAAAACCCCCTAAAACCCACCCCCGACCCTTTAAATTAAATCCCCCACCCTCCCGAACCCCCCCCAATAACTTAAATAACCTGCGGGTCCAGCGGCGGTCCGGAACGGCAGCGGTCCGGAACGGGCTCCTGCTCCTGAATCTTGTCGTCTTCAGCTGGCGCCATTTTCCAAAATGGCGCCGAAAAATGGCGGCGGCCATAGACGAAAAAGATTGGACGGCAGGAGGTCCTTCCGGACCCCCGCTGGACTTTTGGCAAGTCTCGTGGGGGTCAGGAGGCCCCCCACAAGCTGGCCAAAAGTTCCTGGAGGTCCAGCGGGGGTCAGGGAGCGATTTCCCGCCGCGAATCGTTTTCGTACGGAAAATGGCGCCGGCAGGAGATCGACTGCAGGAGGTCGTTCAGCGAGGCGCCGGAACCCTCGCTGAACGACCTCCTGCAGTCGATCTCCTGCCGGCGCCATTTTCCGTACGAAAACGATTCGCGGCGGGAAATCGCTCCCTGACCCCAGCTGGACCTCCAGGAACTTTTGGCCAGCTTGTGGGGGGCCTCCTGACCCCCACGAGACTTGCCAAAAGTCCAGCGGGGGTCCGGAAGGACCTCCTGCCGTCCAATCTTTTTCGTCTATGGCCGCCGCCATTTTTCGGCGCCATTTTGGAAAATGGCGCCGGCTGAAGACGACAAGATTCAGGAGCAGGAGCCCATTCCGGACCGCTGCCGTTCCGGACCGCCGCTGGACCCGCAGGTTATTTAAGTTATTGGGGGGGGGGGGGTTCGGGAGGGTGGGGGATTTAATTTAAAGGGTCGGGGGTGGGTTTTAGGGGGTTTTAGTGTGCCGGCTCACGATTCTAACGATTTATAACGATAAATCGTTAGAATCTGTATTGTATTGTGTTCCATAACGGTTTAAGACGATATTAAAATTATCGGACGATAATTTTAATCGTCCTAAAACGATTCACATCCCTATTATTGGTCGTTATTCTGATGATCTCACAATGAGAGAAGAGTTGATAAAGTTAGAATCAGTGCCAATAAGTACATCAGGAAGCGAAATATGTAAGGTTGTCATGCAAACATTCCGTGACCTAAGCATTGATATCTCTAAAGTTGTGTCAGTGACGACAGATGGGGCACCCAACATGGTGGGGAAAAAAGTGGGATTTGTAAAATTGTTTATGGAAGCTATTGGACATCCACTTGTGCCTTTTCATTGTATTATCCATCAGGAGGCATTATGTGCCAAGGCAGGATTCACAGAATTAAATGACTTAATGTCAGTTGTAACAAAAATAGTGAATTTAATAGCTGCTCGACCCCTTCACAAGCGAGAATTTTCTGCACTTTTACTGGAAGTTGATTCAACCTACAGTGGACTAGGGATGTGAATCGTTTTCCATATCGTCTTAACGATAGAAATCGTGTGGCAGGGCAAGAAAATCGTCTTAGGCACGATTTTTTAGTTAAAAAATCGTTAAAAATCGTTTTTTCCGATTAGTGCGCACTAACTCGAGTTAGTGCGCACTAACGGGAGTTAGTGCGCACTAACTGGGAGTTAGTGCGCACTAACTGAAAATGATACAATTTGACACTTTTCAGGTCAGTTAAGGTCAGTTTAGGAATGAATATGTATTCCTATTGGCTGCCCTCTTATTTATTCATGTTACCAAGTTTCCTACTGACAGTATATGGGGGATGGGAAATGGAAACAGTTGGTAGCTTGACAAAACAAGTAATGTGATCAGTCAATGTGACTAGAACTTGTGCCCTAACCCTGATACCAGGGGTATTGTGATCTTCCTGCACACAGTGCCCTATCCCTATTAATACCAGGAGTGTTGTGATCTTCCTGCACACAGTGCCCTATCCCTAATACCAGGGGTGTTGTGATCTTCCTGCACACAGTGCCCTATTCCTGATACTGGGGGTGTTGTGATCTTCCTGCACACAGTGCCCTATTCCTGATACCGGGGGTGTTGTGATCTTCTTGCACACATCCCGATATCAGGGATAGGGCACTGCATGCAGGAAGATCACAACACTCCTGGTATTAATAGGGATAGGGCACTGCATGCAGGAAGATCACAACACTCCTGGTATTAATAGGGATAGGGCACTGCATGCAGGAAGACCACAACACCCCTGGTATCAGGGATAGGGCACTGTGTGCAGGAAGATCACAATACCCCGGAGGAGTGAGGGTCAGGCAGCTCCCCCCTGTCTGTGAAGCCAGCCTCTCACTAGTAATGCAGGGAGGGAGCTGTCTCAGACTTCACCATCCTCCCCCCCCCCCCTCACCCACACACCATTCACTAGCTGGGACATGGGGGAAGTCAGGAGTGAGGGTCAGGCAGCTCCTCCCTGTCTGTGAAGCCAGCCTCTCACTAGTAATGCAGGGAGGGAGCTGTCTCAGACTTCACCATCCTCCCCCCCCCCCCCTCACCCACACACCATTCACTAGCTGGGACATGGGGGAAGTCAGGAGTGAGGGTCAGGCAGCTCCCCCCTGTCTGCGAAGCCAGCCTCTCACTAGTAATGCAGGGAGGGAGCTGTCTCAGACTTCACCATCCTCCCCCCCCCCTCACCCACACACCATTCACTAGCTGGGACATGGGGGAAGTCAGGAGTAAGGGTCAGGCAGCTCCCCCCTGTCTGTGAAGCCAGCCTCTCACTAGTAATGCAGGGAGGGAGCTGTCTCAGACTTCACCATCCTCCCCCCCCCCCCTCACCCACACACCATTCACTAGCTGGGACATGGGGAAGTCAGGAGTGAGGGTCAGGCAGCTCCCCCCTGTCTGTGAAGCCAGCCTCTCACTAGTAATGCAGGGAGGGAGCTGTCTCAGACTTCACCATCCTCCCCCCCCCCCTCACCCACACACCATTCACTAGCTGGGACATGGGGGAAGTCAGGAGTGAGGGTCAGGCAGCTCCCCCCTGTCTGTGAAGCCAGCCTCTCACTAGTAATGCAGGGAGGGAGCTGTCTCAGACTTCACCATCCACCCCCCCCCCCTCACCCACACACCATTCACTAGCTGGGACATGGGGGAAGTCAGGAGTGAGGGTCAGGCAGCTCCTCCCTGTCTGTGAAGGCAGCCTCTCACTAGTAATGCAGGGAGGGAGCTGTCTCAGACTTCACCATCCTCCCCCCCCCCCCCTCACCCACACACCATTCACTAGCTGGGACATGGGGGAAGTCAGGAGTGAGGGTCAGGCAGCTCCCCCCTGTCTGTGAAGCCAGCCTCTCACTAGTAATGCAGGGAGGGAGCTGTCTCAGACTTCACCATCCTCCCCCCCCCCCCTCACCCACACACCATTCACTAGCTGGGACATGGGGGAAGTCAGGAGTGAGGGTCAGGCAGCTCCCCC
This sequence comes from Rhinatrema bivittatum, assembly GCF_901001135.1. NCBI lineage: Eukaryota > Metazoa > Chordata > Amphibia > Gymnophiona > Rhinatrematidae > Rhinatrema > Rhinatrema bivittatum. The sequence continues at coordinate 347,344,461 of NC_042620.1, read as the reverse complement.
CTGTCTGTGAAGCCAGCCTCTCACTAGTAATGCAGGGAGGGAGCTGTCTCAGACTGGTATCAGGGTTAGGGCACTGTGTGCAGGAAGATCACAACACTCCTGGTATTAATAGGGATAGGGCACTGTAAGAGATGACTGTAGTAGATTGAATAAAGATCTGATGTTTCTGCTCTCCTCACACCAAACAAAAACAACACACAAGCAGAGAAGCCCTTCTTACAAAGCTGAGCTAGTGAGTTAAGTAGGAGGAAAAGTAAACATACTGGTGCCAGTGTGGCTACTTAAAAAATACACTTACCAACAATCAATTACATATATTTGAACTGTGTACAGTTCCAGCCAGGACCACCTTTCTAAAATGCACAGTGATTGGCAAATTCAACATGCACTAGCATTTCAGGTGCCTGCTAACAAAAATAATAAACAAACAAGTTCTAGTCACGTGAGTGCTGATCATTACATTACTTTTTTTGTCAAGCTTCCAACTGTTTCCATTTCACATCCCCCCAACCATATTGGTAACATCAATAGATAAGAGCACAGCCAGCCAATAGGAATACATACATACATATTCATTCCTAAGTGACCTTTACTGACCTGGGAAGTGTGAACACTTTGTTTCATTTTCTGTTGGTGTTCGTTAGTTTCCAGTTCCATTTCCCATCCCCCCAACCATCACCTCAGTGGTAACCTTGGTAACATCAATAGATAAGAGGGCAGCCAGCCAATAGGAACACATATTCATTCCTAACTGACCTTCAGTGACCTGGAAAGTGTTTATTTGTATCATTTTCAGTTAGTGCGCACTAAATCGAGTTAGTGCGCACTAACGGGGAGTTAGTGCGCACTAACTCGAGTTAGTGCGCACTAACACGATTTAACGATTTTTAACGATAAATCGTTAGAATTTCTATTGTATCGTGTTCTATAACGATTTAAGACGATATAAACATTATCGGACGATAATTTTAATCGTTGAAAAACGATTCACATCCCTACAGTGGACTGCTGATGTTCAATAATGTGAGATGGCTGAGCCGAGGAAAAGTTCTGGAGCGGTTTGTGGAGTGCTTAGCAGAAATTAAGGTATTTCTTGAGGATAAGGATCTGGGAAACTTTCCTCAGCTGAATGATCATAAGTGGGTCAACACACTGATGTTTGTTACAGATCTCTCTGTTCATATTAATGAACTGAACTTAAAGTTACAAGGTTTTGGCAAAAGTATTGACGTTATGTTTGGATACATAAAAGCTTTTGAAAGTAAACTTAAAATTTTCAAGCGAGATGTAGAAACTAAAACTTATAAGTATTTTCCTCGAGTAACAAAGGATTTTGAGAACACCAGCGCAACTGTACAAAATGAAATGGAGCTCTTGCATATAAAGTACCAGCATATTTTAAACTCGTTACTTGACCAGTTCGGTGAAAGATTTAATCAATTTAGAAGCCTGGAACAGACAATGAAAATAATTAAGTATCCGGATGTAGTAGTCTACAGTAATTTGGAATTAAATGTTTTCCAATGGATGCAAATTGATGATTTGGAGATGCAACTTGCAGAATTTCAAGACAGCATCTGGGCTCAGGTGTTTGTCGACTTGAGGTCAAAGCTTGAGAATCTGGAAAGGATTCGCTTGGAGAATGAAGGGGAGTGCCACTATGAACAGGAAATTTGGAGTGCTTGGAAGCGATTACCGGACACTTTTAGCACTCTGAAAAATCTAGCGATGGCTTTACTCACAATTTTTCCCTCTACGTACTTTTGTGAGACATTATTCTCAGCGTTAAATAATATTAAAACCAATAAAAGAAACCGACTGACAGATGAAGTTTGTAACGCTTGCTTGGGCTTGAAGTGTACGAAATACCAACCTTCAATTGAAGATTTAGCCAATGAAATTCAGCAACAAAAAAGTCACTAAGCAGGTAAGGTAAAGAATTATGTTTTTGTTTTATTAATACAGTATATATATTAAAATTATAACTTTATTAGAGCTACAAATATCACAAAATTATGGATTTTTCTAGAAGTGACACACCACCCGAGTTATGCTTGGTTTTTTATGAAATTTGACACACTGAGCTCAAAAGGTTGGCCATCACTGGTATAGAGTCTACCCTAGTACTGCGGTTCCTCATGGGGCTCCTCCCCGTGGGAGTGGCCATCACCGTAGTACACAAGAATCTACTCCAACACCTCATAACCATAATAGATTGCTAACTCCTTGGATTCGGCTCAGCTCACCACTTTGCAGGCCATTCTGGGCCTGGTCCAGTGAATCTCCGAACATCAGAATTTGTTAGACAACTTGACTTTTGCCTTTAATTGGTTACACGCACAGATGAATGCACCGGCTGCCGCAGGTAAAGAAGTGGACCAACAAAGCAGGAGGGTAGGCTATCTAAGAAGGCCGTGAGGGCAAACAAAGTAGGTTAGATGCCAAGAAATGTCCAATTATGACTTTTTATTGGAGACATATTTTCAATAAAAGGAGCCCGACTCAGGCTGAATTTTGCCCCCACATTGGGGCTGCCTCAGGGGCTAAAATACACAAATAACAAATATAACTCAAAAAACAGGACATACAAAAAACTGAAATTATAATACATATATAATGGCAACGTATAAATTACAAAAGCACTATTGTAATTCAAAGAAACAAGAGAACATTTTCAAGCAGCAATGGAAAAATGAAATGAAAATAAGTGCATGGTTTTACCTGTCTGAAGTGAACTTTTAATGTATATGAGTTCAACTCACATCAATCGCTTCCTGATATTCTGTAAAAGTGTGCAAGGAATAAGTATGTGTAAATAAAAATTATAGAAAATAAATTAAAAAAAATAAAAATTAAAAGCATAAAAGGATATCCGAAAGGATATCCAAAAGGATAAAAAACTAAACAAGCATGTTAAAAAAGAATTTTAAAAAGGCTGCATGGAAACTAACATTTATATTATGATTAACCAAAATGCTGAACCGCAGACAACAACAACGGTATTTAAAAATATGGTAGCAAACCAGCAAAAAGGCTATTGTTTAAGACTCATAGGGGTAGATTTTAAAAAACTGCCCGCGCGTACTTTTGTTCGCGCCACCGTATCTTTTAAAATTCAGGGTCGGTGCACGCAAGGCTGCGCAAAATTGGCAACCTGTGTGTGCCGAGCCGCGCAGCCTGCCTCCATTCCCACTGAGGCCGCTCCGAAATCGGAGCGGCCTCGGAGGGAACTTTCCTTCCACTCCCCCCCCACCCGCACCTTCCCCTCCCTTCCCCTACCTAACCCACCCCCCCAGCCCTATCTAAAACCCCCCCTACCTTTGTTGGAAAAGTTATGACTGCCCGAGGCAGGCGTAACTTATGCGCGCCGGGCCGACTGCCGGCGCACCATGTTCTGGTCCAGGGGCTGGTCTGGAGGCCATGGCCAAGCCCTCGGGCCGGAGCCATGCCCGCGGCCCCACCTCAGAATGCCCCCGTTGATGCGCCGGCCGCGACACGTCCCCCTACACGCCCCCGATATGCCCCCCAGGAAAGCCTCAGGACTTACGCACGTCCCGGGGCTTTGCATGCGCCAGCAGCCTATGCAACATAGGCTCAGTGCACGCAGGGGGAGCTTGGGGCAGGTTTTCGGGGGGTACACGCATATCTTACACGCGTACCCCTTTGAAAATATGCCCCATAATAAAAAGTAAAACTTATCTAAAAAAACTTTAAAAAGTAGGACTATTTAAAATCTAAGTAACCCAGCGATCACACCACTAAAGAAACATTAATACCTGGACTTACTTTTGATGTGGAGAATTAATATGTACCATCTCACCTCTAATCGGAAAAAAGTGAATGAGGAACCGAGTAGGGATTTAAAAATGCTCAAAAGCGCGTCAAAAGCCGACATCAATTAAAAAAAAAAGGGGATGTGTCCAGAAGTCCCCATATGTGATAACTAACAATTAAAACCCCCCCCCCCCCAAAAAAAAATGCAGTTACATTGTTTAAATTGCAGCAAAATCAAATTTATAAAATGTTTTAACAAGAGGAAATTTGAGCCACTGTAGTGCAGAAACTCAGCGCAAACATTTAGTAAATAGACTATTGGCTGTCAAACAGGAACTGTGAAAAAATTTAAAATGTTTTATAAAACAGCTCAAGACTGAAGCGGTTCCAGTGAAAGCTGGTTGAAACAAACTATTAAAAGAGGCAAAAAATGCCGTGGAAGTGCAGGAACACAAAGGGCCGGATTTTAAAAGGGTTACGCGCATAAGGTATGCGCGTAACCCTTCTAAAACGGCCCTGTCCGCGCCGAGCCTATTTTGCATAGGCTCGGCGGTGCGCGCAAGCCCCGGGACGCACGTAAGTCCTGGGGCTTGCAAAAAGGGGCGGTGGGGGCGTGGCCAGGGGGCGTGGTGTCGGCTCGGGGGTGTGTTCATGGGTGTATGGGCGGTCCGGGGGCATGGCCGAGTGCCCCGACACAGCGGCCTGTGTCGGGGCCTGCCGCGCCAGCGTGCGTAAGTTACTACTGCCCAGAGGCAGTAATAACTTTTCGAATAAAGGTAGGGGAGTCTAGATAGGGCTGGGGGGGTGGGTTAGGTAGGGGAAGGGAATGGAAGGTGCGGGGGGTGGAAGAAAAGTTCCCTCTGAGGCTGCTCCGATTTCGAGCGGCCTCAGAGGGAACGGGCAGCGCGCGCAGGGCTTGGTGAGCGCAAGTTGCACAAATGGGCACCCTCTTGCGTGCGCCGACCCCCGGATTTTATAAGATACGTGAGGCTACGCGCGTATCTTATAAAATCCGGGGTACTTTTGTTCGCGCACGCGCTCTTTTTTAAAATGTACCCAAAAGCGATCAAGAAAGCAAATAAGCAGTGAACTTTGTGAGTCTTCTGTTATCATGACTAAAAAATGATATACAGATGAAACAAAATTATATATAAATGAATAAATATGCTAAAAACTAAAAATGGTACGGTTCAAATGAGATGCAATCATATGAACATAAAAATTATGTATAATGTATATAATGACTTAAAAATATTTTTAAAAATTTAGATTATGATACCATGATCAAAACATAAAGAGGTAGATCTTTAAACAATACGCAATCTCGTACTTTTGTTGGCGCACCAGGCGCCAACAAAAGTACGCTGGATTTTATAAGATACGCGCATAGCCGCGGTATCTTATAAAATCCTGGATCGGCGCGTGCAAGGCTGCCGATTTTGGGCAGCCTGCACGCGCTGAGCCGCGCAGCCTGCCTCTGTTCCCTCCGAGGTCGCTCCGAAATCGGAGCGGCCTCGGAGGGAACTTTCTTTTCGCCTGCCCTCCCCTTCCCCTCCCTTCCCCTGCCTAACCCACCCCGCCGGCCCTATCTAAACCCCCCCTTTCCTTTATTTCGTGATTTACGCCTGCTAGAAGCAGACGTAAATCTACGCACGCCAGCGGACTGCTGGCACGCCGTCATCCAACCCGGGGGCTGGTCCGGAGGCCTCGACCACGCCCCTGGGCCGGCGCCATGCCCCCGGCCCCACCCCCAAAATGCCGCGTCCCGCCCCCGAAACGCCGTGTCATTAGGCCTCGCCCCCGACATGCCCCGACACGCCCCTTTTCAAAAACCCTGGGACTTACACGAGTCCCGGGGCTCTGTGTGCGCCAGCGGCCTATGCAAAATAGGCGCGCCGGTGCGGGAGGGCCCTGCTCGCGTAAATCCGGCTGGATTTACGCGAGCAGGGGGTTTAAAATCCGCCCCAAAATCAAAAAGTTAAAAGCATAAACGGGAAGTTAAAAATATGATACACAAATTGTTAAAACAAAATAAAAAATTAAAAAACATAAAATGAAATTAAAAAATAAGGCTTAATTAAAAGGCATAAAAATTAATATAAAATGCAAAATTAAAAAATAAAATAAAATCACAAAATCACAAAATTAAAAATGACTGAATAAAAATAATGCACACGTAGAATAAAAAAAAAAAAAAATTGAACACCAGGTAAAAGCATGCACTAATAGATGAGCCACCAAAACAATGGTCTACAGAAACTCAGAGTAATCTACTTCTAAATTGAGACCTTTAGGTAATAATAATAATAAATTATTTAAATTGCCTCCACGCCAAATTGGAACAGGTTGGTGTATTACACAAAGGGGCAGATTTTAAAAGGATTACGCGCGTAACTCTTAAACCCCCCGCCCCCCCGTGCGTGCCGAGCCTATTTTGCATAGGCTCGGAAGCACGCGCAAGCCCCGGGATGCGCGTATGTCCCTGGGCTTGCAAAAATGTGCAAGACATGGGCGGGGCAGTGGTCCAGGGCGTGTCCGAGGGTGTGGCGGCTGTCCGGGGGCGGTCCATGGGTGTGGCCTGTGTCGGGGCCTGTCGCGCCGGCAGACAACAAAATAAGGTAGGAAGGAATTTAGGTAGGGCTGGGGGGTGAGTTAGATAGGGGAAGGGAGGGAAAGGTGGGGGGGAACAAAAAAAAAGTTGCCTCCAAGTCCGCTTCGATTTCGGAGCAGCCTTGGAGGGAACTGGGAAAGCCATCGGGCCTCCCCTAGGGCTCAGTGCATGCAAGGTGCACATGTGTGCACCCCCTTGCGTGCGCCGACCCTGGATTTTATTTCATGCGTGCATGGTATAAAATCGGGTGTAATTTTAAAAATTTTCCCCAAAACTTGTAATCATTAAAGGTGTGATTCATCTGTAGAGTGTGTGAGACTAAAGGCTTAGACTCAGCTTTTCTCTTAATGCTGCTCTTGTGTTCTATCATACGCTTAGGGGCAGATTTTAAAACCTGCACGCAGGCGCAGATTTGTTTGCACAACCCGGCATGAACAAATCTATGCCCAGTTTTATAACATGCACGCGCAGCCGCGCGCATGTTATAAAATCCAGGGTCAGTGCGCACAAGGGAGTGCACAATTGTGCAACTTGCCTGCGCCGACAGTGCAGCCTGCCTCCATTCCCTCTGAGGCCGCTCTGAAATCGGAGCGGCCTCGGAGGGAACTTTCCTTCCACCTTCCCACACCTTCCCCTCCCTTCCCCTCCCTTCCCCTCCCTAACCCGCCCCCCAGCCCTATCAAACCCCCCCCCTTACCTTTGTTGAATGTGTAAAATCCAGGGTCGTGTTAGAACTATTACCATGTTTTAAAGATAGAAATCTCATGATAGCAAATAAAAGAGAAAAAAATATAAAGGAATTTGTTTCTCCATCTGCATTACCAGTTCACAAACCTATTGATATAAGACCCCCAGGTCATCGCCCTTGTGTCAATTGTTCCGTCTGTTCTGTAAATATGAAAGTTACTAGTCTACAGATTCCTGGATTAAACAAAGATTTTAAACTAAAGTCATTTACTAATTGCAAAAGTATAGGAGTTGTATATTTAGTGCTATGTCCTTGCAACAAAATTTACATTGGCAAAACTATAAGACAATTCAATAAGGGGTATATTTTCAAAGAGTTGCACGCGTAAGGTATGGGGTAGATTTTTAAAGTTATGCGCGGGTGTAGATTTGTTCGTGCAACCCGGCGTGAACAAATCTACGCCCGATTTTATAACATGCGCGCGCTGCCATGCGTATGTTATAAAATCCAGGGTCGGAGCGTGCAGGAGGGTGCACAATTGTGCAACCTGCGTGCGCCGAGCCGAGCAGCCTGCCTCTGTTCCCTCCGAGGCTGCTACGAAATCGCAGCGGCCTTGGAGGGAACTTTTTTTCTGGCCCCCCTATCTTCCTCTCCCTTCCCCTACCTAACCCACCCCCCAGCCCTAACTAAATCCCCCCCCCACCTTTGTTACGAAAGTTACACCTGCCCGAGGCAGGCGTAACTTGTGTGCGCCGCCGGCTCCCTGCCCCGGCACAGGCCTCTGTGCCGGAGCACTCGGCCCCACCCCCAGACCGCTGTCACGCCTCCGGCCCCACCCATGGAGAGCCCATGGATCTCCACCACACCCCGGACCCGCCCCAGCCTGCCCTTTATTCGAAGCCCCGGGAAATAGGCGCGCAAGCCCCGGGGCGCGAGCCTATCTTACGCGCCAGCCGATGGCTGGCCAGCGATCCCGGGCACAGCGGCAAATGGCCGCTGTGCCTGGAGGCTCAGGCCCCACCCCGCCCCGGACCGCCCACGCCCCATGAGAGGATCTTCTCAAAAAATGGGGAGAAGTTATCAACATCAGTAAAGGTCTTGTAAGGAGCAATCTCCATGCCTCAACCCTCCTCGACTACTGTAGATATAAAAGAATTCCCAGAGGGTTATGCATAAACAAACCACCCAGCATATTTCAAGACGATACAGAGTTTATGATTGCATGGGAGGCAATACTGAACAAATGTTCGCTGAACAAATGTTCGCTGGATTTGATGATTTTAATTATTAAAACCTCCAAGAAGAGAGAAGAAACATTAAAAAGCACGCTGGATGAACAACTTGAATACCTTAAGAAGAATGATCTTTGTTTTGAAATAATTCATGAGGACTATAAAAATAACTTGGATAATTTCACACATGACTTAAAAACTGTTAAATATGAAAAATGTAAGCGTGATGAAAATGATTACAAAAATCATAGGGTCTACATTTGGCATTCACATAACAAAACCTTTCATAAAAATAATGTCATACCAACAATCAAAAGGAAATAATCAAGTATTGAATAAGGATCAGGTATTTAATGATGAAAAGAAAGAAAAAAGGACCAATGACAGTCCGGATTTAGGCAGGAATGCCAAAAGGGTCCGTAGCAATACAGACACAGAGTTAGATCCATCAGCTTCACTATTTTCCGATGTAGTTAAGCGTGACACAAGATGTATTGCCAGTAGAACCATGACTAGAGCATATGAAGTTGGCAAATTATGGAAAAAAGATTCAAATAAGGAAGATTTGCCCTTCAAAAAATTGGATAGCCCTTTTTGGAGGGGACAAGGAGTATGGAGAGGAAGAGGGAGAGGGAGAGGGTTTTATCAACAACAAAACAACCATTATCAAAATCCTTACCGGACATTTCAAGACTAATATCATCCAAACCCAAAGAAAATAACTTGATCATAAATATCTCACGCACCCTTACAATACATGAGGAAAATGCACTTCAAAAAGGGTTTTCATTTGTAACCACACCAGTTTACAATGCTTTTAAAACTTGCATTGAATTATTCAAGTTTACGAGAAAATTTAAAATAATAGACGCATTTTCTGATAAAGTATTGAAAAATCAAGACATATCTATAGTAAAGAGACCGAGTAAATGGGTTCCAGACAATATACCAAACTGAAAATCAAGCATTTACATATACGCGGATGATATCCAAATTCTCATCCCCATCAAGGAATCATTAAAAAAATCCCTTATCTTTTGGGACAGTTGCTTCCAGGAAATCAGCTCACTCCTCTTTAAGCTTAACCTAGTCATCAACAAAGACAAGACCGAATTCTTAATTATCTCTCAAGATGAAAACCTCCTGACAAAGGAGACAGTCTATCACCCAGATGATCAGCCTCAGGTCAATAGCCACTATCTACCTAACTTCCCTTCAACTATACCAGATAACATCAAAAATACCTCATACGTAAGAGATCTAGGCACCCTACTGGACAACCAGCTGAACCTCAAAAGGTTTGTCAACAATACGATGAAGGAGTGCTTTTTCAAATTACAAGTCCTTAAAAAACTTAAACCTCTCCTGCACTTCTATGATTTCTGCCTGGTTCTCCAATCAATCATACTCACCAAAATTGATTATTGTAACTCGTTGTTGCTAGGGCTCCCTGCTGTCACCATTAAGCCTCTACAGATGTTACAAAATGCAGCTGCCAGGATTTTAACGAACTCAAAAAAGAGGGATCACATCACACCCATCCTTTACAACCTTCACTGGCTCCCTATCAAATATAGAATCCTCTACAAAGTGCTGACCATCATGCACAAAACTCTTCACAACCTTGCCCCTATCGATCTTACCTTCCAGGTTCGCACCAATAACTCCACTAGACCAATGAGAAGAGCATACCAAGGCACTCTCTTTGTCCCTCAAGCTAAAACATCTCTAAGGAACAGGGTCTTTTCTACCGCAGGTCCCACTCAATGGAACACTCTCCCACCAGACCTCCGACAGGACCCTTGCCCCATCTCCTTCAAGAAAAAACTAAAAACATGGTTATTCAACCTTGCTTTTCCAGTGCCCTCATTTTAGCTAACACATGCTCTCCATTTCTCGCAACATATCCCTCCTCATTTCTCTTCACAATTATGATATGGTTTGTTATAAGTTCTCTTTCATTTTTCACTTTTTCTCTAACTCATGTTACCTTGAAGAGACCCTCAGATACCCTTTAGTCTTTTTCTGCCTAATGGATCCATGCACAATCAATTGGATCGACCGTTTATTGTGACCTTTATTACTATGTAATGCTAATTGTTTTCCTGGTCAGTTTACTTTCTGACTATGTTACCCAGAGTTTTTTCTTATACGTTCATGGTTCGATGTATCGCCTACAGGCAAGTTCTTTGTTCTTTGTAAACCGGTTTGATTTGTATCTAATGCAAGAAGATCGGTATATAAAAACTAAAAATAAATAAATAAATATTCCTAATCCAACTATCCAAACGTATGAGAGTCTGATCTTACGCGATTTAGAGGAATTAGGGGGTCATTTACCAGACGTATCGCATGAGATAAGGGACGTTTCGCACGCAAAAGGTCCCTTATCGTGTGCGACACCAAGATGGGGGCGGAGACGGCCCCGGAAGAGGAGTCGGGGCGTCACCGGGGCCGATTCCGTGAAGATGCCACGGACGCCGAAAAGGTAAGGGCCTTTTCGCGTCCTATTTCATGCCCAATAGCTTCACCTTCTATGGTGGTGCTTTTGGGTGCAAAACCGGCAGCGATCGCACCACGGTGGTGCGATCGCTGCCGGTTAGTGCAGGACCACCCCCCGTTTCAGCCCCCCGTTTCAGCCCCCCGCCCCTCATTACCTAAAGTATCGCAGGCCTGCGATACTTTAGAAAATGAGGCCCTTAGAATTTAAAAATAAATCTAAAAAGAAATTCTATAATATGAATTATCAAGAAAGGACTGCATTGACTACTCTTAGTAAGGATAGTAAGATTAGTATTAAGGCAGCAGACAAAGGAGATAGTATAGTTATAATGGATTAGGAAAACTACATACATGAGATTGACCGCCAACTCTCTGATACAACTTTTTATAAAAGGTTGGCCAATGATCCTACAGTTGAAATTAAAAAAGATATTGACAACTTGTTATCTATTGCAAAGGAAGGCGATTATCTGACCAATAAAGAGTATGAATTTCTAACCATTCATTTTCCCATTTTACCCACAATTTACGTCCTCCCAAAGATTCATAAATCCATCAAAAATCCTCCTGGTAGACCAATCATATCTGCAAGTGGTTCACTCCTTGAACCTCTCTCCATTTTTTTAGACCATTTTTTAAAACCTGAGATAAAGAAAATTCCATCCTACACCAGAGATTCCGCACATTTTATTACCTTTTTAAATGATTTTAAATATATTAACGATTAAATCATTATGGTAACTATGGACATAGAATCTTTATATACTAACATTCCCCAAGATACAGCTTTAGACATTATTTCATATCAACTTGCAGAACAGAATGTACACATTTATTTATTTAACAAATTTCTATACCGTTATTCGAATAAACATCATAGCAGTTTACATATAACTGAGGAGAAATACAGAAAACAGGGAAGGGGGAAGGGGACAGCGAGGAAGAGAAGAGAGCTGAGAAAGGAGAGGGGAGGAAATAAAAAACAGGGACAGCGTAACAAAAAAAGAGAACAAATGTCCAAAGGACTAATAAAATTATCTACAGTGGTTACAATAAGCATTGAACAAGGACATTGAACAGTATACAAGATATTCATCGGAGGTATTGCAGTCAAAATGCAAAAACAAACAATGCAAAATGCAATGGAAGTAAAGGAGTCAAAAGCAAAACTCAAACAATAAACAGAGTTGGGATTGAGAGGAGGGATGGGGGTTAAGGTGTATGAGATAAGGTGGGGGGGAGGGGGGCAAGGGTGCAAGGTGATTAAGGGGGCGGCGGAGCTGGAGTCGGGGGAGGGAGGGGATGGGGAGGGAAAGAGAGCCTGAGGAGGCAGGATAATGCAGGAGGAGCCTGAAGAGGCAGGGAGAGGGAGGATGGAGAAGTAGGGGAGGATGGAGGGTGAAGGAGGGAGGGAAGCTAGGGGGTGGGGGGGTTAGATCTGGGTAGGTTTGGTTGAAGAGCCAAGTCTTCAAACCTTTTTTGAATTTTTTTGTGCAGACTTCCAATCTGAGCTCCAGGGGCATGGAGTTCCAGAGTGATGGGCCAGCTATGGAAATGGCGTATTCCCTGGTGGAGGAAAGGTATGCAGTTTTGAGTGAGGGGGTGAGGAGGGTTCCTTGATGAACTGATCTAGATGGCCGATTGGATGAGCGGAAACAGGGGGGATCATCAAGACATGAGAGATTATGGTTGTAGAGGGATTTATGAAAGATAGTGAGGGTTTTGTGTATGATGCGGGCCGGGATGGGGAGCCAATGCAATTCCTTAAGAATGGGGGTGATGTGGTCAGATTTACGGGTGTAAATATGGGTGGATACCGAATCAGTATTCGCCCGTATTACGGGTGTAAGTACGGGCGGATACCGAATCAATTTTAATTGAAATAGCAGGGATTGTCTTAAAAAATAATTTTTTTACGTTCAATAGTAAAATCTTCTTGCAGACAAAAGGAGTAGCAATGGGTTCGCCTATGGCTCAATCTGTGGCAAACCTATATGTAGCCAGATTTGAAAAATTGTTTTTAAATGAACATAGATTTAAAGAAAATATTTTAATCTGGAAACGCTACATAGATGATGTCTTTATTATCTGGAAAGGAAATCTTGATTCTCATCAATCATTTAATGAATGGGTCAATACTTTGGATAAGAATTTAAAATTCACCATGGTTCATAATTATCATGATATTCCTTTTTTAGACGTTTTAGTTTCCTTTAGAAATGGTTCTTTTAAAACAGATATTTACAGAAAACCCACTGATACTAATAAATTTTTACACTATACTAGCTGTCATAATAAGTCCTTACAAAAAAATTTACCATATTCCCAATTTTTGAGACTAAGAAGATTATGTGGTGGCAAAGATATTTTTCTTTCTAGATCTAATGAAATGTGTGATAGATTTCTCAAAAAATCATACCCAAAAGACACATAATAACAGGCTTCAAAAAGGGGTAGATTTAAAAGCCCTGTGCCGGCGCACCTATTTTGCATAGGCTGCCGGCATGTGCAAAGCCCCGGGACGCGCGTAAGTCCTGGGGCTTGCTAAAATGGGCGGTCTGGGGGACGTGTCTGCGGTCTGGGGGCGTGTCTGGGGGCCTGGCCAGCCGGCGTGCGCAAGTTAAGCCTGCCAGCGGCAGGTAGGGGGGGGGATTTAGGTAGGGCCGGGGGTGGGTTAGATAGGGGAAGGGAGGGGAAGGTGCGGGGGGGTGGAAGGAAAGTTCCCTCCGAGGCTGCTCTGATTTCGGAGCGGCCTCGGAGGGAACGGAGGCAGGCTGCGTGGCTCGGCACGCGCAGACTGCCGATTTTGCGCAGCCTTGCGCGCGCCAACCCCAGATTTTAAAAGATACGCGTACTTTTGTACGGTTGCGCACATATTTTTTAAAATCTACCCCAAAGGTTTTAGCAGTAAATAGAAGTGAATTACTGGTTAGTAAAGTTAAGAAATCTGTGGACCGGATAGTTAGCCCGATCACATACACACAATGGGGCGGATTTTCAGAGCCCTGCTCGCCTAAATCCGCCCAAAACCGGGCGGATTTAGGCGAGCAGGGCCCTGCGCGCCGGTGAGCCTATTTTACATAGGCCTACCGGCGCGCGCAGAGCCCCGGGACTCGCGTAAGTCCCGGGGTTCTCCGAGGGGGGCGTGTCGGGGGGCGGGCCCGGTCGTCGCGGCGTTTAGGGGGCGTGTCGGCAGCGTTTTGGAGGCGGGTACGGGGGTGTGGCTACGGCCCGGGGCAGTCCGGGGGCGTGGCCACGCCCTCCGTACCCGCCCCCAGGTCGCGTCCCGGCACGCAACAGGCCCGCTGGCGCGCGGGGATTTACTTCTCCCTCCGGGAGGCGTAAATCCCCGGAGAAAGGTAAGGGGGGGGTGTAGACAGGGCCGGGCGGGTGGGTTAGGTAGAGGAAGGGAGGGGAAGGTGAGGGGAGGGCGTTAGAGGATTCCCTCCAAGGCCGCTCCGATTTCGGAGTGGCCTTGGAGGGAACGGGGGTAGGCTGCGCGGCTCGGTGCGCGCCGGCTATACAGAATTCATAGCCTTGCGCGCGCCGATCCAGGATTTTAGTGGATACGCGCGGCTCCGCGCCAGCAAAAGTACGCCTATTCGCGTTTTTTGAAAATCCACCCCAATATGTCTTTTCACATTACGAACATTCTCAAGAAACATTGGCCTGTGTTACAACTATTATCATGTTTTAAAGATAGAAATCTCATGATAGCAAATAAAAGAGAAAAAAATATAAAGGAATTTTTTTCTCCATCTGCATTACCAGTTTACAAACCTATTGATATAAGACCCCCAGGTCATCGCCCTTGTGGCAATTGTTCCGTCTGTTCTGTAAATATGAAAGTTACTAGTCTACAGATTCCTGGATTAAATGAAGATGTTAAATTAAAGTCATTTACTAATTGCAAAAGTATAGGAGTTGTGTATTTAGTGCTATGTCCTTGCAATAAAATTTACATTGGCAAAACTATAAGACAATTCAATAACGGGCAGATTTTAAAAGCCCTGCTCGCGTAAATCCGCCTGGATTTACGCGAGCAGGGCCTTGCGTGCCTATTTTCTATAGGCTGCCGGCACGCGCAGAGCCCCGGGACGCGTGTAGGTCCCGGGGTTTGTCGAAGGGGGCGTGTCGGGGGCGGGACCCGATCACGCTGCGTTTCGGGGGCGGGACGCGGCGTTTCGGGGGCGGGACCGGAGGCATGGCGCTGGCCCGGGGGCGTGGTCCAAGTCTCCGGACCAGCCCCCGGGTCGGAGGATGGCGCGCCAGCAGTCCGCTGGCGCGCGTAGATTTACGTCTGCTTCTCGCAGGCGTAAATCTAGGAACAAAGGTAAGGGGGGGGTTTAGATAGGGCCGGGGGGGTGGGTTAGGTAGGGGAAGGGAGGGGAAGGTGAGGGGAGGGCGAAAGGAAGTTCCCTCTGAGGCCGCTCCGATTTCGGAGTGGCCTCGGAAGGAACGGAGGCAGGCTGCGCGGCTTGGCGCGAGCCGGCTGCCCAAAATCGGCAGCCTTGCGTGCGCCAATCCAGGATTTTAGAGGATACGCGCGGCTATGCGCGTATCTTCTAAAATCCAGTGTACTTTTGTTTGCGCCTGCTGCGCAAACAAAAGTACGCGATCGCGCTGTTTTTAAAAATCTACCCCTAAGGGCAAGATCTTAAAATCTACGCTCGATTTTATAACATGCACACTCATGTGCAACTTGCACTCGCCGAGCCCGAGGGGAGCACCGATGGCTTTCCCCGTTCCCTCCAAGGCCGCTCCGAAATCTGAACTTTTTTTCGGCCCCCCCCACCTTCCTCTCCCTTCCCCTATCTAATCCACCCCCCAGCCCTAACTAAATCTACCCCCCTACCTTTATTTCAAAAGTTATGCCTGCCTGAGGCAGGCGTAACTTGCGCACACCGGCTCGCCATCCTCCAGCACAGGTCACTGTGCCCGAGGATTTGGCCCTGCCCCCAGACCGCCCCCGAACCGCCACCACATCCCTGGACCGACTCCTGACCTCCTGGACTCACCCCCGGACCGCTGCCACGTCCCCGGACCCGCCCCCTTCTCGCCCCTTTTTCGAAGTCCCGGGACATACACGCGTCCCGGGGCTTGCGCACGCCGCCGAGCCTATGCAAAATGCGCAAGGGCAGATTTTTCAGGTTACATGCGTATGTTACGCACGTAGCCTTTGAAAATCTACCCCTAAGCGTATCATAGAACACAAGAGCAGCATTAAGAGAAAAGTCGAGTCTAAGCCTTTATTCTCACACTCTACAGATGAATCACACCTTTAATGATTATAAGTTTTGTGTAATACACCAACCTGTAGCAAATTGGCGTGGAGGCAATTTAGATAATTTATTATTACAATTGGAACAGAAGTATATTTTTGAGTTTAACACCATGGCACCTAAAGGTCTCAATTTAGAAGTAGATTACTCTGGGGGAGATTTTTAAAAAGTACGCGCGCACGTATCTTTTAAAATCCGGGGTCGGCGAGCGCAAGGCTGCACAAAATTGACAGCCTGCGCGCGCCGAGCAGCGCAGCCTGCCTCCATTCCCTCCGAGGCCGCTCCGAAATCGGAGGGAAATCAGAGGGAACTTTCTTTACGGCGCCCCCCCACTTTCCTTTCCTTCCCCTAACTAACCCTCCCCCCGGTCTGAACTAATTCCCGCCCCCACCTTTATTTCAAAAGTTACGCCTGCCCGGGCCGGCTGCCAGCGTACCATGTTCCGGTCCGGGAGCAGGTCCGGAGGCCGCGGACACGTTCTCGGAATGCCCCCGATGACGCGCCGGCCATGACACGCCCTCCAACACGCCCCCAGGAAAGCCCCGGGATTTACGCGCATCCTGGGGCTTGTGCGCGCCGCCGAGCCTATGCACATAGGCTCGGCATGTGCAGGGGGTGGAAGGGGCAGCTTTTCGGGGGATACGCGCGCACCCCTTTGAAAATCTGCCCCTCTGTGTTTCTGTTTTGGTGGCCCATCTATTAGTGCATGCTTTTACCTGGTGTTTAATTTGTTTTTTATTTTTTATTCTTCGTGTGCATTGTTTTTTATTCAGACATTTTTAATTTTGTAATTTTCTGATTTTATTTTTTAATTTTGCATTTTATATTAATTTCTATGCCTTTTAATTAAGCCTTATTTTTTAATTTCCATTTTATGTTTTTTAAGTTTTGATTTTGTTTTAACATTTTGTGTATCATGTTTTTAACTTCCCATTTATGCTTTTAATTTTTTGATTTTATGTTTTGATCATGGTATCATAATTTAAATATTTTAAAATATTTTTGTCATTGTATACATTATACATAATTTTTATGTTCATATGATTGCATCTCATTTGAATCGTACCATTTTTAGTTTTTAGCATATTTATTCATTTATATATAATTTTGTTTCATCTGTATATCATTTTTTAGACATGATAATAAAAGACTCATAAAGTTCACTGCTTATTTACTTTATTGATCGCGTTGTGTTCCTATACTTCCGCAGCATTTTTTGCCTCTTTTAATAGTTTGTTTCAACCAGCTTTCACTGGAATCGCGATGTTCTTCAGTCTTGAGCAGTTTTATAAAACATTTTCAATTTTTTCACAGTTCCCGTTTGACAGCCGATAGTCTATTTACTAAATGATCGCGCTGAGTTTCTGCACTACAGCGGCTCAAATTTCCTCTTGTTAAAACGTTTTTAAAATTTGATCTAGTGGAACATTTGCGGATCCCTACCACTACGATGACGCCTCCATTACTATTGTCCTCTATTCATGGAGAGCCCTTACCGGGTGAAGAACTCTGCTTACTGAACCAGTGAGCTTACTTACCTGTGCTCTTCATGCAGAGACTATTTCCTTCTTTGTGTTAGAGAAGGCCGTGCACCCTTTGGTACTTGGGCTACCATGGCTGCAGAAACACATGCTACAATTCAAATGGACCACATTGGAGCTTTCACGTTAGGGTCCAGATTGACATGCCAAATGCTTAATGGAAGTCTATCCAATACCATGCATGCCAACTACCCTGTTGTTGCCTGGGTTGCCTCTTCAATATGCATCTTACCAAGATGTATTTTTAAAAGAAGCTGCTGATGTGTTACCTCCACACAGATCATATGACTGCGCAATTAATTTGAAGCCAAATACGGAACCACCCAAAGGAAGGGTCTACCCCCTCTCCATAGTGGAGAATAAGGCAATGTCGGAGTACATCCAGGAGAATCTCCAGAAAGGCTTCATAAGACCTTCTAAGTCTCCAGCCAGCACAGGATTTTTCTTCGTGGGGAAAAAGGATGGAACGTTACATCCGTGCATTGACTTCAGAGGTCTGAATGAGATAACCATAAAGGGCCGCTACCCTTTACCATTTATCTCGGAACTATTTAATAGGTTACAGGGAGCCAAGGTATTCTCCAAGCTTGACCTCAAAGGGGCATATAATTTAGTTCGCATCCACTCTGGTGATGAATCGAAGACGGCTTTTAATATCCGGGATGGACACTTTGAATACCTGGTGATGCCCTTTGGCTTGTGCAATGCCCCAGATATCTTCCAAAACATGATCAATGATATTCTGTGTGATTTACTCTACCAATGTGTCATTGTCTACCTAGACGATATCTTGATATTTTCTCAGGACCTGCAATCCCATCAGGAAGATGTCAAAAGAGTTCTGCAGAGACTTCGCGAGAACTGCTTGTACCAAATTGTCTAAATGTGAATTTCATAAAGAATCCGTGCCCTTCTTAGGTTACATTGTCTCAAACAATGGTTTCCAAATGGACCCTCAGAAGCTTGAGAGTATTCAAAAATGGCCAAACCCCACGGGCCTAAAAGCTCTAAGATGATTTTTGGGATTTACCAATTACTACCAGATCTTTATTAAAAATTACTCTTCCGGAGAATTGATGGACCAGAGGCAACATGGATTCACCAGGGGAAGATCCTGTCAGACAAATCTGATTGACTTTTTTGACTGGGTAACCAAGGAATTGGATCAAGGAAGAGCGCTCGATGTCATATACTTGGATTTCAGCAAAGCTTTTGATACGGTTCCGCACAGGAGACTGCTGAATAAAACGAGAAGCTTAGGAGTGAGTGCCGAGGTGGTGACCTGGATTGCAAATTGGTTGACGGACAGAAGACAATGTGTGATGGTAAATGGAACTTTCTCTGAAGAGAGAGCGGTTTTAAGTGGTGTACCGCAAGGATCGGTGTTGGGACCGGTCCTGTTCAATATCTTTGTGAGCGATATTGCGGACGGGATAGAAGGTAAGGTTTGTCTTTTTGCAGATGACACTAAGATCTGCAACAGAGTGGACACGCCGGAAGGAGTGGAGAGAATGAGACGGGATCTAAGGAAACTGGAAGAGTGGTCGAAGACATGGCAGCTGAGATTCAATGCCAAGAAGTGCAAAGTCATGCATATGGGGAGTGGAAATCCGAATGAACTGTATTCGATGGGGGGGGAAAGGCTGATGTGCACGGAGCAGGAGAGGGACCTTGGGGTGATAGTATCTAATGATATGAAGTCTGCGAAACAATGCGACAAGGCGATAGCAAAAGCCAGAAGAATGCTGGGATGCATAGAGAGAGGTATATCGAGTAAGAAAAGGGAAGTGATTATTCCCTTGTACAGGTCCTTGGTGAGGCCTCACCTGGAGTACTGTGTTCAGTTCTGGAGACCGTATCTACAAAGAGACAAAGACAAGATGGAAGCGGTACAGAGAAGGGCAACCAGGAAGGTGGAGGATCTTCATCGGATGACATACGAGGAGAGATTGAAGAATCTAAATGTGTACACCCTGGAGGAAAGAAGGCGCAGGGGTGATATGATTCAGACTTTCAGATACTTAAAAAACTTTAATGATCCAAAGACAACGACAAACCTTTTCCGTCGGAAAACAATCAGCAGAACCAGAGGTCACGAGCTGAGGCTCCAGGGAGGAAGACTAAGAACCAATGTCAGGAAGTATTTCTTCACGGAAAGGGTGGTGGATGCCTGGAATGCCCTTCCGGAGGAAGTGGTGAAGTCTAAAACTGTGAAGGACTTCAAAGGGGTGTGGGATAAACACTGTGGATCCATCTAGTCTATTGGGCGTAAATAAAGAGGAGGCAGCAAAACACTGCACGGAGCGGCAGTAGCCACAGAGGCATTCACGGAGCGGGATGCCAGTGGCCAGTAGTCGGTGTTCCACCTTCAGGCAGCAAAAACACTGCACGGAGCGGCAGTAGCCACAGAGGCATTCACGGAGCGGGATGCCAGTGGCCAGTAGTTGGTGTTCCACCTTCAGGCAGCAAAACACTGCACAGAGCGGCAGTAGCCACAGAGGCATTCACGGAGCGGGATGCCAGTGGCCAGTAGTTGGGGTTCCACCTTCAGGCAGCAAAACACTGCACGGAGCGGCAGTAGCCACAGAGGCATTCACGGAGCGGGATGCCAGTGGCCAGTGGTTGGTGTTCCGCCTTCACGGAGGGCTGCCATCTCCAAAAAAAACCCCCAAAAAAACAAGAAACAAACAAAGAAGGGGTGGGTAAGAGTATGGGACAGGGGTGTGGCCTGCTTGTTGCGGTGGTTGCTACTCCTGATTGAGCTGGATGTTCACTGGGATGCAGATACGGCGCTGCTCTCTGCATGGTGGAGGGGTGGAAGGGAGTTGGGGCCGGAGGGTGCTGGAAGCCAATAGTGATGGGTGGGAGGGAGAAAAAAGGGTGGGAAAAAAAATAAATGGATGAACTGCGTGGCTTGCTGGGCAGACTGGATGGGCCATTTGGTCTTCTTCTGCCGTCATTTCTATGTTTCTATGTTTCTATGTTTTATTAACAACAATAACTAAGAAGGGAGCCAATGCTGTTACTTGGTCTATGGAAGCTGTGACTGTGTTCCAGAAGTTAAAAGACGCCTCTAAAAGCAAACCATGTCTCCGCCATCTGGACCCTACTCGACCCTTCATTGTGGAAGTCGATGCCTCTGATGTAGGTGTAGGGGCCGTGCTAAGCCAGACCGGTGATTCAAAGATCTTGCACCCCTGTTCATTATTTTACCGACACTTCTTGCCAGCGGAGAAGAACTACAGCATTGGGGATAAAGAACTGTTGGCACTAAAGATGGCATTTGAAGAATGGCGCCCTTGGCTTGAAGATGCACAACATCAGATTACTGTTTACACTGATCACATAAATCTGGAGTACCTCCATCACGCTCAATGCCTCAACCATAGACAGGTAAGTTTTCCCTGTTCTTCAACAGATTTCATTTTTTGCTGAAATATCGCCCTGGTGACAAGAATGTTAGAGCAGACGCATTATCTCGCTCTTTCCTCTCGGAGGACGTACCTGATGAACCCCAGCATATTATTGACCCAAAGAGAGTGATTCTCAGAGCTATACATCTGGTACCCCAGGGCAAGACCATTGTACCCTGCAATCTAAGAAAGAAATTGCTAAGATGGGCTCATGATTTGAAACTGGCCGGACACCCTGGTCAACGACGAACACTGGCCAAGCTACAAAAGTACGATTGGTGGCACACCATGAAAGAGGACACTCTAGCTTATGTAGCCTCCTGTTTCAATTATGCCAGACAGAAACCTCCGCCCGGACGTCCTTGGGGCCTGCTTCAACCCTTGCCAGCACCGGATGAGCCCTGGACCCATATCGCAACAGATTTTGTGGTGGACCTACCACTTTCCGGAGGTAACAATACCATTTGGGTTACAGTGGACCGATTTTCGAAGATAGCTCACTTCATGGCTCTCCCTGGCTTGCCTTCAGCCATGGAACTTGCTAAGTTATTCATCAGTCACATCTTTCGCCTACATGGCATGCCTAAACATATTGTTTCTGACAGAGGAGCTCAATTTACAGCAAAGTTGTGGAAAGCCTTGTGTAAGAAATTCGACATCACACTTTACTTCACCTCTTCGTATCATCCTCAGTCGAATGGCCAAACTGAGAGAATGAATAGAACTCTCAAACAGTTCCTCCGTGCCTATATCGGTTCACGACAGAATGACTGGGCTGAACTGTTGCCCTGGGCGGAATTTGCCATCAATTTGCATCTAGCATCATCTAATGGATCTATTCCATTTGAAGTGGTCTATGGGCGACAACCTTTACTACCTTTACCACTTCCACTTTCTGTGTCGTCCTGCCAAAGATGTACAGAAGCTCTGGAGAAAGGCTAAAGAGATGCTCCAAAAAGCAGGACAAAGAGCAAAGAAAGGCTATGAAGCTCACCAAAGCAAGGCTCCTGAATTCCAGCCTGGAGATAAAATTTGGCTTTCTACTAAACATCTGAGACTTAAGCTTCCATCTGCTCGATTTGCTCCACGCTTCGTCGGACCCTTTCCTATTCTCCGACAGTTGGGCTCTCTCACCTATAGTCTCAGACTCCCTCCAGCTATGCGAATTCACAATGCATTCCATGTTTCGCTGTTAGCGAGTTTTCCACCAAGACACCTGAACCTACCCCAGTTGATGCAGAAGAAGACATCGAATATAAGGTTGATGCCATCCTTGATGTAAGGAAGAGAGGCAGAGTTTGGGAATACCTCCTGTCATGGGAGGGATACGGACCAGAAGAAAACTCTTGGGAACCTTTGGCTAATATCATGGACAAAGAGATGCTTTGTCAATTTCATCGATCTCATCCTCAAAAACCTAGGTAGGGGGTCTGGAGGGGGCCCTTTGAAGAGGGATACTGTTGCATCTGTCAGTCTCAGACGGCTTCGACCTCTGTGCCTCAACTTTCTTCCTTCTCTCTCCTCAGGCTTTGGGAAGATGACTGCTGCCACGTCTTCATGCTGCTCTCTCCAGTGTCCCCGGATCGGCAATGGCGATGGTGTTCACCATGATTTTCCTGAGGGCCTCCTAGGGTGTGCGTGCGCACGCCACCCACGTCTTTATCCACGTCATGGTGGGAACCTCGGGGGCGTCCTGGTATTTAACCTGCCCTTCGTTTGCTAACAAACGGAGTCAGCAAAGATTGGATTAGATTGTCTCCGGTCTAAGCTGCTCTGCCACTTCCCAGATGCTGCAGGAAGCTCTCTCTGCACTTCGGGATATTTCTTCACTAACCTGGGTACCCGCTCCTTGAGGGGCCTTCTGCTCTATTTCAGGTACCTATCTTGGGATACCGGGTACTTGCTCCTCGAGGGCCTGCTCTCCCTATTCTGGTGCCTGCCACTGAACACTTCTGCCTGCCAGGACCTTCAACTATACAGCTTTCTGCTTCAGTGAGTGCTAATCCTTTCAGTCTGTCTCACCTTCATCTTCAGCACTCTGTGTCTACATCCGGGACCTGTCCCTGCTACGCCGCGCTGTCTATCACCTACTGGAGTGTGAGACTGGTCTCCTCTGCTGAGGAACCCTGGACTACTTCATTGAGTTACCTTCACTGCTGCCCGCTCCCCGGGCAGTACCATCAAGCTGTACAATAAATACAACTTCTCTGTGTCTGTGTGTATAGAGTCTAGCTTAGTACTGCGGTTCCTCACAGGGCTCCTGCCCATGGGAGCGGCCATTTATTTATTTATTTATTTATTTATTTATTTAAAGGTTTTATATACCGACATTCATTAGGGATATCACATAAGTTTGCAATAAAAAAAAAAACTACGCTTACAAGGCGCTTGACAGGTAACATGAAAAAAGTACATACAATGCCATGAACATTATATATGTGTATATATATATATATATATATATAAATATATATGAGGATATAAACGAGAAGAATAAATATACAAGGAACTATTTACCCAGCATTAAAATTAGTTACAAGATTGCTTACAAAAATACTAAGAGGAAAAGTTACCTATTAGTTACAGAAGAGAATCTGTATTGAAGTTAAGTTAACCTATTAGTTGCAGAAGAGCCATCACCGCAGTAACCAAGAATCCACTCCAACACCTCATAACCATAACAGTCAATAGCGTAGTCAAGCCAAGCTGAGGTCTGATCATGGAGAATGTCAATAACGTAGTCGGAAGAAGTGAAGGTCAGGGTTTGGAGATAGGCAGTACATAGTCGAGCAAGCAGAGGACTGGAGCTGGAGATAGATTGTAATGTAGTCAGGCAAAGCAGAGGTCTAGGTCTGGAGACAGGCTGTAGCATAGTCAGGCAAAGCAGAGATCTGGGTCTGCAGATATGCTGTAGCGTAGTCTGGTGAAGTAATGGTCTGAGTCTGGAGATAAGTTGTAGCATAGTCAGGCGAAGCAGAGTCAAAGTCCGTGTAGTCAATCTGAAGCATAAACAGGGCAGGAACAAGGAAACAGGAACAACGAGGAGCAGGAATGCAGGGAAGAGACGAATCTCTTAGTAGCAATGAGTACTCGACCAGCAAGGAGACCTGTTGCAAATGCAACACTATGGAGCGGAGCCTGAGCATAAATACTATCAATAGATTGACGTCATCATCCAGGGCTGCAGCTAGGTTCCCGCCGCAGTCCCTACATAAGGATCAATGATGTGTGCGCACACGCCTAAGGAGGGGCGCAGCGCTGGTGGTGGCGTCTCCCTGTGGGCCACGCGGAGAGGCCCGACGAGCAGTGGCATCAGGACTGGGAGCGCCGGGGACTGTGGCAGGGCTGGAGGCTCTGGGGGAGGCCCAAGGATGGAGATGGTGGCCCACCGCCACCAGCGAGGAGGAACCAGAGGCTGAAGTCCTTGTGGAAAGGTGAAGGGGCCATGCCACGGGTCTTCCATGGATGGCACGCATAACACGGGGAAGTGCTGGCAGTCTCTGTATAGCCCGTAGGCGCGACCCCTAGGAGCGGGGAAGCGCGGACAGTCGCAGTGTAGCACGAAGTACTGCCCAGAGGAACGGGGAAGTTCTCTTGTATCATAGGCACAGCCCGAAGAGTGGGGAAGTGCTGGCAGTCTTGTACAGCACGTAGACAGAACCCCGAGGAGCAGGGAAGCCCTAAGGTAAAACTCCCGAGTGGTAAAGGTGTTCCAGGGGTCAGCCCGGAGGAGCAGGGAACCTTGCAGGGTAGGACTTCCGGAGGCACAGGGCCAGCCTGAGGAGCGGGGAATGCCGGAGACAAAGTCCCTGTAGAGTGCACACACTGGCCCCTGAGGAGCGGGTACCAGACAGAATCCAAAGTCCATGGTGTCAGATAGCGTAGCCACAGGAACACGGAGGCAGGAGTTTGTAGAGACATACGGAATTCGTTGCCAAGTCGGCTAGCTGGGGGTGAAGGTGGAGCTTAAATACCTAGATCCGATGACATCATCAAATAGGGACGCCCCAGAGGTTCCCGCTGAAGAGGCTTCAAAGGAGGGTCCGGTGGTGCGCGCACGCGCCAAGAAGGCCCAAAGTCGATGTGGGTGGCGGCGGTGTCTCGGCCACCATGAGGAGCCATGGGGAAAGCAGTGGTGGAGACTGGCCTGCACCGCAAGCAGACCTGGGGAGGGCAGGAGAACAGTGCAGGATGTAAGTAGATGCGGTTGCAGCCGTCTGCGACCAACTGGCATAACAGTTTCAGAGGATGAAAGGCAATCCCTGAATGAGATTGTTAGCCCAAACCCCTGAGCAGGGAGATAAGTTAGGCCTGAAGTTCACCTACATTGCACCCTGTCAACGGCAGGGCTATACAGGATAGTTCAGGAGAGCAGAAAGGCACTTTGGACAACCCAGTGAAGTGAGAAAAGTTAAAGACAGTACTGGCCAGAATTTGGCAAAGTATAGGGAAAAGTGGTGTATTTTTCCCTGCAGGTATACACTAAGATATACTACTAATGCCCTAGCTTTTCCTCCCCTTCCCTCGACATTCCAACTGGAAGTCAGAAGGAGTGAAGAAACAAGGAAGCAGACTACTGGATTGTAGGGGTAAGAACAAGTGGCTAGGTCGTATAATAACCCTAAGTAAATAACTCACTGCTGATTCCATGTTGCAGAGTCCCTCATCCCCCAAGTCCCTCAGCCATGGATATGGCAATAGGTTAAAAGGCATACTTGCCAATTAGATGGACTCTAACCCTCCTCATTGACGGGCCGATACAGTAAAAGTCGCAGAAGAGAGGGCGAACGCCCGCTCTCCTGTGTGCGCGATTCACCAAATTAATTTATTTAAATTAGGGCCCGCGGCAAAAAGAGGCGCTAGGGACACTAGCGCGTCCCTAGTGCCTCTTTTTGGACAGGAGCGGTGGCTGTCAGCGGGTTTGACAGCCGACGCTCAATTTTGCTGGCGACGGTTCTTGAGCCCACTGACAAAATTGAGCCCGGCAAAACTGAGCATCCGGTTTTCAACCCACGAGCCGCAGGCCCATTTCAATTTTTTTTAAAATTTTTAACTTTTTTTTAACTTTGGAGGCCTCCGACTTAATATCGCCATGATATTAAGTCGGAGGGTGCACAGAAAAGCAGTTTTTACTTCACTGGAGCGCACTGTACTGTATCAGCCTGTGAGGTAAGATCCCTGGAGTGAAAATGACTGGCAACAATGGTTTTTATCAAAAAATGTCCATTGAATTCAGAAGATATCAAAGGTGAATTCTGGATGTGAGAAACCTCTAATCTTCACCGGGAAGTTACTCTGGAATGGCTCCCTCATGAAATAAACCTGCTTACCTTAGGATGACCTAAGGAGATTGCTACCGCACAACCAGCTCTCAGAGCCCACAAGGAACCGATAGCAGCCACCAGTCAGAAGCAGTGACATCCCTTCTCTGGGAAATGGAGAATGAGGGACACCTCTTGTAAGGGTGGACAACCAGGCATCCAGAGGGGAACCCAGTCAAATCTCCCCTTCCTGAAGCAATGAGAATCGGGGCCTCCCCATCCCAAAAAACCTTTCAACTTTCCAGTTGAAAGTTGAGGTACAATCACTGATCACTGAGGTTCAGAAGATACCAATCTGTCACTGGCAGCTACCATCAAATGGGGTAGACCACCATGGTAATCAATGGAGGGACCCCAGCAAAAGTGGTCCAATGACTGCTGCTGCTATCCCCTGGTCCTGGCCTACAAAGAGAGGCACTGATTCAAAGAATCAAGGCTCCAGTTTGGCGATAACATGCAAGGAATGGAGCCTCAGGGACTTCCCCACAAAGGGGATTTGTGACCCAGGAGGGGTTGAAATACATATTTTCTGAGGAAAGAGAAGACTCTTGACACTACCCTCCTGGTGTCTACTTCCCTAAGGGTTCAACCAGAAACGCAGTCCTAGGTCAGACCTGTGGCTGCAGCGCACAACATGCAGTAGTCATACTGTGGTATCTCATCCAACCAATGGTGTCCCACCTATTAGCCCACTCGTTTGTGGGTAGAATCCCACTGCACAGCCAGGACTGACGTGTTAAAGTTATTGGCTGTGCACTACCAAAAAGCAATCACAGAGTGTGTGATGATAATGCCTTCCTCACCAGTGCTCCCCTGCACTTTGTGGTGCAGAACTGATGAGGAGGCTGATACCTTGATGCAACGATGGCAGAACCGTGGCATAGCTGAGTACTGCACAGACAGGAAGAATGCCAACTGCCATCGCCCGAGGTGCTTGGAGCAGATACCTAGCCATACCTGACCGCATATGCTGCGCTCCACTGTCACCCTAACTTCCAGTGGACTGACTAGTAACAGTGTGATGATGGTGTCCCCAGACCCACTGGGACTCTGGTTATGGAATGGTGGTGGGTGGCATTCCATGCAATTGTCCCCTCCAGTACCTGATAACACTCCAAGAGGCTGGACACAGCACTTAAAAATTGCATCGGGAATGGCTCACTGCCATTTCTCTCATGGAACATCAGCAGTGAAGTCCATGGCAACCGACAGTACCCATCATGCTCTGAGATCATGTCCTGTGGTATCTGACTGCGTCCAATGGTGCCCACTGTGGTGATGGTGCCCATAGGGCCAATAGCGTTCTTGCACTCATCAATGGATCACATCAAGGGCACCAAATGACGCTGCACTCAGGGCTTCGATGCGCTTGACCATCTCTTGATCAGTTCAACAGTATGTAGTGCCATCCTTGGCACCACAGATGCACACAGACATCGATAGCCTGGTGGCACCGATAGAGACTCCAGTGCCCGAAGGCATGAATGGAATGGTGCAACCAAGGATGCCAGGGGTGCCTGCAGACAGAGGTTCTGCAGCCCCCATGGCCCTGACACGTCTCATTGATGCCCAAAGGAACTGATGACTGCCAGCACTATCGATGGTTTCCCTCAGCTCACCTATCCGTCCAAGGACATTGATGCAGTGAGCTCAATGGCATCTCTCGCCAGTGACTATGGTTGACGATAGCCTCGCTAGCACTGATGGTGCACGAATCTAGGCGAGGCCTCTGATACCCTCCGATTTCAGCAGAACAGGCCCCGAGATCATCAGTATTCATAGTGCCCAATAGCTGAGGGCCAGTAATGGGACAGCAGGATGCCCCTTGGATACTGAAGATACTGCAAGGAAACTTGAGGGCACTGGACCACAGTGCCTGGATGCCTCAGCGTCCCAGGGTGCCTTGAGTGGATGGCAACCTTGGTGCTCAATCAGACCAAGGCTGAACCCCTGTTGCTCGAGGGCTTCAGTGGCACTCGAGGGCTCTCAGGAACCCTAGTGTTCGATGGCTTCAAGGATGACCAGGGCATTTAACGGCGATCTCAGTGCCTTGTTAATGGTGCTCGACCTCGTAGAGAGTGGCAATGAATGGCATTGTGGCCAACATGCCCGATGGCCTCAGTAGCAGCCCTGCAAATCAATGGCATCGAGGGTGTCAATGGTATCAAGGCAGTTCCGCACTGTGATGGCATCGAGGTCATGCACCGTGATGGCCTTGAGGGTGGCTGCAGCATCGAGGCCACATATCTCGAGGGCATTGAAGGTGGCCCTGCACACAACTTGATGGGATTGAGACTGTTGGTGGCATCAATGGCCTCGAGGGCCTCAATGGTATCAAAGGCCCGGGGGCATCAATGGCACCGATTGCATCGATGGCATCGAGTGTGGCTCTTATGGCATCAAGGAGGACCATGGCGCTCCATGGCTGTCCTGGTCCCTGACAGTAGAGGTCGGTGCTGCTACTCCATCACATCGAGGCCCAAGGTGCTTGAATACTCTGGTGCATCATGATGCCTACAACACAGAAGACCCTTATGGCATTGAGGGTGGTTACACACTTCAACAGCATCCAGGGTAACCATGGCACACAATGACAGTCTTGGTTCCCGATGCGGTCCTGACAATGACGTGTCAGATCAACGGTGAGCTGGTCACAGATGTGCATGGGCAACTGTCACTATGCATGGCATTGAAGGTGCGACAGCAAGCTGCTTGCCAGGGTGCCTGCTCACCCTCTCTCTCAAGGAAACTGCACTGCCATCACAGGCAAGCAGGGAAAGAGACTATGTCATCCAGGGCTCCTGCCCATGGAGACTACTTCTTTTGAATGTGGGAAGGATGAACTCTCCCCCCCATAGGAATGGTGTGGTCTTTGATCTCTTCACTGTTTGAACCGCCATCGTCGATTGATTGGTGAAATGACATGGAACTCCTGCCTGGGTAGAACTTAGGCAAGTCCCCAGGCTCAGCAGCCTAGATAGATCACCCATAAACTGCATTCAGTCAGCCCTGTCAGCACCTGACAAACAGGCCATTGGCTGCGCGTTTTCCCTTACCCCTTATTCAGTAAGGGGCGGAAAATGCGTGTCCACCCCACCGATATTAAACTGCAGGTGCAGTATACATTTAATAAGGGATAGAAATAGACTTTGCCAGACTGCACAATGTCTAAGGTCTGCTATGTGGCTGGCAGACAGTGGAAAATAAAAGAAAACTACCATAAGGGAAAGGAAAGAAAAAAAGCTGTAGCTGTAGATAAAGTCACTTACAAAAACTGTGAGGAGAGAGAAAAGCTGAATACCGTGACATACATGGCTCCCACGACCCCATGGTTCCGCAGAAAAATAGAGACTGAGGGACTCTGCCTAGGGGGCAGGGTGATGACTACAGCTGCACATGCTCAGTAGAGCATGTTTGAAAGTTCTAGAATCTTTGAAATTAAAGTTACGGACTGGGACTCCATCCAATGATATGTGTGAAGACTACCATTCTTCTTGTCCTCGGAGAAACAGAGAAACTATCCATTCACAACTTGTACATGCAGCATTCACTGAGTAATTTCAAAGTGAACTTTTATGCATGCAAGCTTACTTTGAAAATTACTTGGATAACTGGCTGAGTACGTGCACACATTTTACTCCTCTTCTCAGTGCATAACGAGAGCCTTCGATTTTCTGCAGCAGATTATTAAAGATTCTGCAGCAAGGGTTAGCAAATTCTATAGCAGTTTTTTTAAAAATTCTACAGCAATTATGTGGCAAATTTCCATAATATTTTCCATAAATATTCACACCTTTGACTATGCTGTTAGAGGGAGCCAATCAGCATGTAGCCCTGTCTTGCATGCTGAGACAGAACAGCCTTGAAGTAGGCTGCAGGCACTCTAGGGCATTATTTAGGTAATTCAGTCACACAGCAGGGGATCTTAGAAGTGTGTTGAATGTCTGGATGGGCTGTCAATTATGTGAATTCTGCAGGACAGTGTTGCCAGATGGGCAGTTTTCATGCCCAACTGGCCTACTTTTTCCCCCGAGCGTGTGTGGGAATTTTTTTCATTTTTCATTTCATTTCATTTCATTTTTTTGGCCACAGGATTTTGGGCTACTTTTTTTGACTTGAGCAACTTTTTGGGTGTTTTCTGGAAGGGAAGCAGAGTAGGCGGAGCGTAAGGCTTAAAGCAGGAAGTGCTTACTTTTTCCCTAATGTGTCACAAGCCACTGCACGGGAGATCAAACTGTAGGGGCAAATAAAGTTATTTGCAAAGACTGCCCCCCCCCCCCCCACCCAGCCTCTCAAGCAGGACAAGGGTGAGATTTGGGCAGAAGAAGATCATTACCTTGGTTTTGCTTGTACCCTCAAACTGAACACCAATGATGGTTTTAAGGTAATGGGGTATGTGGATGTGGAGGGGTCTCTGGAGTGGAGGGGCCACTAGCTCATCAACATAATTTTTGAAGAGTTGGTGGGTGGTGGGCTTACATTGATTGATTTTTATACTTTTCTATCAATCTTTTTAAACTTTTTTATATACATTGTTAATTTTGTAAACTTGTCCTCATACAATTCAGGAATTTGTGTACAATCATGCATAATAAAAATTATTTTTGCAACTTTTGAATTTTGGGCTACTTTTGGGCTAGATTTGCTGATTGATTGGGCTCTAAAAACGTTTGGCATCTGGCAACCCTGCTGCAGGATTGCAGGAGCCTAGAGGCTCTGGGCATAACTCATGCGAGTACCCTTACATGCACACTTCTCAAAATAAAAAAGTATGCATATAAATGCTGACTCTGCCCCAACTTTGGCCCTGGAATGCTTCTGCTCAATCTGTGTAAAAGCACGTGGGTAACATGTGTACTTTTACATGCACTCAGCCCTGAGCTACTTTAGTACAATCATTTATGATCATAAAACTGGGTTTTATGCACATAAATGGTTTTGAAATATATCCCCTTAATAAGAAATGACAATAGTAGTAAAATATATATATACAAATGGCTATCATGGAAAATATGGTTGACTTTATTATTTCTTTTCTGCACTTTCCAGCAGTCTGAATACCAGTGTTAATCCTCAAATTGAAAACAGACTTGGGTGGAGCTCCTCCTAGAGCCTAGCCCAAGGTTACCAGCTTAGATGTTAATTTTAAATGATTCTTGCATCTCTTTCCTTATACTAAGCCTATGAACACTTTCTATGCAGTGCTATGAGTCTAGGCTGCACAAGCAGCAATAATTTGGCCTTTGAATTGAATCCAGATCTTTACCATGGTAACACAGAGAGCATTCACCTAAGCCATCTGGTCACCTCCTCCAATAAACTATTGAAAGTAATGGAAAACTATCACATTAGTCTGTCCGTCATTTGGATTTTTTTAATTGAAAGAGCTGTTTACATTTTTTCTTCTGGTTTCTATTAATCTAATTCTTCTAATAGCAATGATTTATGAGAGAATATTTTTGTCAAGCAGAAAAATGGATGTAATTCATTAAGATATACCTAATTATGTTTTTTTAAGTGCTTGATTATAGATGAAAGTAGCTTAGCATTTCATGTGAGTATTCCAAAGTAGATACCATTTCCAGCTGCTTACTTTAGGCTGCGAAAAATTCAGCAACATGCTGGCAAGGTCTCTCATGAGATCTTGGGAATCCCTTGTTAAATAATTTTGTGAAAACAAAGAGTATCTCACTAAGAGGTCTATTTACTAATCTGTAATGTGCAGAAACGCATGGTATAGACCATGGTTCCCATTATTGGCAATGGAGGCTATTAACTGTTAGTGTGCATGACATATACTGGTCAGGTTGGTGCCATTTTGAAAATGCCCTGGGCCTCCAGCTTGCTTGCTATTGACAACACCTTTTCAAGGTATGGGGAGTTAGGGGGTAGGGATAGGGGTCCACCTGCCCCCCCCCCCCAAGACCACCAGAGTACTATATTTGTGGGTGGGGACACTAGAAACCAGGGATTTTATAATATTTGGAAGGAGGTAGGGATGGGATGAGGGGTGGGGGCTATCCTGTGGCATTGGGGCACTTTGGATTTGAAGGGGAAGGAGGGAAGGAAAAGGGCTGTCACCCCGCATGTGGCATAAGTTTTGTTTTTCATTTTCGGGGGGGGGGGGGGGGGGGGTAAGCAGTACCACCTTGTTAAGCAACGAGGGGGTTGTGTGGCCAAGGTCACTATCAACCCCCTGGGGTGATTTTTTTCATCTTTGGGGGCTGTACCTTGGCCCTTTAATTTTCCTGTGGGAGCACCAGGGACCCATGTTAGCAGCCCAATTATCCCTCAGGAATATAACTACACCTTCCTTAAATGTGATAAAATAATAGGGCTGACTTTTTTCAAAGTCAGATGCTATTTTATTAGTATTGGATTGCCTATACATAAGCTGCTTTGCATGCATTAGGAAATTTTATGCATGCAAATATATGTAAACAGCTTATTTCCAGGGGGGGAAATCTGCTATATTGCACGATATCACACAATATCAAGCAATAGTGCCATGATATGGCAATATCACATGATAAACAACATTTAACTTGTATTACATGCTGTTTAACGCATGATATCGCCATATTGTGGCGCCGATCACCTTTGCCCTCATCATGTCCCAGGTACCGATGGTCGGCCCCTGTGACATAGTGAGGGCAAAGGCGATCTGCTGCCAGTATTCAAAATGGCGCCGATCGCCTTTCCCCTCACTATGTCACAGGGGCCGACCGTCGGTACCTGTGACATAGTGAGGGCAAAGGCAATCGGCGCCATTTTGAGTACTGGCATCGGACGGCCGGTGTGCAGGAGGTTGCTCCCGGACCCCCGCTGGACTTTTGGCAAGTCTTGTGGGGGTCAGGAGGCCCCCCCAAGCTGGCCAA
Organism: Rhinatrema bivittatum; assembly: GCF_901001135.1. Taxonomy (NCBI): domain Eukaryota; kingdom Metazoa; phylum Chordata; class Amphibia; order Gymnophiona; family Rhinatrematidae; genus Rhinatrema; species Rhinatrema bivittatum. Next base: position 347,311,219 of record NC_042620.1, on the reverse strand, counting down.
AAGTCCCTGGGGGTCCAACGGGGGTCCCGGAGCGAACTCCTGCACTCTGGCCGTCCGATGCCAGTACTCAAAATGGCTTCGATAGCCTTTGCCCATACTATGTCACAGGGGCTACCGGTGCCATTGGTCAGCCCCTGTCACATGGTAGGAGCACAAGATGGTGCCAATGGCCATGTGACAGGGGCTGACCAATGGCACCGGTAGCCCCTGTGACAAAGGCTATCGGCGCCATGATGAAACCGGCACCGAGGGTGTGAGTGCAGGGGATGGTTCCCGGATTCCTCGCTGGACCACCAGGGAGTTTTGGTAAGTCTTGGGGGGGTTCAGGAGGGTGGGGGGTTTGTTTAAATTTTTATTTAGGTGGCCGTATAATTCGGCGAAGATTCGTGTATTCATGGGGAATCGTGATACGTTTCGCTTCCCCACGAATACTACGAATAATGCAATATACGTTGCGGATCGCCAATACGGCGAAAACAAATGCACACCCCTATGAACCAGACAGCAGGTTGATGGTGCAGTTGAACGCCAGGTGAGGAGGCAAGATGTCCGCAGCCTTCTGGGAGAAGATGTCGGCGAAGTGAGCGTAGTGAGAAGGTTCTCCTTTAGGGAGCGAGGAGGTAGTAAAGCAGATGGAATCTGTGGGCTGGGTCATGCAGGTCCGGAGACAAGAGGGACCACACCAGGCGAGCCTCAACAAGGTCCAGTCAAATTGTGGGATATGCTGTTGCAACCATGGCATGCCAAGGACCATGGGATGATTGGCCCTTTGAATCATGTAGAACAAGAGACACTGGTGGTGATCGTGCTTGATGTGGCATAGCAAGGGGATGGTCATGCGCGTAATCCTTCCTAGGAGGGGGTCTCCATGGATGGAGGAGATTGTGAGTGGAACGTGGCAGGGGCGCGTAGAGATCAGCAACTGGTCAACTATCTCTTTTAAGACGAAGTTCCCACCTGCTCTGGAATCCACGAGGGTAAGAATAGGGAAATCATGGCCCCCTATGGAGAGGGTTACCAGCAGGGTTAGAGGGGGAGCCAGTGCAGTCAGGCCTAGGGTCACTCCAGGAGTTTACTGGCCGGACTGTTTACTGGCTGGACTGGGCATTGGGTGATGAGGTGCCCCATGGCCCCACAGTAGAGACAGAGGCCGCCCTGCCAACGTCTTTGGCGCTCCTCCGGAGACAAAGGCCCACGACCCAACTGCATGGGCTCTTCGGAAGGGTCCTCTGTAGGAGGGGGCGGTTGTGAAGTAGGCGAGACCTGCCAGGGGCATCCGGGCACAGCCATGCGTTGCTTGGAGCTGGGGAATCTCCAGTGCTCTCTCCTGGAGGCGGCGGTTGATCCGGCCTGCTAGGTCAATTAGTGCATCCAGAGATGCAGGAAGGTCTCCGGTGGCCAACTCGTCTTTAATTTAATAGGAGAGGAGGAATAGCCTAATGGTTAGAGCAGTGGATTAAGAGCCAGGAGACCAGGGTTCGATTCCTGCTGTTGCTCCTTGTGACCTTGGGCAAGTCACTTTACCCTCCATTGCCTCAGGTACAAAACTTAGATTGTAAGCCCTCTGGGGATAGAGAAATACCTACAGTACCTGAATGTAAACCGGTGTGATATTTTGATTGAGATCAAATGTCGGTATATAAAAATATTAAATAAATAAATAATCCTAGGGGAAAGTCCGTCCAAAAGGTGGCTCTCAGGCAGGACTCTTCCCAATGAAGTTCGGTCGCTAGGGTCCTGAACTTGATGGTATACTCCAGCAAGAGGCGACCACCCTGACGGATGTGTAGGATTCGGTGCTGGCCATGGCCTGCCATCCGGGGTCCTCGAATATGGAGCAGAACAGGTGCAGGAAGCCAGGGAGGTCCAGCAGGATGGGGTCCAACCACTCCCACAGGGGAGAAGCCCAGGCAAGGGCTTTACCCTCGAGCAGGGACAAGATGTAGGTTGTCTTGGTGAGATTGTCTGGAAATAGTGCCACCTGGAGACAAAAGTGCATATTATACTGGTTGAGGAACCCGCAACACTGCTGAGGGTAACCTGCATATCAGGGAGGAGCCGGCAGGGAAATGACCGGACAGGATGGTGAAGCTGTCCCAGAGCCACTCGGGGCGAGTGAAGACGTGGAACCTGCAGAGGCGACCGAGTCCAGGTGGGCGTTAAGGCACTCCATGGAGGCGGCAAGTGACTTTAGGATCTTCTGCTGCTCCAGTATTTTTTGTGCCAGTCCAGGTATGACCTGCAGTGCTGAAGTCTCTGCCGAACCCTTGCCTTGGCTTGCAGTTGTGGATCCCCAGGCTAAGGGGGAGTTGGCACCACCTATGGGGAGGAGCACCACAGGTTCCCACCATCGGCTGGCCAGGCTGGAGAGAGACCCTGAGGGGGCTTCACAACTACTACTAGTTCCCCGCAGGTTGAGCCCTTGGGTACCGGGGCCAGCTGGACTTACGTGGGGTCTCAGGTATGGGGAGTCTCATGGTCCTAGAGTAGCGAGGGTCGTATACTTTTGTTTTCCCCCTTTTCTTTTCTCTATCCCCAGTTGCTTGCCCTTGTTATAATGTAACTTTTGATTCTGCCACTATCTGCCTCGTACTAATATGTTTATTGGTTATGTTATTGTTTAAAACCTATGTTCGATGTAAACCGAGTTGATTTGATCTGTATCAAGAAATTCGGTATAGAAAAGCCTTAAATAAATAAATAAATAAATAGCATGTAGCAAATCTCGGGGTCCAAAGTCGGGCAAGGGTCAGGGCAGGCGGCATATCTCGTGGTCCAAATCAGGCAAGGTTCCAAGATCCAGGAAGTCAAGAACGTAGAAGTGAGAATCCGGAATCTCCAATGCAGGAACAAGAGCCAGAGGAAGCCAAGTCAATGTCTGGGGGCAGACCTTGCCTTGATATAGGCTGGGACCGGAAATGTAGAGCTGGGGCATCGCCTGTCACTGTCCCTTTAAATCTAGTGAGGGACGCGCATGCCTAGGCAACCAGGGGCCACATCAGGAGGGCCGCACTGGTGGCGGATGGTCAGCGTGGAATCTGCGTGAGGGAGCACGTCCGCCACGGCTCCTCGCTGCCACAAGGATCCCGGGGCAGAGAGAACGCCGGCGCGACACCGGTAGGTGGAGGGGGCCGGCCGCGGGCCTTCGTGGCCGGTACCCATAACAGCCATGGCAGAAAAACGTAATGAATTCATTGTTTTATTTTTTACTAAGGAAGGTATTAGGGAGATACCTTTGCCATAAACACTTTTTGAGGGTATGGTTCATAGGAAATAATCAACTCATAATGAACTGGGAAGATGTAATAGAGCAAATCAACAAACTAAAGAGCAACAAATCACCGGGACCAGATGGTATACACCCTAGAGTTCTGAAAGAACTCACAAATGAAATCACAGACTTATTACTAGCAATCTCTAACATTATTCAAATCAGCTACGGTATTTGAGGATTGGAAGATGGCCAATATAATGCCCATTTTTAACAAGTTCTCCAGGTGTGATCTAGTAAACTACATACCAGTGAGCCTGACATTGGTAAGGATCAAACGAGTAGAAGCTATTCTGAAGAAGAAAATTCCTGGCCATCTGGTTACCTCAAACACCCCATCAGAGACAGGAGCAATTCTCATTTGCTTCTGTTCTGCTGGTGCCATTTTCAAAAATGGCATTGGCTAAACCCATTCGCTCCTTTGCCAAATGCTTGGACCAAAAGAACTCCACCGTGATTCCACCACGGAGAGCTCAGCTGCAGGCACCTGAACCTTTCAAATACAAAAAAGAAGGGAAAAGAAAAGAAACCAAAGGAAAAGAAAGGACTTGAGAAGGGAAGCAGCACCAACAATCACCCGACCCGGAGCCCCGCCCACACCGACGTCATCAACACCAGCGAACTCCTTCTACCAGCAGGAGTCACTCTCTTAATGGTAACTCCACCATGGAGAGCTCAGCTGCAGGCACCCGAACCCTTCAAATACAAAAAAGAAGGGAAAAGAAAAGAAACCAAAGGAAAAGAAAGAACTTGAGAAGGGAAGCAGCACCAACAATCACCCGACCCGGAGCCCCACCCACAATGACATCATCAACACCGGCGAACTCCCTCACCTGAAGCTAACAATTCAAAAGAAGTGCAATACCAAGACGTCGTGCGCCTAAGGAATGCGACAAAGGGGCACTCCCCTTTGTGCACCCCTTAGTGCAAACCTTAGGATTTTACAAACCAGAAACCCTTACTATCAATACACCTCTTCTCAACCTTCCACCTAACCAAAATGGAAACCACCAAACTACCTCCTAAAAATACTTTGAATAAAGAAAACAGGATCCACAGGAAAACAGGTATGACTAATCTATCAAATTCAACATACAGACATCTAAAGACATACTCTAAATCCATATTCCTATCATTCATCCACGCACAATCAATAGTTAAAAAAATGCCTATCATCTCAGACTTACTCTCTGATAACAAACCAGATTTCATAGCTATCACAGAAACCTGGATAAAAGACTCTGACAACGTCCTAATTAACCAAATAGAAGACTCAACATACAATTTATTCACAATCCCCAGACCAAGAAAAAAAGGCGGTGGTATAATGCTAATCATCAAAAAAAGATCTTTGGAGACTTGAACTTACACATGGACACACACCCCCTGTCAAACACATGCAAAACAATTACAGATGCTCTTGCAACAATGGGATTAGAACAAATAGTCAACAGATCAACACACAAAGCAGGTCACACTCTTGACCTAATTTTCATCAACAGCTGGAACTCACATCACATTAAAATCTCTGAAATCCCATGGTCTGACCATTACCTTATCCATACAACCCTTACTCAGAACAGCATACCCAACACAACAGAAAACTACAAAAAAAACATTTCATATCGCCCTCCCTTTGACAGCGAAACACTACAACAAAATCTCCAAGATGAACTCAAGAATATTGATCTTACAAACACTGAATCAGCAACAACATCATGGATAAACATTAACAAATCCATAGCTAATAGAACAAACCCAATCATCACTAAAACTTTAAAGACTCCTAAATATAATAATCAATGGTACAACGACACCATAAAATCAGCCAAACGAGAACTCAGGAAAAAAGAAAGATTCTGGCGAAAGAATAAAACCTCTCCATCACTCAATGCATACCGATTCCATCTAGCAAATTATAAAAAACTCATCCATAATACAAAGAAAGAATTCTACTCAACCAAAATAATCAAATACCAACAGAACCCTAGAATGCTTTTCAACATAGTAAAAATCCTCATCAAATCACCTAACAAAACAAGAACACCTCCAAACACAAGAAAAAGCAACGATTTTGCTGAATACTTTACTGAAAAAAATCAGAAAACTATTAAACAACTCTAACATTTACAACAATTCACACACCCAATTCCACCTCTGGAAAAAACAACAACAACCTGGAATGATTTCGACTTTGCCTAAACACTTGAAATCCAAAAAATAATTAGAAAAATGAACCCAGCAAACCACCCCATTGACAGCATTACCATACTAACAATTAAACTATTCGATACCACAATATTAAAATCATTAACGAACATTGTCAACCTCTCCCTCACTGAAGGAATATATCCTGAATGCCTAAAATCTGCAATCATCAAACCACTAATAAAAAAGAGCAACCTAGATCCAGAAAACATCCAAAACTACAGACCCATATCCAATCTACCTTTCATTGCAAAAATCATAGAAAAAAATCGTTCACTCCCAACTATCAGAATACTTGGAAACGAACAACATACTTCAACCCACACAATTTGGTTTCAGAAAAAACAAGCACAGAAACATTACTCCTTTCACTTAATGACACAGTTCTTCGAGGATTCAACAAAGGACAAAGTTACATTTTAATTCTCCTGGATTTGTCAGCCGCCTTTGACACAGTTAACCATGCCATTTTACTCGACAGAAATTGGAATATCAGGCACCATTCTAAAATGGTTCACCTCATATTTATCCCAAAGAAGTTTCCAAGTAATTTTCAACAACAACCTTTCAAATAAAGTGAACCTAAATACAGGAGTCCCACAAGGATCTGCACTATCGGCAACACTTTTTAACATTTATCTCCTACCTATTTGTCACACACTCGATCATCTGGGTCTGTCTTATTTCCTTTATGCTGACGACATTCAAATATTAGTCCCAATTCAAAATTTGATTGAAGAAACCTACAAGAAAATAACTTTTTATCTCTCAAAAATTAAGCAATATCTCTCCAACTTAAAACTCATAATTAACATCGAAAAAACCGAACTAATCATCCTTGACAAAAAAAAAAAAATGACTTACCCAGACAAGCACTCAAAACAGAAAACCCAGAATCAATAATCTGTCGACCACGCCAGAAATCTCGGAATTACAATTGACAAAGAATTATCCTTCAAAACTCACATTTCAAATAAAATCAAAGAAGGTTATCACAAATTACTGACACTCAGACGTCTCAAACCCTTCCTCTCTCAAAATGATTTTAGAACAGTTCTCCAACTACTCCTATTTACAAACCTAGACTACTGCAACGCCCTACTCCTTGGCCTCCCTTTTACCACCATACGTCCACTACAAATACTGCAAAACGCAGCCGCCAGGATTCTTTCTGGAACCAAGAACAAGATCACATTACACCTATTCTTATTTCCTTGCATTGGCTCCCAATTAAATACAGAATAGAATATAAATTCTTATCAATCCTCCATAAATGAATCTCAGGACAACAGAAATATTGCCTATCTGAACACATTGAAATACACGCTCCAAAAAGGAACCTTCATCAATGAATAAAGGCCTCCTCAAATTTCCTCACGAAAAATCACGAATCTAGTATCAACCCGAGAAAGAGCTATATCAATTGCCAGCCCATCTCTATGGAACTCCTTACCTCTCAAACTAAGCCCCTTGGCTTTTGTATATTTATGCCCCAAGAAAAGCGCATGGGTCAGGTGGGGGTCCTCTAGGACCACCAGGGACTTGGAATTACTGTGAGAAAGGAGAAGATGAGCTGTGAAGCTTTTTAAATCCATCCATCAGTTTGTGTGAATCATAAATCCACTAGAAAGCTTTTCCCTATATGGGGTAAGTTTGTGAAATGGGTCAGGGCCTGCAGGAGCAGGGTTACCAAACTCCTCAGCTTTTGTACATTTTTGCTATGTGAGGAGTTTGGAGATTGAGGCTGGGGAGGAGTGAGAGGTTTCCAGTAGGACCACCACGAATTTCGGACAACAGAGTGTGGGGGGGGGGGGGGGGGCTGCGCAATGGAGGAGACAGGTTATGAGGCCCCTTTAAAACATAACAGCTTCCAAGAGTCTTCCAGCTCCAAAAATGGTCCGCACATTGCCATGGCCAGTTATACAAGATCATATCATGCAAAAACTTACTACGAAAGCAAATAAGCACAATTTTGCAAAATGGCTGATAGTACATTGCCCTATTTTCTTTTCCTTTTCCATAGGGAAACATACCAGTTCAGAGGAAGACTGTAATGTAAGTCTTCCCAAACGTTTTGCCATTGTGACCCCATTTTAACACTTGAAAATTCACACGACCCCGGAGGACAACCAAAGCAAATTATCAGGGGTTCGGTCCTCCTCCAACAAGCACAACATTCTCGCTCTTCCTTCACTCCCATGGACCCCCTCTCTCAACTTCTGCTCCTCAAGCTGCTGAGCTCTTGTATTTATTTATTTATTTAGAAGACATTTATTTACCGCTTATAGCAGAAACATCTGAACTAAGCGGTGTATAATAACAAATCAAAACATTACATTCATAGACAATAAAATGTAATACATGGTTAAAAATATAAAATATTGCTTAGATATCAAACAATGAGCTTCTTGGAACTGGGGAGCTTTTTGTTGTTTACGAAATACTCCCAGATCATCTAAAGATCACATTGCTTCAGGCAGTAAGTTCTACAGGACTAGGTCTGTAATTGAAAAGGCTCATGATTTAGTTTCTTTACTGCCAAAAATACTTTCCTTGGGAACAGAGGGAAAAAGAAGAGGAATAACTTTTTAACTGACCCGAGAGATATTTTGGGCCATCCATTTTTATAGATGTAAAAATCAAAATTAAAACTATGAATTTTTTCCATTAAAGTATAGATGACCAGTGTAATTGAAACAATAATGGAGTTTGATGTTCGCAAGGAGAGCGTCACAAAGTCAAACGAGCAGCTGAATTTTGTAAAATCAATAGCTCTCGTAAATGTGAAGCAGGAAGGACAATATACAGGGTATTACAACAATCAATTGTCGATAACACAAAAGATTGGCAATAGTCCTGAAGTCATTGTGACCTAGGATATATTGAATATGGTTAAGCATTTTCTACTTAAAATTCCCCAATTTTAAAACTGAAGGAATATTAGCTTTAACACTGAGGTGGGTGTCAAATTGGAAACCAAGGTTTCTCATCACACTTGCAAACCAAATTGCAGAATAGTCATATCGAGAGAGAGTGTGGTAAAAACACAAGGCATCAGATTTGTCGAGACTGAGAAGTAAATTATTATTACTCATCCAAGTATTAATGGTTGTTAAGCAACTGTTTATGTGCTCCATTATTGAGGGAAAGGGGCCTTTCACTGGAAAAAAATGATTGTATTATCTACATAAATTCTGAATTTAACTCCTAGTTGTTCAATAAGGAGTTCAATATTAGAGATGCTAGGTAAACATTAAAAAGACCTGCTGATAAAATCGAAGCTTGGGGTACAACCATAGGTCAACTCGAACCAATTAGAATAGTTATTATAATAAACATGTTGTTTCCAATTGGAGAAGTAGGAGTTGAACCACTTGAGGACAGCAACACTAACCCTAATTTTTCTAAACAATGCAACAGAATTACATGATCAGTGATGTCGTAGGCTGATGATATATCAAGAAAAACAGCTATCACAACACTTCTGCCATCTAATTCCTTCAATAAAAAGTCTGTAACTTTAACTGATAAGGTTTCAGTGCTGTGCATCTTTCTGTAACCACATTGAACATGGTGTAGGGAGTTATTAGAATTCAAAAAATCACAAAGTTGAATGTAAATGGCCTTTTCTAATAATTTACCAATTGAGATTAGCCGGAAACTAGAAGGCACTGATTTTGAAAGATTGACAGTTTATCTTCAGACAGTGAGAGATTGATAAATTTAGCTAAAATATTTAAAATGGCTTCTCTTAAAAGATAAAATCACTGAAAAAGTATAGAGATGAAAGTACAAATGGAGTTCTTTAACTCTCGTAGGAATCCCTCTTCTTTCATGGTCCCTACTGTTTCAAAACAATTCCAGCTTGGCTTATTGTCTTCTTGTGGAATTTAATTTCTAGCTAGGCATACAGCTGACAGAGGCATATTAGAACTGTTCAGTGGGAATAAAGTTGTGTTTCTCAAAGTATTGGATTGCTGTACACAAAAGTCTGCATACTCTTGTGGATTCAATTTTATATCTATACAAGGGGTAGTTTTCCTGTCTACTAACGTATTTATTGTTGAAAATAACTTCTGAGGATGATTTAATGGCTAATTTAAATAATCTTTCTTAGCTAACTCCAAGATTTATTTATATTTATACTGTAGGGATTTGAACAAAGATTGGGTTTCAGTTGACTGATTTTTTTTGCTCTGCCTGCCATAATAACTGCTTTTTCTCTCTCAAATCTTTATTAAACCAAGGGGCTCATGGAATGGGATGAGTGAAACATTTCAGCTTTGTAAGAGCAAGATTTTGTAGTGTTGCAGAAAGAGACTCAACCAGAGATGAGGAGAGAGATAAGGTAGAATAAAAAACCATGTCACTAGAGACTTTTCCAATTCTTTTTTTAAAAATATCGGGGTGAATCGGCCCCTGTATCCTCTCAACAATTGACTCATTAAAAGATGCTCAGTAGGTGTCAATAACTTAAAAGCAAAAAAAATTAAAAAATGATCGGATCACAAACATCACCCATCCCCCTCTCTCTTACCCTCCCCTGCCGTTTTTGCATCCCCTCAGCAGATCCTCTCATCCCCAAGTAACCTTCTGTCATCCCCTGCTTCTCTCCATCCTCTATACTCTTCTCAGACCCCATCCCCTCTCTCTCAATTCCAAGTCTCACCACCTCCCCTCCAATTCTTCTCTCACATGCCCCCCAACTGATTCCCTTTCACTCCACAGCTTTTCTCTTACATCCCACAAATGATTTTCGGTCTTTTCTCCTCTCTCATCCTCTAAAGCCAATCCCCCTCCTACTGATCCAACCCTCAGACCCCTCCTGCATTTGATCACTCTCTTCAGACAGTCCCTCCTGGCCAGGATCAGTGATGACATTTTCCTTTGGGCCCTGGGCAAGAGATGAATGACAGCTGGTGGGAAGAGAGGGCAGGCTGATGACAGAGGCAACATTAGTCTCTTGGGTAGGTTCAGTGATGAGTGGAGAGAAAAGTAGTAAAAGTAGTAGCAGTCTCTACCTGGCCCATGCATACTCAGCCCTCCCCTCCCCTCATGGCTAGCCCCAAGCACAACGGTTATCTACAAGTGGCAACAACATTAGTAAAGAAAGTCAGCAGGTGGCCTATGTGAGCTAGTGCAAGCTTACAAGCCCTGCAGGGGCCCTGATCCCTCCTCACGCAGGGCTTTCCTGTTACCACAAAAACTCATATGAGGGGATGCCACTGCAAGGTCTGTAAATACGTGTTGACTCGCAGGCCTTACACTGACTTCCACCACTAAAGTTGCTGGTGCATGTAGAGAGCTGCCATTTGAGGCACTTGTGACCCTTGCTAAAGGCTTTGTGACCTCATTTGGGGTCCCGACCTACAGTTTGGTGAGCCCTGCTTTAATGTTTAATAGTGTACTTATACTTTTACAGAAATGTACCTAGCAAACATTGTCATAATCATATGTACATTTCAATACCAAAGAAGGAAACTAAGCATCCAAAAATGCTCACATATGTCCTTATTTTTAACCTGCCTTTCCCAGCAATTTGCTTTTAAGCCTATTCTCATTCCTGCTTTCTACTTCTCTGATTATCACAGTCTCAGCTGCCTTTTACCTACAATACTCCTCTGTTCCATCTCCAAACAGAGACTCCACTACTCTTGATCAAATAGGACAATAAACAATATTTTGTTTATGTTATGCATGAATGATGTCTGATTTACAAAGATATTGGAACAGCTCCTATAGTAACTATCTCATGTTTACTTGGTTGAGTGCATTTATGATATCAGCTTAGGTGAAAGTTGCTTTCTGAAAATTTATGAAATGCTGGAAGTTTATTTAACAGTTGATCAAATAGTGATTTTAATATAATGCTATGGAGTTAACATTATTCAGAAAAAAATTGTTCTTTTCTTACTTGGCTAGATAGAGAGAGGTTAGTCATTCACATAAGATATTTGGTTCTGCCTGTGTTACTTTAAAATACTAAATCACTGCATTAAGACCACAATAATTTAATTTGATCAAGTATTTTAACAAAATGTTACGTAAATATCATCCAGAGTCTGTTTCTAAGCACACTCCTTGCAGCATGTAATTATGAATAAAATACCCTCTGAAAAGACCTCATCAGAAGTGAGAACAATGGGAAATGGATTACAAAAGAATGGTTCTTTTCAGATAATTGTGTTTAATAAAATGGTAAAAGTGTAGAAAACATCAGCTAGCTATAATTAAGATAATAACCTATTGTTCAATGGAAATATGTACTCTGATTTCTCTGCTTTTGCAAAGTAACAAAGAAAACTAAGTATGGGATATTAAATGAATAATAAGGACAAATGATCAGCATGCATTATTTTATCCTGAATTGTGGAGGACACTAATATATTTCGCCTTCAGACTAAGGCCACCAGAATCAGGCTGGTAGGATTAGATACAACAGTGTCTCAAATACTTTGGCAAACAACTTTGTTTCTAATGAAACATAATGTAGGGTGATAAACCAAAGCCGACTTTTGAAAGGAGCAGCTACATGGAAAATACCGGAGAATGTACAGTATAATTCACTTGTAAGATACATCTTCTAGGTAAATTGTACATGCAGATGATCTTAGCTAATACATCCAAGCAACCTTTTCAAACAACGTGACAATGATTTAATAAATATTATTTAACAAGTTTTTCTTAAATCAGAGGTACAGATTAGTTCTGATAATTCACTGCATACATTTCTATGGTTTATAAAATCTGTTCTTAGTTCCAAATTCATGATACACCAGACTATGATCCCAGTTAGTTTGTATATTCCAAAAGATATTAATAAATAGAACCATTGCTTCTGCAGTCAATAATAAAGGAATAATTTGGAAAAAGGCACTTTCATAAATACTGAGTTTACCAATTTGGAAAATAAAATGTACTTATCTTTAGCTCTCATGCCCTTTCACTGCTCTCTCATGCCGAGTTACATTGAGGTACACTAGCTACTAATAGTTCCCTGTCCCTGTGTATGGAAGTGGCTGAAGGCTGGATGAAGAGGCAAAGACTATGTGCAGGTTACAAAGTGAATGAGTGTTTTGTATCTTATTCCTAAGGGATCATAATTTCCAAATTAGTGCAAAAAACATCTTAATTAGGCTTTGTGAAATTTGTTTTTCCAAACTTTTATTTTGTAGTTTTGAACAGCTGCCATTACTGTTCACTTAACCTGCTTTTTTTTCTAACATACAACATACTCCTTTTCAATTCTTTGAGGATGGCTTTGAATATTTCTTGGCCACTATTATATCGTCTTCATTTAGGACTATTATTTCCATTCAAACACCATATATATGGGAAATACTTTTAGTTTAAGCCTACTTATAATAGAGAGACGTATGGATTCAAAGACTACCAACTGCTATTATGAAAGCAAAGTATTCTGAAAGCATTACCTTCTGGGTTACGCAGTTTATACAACATAGTCCCAGACTTGGTTTTACTTGTTTGGAAAGGTCTCCGAAACCATGATGTCGTAATGCATTATAAAGACTATGACTATGGTCATTATGAAGGAGGAAGACTTAGAGGTGCACACAAACCATTCTGTAGTCATATTGAGGTCCATATTCAGAAACAGATCTGGGGCCAGCTTTTTCCTCGCCCAGGACAGATATTCAGAACTACGCCCTGCCCCCCCCTCCCCCCACCAATATATATATAGTTTTTGAGTTTTCATTGTAAACAATGTGGTTTCTCATGCATTCCACATGACAGTAAGCCTGTAATGCCAATATAACTAGAATACAGGCCGATACAGAAAAACGCGCGGGAGAGCCAGTGAGTGTCCACTCTCCCAACGCGTGTACAGGCCACTCTTCTGGGATAGCGATTCAGAAAGCTCAGGTATGTAAATTAGGACCTGCGGTAAAAGGAGGCTGTCAGCGAGTTTGACAGCCGACGCTCAATTTTACTGGCATCGGTTCTCGAACTTGCTGACAGCCACAGGTTTGGAAAACGGACACCGGCTAAATTGAGCGTCCGTCTTCCAACTCGCGGGCCACGGGCAGATTTGTAATTTTTTTTTTTTTAATTTTTGACTTTTTTTTATTTTGGGGTCTCCAACTTAATATCGCTATGATATTGTTTGAGGGTGTACAGAAAAGTAGTTTTTTCTGCTTTTCTGTACACTTTCTTGGCACTGGCCAAAATTAACTCCTGCCAAAGGCTGGCATTAATTTCTGAAAGTAAAATGTGCGGCTTGGCTGCACATTTTACTTTCTGTATCGCGCAGGAATAACTAATAGGTCCATCACATGCATATGCATGTTGCAGGCGCTATTAGTTTTGGGGGGTTGGCCGCGCGTTTTCGATACACTATTACCCCTTACTGTATAAGGGGTAAAAATAGCACGTCGAAAACGTGCAGCCAAACGCGGGCTAACAGTGCGTTCCACCGGAGTGCACTTTACTGTATCGGCCTGATAATAAGTTATTCCATAAGGGAAACATCTTTAATGTCTATTGTCACAGCAGTAGAAATGCCCAGAAATACACTCTTATTCAAGAAAATAATCAGGCACGATACAGGTTCATTCAATAAAAGGCTAAGACAGGGGTGGCCTGTCCTATGCATAAATAGCCACAAAACCAGAAGAGAGCAGAAACTGTCCCCCGCATCCCCCCCCCCCCACCAAAACGCCAACTCTGTGTGTTTCTCCCACCATATCTCAACCAGTTTGTCCGTCTCTCCCCACACTCTATTCAGCCTTTCTGTACCTCTGTCCTCGCCATCCTCCACTCTTGTTTTTTGTCTCTCCACACTCTGTCCAACCTGTCTCTCCCCTTTCCCCTCACCCCCACACTCTGCCCAGCATCTCTCTAAACACGCTGTTCTTTGTCCCTCTATTTCCCTAACCCCCAGCCCAGCCTCTTTCACTCTGTCTCTTTACACTCTGCCCATTCTCTCTCTGTCCCCACCACACCCTACTCACTGTCCAGCCTCTCTCTCTGGGTGGATGGGAAGACTAGATGGGCTATAGGGTCTATTTCTGCTATCATGTTTCTATGTTTCTCCCCTATCTCTGTTAGAGTGCCGGCCACGGCAGACACGCGGCCTGGCCCCCTCAACTCTCTCTGGCTAAGCCAGTACCTGGTTCCTCTTCCCTGACGTGGTAGGCCACCGGCTCCGTCCTCGGGCTACCCACGGTGCCTCAGCTTCAGCTATGGATCCCTATGCTCCGCATCAGGCTTCTCTGCGTGGTCTGCGGAGAGATGCCACTGTTCAGCGCCGTGCCCCACCCTAGGCAAGTGCGTGCGCATCATTGAGTCTTATGAAGGGCATGTGGTGGGAACTTGGCCGTGGCCCCGGATGATGATGTCAGCAGAGCTCTGGTACTTAAGGCCGGGCTCCACTTCCAAGGATTGCCTTTGCAACAGGTCTCCACGCTGGTCGTGTACTCGTTGCCTCCTGGTGATCCTCCTGCATTCCTGGTTCCTGATCCTCGCAAGTTCCTGTTCCTGTTCCCCTTCGTTCCTGATTCCTGACCTCTCCTTGGATTGCTTTCTCGGACACAACCTCTGCATTGCCTGACTACGCCATTGACTCTCTCCAAACCCGGACCTCTGCATTGCCTGCCTAAGCCATTGAGTCTCTCCTAGCCCAGACCTCTGCATTGCCTGACTACGCCATTGACTCTCTCCAAGCCCGGACCTCTGCATTGTCTGACTATGCCATTGACTCTCTCCAAGTCCAGACCTCTGCATTGCCTGACTATGACACTGACTCTCTCCAAGTCCGGACCTCTGCATTGCTTGACTACGCTACTGACTTTCTCATCGTCCAGACCTCAGCTTTGTCTTGCCACCGCTTCTTGATCGCCGCCTGCCCTGACTCCAGCTCACTCTATGACGCCTCTTCAGTCTATGTCCTGGACTTGGCCTCTTCAGGCTTTGGCCTGTTCTTGATCAGGCGCCCCCTGTCTGACTTTGGTTCTATTGGCGCCCGGATCTCCGGGACTCCACCTCTTCCAGTACAGACTTCTCCACTCCACTGTTACTGCCGCTGGGCTGATCTCTCTGACCTTCCACCGACAATGACATACGGAAGCCCACCTAAGTCCAGCCGGCCCCGGTACCCAAAGACTCAACCTGCGGGGAACAAGGACTGGTACTGGTGAAGTGCCAGCCAGCCTCCGTCCTTCAGCCCACTCTGCCTGCCAATGGTGGGGACATGTAGGATTCTTCCTATTGGTTACGTCAAATCTACCTCGGCCCAAGGGTCCACCTCCAGCATAACAGGTTGCAAAGGCCATGGACTCGGTGGAGCCGTGGCCCTCCAGGCTATTCCTGGCCTAGCTTCAAAGGTACAAGAACAGCAACAGTTTCTTGAGGCACTGGCTTCCTCCCTTGAGCGTCTGCATGCCCGGCTTGATGCCCTGACCGGTAATTCACTTCCAGTACCTGCTTCCTTTCACCAACAGCTATCTCCCTCCACTCCTAGAGCAGTGCTTCTCAACCGGTGTGTGGCGACACACCAGTGTGTCGCCAAACACCGGTGTCCCACTGCCCCGTTGTACTTTCCTTCTCCCTTTTTCCAGCCCCCGCGGGCCAATTGAAAGCCTCCTTTCTTCTAACCCCCACTGCCCAATGGGAAGCCTCCTTCATTCTGCCTTCCCCCGCGCAGGCCAATCGGAAGCCTCCTCCCTTCTACCTGCCAGTGGGAGTAGGAAGAAGGGAGGAAGCCTTTGATTGGCCGGTGAGGCAGGCACGGTATAGCCCAGGAGTGGGGTGGGAGGAATGGCAATGTAGAACCCTGATGAAGCAAGGCCGCTATGGGAGCCCATCCCCGTAGCGGTGAAGAGGAAAACCAGACCCTGACGGTGCAAGGGATGCAAGGCCGCTACAGGAGCCCATCCCCGTAGTGGTGAAGAGGAAAACCCTACCCCGACGGTGCAAGGGATACAAGGCCGCTATGCAAGGAGAAAACCCGACCCCCGACGGTGCAAGGCCGCTACGGGAGCCCAACCCCGTAGCGGTGAAGAGGAAAACCCGACCCCGACGGTGCAAGGCCGCTACAGGAGCCCATCCCCGTAGCAGTGAAGAGGAAAACCCGATCCCTAGCGGTGAAGGCCTGCCGGATTAAAAGGCCACGGCGGAACTGGAGCCCATCCCTGCAGTGAAGGAAGAAGTTGTTTTTGGTGAGAGCTGGTGTGTCTGTGTATGAATGGATGCATGGGTGAGAACTTGTGTCTGAGGGTGTGAATGAATGCCTGGGTGAGAACTTGTGTCTGAGGGTGTGAATGGGTGCCTGGGTGAGAGCTTTTGTCTGTGAGTGTGAATGGATGCATGGGTGAGAGCTTGTGTCTGAGGGTGTGAATGGGTGTCTGGGTGAGAGCTTTAGTCTGTGGGTGTGAATGGATGCATGGGTGAGAGCTTTAGTCTGTGGATGTGAATGGATGCATGGGTGAGAGCTTGTGTCTGAGGTTGTGAATGGGTGCCTAAGTGAGAGCTTATGTCTGTGGGTGTGAATGGATGAGAGCTTGTGTGGGTGTGAATGGAAGCCTGGATGAGAGTTGGTGTTAATGGGTGCCTGGGTGAGAGCTTGTATCTGAGGTTGTGAAAGGGTGCATGGGTGAGAGCTTGTGTCTGTGGGTGTGAATGGATGAGAGCTTGTGTGGGTGTGAATGGAAGCCTGGATGAGAGCTGATGTGAATGGTTGCTTGGGTGAGAGCTTGTGTGTGTGTGTGTATGAATGGAAGCCTGGATGAGAGCTTGTGTGTGTGGGTGTGAATGGAAGCCTGGATGAGAGCTGGTGTGAATGGGTGCTTGGGTGAGAGCTTGTAGGTGTGAATGGATGCATGGGTGAGAGCTTGTGTCTGAGGGTGTGAATGGGTGTCTGGGTGAGAGCTTTAGTCTGTGGGTGTGAATGGATGCATGGGTGAGAGCTTTAGTCTGTGGATGTGAATGGATGCATGGGTGAGAGCTTGTGTCTGTGAATGGATGCATGGTTGAGAGCTTGTGTCTGAGGTTGTGAATGGGTGCCTAAGTGAGAGCTTATGTCTGTGGGTGTGATGGATGCATGGGTGAGAGCTTATGTCTGTGGGTGTGAATGGGTGAGAGCTTGTGTGTGTGGGTGTGAATGGAAGCCTGGATGAGAGCTGGTGTGAATGGGTGCTTGGGTGAGAGCTTGTGGGTGTGAATGGGTGCTTGGGTGAGAGCTTGTGTCGGTAGGTGTGAATGGAAGCCTGGGTGAGAGCTTGTGGGTGTGACTGGGTGCTTGGGTGAGAGCTAGTGTGTGTGTGTGTGGGTGTGAATGGAAGCCTGGATGAGAGTTGGTGTTAATGGGTGCCTGGGTGAGAGCTTGTATCTGAGGTTGTGAAAGGGTGTATGGGTGAGAGCTTGTGTCTGTGGCTGTGAATGGATGAGAGCTTGTGTGGGTGTGAATGGAAGCCTGGATGAGAGCTGATGTGAATGGTTGCTTGGGTGAGAGCTTGTGTGTGTGTGTATGAATGGAAGCCTGGGTGAGAGCTTGTGTGTGTGGGTGTGAATGGAAGCCTGGGTGAGAGCTTGTGTCTGTAGGTGTGAATGGAAGCCTGGGTGAGAGCTTTTGTGTTGGGGTGTGAATGGGTGAGAGCTTGTGTGTGGGGGTGTGAGAGCTTTTGTGTGTGATTGAGAGAGCGAGACTGGTCAGGAAGGTGATGTGTTTCTGTGAGAGAGAGAGAGAGACTGGTCAGGAAGATGACTGGTGTGAAAGAGACCGAGACTGGTCGTGGGGTCTAATTGGGGGTGTGTGTGTTGTGAGTGACTGGTTGTGGGTACTAAGGAAGAAGATTGAGGAAAGAGCTTCAGCAGCCCTTGCTGCTTCTGGTGAGTGCTATTGGCCTGGAAGGGAAAGGAGTAGGAGAGTTGCTGGAGAGGATAAGTAAAGGTGGCCTTTTAAATTTATTTTTCTTGATTGACTGCCATTTTAATTATTGGGTATTATGCGATGTCTGCTGTTTTGAAATATTTTATTGATATTTGGACATGTTTTAATAATTTTTATGAGTGTTTAATTGAATATTATTCTGTTCAGCAGCTGTTTTGTAACATTTTTGGTATAACTTTACAATTATTTCTGTGTGGGGCTCTGTAGCAGCTATTTTCCCAATAGGAAATGTATTAGTGCTTAGGGCCTGGTTTAATAGTTGTGTTTCTTAGATAGGGTTGTTACTGTTTGCGTGTGTTCCATAATACAGGTGTAACTTTGTGCAGGTTAGTTTGTGTGCATTATTGCAGATCCTGGGATTATGTTAGGTGCTATATCTCTCTTTCCATTTCTCCAGGTTTGCACTGCATGCAGAGTAGCTTTTTTGGTTTTCCATTCCAGTTTCTGTCTCCATATTTATAATTTGTGTTTTTTCTGTACTTGGTGAAGGTCAGTTCTGAGTGTGTGACCGAGGTGAGGTATTTTACTAGCATGTAGGCATTTGTATCAATCTTATTTGTTGTGTTTTCTCAGTAGGACATGCATTGGTGGAAATGTCTTTTCAAAAGGAAGGCTATTGTGCCTGGTAGTAAAGGGAGTTTGTTTTGCTTTTACTGAGATGTCATCAGAACCAGAATATCTTTTTTGTATGCTCTGTATACAAAATCTGCATACAGATCTGCATACAGATCTGTATGCAGATCTGTTATGCACTCATTGCTGGGGGTTGAGGGGATTCTTGTGGATGCAGAGTGCATGTTTACATTTAGCCCCATGATGGTCACATGTTCAGTGTGTCACGCATGTGAGAACCATTTGTCAGGTGTGTCCCGGCCAAAAAAAGTTTGAGAACCACTGGTGTAAACTACAAAGTCAACACAGGTTGATATTGTAGATTTGGGTGGGTGATGACATCAGCGCTTCTTTTGGTCCTAGTGGCTGAACCCTCATTGCGAAGGGAACCCTCAGTCTCTGGCAATTCAAAATACTAATCCCTCACAGCATGGATCCTTAATTAAAACAAACAATTTTCTTTATTTTCAGGGCAGAGCAGAGAACTTCCTCCGTCTTGCTCAGGAAGTCATGATCTGTTTGCACATGCTTAAATCCTAACAATTTGTACCATTATAGACTCTAGGAGCCATTATAGACTCTAGGAGCCTATAGACTCTAGGAGCCATTATAGACTCTAGGAGCCTTCCTCAAAGGAAAGGGAACTCTCCCCGGTGTAGCCGGCCTATCTCTTAGTACCTGTTGACCCATGCTGAACCGCTGTTCACATGGCACCTTGCTCCACATCGCCACACTTTGAAGGCTCGTGCTCCACTCTAGGGGCCAACCCATTCCGGGGAGCCCTTTCCTGCTCAAAGGAAAGGGAACTCTCCCCAGGGTAGCCAGCCTATCTCTTAGTACCTGTTGAGCCATGTTGAACCCCTGTTCACAGGGCACCCTCCTCCGCCTCAGCCTTGAAAATTCTCATTTGTATATCTGCTAACTCCACCATTTAAAAGACGTTAGAGTTCACTAGATGCCAATGGAAACACTCTAGGGGCGAACCCATCTAGGGAGTCCCTTCCTGCACAAAGGAAAGGGAACTCTACCAGATGACTCACTCAACTCCTTGTGGTGTTCTTGCCACTATCATGGTTCCTCAGTGTGTTGGTGCTAATCTTTCTGCTTGCTATGTTCCCCCTTCATTGTGCTGTAGGATGTTGATTTATTTATTTATTGATTTATTTATACATTTTTATATACCAACATTAGATCAATGATATCACATTGGTTTACAGATAACAAAAAGGAAATAAGAGGGAGGGGTACATATTTCTTACAGTGAAACATATCTTTAACAATGCAACGAAATAAAACTTGAAGTTTAGCAACAAGATAAGGAAAAAATGGGAATATAAAAAGAATGAACGTTGATAAGCAAACTCTTCTAACGCAACTTAAAGGGATTGGTTAGCCTTAAAATGTTGATGCCACTTGTCTTGCCACTTTGCCTGTCGAGCTGCCTTTGAGGGTTCATGCATCTGTTATTGGTGCTCTCTTTTGAAGCTGTGGTGTGTTTTTGACACTCTCGCTGCTGCTTTGCACCTCTGTTAAAGCACTCTTGCTTCTCTTGCTACTCCTGGTACCCCTTTGCCCCTTTAAAGTGCCTTAGGCTATTCATGCCACTTTGGTGCCACTTTGCCACAGTCTAAGTACCTTGGAGCTCTTTTCTCATTCTGATGATTGCTCCCCAGAAGTTTCATCAGAATTGATAAGATAACTCCAATTCTGCAGCCAAAAATAGGCTACAAATACTTCCCCCATTGACTTTAATGGGAAATCGGAAAACGAATAAAACTAATCAACGGATTGGTTTCCCCCCCTATGAAATGAATGCAACAAATTTGGGTCCCGGCAAAACGAAAACTGAATCAAAACTAATTTTTTCCTTCTGCATGTCCCTAGAGGTCAGTAACCTAGCTTCCAGTGGGAGGATTGAGAGGAGAGGATCACCTTGCTGGTAGCTGATGAGAATTGGTAAGTACTGATTTGGGAAATTTTTATCAACTAAAAGCTTTGTGGAGAATTACCTATTTATTGTGTTTGTATGTCTGTACATACAATAGCTAGTCAAAAGCAGCCGAAAGCTAGGAGTTTGTGTATTTGTATTAAATACTTAGTTGTAAGCAGGCAAAAAGCCAGGAGTTTGTGTGCTTGTTTTAAATAGCTAGTTAGAAGCAGCAAAAGCCAGAAGTTTGTGTTTTTGCTTTAAATAGCTAGTCAGAAGGAGCAAAAGTCAAGAGTTTGTGTTTTTGAATTAAATAGCTAGTCAGAACCATGGAAAGGCATGAGTTTTTGTGTTTGTATTAAATAGCTTGGCTGAAGCAGGCAAAAGCCATGTGTTTGTGTATTTGTTTAAATAGCTATTCAGAAGGAGGCAAAATCCAGGAGTTTATGTGTTTGTGTTAAAAAAACTTGCCAGAAGGTTGAAAGAAGCTGTGAGCTGTAAGACATAAATAAGAAGGTTGAAAATGGTCAGTTACTCACCTTAGAACAGTGTTAGTGCAGTAGAATTGATCTGATTAAGCACAAACATTTTTAAATCAGATTAGCAGTGAGTCACTTGGGCTAACTAACTGAAGTGTAAGTGTCTAAAGGGACTGTTTCCTACTAACTTGCCTTAAAAGCATAATTGCTGGAGAAAAGCTCAGTAACCGAGAATCCAGTGGCAGCAATGAGAGGAGTGGATCACCTTTTGGTAGCTGAAGAGAATTGGTAAGTATTGCTTTGGGAAATTTTAGAAATTAAAAGATTTTGGAAGAATTAACTATTGTGGTATATTATGTAGTGTGTTTGTGTCTCTGTTTTAAATAGTTAGTCAGAAGTGGGCACAAGCCAGAAGTTTATGTGTTTGTATTTAACAGCTAGTCAGAAACAGTCAAAAACCTTTGTTTGTTTCTTTGAATTAAATAGCAAGTCGTAAGCAGGCAAAAGCCAGAAGTTTATGTGTTTCTACTAAATAGAAGAATCTAAAGGCAAGATTATTTGTATTAAATAGCTAGTCATAAGCAGTCAAAAGTCATGAGTTTGTATTATTATATTAAGTATCTAGATAGAAGCTTGCAAAAGCCAGTAGTTTTTATGTTTGCTTTAAATAGCAGGTCAGAGCAAGCAAAAGCCAGGAGTTTTATTAGATTGTTTTAAATAGCTAGTCAGAAGTGGCATAAGCCAGGAGTTACGCCCGTCGGTCACAGACAGCTGTGACCACTTCTGCTCACCTCTTTCTTCACTTCCCTGACTCCGTGGGGTAGATTGGCAGCCTCTGTTAGCTACCTATGACCTGCCTATCGCTTCCAGGCCTCCCGGGTTGACACGGATGCTGCCGACTGCCATCTTGCCATCAAGGTTCTCTAGGCACGCGCGCGCACACAGCCTGGTCTTATCCATGTCATGGTGGGAACCTCGGGGGCCTCCCTTCCAGATGATGTCAGGTTCTGTGGATATTTAAACCTGCTGGCCCTCTCCATAGATGATTTGGCAAAGAGTCTCTTCCTTGCTATTTCCGCCTCGCTTCCTGAGGACCCTGCGTTCCAGATTCCGGTTCCGACATGGACGTCTCAAGTACCCGCTCCTTGGGGGCCTCTCTCTTGTCCTGGCAATCTGCTCCTCGGAGGGCCTGATACCTGGAACTCCATCTGCTCCGTTCCCCGGGGCTTCCTGGAACAAACTTGCTCTTTTATGAGTACTCCGCCTTGCGGATCACTTCCTACCTACCAAGTGCCTATCAGGTGTACCCCACGCTGCGGGCCATTACCATCGCTACAGAGAACTCCGTCAGTAGTGCCTGCTCTACTACACTATCAAGGAACTCACAGATGCTTCCCACCTTGCGGACCGCTACTGACCAACCAAGGACCCTCACTGGTGTACCCCACGCTGCGGGCCATTGCCAGTTCCACCTTGGGCCTTGACTGTGCTCCTCGTTCTGCGGGTCACTCTCACCTCTTCTGAGGACTTCATCTGCATATCCTACTCTGCAGACCTTACCATCTCTACCAAGGACATCATTGGTGTACCCCACCCCGCGGCCACTACCATCTCTATCAAGGCCTCTTTGGTGTACCCCGCTTCGCAGGCCACTACTATCTCTACAAGAGACCTCTCTGGTGTTCTCACTTCACGGACTACTACCAGCGCTACAGAGGTATTCCCTCAGGGCACTACCTATCCCACTGACCCTATGTTTCTGGGTCTGTGTGACCATCTCTCTCTGGCACCTCCTGCTCCATGCTTCTATCTCTTTAATAAAAGACTATATTCATGCTGTACCTTCTTTGGCTGAGACCTAACTTCCTGACAGTGAGGCTCACGGGGCTCCTCCACCTCTCACTTTGGCCCAGACTGGAACATCAGAAGACAGGACGGACAAGGACGCAGGATCTGACGAGAGACCAAGAAGTACAAACGAAGATGGAGATGAAGGACCAGGAACCACAGACAAAGACAAGGGAATTCCCACAAAGAACAGAGTGCCTTTAAGAAGCAGAGATGGACTTTGGAGTCTCCTGGAATGAAGAGCTGGAAAAGCAGAGAATCCAGGAGCAGGCAGCTCCTTGCGAAGGTGAAGAGAGACTGAAGAGAAGCCCTTCTTATAGAACTGAAGTGGAGACGCCTTGGAATCATCATCAGGTGGAGCCATGGAGCTCTGCCCACCGTGGGTCCTCTAAATGGAGAAGAGAGTCACAGGCGCATGCCTAGGAGGAGGCAGGACCAGGGACAGCAATGGCGGTATCCATGCTGCAAAGCAAGGCCCAGACATCAGCGGCTCCCTGCCGCAAAGGAAAGATGAGACAGCGGTGGCTTCCTGCTGTGAAGATGACGTTGGCGGCAGCCTCCAGGCTGTGAAGGGAGGAGCATCGGCGGTGGCTCTGACCTCCATGGGGAGCAGGTAGAGGCGGCACTCAGGCTGCAAAGGAGGCAGCAGTGATGGTGGTGGCCTCCAGCCACAGGAAGAACGACAGCGGCAGCTCAGTCGCAAAGAAGGCAGCACTTGACGGCGGCCTGCAGGCTGTGAAGGAGGAATGATGGCAGTGGCAGTTCAGACACTGCAGAGAGAGATGGTCAAAGGCGGCATCTGGGCTGTGTTGAAGGTAAGAGGCTACTTGCAGGCATAGCTGCAAGCAGCATCGTAACACTTCAAAGGGATTGTTTTCTACTAGTCAGAAGCAGGGAAAAGCCAGGAGTTTGTGTTTGCTTTAAGAAGCTAGTCAGAAGCAGGCAAAAGCAGGCAGAAGCTAGTCAGAAGCAGGCAAAAGACAAGAGTTTGTGTCCATGTATTAAATAGCAGTCAGAAACAGGAGATGCCCAGACGTTTATGTGTTTGCTTTAAATGACTAGTCAGAAGTACCAAAAGCCAGGAAAATATGTGTTTGCATTAAATAGCTAGTCAGAAGCAGGGAAAAGCCAGGAGTTTGTGTGGTTGCTTTAAGATGCTAGTCAGAAGCAAGCAAAAGCCAAGAGTTTGTGTGTATGTATTAAATAGCAGTCAGAAACAGGAAATACCCAGAAGTTTTAAATGACTAGTCAGGAAATACCCAGAAGTTTTAAATGACTAGTCAGAAGCACCAAAAGCCAGGAGAATATGTGTTTGCATTAAATAGCTAATCAGAAGCAGGCAAAATACAAGAGTTGTTGTGCTTGTTGTGATGGCGCCCTGAGTGTATGCATGATTTGAAACTCCTGAATTTCTTCCCCAACTTTTTTCTCTTTTCTGCATACTCTTTTGTCATTTGAGATGGGGAAAAGAAAAGGTGTAGTAAGTTATCTGGCTGCAGGACCAACTTGACTGACCACAATGCTGGAGTTCACATCTGCCCTACCTACACTGACACTGGATGCTGACTTGACTGGCTAAGGGGCTTCTAGTCTATTGACCACTGAGCTATCTCTTAGCCCAGTGGTGCTGTCCACATGATGGCCTCCTGGAGTCCTACTCACTTTGGGGCTGAACTTCCAGAGCTGGAATGCTCTAGCAGTGCCCATGCTGTGCTGAGCAGTGTTTGTATTCCAGCTTATGTTGGAGATGCAAGGCAGTCAGAAGCAGTCAAACTCCAGGAGTTTGTGTGTTAGTATTAAATATCTTGTCAGAAGCAGGCAAAAGCCAGCAGTTTGTTTGTTTTAAATGGCTAGTCAAGAAGCAAGGAAAAGCCAGGAATTTTGTGTTTGTTTTAAATAGCTAGTCAGAAGCAGGCAAAAGCCAGGAGTTTGTGTGTTTGTATTAATTAGCTAGTCAAGAGCAGGCAAAGGCAAGAGTTTTTGTATTTGAATTAAATAGGTAGTCGTAAGCAGGCAAAAGCCAGGTGTTTGTGTATTTGTTGTGCTTCCCAGCTGTGTTGGCTCCGCGGCTGGGCCTGCTTACCTAGCGCGACCCTCTACCAGCACGGCTCCGAGTTCCTGCTCTGTATGACCCTGACTGTGTCCTCAGCGAGCATCCCCGGCTCCCTCGCGGCCTTCAGCATCACAGCTCTCCTCGCACAGGGCTCGGCATCCTCCTCCCACCCCCTTAGTGCGTGCTTGCAGAACTCAGTTGGATTTAAAGACCCAAGTGTGGGACAACCTTGGGTGGCACCCGAATCTGACATCACTCATGCAAGGTACTTATACCACAACCCGGCCCGTAGCTCAGGGCCTTGGCAATCGGGCTGTACACTCCAGTATAACTAGTTTGCCTTCCTGTGTTCCAGTGTCTTCCTCCTGTGTCTCTTGTTCCAGTCTCTCTGTTCCAGTGTCTCCTGTTCCAGCATCTCCCGTTCCAGCGTCTCTTATATCTCCTGTTCCAGCAACTCCTGTGTCTCCTGTTCCAGTGTTTCCTGCTCCTTCGTCTCTCCACTCCTGGTAGTACCCTTCGGACTGATCTCACGGTACTGACCTTTGCCTGTTCTCTGAATATTCCTACTCGCTGCCTGATCTGACCTCTGCCTGGAACTCCGACTACTCTTGATTGCTGCCTGCCCTGACTTCTGCCTGGAACCTGACTACTCTTGATCGCTTCCTGACCTGACCTCTGCCTGGAACTCTTGATTGCCACCTGGAACGTGACCTTCGGCTTGACCTGACTACGTCCAGATTGACCCCTGTTACTGACCCTGCTTTGGCTGACCATTCTGGACTAATACTCTGGCCTTGATCCTCGCCATACACTCTGACTCACTCTTCTGGGCTCCTGTGTCCTCTGGTCTTGCCTATCTGGACACCGACTATGCACCCTTGTTCATGGTGCAAAAAATCAAACCGGAAACTGATCCAATATTGCAGTAGCGACCAAGACAAGAGGATCAGTGAACACCAGGAGTTCTTTATTCTGCACAAAACATCATAAAAAGCCTGACTCAGGCCGAGTTTTGCTCTTTGAGCTCCTTCAGGGGCTGACAGAACAAAACAAATTTAATCACTTATAAAAACATGTAAATGTGAATATAAACATATACACGAAACATAGATAATGAAATTATATAAAATATATGAAATAAAAAACACAGACATAATTATTAACGCTAGACAACACTTAGGGGTAGATTTTCAAAGGGGTACGCGCATAGGATATGCGTGTACCCCCCGAAAACCTACCCAAACCCCCCCTGCACGCACCGAACCTATTTTGCATAGGCTCAGCGGTGCGCGCAAGCCCCGGGACGCGCGTAAGTCCCGGGGCTTGCATGGAGAGGCGTACCGGGGGGCGTGGCGGTCATGACGCGGCATTTCGGGGGCGTGGTGCGGGTGATGTGATGTTTCGGGGGCGGCGCTGCAGGTGTGGTTTCAGCCCGGGGGCGTTCTGGGGGCATGGCCGTGCCCTCCAGAACAGCCCCTGGGTCGGGTGATGGCTCGCCAGCAGCCTGCTGGCGCGCGCAGATTTACACCTGCCTCCGGCAGGTGTAAATCCAGCGATAAAGGTAGGGGGGGTTAGATAGGTCTGGGGGGGTGGGTTAGGTAGGGGAAGGGAGGGGAAGGGAGGGGAAGGTGAGGGGAGGGCGAAAGAAAGTTCCCTTTGAGGCCGCTCTGATTTCGGAGCGGCCTCGGAGGGAATGGAGGCAGGCTGTGTGGCTCGGTGCACGCAGGCTGCCCAAAATCGGCAGCCTTGCACGCGCAGATCCCGGATTTTAATGGATATGCGCGGCTACGCACGTATCTATTGAAATCCCGCGTACTCTTGTTCGCGCCTGGTGCGCGAACAAAAGTACGTGCTCGCACAAAATTATAAAATCTACCCCTTAATGACAAGAATTTTGTAACATGGTCTAATTAGTTAACTTAGGGGTGGATTTATCAAAATGCGGTAAGTACCGCATGCAATAGCAAAAGGGGCGTGTTTTATGCTAATATAGCATTTATTGCAATTTGTGCTAATTATTTGTGCGAAGAGCTAAGTTAGCGCAAATTGTGATACCATTTTCAGATTCTGTGATGAGTGCCAGACCTGTTGTATTTCCTGCATTCAACCACCAGGGGACCATTGTTAATGGTCCTAGCACACAGGAGAGAGAGAGAGAGCGAGAGAGTGAGCCTGGCCATAATGCCATGGCCCATAGGTAGGTATTTGTATCCCTATGGTAGGCCCACCTAGTAACTTGATGTGGGGTTTAGGTACGAGTGTAGGGGGTTAGGGGCCACTTTGACATTCTACGTGACACCTACGAACAGAACAGTGGTCTCCTTGTGAAGATTTGCTGGCCTTCGGAGTGAGGAAACTCACTCCAAGATGAGATTTGGGCAAGGTTCTCTCCACCTAGCTTGAGGGACTCTCTACCTGGGTAACATCAAGCTAGGTGGAGAGAACCTTGCCCAAATCTCATCTTGGAGTGAGTTTCCTCACTCCGAAGGCCAGCAAATCTTCACAAGAGACCACTGTTCTGTTCGTAGGTGTCACGTAGAATGTCAAAGTGGCCCCTAACCCCCTACACTCGTACCTAAACCCCACCTCGAGTTACTAGGAGGTGGGCCTACCATAGGGATACAAATACCTGTCTAGGGAGAGGAACCTATGGCTAGTCTCTCTCTCTCTCTCTCTCCCCCTCCCTCTCTCCCTCTCCCCATACAGCAGTTCAGCCTCTTTAGAAATGTTTAAACAATTGCCTTCAAGACAAACAGTAAGGAATATTGTAACAAATTAAAACCACTTACTGAAACAAAGTAAAACATCTTAAAACAATGAATCACATGGATGTCTACCTAGAGTTGAAACAGCTAATAATTAAGGTGCTGACATGCAGATAGAGATTTAATGTAAAACAAAGGTTACTAAAACTCAGTGAAGACATAAAATATATAAACAATTAAAACTGCTATGTCTTCATAAAAAATGGTATACAGAATGACTTAAAAGTAATTAAAACCATTGCTTAGCGATAACAATGCCATCATGCTGAATTTAACCTGCTGCATTTTAAATGCTAGTGCACTAAAAATCCAACATACAAAATAACTTAAAAAAATAAATATGGCATAAAGGAATATAAATTGAGCCAGACCATTTAAAAATAGAAGCATGGAAAACTGTCATACTAAATGTAAAGACCCGCTGTCATGCAAAATTTAAAACACCCTCTCGCTGAATTTAAAAAACTCACCACCACTACTCAAATGCCGGCGCAAACACTTCAGCGACTAGCTCCGCTTCATCCGGACAGGAACTCAGCCGAATAGATATCAGCCTTTAGAAATACCAGGCTGCGCGTCAGGCTCACTCTTTAAATACTTCTTTTTCTCGCCAATTTTTTGAAATGCCGATACGGGCTGAATGTCCAGGAGACATACCACCATGCATTAAAAATTATACGTAATTAAAAAATGTATAAGCACCAATGAATTATACACGTGTATTAAAAATATACAGATGCATACATAAAAAATGGCATAGTTACAAATATAATATATTATTCCAAAGGAGACTGTCAAATACTAATCAAATGACTGAATAAATAAATAAATTAATAAAATCCTTCGTATCTAGACAACAGAAATAAAAAGGTCATTGATTACACTGGGTCCAAAATACTTGATGGTTTTAACAGAGAACAAGGCAATGTCTGAATACATCGAGGAGAATTTACAGAAAGGGTTTATTAGACCATCAAAGTCTCAAGTCAGCGCAGGCTTCTTCTTTGTGGGGAAGAAGGATGTACCTTACGTCCTTGTATCGATTACCGAGGTCTGAACGAGATCATGATTAAAGACCGCTACCCCCTGCCTTTAATCTCAGAGCTGTCTGACCAGCTTCAGGGGGCCAAAATATTCTCAAAACTTGACCTGAATGGGGCCTACAACTTAGTTCGCATTCGCAGTGGCGACGAATGGAAAACAGCCTTCAACACTCGAGAGAGCCATTTTGAGTACTTAGTAATGCCCTTCGGCCTGTGAAAACGATTTACATGTGACTGAGGCAGAGTGCATGCAAATCTCTCTTGTGCATATTCATTAGGGATATCCTGAAAACCCGACTGGTTTGCGGCCCTCGAGGACTGGAATTGCCCATCCCTGATCTATATTCTCTCAGAGCTGTTCCCTGGAACCAGGTACTTGCTCCTCGAGGACCTGCCTCTATTCCAGCTTCTGTGTTACCTTCCGGGAGAAACCGCTGTGTGAATAATCAACCAACGAGGCTCTATACCAGAACCCTGTGTATGCTCCACTGTACACACTATCTCAGTTTCTCTCCACTACAGCACAGCTATTGAGGGATCACTGTTCCAGTGTCCTGAGGGACTACAAGCCCAGCCAGGCTTTATCTCTACTCACTACTGCCACCTCTGGTGGCTTTTCAATTCTGTTTAATAAAAGATAATTCTGTGTTGTGTGTCCTAAAGCTGAGCCTGACCTGTGGCCCCTCACGGGACTTCCCCCCGTGGGCATGGTCATCTACCACAGTGTCCAAGGGTCCACCCAAAACTTTACAAACAATAAGAGTGTCTCCCTTCTCCGTGGTATTCGGTCACCAGCCACGTCTGCCTCTACGCCCAGACGATAAGACGTTTATGGAACCAAGTCAAAGAAAGGCTGGGCCAGGCCACCAAGCTAAGCACTCTACCGACACTCATCGTCAAACCGCACCCTTGTTCCGGCCAGGCCAGAAGGTCTGGTTAAGCCCCAAGCACATCAGGCTGAGACTCCCTTCGCAGCGAATCGCCCCCAAGTTTATTGGACCATTTCCAGTAATTCAATGCATTGGTGCTGTGACCTATCAACTATGACTCCCTGCATCCATGAGTATTCACAACACCTTTCACGTTACCTTGCTAAAGCCATTGGTGTTATCTTGGACCTCTCGTAGAGCTCCTGCTCCCACTCAACTTGAGGCTGAACCTGAGGACATACTCCATCCGCTGACACAGAGGCCACTGGGAGAACCTCCTGTCGTGGGAGGGCTTCGGACCGGAGGATAACTCCTGGGAGCCCTCCCATCACATCTATGACAAGAACGTTCTTGCTGAGTTCCACCAACTCCATCCTGAAAAACCCAAGGCCGGTAAGGGGGAAGCCGAGAAGGGGGGTACTGTTGTGCTTCCTGGCCACGTTGACTCCACGGTGGGGCCTACTTATCTGGCACGACCCTCTACCAGCACGACCCCGAGTTCCTGCTCTATCCGACCACAACCACATCCTCCGCGGGCATCCCCGGCTCCCTCACGGCCTTCAGCATTGCAGCTCTCCTCGCGCCGGGGCTCAGCATCCTCCTTGGCATCGACTCTGCCCCCTTAGTGTGCGTGCGCGGAACTCAGTTGGATTTAAAGACCCAAGCGCGGGAAGACCTCGAACGGCACCCAAATCTGTCATCACTCATGCAAGGTACTTATATCACAGCCTGGCCCCTAGCTCAGGGCCTTGGCAATCGGGTCGAACACTCCAGTGTAACTAGCTTGCCTTCCTGTGTTCCAGTGTCTTGCTCCTGTGTCTCTTGTTCCAGTCTCTCTGTTCCAGCGTCTCCTGTTCCAGCATCTCCCGTTCCAGTGTCTCCTGTGTCTCCTGTTCCAGCATCTCCTGTGTCTCCTGTTCCAGCATTTCCTGCTCCTTCATCTCTCCACTCCTGGTAGTATCCTTTGGACTGATCTCACGGTACTGACCTTTGCCTGTTCTCTGATTACTCCTGCTCGCTGCCTGCCCTGACCTCTGCCTGGAACTCCGACTAATCTTGATTGCTGCCTGACCTGACCTCTGCCTGGAACTCTGACTACTCTCTGATTGCTGCCTGCCCTGACCTCTGCCTGGAACTCTGACTACTCTTGATCGCTGCCTGACCTGACCTCTGCCTGGAACTCCGACTACTCTTGATTGTCACCTGGAACTTGACCTTCGGCTTGATCTGACTATGTCCAGAATGACCTCCGTTATGGACCCTGCTTGGCTGACCACTCTGGACTGATATTCTGGCCTTGATCCTCACCATACACTCTGACTCACTTTTCTGGCCTCTTGGGACCTCTGGTCTTCCCTGTCTGGACACCAACCGTGCATCCTAGGCTCAACTTCATTGGCACCTCCATTAACTGTTCCAGTGGCGCTAATGTCACCCGCGGGTGAGTTTCATACGTTAGCCCTGGTCGACTCAGGCGCCGGCGGCAATTTTATAATGCAGAAATTGGTGGAGCACCTGAAAATTCCACTGGCCCGTATCCCAGCTCCTCTGGTCATCTCTTCCATTCAAGGGAGACCCATCCCGGGTCGTGTTACCCACATTACAGAATCCACCCCATTAAGGGTCGGGCTCCTCCATCGCGAAGAGATGACGTTCCATGTCCTGGAGCACTTGATATACCCGGTAGTCCTGGGCCTTCCGTGGCTCCAAGAACACGGTCCCCAGTTTGACTGGAAGACTTTACAGCTGACCCATTGGGGCCCAAGCAGTCATGATAAATGTCTTCAATCTGTAGTCCCAGTCTCCTGCTCCGTGGCATCCACCAGTCTTCCAGGCCTGCCGGCCCCCTATGCCTTATACGTGGATGTGTTCTTGAAACAAAAGGCTGAGATTCTCCCGCTTCATCGATCCTTTGATTGCACCATCAATCTTCTCCCTGGCACTGAGCCTCCTTGAGGACGCACCTACGCCCTCTCTCCTGCAGAGAAGCAGGCTATGAATGAGTATATCAGAGAAAACCTGGAGAGGGGCTTCATTCGGAAGTCAAAATCCCCCTCAGGGGCTGGATTCTTCTTCGTCGGGAAGAAGGATGGAACACTCCACCCCTGCATTGACTACCGGGGCTTGAATGCTATAACGATCAAGGACCGTTATCCCTTGCCTCTCATCTCTGAACTCTTTGACCGGCTAGAGGGTGCGAGGATCTTTTCTAAGTTGGACCTCCGAGGGGCTTACAATCTCATTCAAATTAAGGAAGAAGATGAAAGGAAGATGGCCTTCAATACCCGTGACGGCTACTATGAGTACTTAGTGATGCCGTTCGGGCTTTGTAATGCTCCCTCAGTATTCCAGAATACTATGAATGAGATACTCCGCGACCTCCTGTACCAATGCGTGGTGGTATATTTGGACGACATCTTGATTTTCTCCGATACCTTGGCTGCTCACCGGCGGCACGTCATCCAAGTCTTACAACGTCTCAGGGAACATAAGCTGTATGCGAAGCTCGAAAAGTGCCTGTTTGAGCAGGAATCTCTTCCCTTCCTGGGATATATAGTCTCCAGTCAGGGATTCCGCATGGATCCGCAAAAGCTAAGTGCCATTCTTGAATGGCCACAGCCGTCTGGGCTCAAGGCACTCCAAAGGTTTCTGGGCTTCGCAAACTATTACCGCTCTTTTATCCCTCACTATGCATCCATTGTTGCCCCGATGACAGCCCTGACCCAGAAAGGGGTGGATCCCAAAAAGTGGCCTCCGGCGGCAGAGGCCGCCTTTCGTCATCTCAAGGAGGCATTCATACAGCAACCATGCCTTCGGCACCCGGATCCGCAACGTCCCTTCTTAATCGAGGTGGACGCATCTTCGGAGGGAATAGGGGCCATCCTGAGCCAGGCCTCCGAGGGCCATAAGCTACGTCCGTGTGCCTTCCTTTCCCGCCAGTTCTCGCCTGCAGAGCGAAACTATGCCATCGGCGACAAGGAGCTCTTGGCCATCAAGGTGGCCTTAGAAGAGTGGTGCCCATGGCTGGAAGGGGCACAACACCAGTTTATGGTCTTCACAGACCATAAGAATTTAGAATACTTGCATTGGGCACAACGGCTCAACCCACGACAAGCCCGGTGGGCCCTGTTCTTCACCAGTTTCAATTTTATTCTTCGATACAGACCGGCCGGGAAGAATATTAAGGCCGATGCCCTATCACGGGTATTTGATTCAATGGAAGATTCTGAGGAACCACAGTACATCATTGAGCCATCCCGTATCCTCCTGTCGGCTACCACAACCATTCTGCCTGGGAAAACTCGTCCCGCCACGTTTGCGGAAACAAGTACTGGCATGGCCTCATGATTCCCGCTGTTCCGACCATCCAGGGCAATCCCGCAAGTTGCAGATCTTGCGCCAGTACTACTGGTGGCCAAAGGTACATAAAGATGTCCGGGCATATGTGGAGTCCTGCCAGACCTGTGCTCGCGACAAGAGGATCTCTGGTTCGACCCCAGGGTTACTTCAACCATTACCCACGCCTTCTGAACCGTGGACCCATGTGGCAACTGACTTTGTGGTGGACCTGCCACTATCCAATGGCAACACGGTAATATGGGTGGTAATCGATCGCTTTAGCAAGATGGCGCATGTCGTGCCTTTGCCAGGATTGTCGTCTGCACCTCAGCTGGCCCAGCTGTTCGTCCAGCATATCTTCAGGCTTCATGGCCTACCTAAAGGCATCCTGTCTGATTGGGGCCCTCAATTTACCGCCAAATTCTGGAGGGCTCTTTGCCAGAAGTTCGACGTCACCCTAGATTACACGTCCGCTTACCATCCACAAACCAACGGTCTCGCAGAGAGAACAAACCAGACCTTGAAGCAATTCCTTCGTCTGTATGTTAATGAGAAACAAGATGACTGGGCTAGCCTGCTACCCTGGGCCGAATTTGCGCTAAATTCCCATATCTCTGCAGCTACGGGATCCTCCCCGTTTCAGATAGTGTATGGGAAACAGCCACGCCCGCCACTGCCTGTTCCCATCACGGTTGCGTCTCCGACAGCTCAACTCTCTGCCGATGAGTTGCATCGTCTGTGGATATCCACGCAACGTGCCCTGATCAGGGCCGACCAGGCAGTTAAGAGATATGCTGACCAGCACAGAAGGCCGTACCCACCTCTCAAGCCGGGCCAGAAGGTTTGGTTGAGCTAGCAGTTCATCCGCTTGAAGCTGCCATAATCGCGACTGGCCCCACGATTCATCGGACCGTTTTCCATCATCCGGCGGGTAGGTGCTGTCTCGTATCAACTTCGTCTCCCTCCATCTCTCAAGATTCACAGCACATTCCATGTCTCCCTACTGAAGTCTCTGGTATTATCATGGCCTTCCAGCATGCCTCCGACCCCGCAACCTGTTGCCTCTGAGGATGACCTCACCTATCAAGTCCGAGAGGTCCTAGATGTGAGGAAACACAGGAAGAAATGGGAGTACCTGATAGCGTGGGAAGGCTTCGGCCCCGACGAAAACTCCTGGGAACGACTGGCTAATATCCTGGACCGGAATTTGCTGGAGCAGTTCCACAAGGACCATCCAGCTAAACCCAGGCCTCCGGGGAGACGCCCTAAAGAGGGGGGGTACTGTTGTGTTCCGCGGCCATGGCACCACACAAATGCGGCCCCCTACCTTGTCCATGGCGTTCCGTCGCTGTGGGAGCCCCGGGGGAGGGCTCTGATTCGGGCCGTCGCTCCCGCGCGGCCTCCGGTGCTGCTCGCTGCAGGGGGAGCCATCCTGCTCCCCCCTCGAGGCATCCAGCGGCGTCTCTCCTCTGCGGGGGAAAATCCAAGATGGCTGCCACCATCCTTAGGCACGAGGCCACGCCTCCTCTACAGATTTAAAGGGACCTAATCCCTTTAACTGACTTCACCTGTTCCTGATCAGCCTAGGCAGGGGAAGTATAAAAGGAAGCTTCCTCTGCTCATCCAGTGACTTGGCAACGTCCTCCAGCACTGTCTAGTCTGCTTGCTTCGGTGAGTTCCTTGAGCTTTGGATCCTGTTCCTGTTTTGTCTTGGTGTTCCCGGTTCCTGACTTCGGATTGGCTCATGGTGATTCTCTGGTGTACGACTTCAGATTGGCAAGCGGTGATTCTCTGGTGTGTGACTTCAGATTGGCAAGTCGTGATCCTTCGGTGTGTGGCCTCGGACTTGTGAGCGACGATCCTCTGGCACTCAACCTAGGACTCCTTCTAGACTACCATCTCCAAGGGCCCGCCTAAGTTCCAGCGGCCCGGGTCCCTACGGGCTCCTCCCGAGGGGACCGCGGGCTTCCAGGGCGAAGCTCCAGTCAGCCCTTGCACCGACACCCCGACCTCTCAAAGGTCCGCCTAAGCCCCAGCGGTCTGGGTCCCTACGGGCTCCTCCTGGGCGGACCACAGACTTCCAGTGGTGAAGACACAGCATCTCTTCTTGTCTCTTCATCCACCTCTGTAGTCGCCTCAGTCTCCAGTGCCAAGGGTCAGCTGGTCCTGTCTTCTGTGCTGCCTCGCCACCCGACGAGAGAACCTACAGATCCTCTGAAAGGTATACCATCCTCCCGTCGGCCAAGGGTTCACAAGCCTGAGCATAACATCTGGGTACTTCTCAGCTTGTAATGTGAAGCTGTTGTGGGTGTGATAAATTTAATGCATGTTGTGGTATCTCAAAAATGTCCCTAACCACACCCCTTTTTTATCGTAGTATTAGTCATGTGAAATTTATAGCAAAATGATAAATCTAGGTCTAAGTGTATTAAATCACCTGGACCGAATGGTATACACCCCAGGGTTCTGAAAGAACTCAAAACTGAAATTTCAGACCTATTACAATTAATTTGCAAACTATTATTAAAATTATCCGTTGTACCAGAAGAATGGAAGATGGCCAATTGAATCCTGTTATTTAAAAGGGGCTCCAGGGATGATCCGGAAAACTATAGACCAGTGAGCCTGACTTCAGTGCCAGGAAAAATCATGGAAACTGTTATAAAGAAAAAAATCACAGAACATTTACGTAGACATGGTTTAATGGGACCCAGCCAGCATGGATTCACCCAAGGGCAGCTGGCCGGTGCAAGGCTACAGGACAGCAAACAATTGCGCTGCCTTGGCCTGCCCCCGCCCCTCCCTACCCAAAAACATGCCCTCTGGCCTGTCCCTTCCAAGAGGCCCGCACTTGAGCGCGTCCCGGCCTTTACGCACATGGCCGGGCCTCTTGGAAGATTCACCCGGCATGCATAAGGCCCAGCCATGTGTGTAAAGGCTAGGGATGTGCAGCCAAAAAGTTTTCATTGCATTCGTGATACGTATGGAGCCCCAATACGTCGATATGTGAATTTGTTTTCCGGTTCCCATTAAAGTCAATGGGGGAAGGATTTCCAGCCTATTTTTGGCTGCAGAATTGGGGTTTTATTATCAATTTTGATGAAACTTCTGGGGAGCAATCATCACAACAACAAAAGAGCTCCAAGGTACTTAGACTGTGGCAAAGTGGCACCAAAGTGGCATGAATAGCCTAAGGCAATGTAAAGGTGCAAAGGGGTACCAGAAGTGGCAAGAGTGCAGCGAGAGTGTCAAAAACAAACCACTGCTTCAATAGAGAGCACCGATAACAGATGCATGAACCCTCGAAGGCAGCACGACAAGCAAAGCGGCAAGACAAGTGGCATTGACATCCTACAGCACAATGAAGGAGGAACATAGCAAGCAGAAAGCCTAGCACCAACACACTGAGGAACCATGATAGTGGCAATAACACCACAAGGAGTTAAGTGAGTCATCTGGTAATTGGCAGCAAGGCAGAGTGGCAGAAAGTTGATAGGGGCAAGACAGGCTGGCAGAGCCGAGGTAGTCAGGTCCCTGTGGTTTGATAAGGGAAAGACAAGGAGGCAAGACAAGACGAGGCTCACCATGTGGTGGGACTGTCAACTGGGCATACTGTGTACCCGACCCATCTTCAAACAAGGACCAGGGTGTCTAACACGAGTGCTAGGACTGAAACATGATGAACTATGCCTGGGTGGAGTGAAGCATCTGCGGGTACCGATTTTGGTGATAGTAGCAAATATTCAAACAAGAGCCCCGGGGAGAGTTCCCTTTCCTAGGAGCAGGAAAGGGCTCCCTAGAATGGGTTCGCCCCTAAACAGCGGTTCAACATGGGTCAGAGGGTAGAAACAGTCAGGCTACACCCGGGGAGAGTTCCCTTTCCTTTGCGCAGGAAAGGGCTCCCTAGAATGGGTTCACCCCTAAAGAGGGGGGTTTCCATTGGGGTCAGTCAGAGTACTGCTTGGTAGAGATGTGAATCGTGTGATCGATCGTCTTAACGATCGATTTCGGCTGGGGGGGGGGAGGGAATCGGATCGTCGCGGTTTTGTTTTTGTAAATATCGTGTAAATCGTAAATCGGGGGAGGGCAGGAAAACCGGCACACTAAAACATCCCTAAAACCCACCCCGACCCTTTAAAATAAATCCCCCACCCTCCCGAACCCCCCCAAAATGCCTTAAATTACCTGGGGTCCAGAGCGGGGGTCCCGGTGTGATCTTTTACTCTCGGGCCTGCGGTGCGTTGTAGAAATGGCGCCGGTACTACCTTTGCCCTGTCATATGACAGGTCAAAGGTAGCGCCGGCGCCATTTTGTTTTTTGTCCCCCGACGTCAGAAGCGTAGGAGATCGCTCCCGGACCCCCGCTGGACCCCCAGGGACTTTTGGCCAGCTTGGGGGTGTTGCCTTACGGCCGGCGCCATTTTGCACAAAATGGCGCCGGCCGTACGGCAAAACGATTCGACTGCAGGAGGTCGTTCCCGGACCCCCGCTGGACTTTTGGCAAGTCTTGTGGGGGTCAGGAGGCCCCCCCAAGCTGGCCAAAAGTCCCTGGGGGTTCAGCGGGGGTCCGGGAGCGATCTCCTACGCTCCTGACGTCGGGGGACAAAAAAAAAATGGCGCCGGCGCTACCTTTGCCCTGTCATATGACAGGGCAAAGGTAGCGCCGGCGCCATTTCTACAACGCACCGCAGGCCCAAGAGTAAAAGATCACACCGGGACCCCCGCTCTGGACCCCAGGTAATTTAAAGCATTTTGGGGGGGTTCGGGAGGGTGGGGGATTTATTTTAAAGGGTCGGGGTGGGTTTTAGGGTTGTTTTAGTGTGCCGGTTTTTCCGCCCTCCCCCTTCCCCTCCCCCTTCCCCCTTCCCCCGATTTACGATTTTTGACGATAAATCGGGGGAATTCCTATTGTATCGCGCTTCTAATGATTTTTGACGATTTAAAATATATCGGACGATATTTTAAATCGTCAAAAAACGATTCACATCCCTACTGCTTGGCATACAAAGAGGCTGATTTCAAAATGGAAGAAACGACCGGAGGTAAAACACTAATAAAAAGGACTTCAAGTGAAGTAAAATCCCAAATGCCAGCTGTTGTGTTAGTATAAACAGAGGCTTTGAAGAACTTTACTATTCCGAAGCTAAGAAGAAGTACTAATAAAGGGGCGGATTTTAAAACGAGCGCGAATAGCCTACTTTTGTTTGCGCTCCAGGCGCAAACAAAAGTACGCTGGATTTTAGTAAATACGCGCGGAGCCGCACGTATCCGCTAAAATCCTGGATCGGCGCGCGCAAGGCTATCGATTTCGTATAGCCGGCGCGCGCCGAGCCGCGCAGCCTACCCCCGTTCCCTCCAAGGCCGCTCCGAAATCGGAGCGGCCTCGGAGGGAACTTTCCTTTGCCCTCCCCTCACCTTCCCCTCCCTTCCCCTACCTAACCCACCTGCCCGGCCCTGTCTAAACCCCCCCCTTACCTTTGTCGGGGGATTTACGCCTCCCAGAGGG
The DNA here is from genome assembly GCF_901001135.1 of Rhinatrema bivittatum. Classification (NCBI taxonomy): domain Eukaryota; kingdom Metazoa; phylum Chordata; class Amphibia; order Gymnophiona; family Rhinatrematidae; genus Rhinatrema; species Rhinatrema bivittatum. Next base: position 347,272,333 of record NC_042620.1, on the reverse strand, counting down.
AGGCGTAAATCCCCGCGCGTCAGCGGGCCTCCTGCGCGCCGGGACGCGACCTGGGGGCGGGTCCGGAGGGCGCGGCCATGCCCCCGGGCCGCCCCGGGCCGTAGCCACGCCCCTGGACCCGCCCCCAGAACGCTCCCGACACGCCCCGAAAACGCCGCGCGGTTCGGGCCCGCCCCCGACACGCCCCCCCCGACACGCCCCCTCAGAAAACCCCGGGACTTACGCGAGTCCCGGGGCTCTGCGCGCGCCGGTAGGCCTATGTAAAATAGGCTTCCCGGCGCGCAGGGCCCTGCTCGCGTAAATCTGCCCGGTTTTGGGCGGATTTACGCGAGCAGGGCTCTGAAAATCCGCCCCAAAGTGAGCTTGGCACCTTGCAACACAGATAGAAGATAGTACATGAATTATACTTTAGAAGAATCAAGATTTGATATGTGCTATGATCTGCACTCTTCCTGGCATTTTCGTGATATGAAATCTGAATATACAAACGAGAGTTTTCAAGGCTGAGGCGGATGAGGGTGCCATGTGAACAGTGGTTAAACATGGGTCAACAGGTCCTAAGAGATAGGCTGCAACACCGGGGAGACTTCTCTTTCCTAAGAGCAGGAAAGGTCTTCCTTGGAATGGGTTAGCCCCTAGAGTGAAGCACGAGCCTTCAAAGCATAGCGACATGGAGCAGGGTGCCATGTGAACAGCAGTTCAACATGGGTCAACAGCAGTCAAGGACAGATGTCAATCTCACCTAGGGACATAAGGCCTGGACGGACAGACAGAGCAGTCGAGGACAGAGGTCAATCCCAGCTAGGGACATAAGGCCTGGACAGCCAGGCACAGCAATCGAGGTTAAACCCTTGTAGGGACATAAGGCCTGGATGGACAGGCAGAGCAATCGAGGTCAAACACTTGTAGGAACATAAGGCCTGGACGAACAGGCAAAGCATTAGAGAACAGAGGTCAATCCCACCTAGGGACATAAGGCCTGGACGGACAGGCAGAGCAGTCGAGGACAGAGGTCAATCCCAGCTAGGGACATAAGGCCTGGACAGACAGGCACAGCAATCGAGGTTAAACCCTTGTAGGGACATAAGGCCTGGATGGACAGGCAGAGCAGTCAAGAACAGGTCAATCCCAACTAGGGACATAAGGCCTGGATGGACAGGCACAGCAATCGAGGTCAAACACTTGTAGGAACATAAGGCCTGGACGAACAGGCAAAGCAGTCGGGGTCAAACACTTGTAGGAACATAAGGCCTGGACGAACAGGCAAAGCAGTCGAGGTGAAACATTTGTTGGAACATAAGGCCTGGACGAACAGGCAAAGCAGTCAAGGTCAAACACTTGTAGGAACATAAGGTCTGGACGGACAGGCACAGCAATCGAGGTCAAACACTTGTAGGAACATAAGGCCTGGACGGACAGGCACAGCAATCGAGGTCAAACACTTGTAGGAACATAAGGCCTGGATGGACAGGCACAGCAGGTTTTTCTTCTTTATTTATTTATCTTGCTATTTTCAAACGTTTCCAGCACTTCATAGTCGATTACACTCAGGTACTGTCGGTATTTCCCTATCCCCAGAGGGCTTACAATCCAAGTCAAACCCTTGTAGGAACATAAGGCCTGGACAGCGTTTGAGGTCAGGTACATGTGCTGCAGTGCTTATATTATCTGGAGCATAGGAGGCAGTTAGAGCTGCTGCAAGGCTTTCAATTGCTTTTATTCCTCTTGCCATTCACAGGGAGAATTTGGAAACCCAAGCAAAGGCAGGTTTACTTTCAAAAACACTGGCATTTTCATCAACTCTGGTGCCAGTCTTGAGCGGTGAGGGCTCATGATATCCCCTGTCATTGAAAAGACAAGTTCACTGGGCACACTGGTTGGTGGAAATGACAGATATCGTTCAGCCACTTTGGCTAGGTGTGGCCAGACAGTGGACTTGTGTGCCCAATATGCCAGCGGATCTATCTGCATGTTCTCTATCGGCTCTGAGAGATACCGTGTCACTGACAGCTGTGCTGGTGTCTCCTTTGTTTGGGCGGGCTGAGAGTCACTCATGCCAGCTGCTTTCTCTGTCGCCCATTGCACAAAAGATGAATCTTTATGGGCAACGTGCCTTGGGCATTCTGACATGGAGGAGGTACTATCTGTCGCTGACACAGTGCTGCTCCTGCTTGGGCTAGCAGCACAACTCACTGAAGTGCCCGCTGTTTCCACCTCTGCTTGAAGCCCAATCTGTCTCTGCCTATGGTGCTCCTGTTCACGGACTTTAGCTAACAGCAGGTCCTTCACCAATATGAGACAATCGTATTGTAGGGTGAGTTTCCCTTTCACACGGGGATCACAGACAGAGGCGAGCATGTATGTGCGGTCGTCTGTTAAAGGCCTTAATCTGTCTTTCACCTGCTGCTGCAAAACGTCGAGACACTGCAGCACCTCAGCAGTCATTCCCTCTTCCTGTTTAAAGGCCTCCAAATGTTCATCCAGGAATTTAACTATAGGGATGATGTCAGCCAAGGTGGCACTTCTGGAACTCAGCTCCTCTGTGACATCCTTGAAGGGCTGCAGGATTTTTACCAGCTGACTCATGACTAACCAATCATGATGCCCTAGGCGATTCTGCACACCTATGTCCATTGTACCAGAAAGTTCATGAAGGGATGTCTGCAGCTCCACTAACCTCTCCAGCATCATAAAGGTGGAATTCCACCGGGTGGCAATGTCTTGAATGAGATGCTTGTGAGGCATCTCCAAATCAGTCTGCTTTTGTTGGAGAACCTGCCCCACCTTCACACTTCTGTGGAAGTGCGCTGCTATGTTCCTGCACTTGTGTATTAACCTATGCAGGTATTCATTCTCTTTGTCATTGGAATCCAACCCCAGAGCTGACTTCACTACCAGGTGCAGAGTGTGTGCAAAACATCGGATGTTCTTAAAGCGCCTGTCATTTATTTCCTTAACCATGTTTGCACCATTGTCTGTGACAAAGAACCCTGCTTGAATTTTCCTGTCTCGCTGGTGTAGTTGCCAGCCCTCCAGCATCTGTCTGATGCATGCTAGAATATTGGCTGCGGTATGGGCCTGGTCCGTCAACTGGGTGTGCAGTAAAGCCCACCTCCACCCTGATACTTCTTCAGTAATAGAGCTGCTGGCTGCCCCTGCCTCAGCCATGTCCCACTAGTGTGCTGTCAGGGAGAGGTAAGAGTGTGCAGCATTCATGGGGGTCCAGATATCACAGGTGAAATGCACTCTTCCCTCTGCCTTAGCTAGCAGCGCTTGCATGCGACTGCGACACTGCTTGTACAGGCTGGGGATGACCTTTCTACTAAATGTGGTTCTGGAGGGGACCTTGTAATTTGGAAGTACGACCTTCAGAAAATGCTCGAAACCCACATTCACCACTAACTGCAAGGGCTGGTCATCAAGGGCAATCATTTCCCCAATGGTCCTGGTTACAACCTTTGAGGCTGCCTGCCTCCTACCCCGGGATAGCGTTACCACACTCCACCCCATTTCTTCCATGGTGGATTGTCGTTCTGCCACATGTCAGGGGGTTGCTGGCCTGCCACCTGACTGCTAGAAGGGGATGAGGGTGTGGGCTGACTCTGCTGCTTTCCTACCACTGCACACTGCTTGGAAGGGGTCCCCCGACTGGTACTGCCACCATCCCCAGATGGCAGTAATCTTATTGGGTGTTGCCTCTTCATATGATGGTTCATGCCAAAATTAGATAGATGTCCCATTTGCTTGCCTCTGCTAATAGCCCTGGCACAGTAATTACACCGAGTATAATGCGGGTCTTCCGTCACTTTAAAGTGGCTCCAGATCGCAGATGTCTTTCGTGATCCTCCCCTCTCTAAAGCCTTGGGGGTGGATGCTGACACTGGAGCTGAGGTAGTGGGTGCACCCTGAGAAGCAATGCCAGGGGGGGGGCCTCAGTCACCCTCTGTGCCTGTGCTGACTGCTCTTCCTCCTCCTCCTCCTCCTCAGCACTTTCATCTCTCCCCTGCTGCACTGAAGTGGAAGCTAAGACAGGACTAATTGATCCTACCGAAGATTCTTCACCTATTACTTCTTCTGTTTCTGATGAGAATCCCACACAAGAAGATTCTTCATCTGAATCTGAAGCAAACAGTGACTGCGCTACCTTGTCAATGCTAAGTGTTAGTCGAGACTTCTGTCCCCCTGCTGCTTTTGGGTGTCTACATTTTGTCTGGCATGACTCTGCCTCCCATTCCCTCACCTCCAAAACTACAGGGCCAGAAACAGGTGGTGGCGATGGCAATGCATCATGGTCAGATTTCATTTTTTTTGGGATGGAACTGCCAGCCCCTACAAAGACTTTAGATTGCGACAGGTGCCTTTTTAACTGTACTGGTGGTGTTGCACTAGTGTCTTTTGAGTTGCCTTCTCTGCCAGCTTCTGTGGCGTGCACACAGAAGCTGCTTGCTTGTAATCACAAAAGAGGCAGACTCCCTGAGCACTTGACTGCACAGACCCACCCACAGTTAGGTTCAGTCTGTTAAAACTACCCACTGCCCACTATCACGGTGCCTGGCTGTGCACTAATGTGTGTGGCGTGCACACAGAAGCTGCTTGCTTGTAAGCATAAAAGAGGCAGACTCCCTGGGCACTTGACTGCACAGACCCACCCAATAGTTAGGTTCAGTCTGTTAAACTAACCACTACCCACTGAAGCCCAGTGCACAGAGAGACTAAGTGACTTGAATTAAAAAAAAAATCAGTTTAACAAAGCTGGAATTTTTTTTTTTTAATAATATATCTCTCCCTGCCAGCTACAACACCCTAATGGTGAGTGGCTGGCTGCTTCTCTCCCTGGCAGAGCTTCTCTTCTCAGTGAGATCACCTAAATAAACAGCTTGAAAGAAACAGGACTAGCTGGTCCTGGTACTGCAGCAAACTAAAGAATAATTAGCTTTTTCTTTCCTTAACTAGCCTATCTCTCAGTGCAGCCTCCTCTTACACCCAGCCCACCTCCCCACAGCATCGCTGGAAATAAAATGTGTGGCTCCTCGTGCTGATGTTTATATAGTGCTGGCTCATCATTAAAATCGACAGAGATTACAAGCTGGTTAAAAGACAGGAAACAGAGAGTAGGATTAAATGGTCAATTTTCTCAGTGGAAAAGGGTAAACAGTGGAGTGCCTCAGGGATCTGTACTTGGACCGTTGCTTTTCAATATATATATAAATGATCTGGAAAGGAATACGACGAGTGAGGTTATCAAATTTGCAGATGATACAAAATTATTCAGGGTAGTTTAATCACAAGCAGACTGTGATACATTGCAGGAGGACCTTGCAAGACTTGGGCATCGAAATGGCAGATGAAATTTAATGTGGACAAGTGCAAGGTGTTGCATATAGGAAAAAATAACCGTTGCTGTAGTTACACGATGTTAGGTTCCATATTAGGAGCTACCACCCAGGAAAAAGATCTAGGCATCATAGTGGATAATACTTTAAAATCGTCAGCTCAGTGTGCTGCAGCAGTCAAAAAAGCAAATAGAATGTTAGGAATTATTAGGAAGGGAATGGTTAATAGAACAGAAAATGTCATAATGCCACTATATCGCTCCATGGTGAGACCACACCTTGAATACTGTGTACAATTCTGGTTGCCGCATCTTAAAAAAGATATAGTTGCGATGGAGAAGGTACAGAGAAGGGCAACCAAAATGATAAAGGGGATGGAACAGCTTCCCTATGAGGAAAGGCTGAAGAGGTTAGGGCTGTTCAGCTTGGAGAAGAGACGGCTGAGGGGGGATATGATAGAGGTCTTTAAGATCATGAGAGGTCTTGAACGAGTAGATGTGACTCGGTTATTTTCACTTTCGAATAATAGAAGGACTAGGGGGCATTCCATGAAGTTAGCAAGTAGCACATTTAAGACTAATCGGAGAAAATTCTTTTTCACTCAACACACAATTAAGCTCTGGAATTTGTTGCCAGAGGATGTGGTTAGTGCAGTTAGTGTAGCTGGGTTCAAAAAAGGTTTGGATAAGTTCTTGGATGAGAAGTCCATTAATGGCTATTAATCAATTTTACTTAGGGAATAGCCACTGCTATTAATTGCATAAGTAGCATGGGATCTTCTTAGTGTTTGAGTAATTGCCAGGTTCTTGTGGCCTGGTATTGGCCTCTGTTGGAAACAGGTTGCTGGGCTTGATGGACCCTTGGTCTGACCCAGCATGGCAATTTCTTATGTTCTTATGAGAGCACTGAATGACAGCGCGATTGGCTGCATTCAGTGCATGTCACAAAATTTCAGCGTGGATACGCTGCATTCCGGTATCCATGCCGACCTGTCCGACCCTTTCCTGTGAGTCACTGTGACTCATAGGAAAGGGTCAGACAGGTCGGCATGGATACCGGAATGTAGGGCATGGGTGCTGCCATTTTGTGAAAATCATAGGTAGCTAATAGCTAATGGGGGCGAAGAAAAGCGTGCGCCGTGGGGCGCACCAAATTAAACAGATAATAAGTTAAATACGTGGGGAGTCGCGATGCGTTTCATCTCCCCACGTATTTAACGGATATGACAAGATACATTGCGGATCGCCAATACGGCGAAAACGAATGCACATCCTTTACGTGTGCAAGGACTTTAAAAATCTGCCCTTTAGTCATCATATTGGATAATACATTGAAATCATCAGCTCAATGTGCTATGACAATCAAAAAAGCAAACAGAATATTAGGATTTATTAGGAAGGGAATGGCGAATAAAAAGGTGGATGTAATAAAGCCTCTGTATCACTCCATGGTGAGACCGCACCTTGAATACTGTGTGGAATTCTGGTTGCCGCATCTCAAAAAAGATATTGTGGCACTGGAGAAAGTGCAGAGAAGGGTGACCAAAATGATAAAGGGGATGCAACGGCTCCCCTATGAGGAAAGGCTGAAGATGTTAGGGCTATTCAGCTTGGAGAACAGATGGCTGAGGGGGGATATGATAGAAGTCTACAAAATCATGAAAGGACTTGAACAGGTTAATGTAAATCAGTTATTTACTCTCTCAGATAATAGAAGGACTAGAGGGCTCTCCATGAAGTTAGCAAGTAGCTCATTTAAAACAAATCAGAGAAAATTATTTTTCACTCAATGCATAATTAACCTCTGGAATTCATTGCCAGAGGATGTGGTTATGGCAGTTAGTGTAACTGGGTTTAAAAAAGGTTTGGATAAGTTCCTAGAGGAGAAGTCCATAAACTTCTATTAGTCAATAAGGAATAGTAGCTTGAGATTTATTTAATGTTTGGGTACTTGCCAGGTACTTGTGACTTCGATTGGCTATGGTTGGAGACAGGATGCTGGGCTTGATAGTCCCTTGGTCTGACCCAGTAATGCATGTCTTGTGTTCTAATGAGAATCTGATATTATGGTTTTACTTCTGAAATGTTTTGTGAATTCTGAGGAAACCAAAAGAATTCTTGATGAAAAATGAATAATATGCCTAGAAGTCTTTGAGACAGAATTCTGCCACATGTACAGTAATTAATGTGGCATTTTAGAGCATATATGTAAAGTGGAAAATTATATTCTGAAATTAAGAAGATGCTGAAATTTAATAAGAATATTTGCTTGAAAGAAAGAATAAACATGAAGAGTGAATAAAGTAAAATGATAAAGGCAACTCAAGAGCTGGTCAGACAAATAACATTCCTTAAACAATCTTTAGAAATAAAGTCCCAAGATTCCTTTACCTGGTTCGTAGGATGCTCATGTCATTAAAATTGATTAAAGATGGCAAATGTCTGTTCTTAGCACAAATTACACTTCTGCATCCAGTTTTTCTTTTGAATAGTCAATCCAATGTAACGCTATTTCTTCGATCACTTTCTTAGTTCACTTTCTGCTAACACGGAAATGATTAATCAGAGTCCGAGGGGTCGGAGAACTCCAGATGCTGCAAGAAAGTGGCAGTGTTATCAGTGACTTTTCTGGCTAATGGTGTGCCACTGTCTCATTAGTTCCATGGCTTTGAACATTTTTCAGAATTGAAAGCAGTGGGATGTAAGCTGAAGAAAGCAAAAATAACTTATTCTCCCTTCTGACCTTGCCAGGTTTATCAGACGCAATTATTAGCTTATACTTTCAGCCCTAACTATTACTATTTGAAGTCCAATACTTTGATTCTGTCATTTCGCTTATTGTCTCTCGTAACTGAATCTACATTCTCTTTCACATTAAATTTCAGTTTCTTGCACCCTTCTCCTCTGCTCTGCCCTGCCTTACATCCCAGCCCTCATCTCTCCTTATATATCCCCTCCCACCCAACGCATCCTGTGTAGGCCTTACTATGTTGTACCCCCCTTTGTTTCCTCAGTACTCTTTACCTTTTCCCTTATACCTCTCCCTCTTCACTTTTTCAGCTCTGCCTTGGAACACATAATTTATGTGAAATCATTGAGAAGGACTATGGTTCTGCTTTTTTATCAGTGTTGCAGACTTTTAGTCAAATATTCCTTTTTATCCCCTTGCCATGGTTTTCACTATCAAATGTGGTGATAGTGGAAGCTGTTTGCTATCCACGATATATTCTTTTTGTGTCCCTTGTATAACTTTGCATATATTGCGCCTTTGTCTTCAACAGCACTGTGCAAATTAATGGCACTCTATAAATAATAATAGTATTGCCATTCCTAATTTTATAGCAACTATTATTTTATGATATCATAATAAAGTAGATCATCAGTTACCTTAAACAATTCATAAAGACAACAGTCATTTAAGATGTAAGAACCTTAAACTCTTTGTTTTATAGGCAATTAAGTATTTGAGAGTGAATCTGCATACTTTGTGATGTATATATGACAGGTTGTTGTTACAGTAAGAAAGAGTGAGATGGGCTATAGGGATGTGCATTCATTTTCAACAAATGCAAAAAATGAGATCATATTTTGGTTTGTTCCAAATGGAATGAACTGAAAATAGTATCTGACGAAACACCCCCAAATCCGTATTCGTTGCATTTTTTTAAAAAGGGCCTTTGGCAGCCCAGCATGAAGGCCTAGCCCTAGACCAGGCCCAGTGCCGAAGCCTAGCCCTGAGCTGGGCCCATTGCTAGGGCCTAGGACCAGGGTCTTCCCAGTGCTCTTACCCCAGCTCCCCTCTTACCCCCTTCCCCAATCCAGTGCCTAAATGGCCAGGAACGATGCTCAGTCACTCCTCCCCCAAAGTCCCAGTGCTTTAAAAATGATGCTGTCGACTTGGCAATGGTGCAAAAGTGATGTCACCAGCACCTTCCTCTGGTGTGGCTGGCACTATTTTGTTGTATGGCTATAGAAATGTATGTGCCAGACGCACCGGAGAAAGACATCAAAGTGATGTCACTTCAGTACCATTAGGTGGATGGTGCCATTTTTAAAGTAATTAGAAGGTAATGGTATTCATTAAACCTCTGTATACTCTCCAAGTATAACCTCTCCAAGTATACTCCAAGTATATTCACCGGAAAATTCACCGGAAAATGCTGAGATCGCCATAGTAAATGCTAATTGAACACGCCAACAACGCTAATAATGTCCTTGACAAAGAACGAATCCCGTTCGAAACATGGACCCATGTCGGGCTGTTTTGGCATCGTATTAAATTAAAGAGAATTAATGGCATCACATTTCAAGCTAAGCTTTAAATGTTTAATGCACACTGGGAATTGACATTCTGTTTCAAAAGCATTTAAAAAAATATTTAAAAAAATATTCAAAAAGTTATCATCTTCGTTACTGACCAATGATTAAAAATAAGGCAGATTAATAAGGTCACAAGCACCAAAGGAGGATAATGATGGTCAAATTTAATAGATACTAGCGTCTATTTAAATCCATTGTGAAGCCATTTTTAAAGTGCCAGGATCCAGGCAAAAGCAGATGGGAATCACTCCTGCCCATTTTGCAGCTGGATTCAAGAAGAGGGAAGAGGAACCTGAGGTGGGAGCTACCTGACTCTGACACTTGACAAAGACTGACCACTGGCCTCTGGCCTGTTCCAGGCAGGCTGCATGGTGAGGCCCCACCACTGGGCCTGGCCCAGGACTAGGCATTCACACTGGGTCTAGGCTTCAGTGCTAGATCTGTCCCAGGGCTAGGCCTCCATACTGCTACTAGACTTTAGCATTGAGCCTATTGCAGGGCTAGGCCTAGAAGCTGTTCCAATCCTGTTGCTAGGCCTTGGTACTGGGGCTAGGCATCGGTACCAGACCTGGCCTGGAACTATGCCTGAGGGACCAGGTTGGAGCATATCTTTCATCTGTGAAGGCCAGCCAAAGCTGCTAGAGGCCTGCCTTTTTTAAATTTTAGCTATTTTGTTTCAGGTTTTTATCTTGTTTAATGCTTTTTTTCATTTGACCAATGAACCAAACAAACAAACAAAAAAAACATGAAATGAACCAGATAAAATGAAACCCTCTCAAACAAAAAAACAAACTAAATGGAAAATTTTGGGGATGCACAACTCTAATGGTCTATACCAAAAAGGATCTAAAAAAAAAGATTTGTGATTAAAAATAATGGGTTGTAGAGCTCAAACATTTAGCTGCTTAGGATCTGATGCACTAAGGTCTTTTCACATAGACACAGTGGGATAAAAGCCGGACTGCAAGGCTTTCCAAAGCTGCCTTGGTGACCCCACAGCCAGTTGAGTTTTCAGGATATCCACTATAAATATATATGAGATAAACTATCTCCAGTATATGCACAATTATCTCATGATTCTTCATTATAGTTCGCCTGAAAACTGAACGGTTACAATGGGGGTCACCAGGACAGCTTTAGAAAACTCTACATTAAGGCATTTCTCCCATTCTGTATATGGAAAAAGACCTTGATAAATATGTAAGCTCAAGACAACTAGAAAAGAGAATATCCACACCCTAAAATCTCTACCTTCAGATGGTCATAGGTAATAAATGAATAATAAAAACTAACTTTAATAGGAGATTATAACCAACTCCTGAAATAAACATTTGTACCACCACCATACATTTCTTAGTCTTGCATTTTTAAGGGCTATAACAAATACTGTATTTTTAACAAGCTAGATAAATAAAAATAAATATACAGTATATTATGTATAAATCAGTCAACACAAATAAATTATGCCTGTGAAGTTTAGGAGGGGCAGTCACTGCCAACTGCAATCTAATTTGTTCAATAGCTTTTAATTGCCTTTAGAGTGATGACTTAAGTGTCACAGAAAGTATTTGATCTCTGAAAATCTCATGAAAATCTGCAGCCATACAATTTCCTGGGCTAGAAAGCAGTGTTGCCAGGCATTTCTATACCTCTGAAAATTAGTCCCAGCAGGCGAACCATTACACTTTTTCCATGCTAAGTAAAATGATTTTAGAAAACACTAAGAATCATTACTGCATAAGTCCCTTGACACCTTGTAAAATGATCTGTGAACAGCTCCATGAAAATACCAATGTGTTATTGTAATCTATAATTAAATAAGATTTATTCTGAAGTAAAAAACTGGGACTGAAAGTTTTGACTCTCTATAAAGAATTTATATGTAGCTATACTAAGTATTTTATTTATTACTGGTCACATATGGTCTACTGAATACATAACTATCAAACAGGGTTGCATAGGACTTTCCAGTACCCATAAACATGGGAGAACCAGTAGGCTGCATTTAATCATTTTAGCAGAGTGTATGTAATTTATTATATGAATGCATTAAACCTCTATAGTTCATTAAAGCTTTGTCAGAGGAGGCAAGGGATTAATACACAAGAAGAGTAGCCTAGTGCTTAGAGCAGTGGGCTGTTATCTAGGAAACCAGAATTCACACCCTGCTACTGCTCCTTGGGCCTTCATCCTCCATTATTTACCTCAGGTACTAACAGAGAGGATCATTACTAAGCATTTTTTCATAGACACAAAAAGGGAAATACTCATAGTACCTGTATGTATTCTGCTTTGAAGTACCCAAAAGGTGGAATATAAATCAAACAGGCAGCTAAGAGTACTATTTTAACTTCTTAGCTGTGTGCCCTGATCATCATCATGTGCCTCATGAGTCTTTTAAAAATGTTCAATGTGCATTTAAAATAACACTTCAAGGTCCTCCAGAAGAAACATCAAAGATTGTTGGTGAAAGTATATCATAACCTATGATATATATTTTTTTAAAGACTGTTTTATTTCTTCCCCTTGATGAAATGAGATTGGCAGCCTCTCAGTCAAGTCCTTAGTAAATGCTATTTTCAAAACAAAGAATGCACAACATTTTTTCTACAGCTTTCTATTTAGGATAAGCCCAGAACTGAAACAGAACTACTTATTAGAATTAAAAGACCTGTGTCACTAAAATTCAGAACTTAAAAATATTTACCAGCTTCTGCAAACCCACATTTCAGAAGTCCTGCATGCTTCAGGAAAACCAGCCCTCTAAGCTAAATTGTATGATTCATTATCATAGTGATTACAATAGGTATGAGCCTTGTTATTCCTTTCCCATTCCAGAGTTAACTGACATCACCAACATCTGGCACTGGGGGAAGGAAGGACCTCACTCCAAAGGAAGCGTAGAAGTCAGAAATGCTTACTCGTACTTCAGTCACCGCACCTCCTCACGTAAATATGCTCAGAATCACTTACACAACCACAGAGGAATCAATGAGGGGTAAAAAATAAATAAAGGAAAAAAAAACAACCTATGATGTTTTGTTGATAAAACACTTTCCCAACTCTTTAGAGGTTATCGTCACTGATGACACCTCTTATCTCTCATGGACATTAGAGTTCTACCAGATATACTGGGGCAATGTAGGCAAACAGCATCCACAAAGAAGTGGAAATATTGAAGCACAGAAAAATTGCAAATGTTACTTGTGTCTCCTGTCATCCTGCTACAGAAGTCACTAGGAAAGCATTCTTTCAAAGTTATCCCTTCCACATTAATATGGGACCAAAGAATTTCCAGCCTGAGAGCAAACATCAAATATGATGGTTCAAAAACAGAACGATCACTTGCTGAGCAAAACATCTGCACATCAAACAGTAATCAATCTTTCATGGGTCAGCTAGATAGGAAGACAGATCACACTTTCCATCCTTCTTACAGTACCAGTTCTTTACTAAAATTATTTATCCCATCATTAGTACCAGGTCTATGAAATGGTCAAGAGCCCTTTCTCATGTTGCATTATTCTCATTACCTCACTGATTCCAGGGCTGGAATGGCCAGCACACCCTAAATCTGGGGCACAGATCCCATGATAATTGAGATAGTGACTGCAGGAAGGGAAAGGAGGATACCTCTCATTAGGGTGGTAGCATTGGTATATAATATATAGCTGAGTGGTGAGTATATGTTTTTCTGTTTCATGGTTGTGTATGTGTCTGTCTACAAGTGTGAGTTCAGGATAATCATCCCCAAAGTGATAGAGAGAATCCACCAAAAGATCAATTAGTTTCTTTGCTCTTTGGAGCCCATACCACCCAAATTCATCAGTGACCCGAGGCAAGGCCCAGCTCCCTGGCTAACCACCATAATCAATACCATGTTAATCCAAGGAGATCTACCTGCTCTACTTAAAAGGCTGTGATGAATCTATTTAAAAACAAAACAGATATTGACCCCAAAATAGTTGATCACTCCCAGTCTCCAGCCTTCCTTTCCTATCCAAGCTAATGAAGAAAGTGGTCTACTTTCACCTCCTAGACTTCCTAGAGAAGACCGGCATCCTTCACACTTACCAATTCAGCTTCAGGAAAGGCCATGAACTGAATACATCCTATTAGCCTTAACCAAAAGGATCCCTCTACATGCTGACAAAGATGGTGACTTCCTATTGGTACCTTTTGGCTACATTAAAAACTGTGGAACACCTACTCCTGCTACAATGCTTGATCAAATTTGGTATTGAGCGCTCTGCTCTTGAATAGTTCAAATCATTCCTGACCAACTGCTCACAGTCCATCTCATGGGGCAATAAAACATTCACATCTAGGGATCTCACCTGTGGAGTGCCTCAGGGTTCACTGCTTTCCCCAATCCTCTACAGTATCTACATCTGCCCCATTGAGACTTCATCTGATCTTTCAACATCAGACTTCACCTATTTACCAATGACATCCTGCTTTATATCAATACAGAGATTGATCAAACTGCAGATATTGCCGATCTCAATGACTGTGTCTCAGAAATGGCCCTATGGTTTAACAAACGCAAACTCAAGCTAAACCTTTCCAAATCCAGCTCCTCTACTTAAGCCAACAAGGGCATTCACTATTTACTTTACTCTCCATGTAAGGAATCCCCTTATAACCTAAAGACTCTATAATTTAGTCTGGGGGTGCAACTGATCAGCATCTCATAATGTAAATCCATATCTCCGCGGTGGTAAAGACCTCCTTTATCCACCTATGCTAGATTTATCAACTATATAACTTCTTCAAGAAATGCAGTCTAGCTCTGTTACACACTTGCTAATCATGAACCACATTGACTACTGCCACTTTCTTTTCCATGGCATTGCACAACTTTCACAGAGAATGGCAGCTAGACTTGGAGGAGCCAAATCCACCCACCATGTTATGCCAGTTTTGTGTTAGTTATTAGGGATGTGAATCATTTTTTGACGATTTAAAATATCGTCCGATATATTTTAAATCGTCAAAAATCGTTAGGGCCACGATACAATACCAATTCCCCCGATTTATCGTTAAAAAATCGTAAATTGGGGGAAGGGGGAGGGCAGGAAAACCGGCACACTAAAACCCCCTAAAACCACCCCCGACCCTTTAAATTAAATCCCCCACCCTCCCGAACCCCCCCCAAATGCTTTAAATTACCTGGGGATCCAGCGGTGGTCCAGAACGGCGGCGGTCCGGAACGGCCCCCTCAATTGAATCCTGTTGTCTTCATCCGGCGCCATTTTGCAAAATGGCCACCGCAAAATGGCGGCGGCCATAGACAAAAACGATTCGACGCAGGAGGTCGTTCCGGACCCCCGCTGGACTTTTGGCAAGTCTTGTGGGGGTCAGGAGGCCCCCCCAAGCTGGCCAAAAGTTCCTGGGAGTCCAGCGGGGTTCAGGAAGCGATTTCTTGCCGCGAATCGTTTTCCGTACGGAAAATGGCGCCGGCAGGAGATCGACTGCAGGAGGTCGTTCAGCGGCGGTCCGGAACCCCCGCTGAACCCCCTAGTTTACTAACCTCTCTTCTCCCCTGTTAGCCCCAACCTTTAAAACCCTGCTGATCTGCCTAGAAATGTTTATTTTACAACTAGTACGTCATCCATAGCAGAAATAAAGTTATGCAGCAGGGAACCTCCAGCATGTGCCTGTGCATGTAGGTATTTATTAGAGATGTGAATCGGAACCTGAATCGGTTCTGATTCCGGTTCCGATTCACATCGTGTTTTTTTTTGTCCGGCCCGATCGGGTTTTTTTTTATCGGCTGCGCCCGAGCCGATAAACAAAAAACCCACCCGACCCTTTAAAACTAATCCCTTAGGTTCCCCCACCCTCCTGACCCCCCCAAAAACATTTTACAGGTACCTGGTGGTCCAGTGGGGGTCCCGGGAGCAATCTCGGGCCGTCGGCTGCCACTAATAAAAATGGCACCGATGGCCTTTGCCCTTACCATGTGACAGGGTATCCGTGCCATTGGCCGGCCCCTGTCACATGGTAGGAGCACTGGATGGCCCGTGCCATTTTTAAAGATGGGGTCGGGAGGGTGGGAGAAGCTAAGGGATTAGTTTTAAAGGGTAGGGGTGGGTTTAGGGGTTATTTTTTGTGTGCCGTTTTTCCCGCCCTCCCCCAAAACGATAAGAGAACCCCCACGAACAATTTTGTGGGGTTTTCCTATCGGTTTCGGGGAGCCCCCGATTTCTGACGATTTTGAAATTATCATACGATATTTTTAATCGTCAGAAGCCCGATTCACATCTCTAGTATTTATGCGCTAATTTCAAGTTAAAATCCAGGAGTGCCCATGCCTTGCCCAGACCACGCCCATGCCCCATCCCTTTTTGTGAATTTTTTATTTGTGCATGCAGCGGTAAGTATGCACGTACTCAAGAGACTTTTAAAATCTGCTTGGCGAGCGCTGACCCGACTTGTGCACATATCTCCCAGTTTTGGTGTGCGCCAGGCTTTTAAAATTCACCTTATAGCTTTCACCACATCCTCTGGCAACAAATTCCAGAGCTTAATTATGCATTGAGCACAAAATATTTTCTCTTATTACTTTTTAATGTATGACCTAGTAACTTCATTGTGTGTTCCCTGGTCTTTGTACTCTTTGAAAGACTATAAAGTATCTATTACTTATGTACTAAATGCCTTGTTACTCTTTGCAATTCACCTTAGGCCTACCTTTAGGAGAAAGTGGAATATAAAATGTTCTGAATGAATGAATGAATGAATGAATGAATGAATGAATAAATAAATAAATAAATAAATAAATAAATAAGTTCATGTGCTGTGTGTTTATAGCGCATGCTAGCATTGAAACATGGGTACTGTATTCATTTCATGAATGTGCATCCTGCTGAGTTGTTGACAGTCTGATGATATTCCATCCAGCTAAATGTAATTCATAGTTGGCTGTGATTATTTATTGAATGTTTTACATATATCTCTGTGGATGAGTTGGATTAATCCTGCCAGTCAGTCTTGTGCCATTCCGTCTTGTGCATACATGTGTTCTTAAGATGGCCCTTGCAGCTGGTTTCGTAAGATTTCTGGAAAGGCTTTGCATGTTCTTTCTCTTCTTTTGTATCCACATACTGATTTAATTATTCTTTAACTGCAGCCACAGCCACAGGAGAAAGAGCAGTAAAGATCCTTAGCGCACCAATCAGCGTCAGTACTAGGAGAGGAAGGAAAGGGATCGACCACATTAACCTGCAAGAAAGAGATTGAAGATTTAATTGTTTGCCTTTTGTTTCCTGTTCTGTAAATACATGTTTTAGATTGTACTTTTTTTTATATTTGTAGTATGCTGAGTGACCTGTTTTGTTTAGTACTGTATATGCCAGAATAGATATGAGTGATGATCTGTAAATCCAAATATCTATGTGGTTGGAAGGTATGAATGAAATATGTGCATAGTAGGTTGTGTGATAGAAATATGACAGTCCAGATAGCAAAGTTTATCCAGCTGCTATCTAAACAGTGACTAAATATGGACCTCTTTGTGTCTACTGATATCCCTGTAGTCTCTGGAAACTAACAGTCACATGGAAGTGTGCTTTCTGCTGGAGATAGTGAAAGGTGGATATGTGGAAAACAGTTTATAAGCATATACAAAGTCTATGCATATAAGTGTGAGGTTGTGATGTGCAACAGAATGTATATCTGAGGGAGAAAAAGGATGTAAAGTTTAGAATGAAAGGAATTGTGGAGTTAGATAAGGATTAGATATGTTGTATTAGGGATGTGTATGGGAACATTTTTGTCATGTTTTGGGGTTTGATTTTTTTTTTTGGCGGGGGAGGGGGGTAGGGGAAGGCACCCTCAACTTAAAAGTCCTCAAGAATTAGACTGGTCCATCTTAAAAAAGCAAAACAGAAACCTGCTGACTTACCAGGCGAGTCCTGTCTCTTCCAGGTTAAAACGGGCTGGGAGAAAGCAGAGAGTGGGACTGACTGAAAAGAAAGAGAGTGAAGGATTCCTGAAGCCCAAGTTCCAGGGGGCCAACTTGGATCTTGCTTAGACTGACACCCAAGCCCAAGGAAGATAAGCTGGCTGAGAACCAGGAATGCCACTTAAAGAGAACCTGACCAGAGCAGTCTACAGAATAGTAGGAATAAGCTGCACTCTCAAGTAAGCCAGCAGCTTGAGCTGTTTCTTTTCTCAAACTTTATGTTTCTGTAAATAGGGCTGCCACCCTCTGAGGGGATAGGGAGGGAGCCCATATCAATAAACCTACATTAAATTGAAGCAACCTTTAGCCTTGAGAAGCAAGGAGACAGTAAGAGAGGAAATGCAGCCCAGATTCCCAAAGGGGTTTTTTTGGATTTGGGTTTGTTTAATGTTTAGTTTTTAGTTGGTTCATTTGACAAACCAAATTAAACATTAAAATATAAAAAATAAAAAAATAAAAAAGCATAAAGAAATGCCTCCCCTGTAGCCCCTGCGCCCTACTTTACCTCCTCTATGGGGGTCTCCAGACTCTTTGATGAAGTAAGGGACAGGATTGATCCCAAGTTGCTTCTGCCCTGCCAGATCCCAGTCAAAAAATGCCCCTGGCTGGCCCTGAGACTGGGACTAAGTTGTTTTACAGCCATAATGCAAAGCCAAAAAAACAAAATGGTGCTGGTCGATGCCATCTTCTGATCAGGAGCTGGTGGGGCAGGAGCAACTGATGATCGATCCTGCCCCTTTCTTCAGTGGAAAGTTTGGAGACCCCTACAGAGGGCATAAGGGAGAATGTAGGGATGACAGAGTCATTTATATTTGTTGGCAAATTGTGAGCACTGTTTGCCAAACTGAAAATATCTGAAAATCTTTGGATATTTTTGGATGAGTAGATTTTTAGTTCAGTTTGTTTGCAACAAACTGAACTAAAAATCTACTCATTTTATAACGGTTTACCCGTTTGAGTAAAATGAATGCACATCCCTGTGTTGTATAGGCTAATGTTGGTATTAGGGTAGGTAGGTAGGCCAAAGTAGTTTATGTGATGATCCCAGAGGGAAAAAAGTAGTGCTGACCTGTAAAAGTGAATTTTGAATGTTAGCCAGTGTTTAAAATAGGGGCAAGGCATTAACATTTTCTAGGATGGTGTCAGAATAAAGGAAGAAGAATCATTCTAGCTAGTTTTCATAGGCCCAATATTCAAAGTGCATTCAGTGCTATTTAGCCGGATAAGCGGGACTTATGCTGCTAAGTAGTGGCCGCTGAATATGCGCCTATGTTCAGTGGCTGTCGCTTAGTAGTATAAGTCCCTTATAAGGCTAAAAGTTACACACACAAAAAGTAGATGTGTACTGGGCAGATCAGGGATGGGGTGAGTCATATAACTTATTACAGCTAATAGCTGCATAAGTTTACGTCTAAGTTTAGATGCCCCATAGAACAGATAGACTTATCCGACAAAGTGCACACATATATGCATATATTTAGCGGCTTTTCTGTGCCCCTGATTATTTATCACAACTTAGCCAGATTAGTTCTAGTCAGCTAAGGGCCTTATTTTCTAAGGCTATCGCACGCTTGCGCTACCAGTGCAAGCGTGCGATAGCTAGAAAGCTTAGCGCAGGTCTGTGCTAGCTACATCGGGGCGGAGTCGGCCCCGGAAGAGGAGGAGTCGTGGCGTCACCAGGGCCGACTCCATGAAGACGGCGCCGACAGCGAAAAGGTAAGGAGCCTTTTTGCTGCCTATTTCGCGCCGAATAACTTATGGTATAGTTATTCGGCGCGTCGCTGGCAGCGATCGCACCGAATAACTACCACTGAAAAAACACATTTTTAGTTTGCTTTTAAATCTTAGAGTCTGGCTCATCCTGATCATAGACTTCTTGCTTTTAACATTGTTTACTATAAAAAATACATTTCAGAATTATATATCTTGTTTATATGTCTTAGTTAGATTGTAAACTTCCTGGTGCAGGGACTGTCTCTTATGTGTGTCTGTATAGCGCTGGGCATGTCTGATATTACTAAAGAATTGATAAATAGCAGTACTAGTAGTAGTATTTACTAATAGAGCATCGATGATAGCTACTTCTTCTGCCATCCCCACTATCTTTTTTCAGACTGTGAAAAATATTTTCTCTTTTTCACATAATTTCTCCCAAATGTGTGCTCTTACAGCAATTGCTATTCAGGTGATTCCCATTATTCACTATCCAGAGGTTAAAGAACTAACCTGAATGTGAACTGGCAGATTTATAAATGAAACATTGCATAATATCCAGCCTTATAGGGGATAATTTTGTAATGTCCTGCATACATTTGCAGGCTGTTACTTGCACAAATTACACCAATTTTCAAAGCTAACATATGCGCATGTTGAAAATTATCCCAGCAAAACTGTTAAACTTGCACAGGGAATTTTTATGAGCAGATTTACGTGCTTAAAAACATAGAACCTAAGAAGTTGCATGCTGGGTCAGCCCAAGGTCCATCAAGCCCAGCATTATCTGTCTGACAGTAGCTAGTCCAGGTTCCAAGGGCCTGCTACATCCCCAATAGTTGATCTATTTCTTATATTTCACTCCCAGGTATAAGCGCCAGTTTTCCCATGTCTATCTGACTAATGACTGGTTATGGACTTTTCCTTCAAGAACTTGTCAAATTCTCTTTTAAACCACACTATGGGGGTCATTTTCTAAGCCTATCACACGTGAAAAGGGACTGTTCGCACTCGAAAAGTCCCTTTTCGCATGCAATAGCTTGCCGGGGGCAGAGTTGGGGCGTGGAGGGTAGGAGTCGAGGCGGCAAGGAGGTGGACGCTGTGTTATCTTCGCTGGCAGCGGTAAGGTAAGGACCGTTATCGTCGCCAGTAGCACGCCCAATAGCGCCACCTTTCACGGTGGTGCTATTTGGTGTGAAAGCCGGCAGCGATAACACTGCGGTGGTGCGATCGCAGCCGGCTTTCGCATGCCCACCCCCCATTACCGCTGGATTCACCATTCTCTGTGAGAATGGAAAATCCAGGCCTATGTTAGTTGTCTTGACCACGTCCTCCAGCAACAGATTCCATAGCTTGATTGGGTAAGTAAACAAATACTTCCTTCAATTTCTTTTAAGTTTGCTGATTGTTAGTTTTACGGAGTTTCCTCTAGTCCTAATGTTTTTTAAAAGAGTAAATAATCATTCCCTGTTTACCCATTCCACCCCACTTGTGATTTTATAAATCTCAATCAATCCCCTCTCAGTCATCACTTTTCGAAGCTAAAGAGCCCAAATCTGTTTAGCCTTTCTCCATAAGGGAACTTTTCTATCCCCTTTATCACTTTTGTCACCTTTCTCTGTACTTTTTCTATTTCTGCTATGTCTTTTTTAAGATGGGACAACCAGAACTATCACAATTCTCAAGGAGCAGTCATACCATGGATCTGTACAAGGGCATTATGATATTCTCAGTTTTGTTCTCTATTGCTTTCCAAATAATTCCTAACATTCTATTTGCCTTTTTGACCACCGTTGCACAAAGATTTGAAAGTAAAATTCGCAAGGACTCTGAGGTCCATTTCCTGTATGGTGACTCCTAACATAGAACTCAGCATCGTGTACCTGTAGCTAGGATTATTTTTCCCTGTGTGCATTATTTTCCTTGTTCACATTAAGTTGCACCTGCCATTTAGATGCCTAGTCTCCTAGTGTCACAAGGTCCTTCTGTAGTTCTTCACAATCTGCTGCCATTTTAATGACATGAAACAATTTTGTGTCATCTGCAAATTTGGTCACCAGATCATTTATGAATACGCTAAATAGCACAGGTCCCAATACAGACCTCTGGGGCACTCCATTAACAACTTTTCTACATTTGAAAAACTAGTTCAACCCTCTGTTTCCTGTCTTTTATCTAGTTACCAATCTACAATAGGGCACAGCCTCCAAACCCATGACCTCCCAATTTCCTGCCGCATGAAGGTCTTTGTCAAATGCCTTCTGCAAATCTAAACACACTGGGGCAGATATAGAAAGCCCTACACGTGTAAATCTAGCTGGATTTACGCGCGTAGGGGGGTTAAGCGCACCAAGCCTATTTTGCATAGGCCTGGCAACACACACATGTCCCGGGGCTTGAAAAAAGGGGCAGGGCATGGGCGGTCCAGGACAGGGCGAGGGCAGGGGCGTAGACAGAGAGCTCTGTAGGCCTGCTAGACCAGGGGATTGCGCGCCGGCACTTGGCCGGTGCGCGCAACCTACGCCTGCCCAGAGGCAGGCGCAACTTGCATAATAAAGGTTAGGAGGGGTTAGGTAGGACTGGGGAGCAGGTTAGGTAGGGGAAGGGAGGGGAAGGTGGGGGGGTGGAAGGAAAGTTCCCTCCGAGGCTGCTCCGATTTCGGAGCAGCCTCGGAGGGAACAGAGAAAGCCATCGGGGTTCCCCTGGGGCTCGGCGCGCGCAAGGTGCACAAGTGTGCACCCCCTTGCGCGCGCCAACCCCGGATTTTATAACATGCGCGCGGCTGCGCACGCATGTTATAAAATCGGGCGTAGATTTGTGCGCTTCGGGTTGCGCGCTCAAATCTACACCCACACGTAGGTACTAAAATCTGGCCCAATATATCAAATAATTAAATAAATAAACCATCTCATCTGCTTGTTTATTTACATCCTCAAAAAATCTATTAAATTGATAAGGCAAGACTTCCCTTTGCAATAACTATGTTGACTCTCCCCCATTAAACCATGTCTATTTATATAGTTCGCAATTTTGATTTAAGAATAGTTTCAAGTCATTTTGACAACCACCACATTTAGACTCACCAGTCTATAGTTTACCAGATCACTCCTGGAATACTCATTTTTAAAAATTGGTGTCACATTAGATACCTTCCAGTCTTCTGGTACCATGGCTTTTTTAAATGATAGGTTGCAAATCATAAGAAACAGGTCTGCAATTTTATTTTTCAGCCTTCAGAATACCATCCTGTCCCAGTGATTTGTTAATCCTTAGTCTGTCAATCTGAGTTATTACATCCTCCAGTTTCATATGATTTCATCTAGTCTATCAGATTAATCACCATCAAAAAAACATTTCCAGTGTGATTATGCCCCAATATACTCCTGAGTAAATACAAAGGCAAAGAATTAATTTAGTTTTTCAGCTATTTACTTGCCCACCCTGACTACCCTTTTTACTCCCTCGGTCATCTAGTAGCCCACCTGACTCCTTCACAGGCTTTTTACTTCAAATGTAATTGAAAAGGTTTGTATTACTTGTTTTTACCTCTATGGCAAGCTTCTTTTCAAATTCTATCTTAGCTAGCTTAATTACTTTTTTACATCTAACTTGCTACCAGGCCTGGTGAGACCAGAAGTGCATACTCTGCATTTCCACGAGGCAGCATACCCGGGGGGCAGCAACAGCAGGAGAAGCCATGGGGCTGCCAGCGGAACCTAACCTGCTGGTGGCTGAAGAAGGAGAAAGGCTGTAGGCCGCCAGCACTCAACCTGCTGACGGCCAAAGAAGGCGAGGCCAGTTTTCTGTTTGTGTGTGCAAGTGTGTGTGCGTGCATGCCTGCACACAGATTCTACTCCCCTCACCCAAGCAGGAAGATTGGTGTGGCATGGTGGAGCTCATCCCACTACAGCCCAAGACAGTAGGAGGCCCGCAGAGCCATGGTGGAGCTCATCCCACCATGGCCCAATGAATCTATGTGTGCATGTGTGTGAGCTTATATGTGTGTGTGAGTGATAGCCTGTGTGTGTCTGAGCCTGTGTGTGTATACATGTGCGTGTGTCTGTGTGAGATCCTATGTGTGTGTGTGTGTGTGTCTGTGTCTGAGTAAGAGCCTGTGTCTTTGTGATTGTGTGAGAGGCTATATGTGAGTATGTGTGTCTGTGTGAGAGCTCATGTATTTGTGTATGTTTGTGTACCTGTGAGAGCCACAGACACATAATGCATCTGTGCGGGTGAGGGAAAGGAAGACTGTGTATGTTAGAGAAAGGAAGTGTGTGAGAGAATGAATGAGTTATTGTTCATATGTGTGAGAGTGAAGATAATATTTGTGCGTCCCTACCTCTTCCAATCCACGACAGTCTCAGGGTGACTGGAAATCAGATCCCAGGTATGGGATCTTTGTTAGTTTTAATTGTTGGGTGTACTTTGAGGATTCTGCTCTTTCAAAATATTTTAAAACAAATTTTGTGGGGGGGGGGGGGGGGGGGAGAATAGAACATTTTTTAATTATTGGATTTCTTATTCATCCGATGTTTTGAAATATTTTATTGGTGTTTGGGAAATTTTTGATATTTTATTAATTAACTGGTTTGAAATATTCTTTTTATGAATATGATTCTTCTATTATGAATGATGTTTTATATTTCTTGATTTTATTATTTAAAGTTTTATGAAGAATGGTAATATTTCTGTTTTTCCATTGTTGCTCTGCATACAGAAGCTGGCTAATTGTGATTTCCAGTTCAGCTCTTCTCAGCACGTTGATACTTTCTGATCTCTTTATTCTGTATTTCGTCAGGATCTCTCTGTGTTCTGCATATGTGACCGAGGTGAGGTATTTCTTGACATATAATTTCTCTGTAGGGATCTATAGTAGTCTGGTTACCTTATTAAAGTTTTATAGGTGTTCTGGGGCCTGGTATAATATGTGCAGTGTTGCCTTTTCATAGATAAGATTGTTAGGGTTATTTTGGTATGGGAAGTTTACTATATTTAATGGTAATTCTGTTTATTCATGGCTTTCTGAGGGCACGAAGCCCACACTCAGTATACTTAACAAAAAATCTAATTCCATCAGAGCTCCAGGTGTCTTTTATGCAGAATTTTCTGGCTGGCACCACAGGAGTGCATGGAAATATAATATGCATGATGTAAGTGATATTTTTGCCTCAGAAGACTGTACTTTTGAATGTTTTATTTTTCATGTAAAGTTTATTATAAATGCATAATTTAATTGTGTGTGCCTGAAAAGGGTGTGGGAGGGTGTGTGTGTGTGTGACGGGGGGGGGGGGGGGTTGGTGGTATGTGTGCAAGGCTGTGAGGCTTGCCTAGGGTACCTAATACCCTTCCCTATCCATGGGTACTCGGGGGGGGGGGGGGGCATGTCATTTATTAAAAAATAGATTGCAGGACAGATGGGTCCAGGACAGCTACTGAATGAAATGAGGAGGGGGGTGGGGGTTGTTGGAGGCAGCACAGTAATTTTTCACACAAGCAGGAAAAAAGCTAGCACCAACCCTGCTTGCCACTGCTTATGCTCTTCCCTACTTTCCTCATTTGTGTCTGATTTCCATTTTTTGAATGATGCCCTTTTGGCTTTAATTGCCTTTCATTGCACTAATAACCGTGTTGGCAGTCGTTTGGTTTTCCTTTAGCCTTTTTTAATGTACGGAATACATTTTGTCTGGGCCTCAAGGATGATAACTAGAAAAAGTGTCCATGCCTTCTGCATATTTTTAACCTTATGGATTGCTTCTTTACTTTCTCTCTAACAAATTTCCTCATGTTATCATAATCTCCCTTTTTATTTTTAAATGCTACTACAGTTATTTCCCTTTATAGTCACCCTCCAGTGAATATGTCAAATTGTATTACATTATGATCACTGTTGCCAAGCGGATCCATGCCTTTATCTCTTGCACCAGGTTCTCTGTGCCACTGAGAACTAGATCTACTATAGTTCCCCTTCTTGCTGGTCCCATGACCAACTGCTGCATAAAGTAGTCATTGATGGCATCTTGGAACTTTACCTCCCTTGCATGTCCTGAGGTGACATTTACCCAATCAATAATCTGGTAATTGAAGTCTCCTATTATTATTGTGTTGCCCATTTTACTAGTCAGTCTAATCTCTATTAGCATTTTGTAGTCTGTTTCCTCATCTTGGCCCAGCAGGTGATATTATATATCCCCACTATTATACTCTTCCCTTTTACCTTTGGAGTTTCTATCCATAAGGATTCCAGACTCAGAGTGTGATTTGTTTCCTGAAAAGTTTATATCCTGCTTGATTCTATGCTATCCTTAACATATAGTGCCATCCCTCCATCAATTTTATCTGCCTTGTCATGTCGACATAATTTATGCCCTGGTATCACAGTATCCCATTGGTTATCTCCTTCAACCAATTCTCCAAGATGCCTATTATGTCTACATCTTCCTGCATCATGCATTCTAACTCTCCAGTCTTATTTTTTTACACTTCTGGCATTTGTATACAGACATTTTAAAGTAGTTTTATTTGTATTTCTATTTTTATATGTACCACAACCTGTTTATTATTGGAGGATATAGGCTGTTTAGAATAATTTTTATCTATATGCTCTGTATTTAAATACATTTGTATTTTTTTCAGCTTTTACAACCATCTCTCTATTGGGACATTCTAACTTACTTTGTTTGCCAGTATCCTTTGATGATACCTCCCGCTGAACCTTGTGCCGCTGAGCAACTGTTGGGTTATACCCATGTTCTAGTTTGAAAGCTGCTCTATCTCCTTTTTAAAAATTAGTGCCAGCAGCCAGGTTCCACTCTGGAATAGGCACCATTTTTCCCAGAATGCTCTCCAGTTTCTAACAAACCTAAAACATTCTTCCCTGCACCACCATCTCACCAATGCATTGAGACTTTGGAGCTTGGCCTCCTTGTGGGGTCCTGTGTGTGGAATAGGGAGCATTTCTTTGGAAGTTTGGGATTTCAGTTTCCTACTTTAGAGCCTAAATGTAGTCTCCAGAACCTCTCTCTTTCAACTTCCTATGTCATTGGTACCCATATGTATCATGACAGCCAGCTCCTCTCTAAAATCTTATCTAGGTAGTGCATGAGGTCCGCTACCTTTGCACCAGGCAAGCAAGTTACCAAGCAATCCTCATGCCCACCAGTCACCCAGCTATCTATTTTTCTAATGATCAAATCACCCACTACATCGGCCATATATCCCTTTTCTCTTGGGCACTTGACTCTGTGCAAGATGATAAAGCATCACCTGGAGGGAAGGTTTGGTTTTGTTCTTTATCAAAAGTGGAAGGGTTCCATTCTATTAGTTTGTATTATCAACCCTATTGTAAAATACTCAGAGGTTGATATTCAACCCCACTGAGGGGGTTATTTTTGTAGCGTATCGCACACGAAAAGTCCCTTTTCGCGTGCAATAGCTAGATCGGGGAGGAGTCGGCCAGGAAGAGGAGGAGTCGGGGCGTCGTTGGGATGGACAAGGCAGAAATTTTGCTGGCGGCGAAAAGGTAAGAACCCTTTTCGCTGCCAGTAGCACACCCAATAGCACCACCTTTTACAATGGTGCTATTGGGTGTGAAAGCCGGCAGCGATTGCACAGTGGAGGTGCGATCGCTGCCGGCTTTTGCAGGCCCACACCCCCCCCCCCCCCCCACTTTCGCTGCCCCCCCCCCCCCCACCCCCTGTTACCGCTGGATTCTCTAAGGTCTGCGACCTTAGAAAATCCAGGCCTTAGCCGAATAAGTTCTGATTTATCTGGCTAAGTGGTGGCATTTCAATATGTGGCCACATTTAACGGCCACCGCTTAGCCGAACAATTACTTATCCTTCTAAGTAGTTAGCTGGCTCAGTGGTGGACAGGATAGGGATGTAACTAGGAGGAGCTACTTACCCGGCACACTTCTTGACACTTCAAGGTAATGGTCTTCTCCCAGGCAATCTTGATTGTCCAAAGCAACATGTCTCTGAAGGTCTCTTCTATATTCCTCTCTGTCTGCTTCAGCTCCTCCAGATCTGCCACTCTAGTATGCAGAGTTTGGCCCTGTTCTCTGAGAACCAGGAGCTCTTTGTATCAGGTGTACACATACAACTTCTCACCAACAGATAGACAATGCATAGTTTTCAAAATAAAAAAGTATGCACATAAATACAAGCCCTACCCAGATTCTCTACTTCAAGGTATTTATGTAAAATTATATGCATACAGGATGCATGCAGGTAATTTTATGCACATATCAGGTGGGCAATTTTCTAAAGCAGTGCTTCTGAACCGGTGTGTCGCGACACACCGGTGTGTCGCCAAGTACTCGCAGGTGTGTCACCACACTTCCCAGTCCCCTGCTGACCCAGCTGTTCCCCCTACCCGAGCAAGATATGTCCTCCACCCGGGCTTAAAACGCTGAAAGCCCAGGCGGAACACAGCAGGAGAGTTGGAGTCAGCAGCACTGGCATGCTCTCTTCTTCCCGCCCCCCCCCCCCCCCCGCGGCCTGGAAGAGGAAGTGGTGAGAAGCGGGTGTGTGCGGGGGAAGAAGAGACCTTGCTAGTGTGCTCGGCATCAGCCCGAATAAAAGAAGAGAGGCACGGTCTGAAGAATGAGCAGCGCGGCTCAGAGAAAAACAAAGAACGTCATCAACCCCCGCGGCCGATGGGACTCCTTGCTCCTCGAAGGCTGAAAATGAAGTAGATTGCTGCTGCCTTTAGGGTTGGAAGTGGAGGAGGCTGCTGCTGCCGCTAGTTCGGGGGAGGGGGGGAGAGTGAGTGAATGAGCAAGCATGTGTGTTTGAGATCCTGTGTGTGTGTGAGTGAGATAGCATGTATGTGAATGATTGAGAACCTGTACATGTTAAAGAGTATGTGTGTGATTGAGAGCTGATTTAGGTGAGGGAGCATGTGAATATGTGATTGAGAGCATGTGTGAAAGTGAGAGAAAGACAGCATGTGTGTCTGTGTGTGATTTGAGAGCTAGTTTAGGTAAGACAGCATGTGAGTATGTGATTGAGAGTCTGTGTGTAAATGAGAGAAAGAGAGAGCATGTGTGTCTGTGTGTGACTGAGAACTGGTTTAGGTGAGGGAGCATGTGAGTATGTGATTGAGAGCATGTGTGAAAGTGAGAGAAAGACAGCATGTGTGTGTGTGATTGAGAGCTGGTTTAGGTGAGGGAGCATGTGAATTTGTGATTGAGAGCCTGTGTGTAAATGAGAGAAAGAGGGAGCATGTGTGTCTGTGTGTGACTGAGAGCTGGTTTAGGTGAGGGAGCATGTGAGCATGTGATTGAGAGCCTGTGTGTAAATGAGAGAAAGAGAGAGTATGTTTGTAAGCATGTGAATGAGAGTCTGTGTGTGAGAGAAAAGGACAGCATGTATGTGTGTGATTGAAAGCCTGTGTGTGTAAGCGTGAAAAGATAGACAGCATGTGTAAATGTGTAATTAAGAGCCTATATAAGTGAGAGAAAATGCTTGTGTATATGTGAGCAATTG
Source organism: Rhinatrema bivittatum (assembly GCF_901001135.1). NCBI lineage: Eukaryota > Metazoa > Chordata > Amphibia > Gymnophiona > Rhinatrematidae > Rhinatrema > Rhinatrema bivittatum. The sequence continues at coordinate 347,243,511 of NC_042620.1, read as the reverse complement.
TGAGCCAGTGTGAGAGAGAGAGAAGAAAGTTCCAAGCAAACCACCCCTCCTCCTGCTAATTCAAAACAATCTCAGGGCACCTGGATATCAAACGTTCCCAGGTATGCAGAGCAAAATATTTTTTGTATCCTTATTATTTTTCATTACTGGGTCTTTGTGTCTGCTATTTTAAAATATTTTATTGGTATCTAGAAATTTTTTATATGAGTTTTTAATTATTGGATATTCCATTCATCCGCTGTTTTGAAATAATCTATTCTTTTTGTTAGTATGGTTTTACTGCTACTCGATTTTAAATTTCTTGATTGTTTTATAAGGATGGGTGATGTTTCTTTTTTTTCCTTGTTATGAATTGCGCTGGCCCGTGGGTTTCCCCCCGCGAGCAGGCCACTCACCCTCGCTGCCTTTCTTCACCGACGCGGCAGGACGCCGCCGTCGGCTTGCCCACGCGGTCCGGAGGCCACCCACCACCATCCAGGCTTCCGCGGCCAGAGCCGCGGCTGTCTTCGGGGCTGGGAGTGTCCCCGACGTCATTACCATCTTCGCGGTGCACAGGCCGCAGCCCCGGGCTGGACTAGTGGCAGGAGCCGCCCCCGGGGCCTCCGGCAGCGGCTGGAGCCGCTGCTCACGTTGAAGCCTGCTCCCAGGCTCAGCCCGGCCTCTTCTAGCGTCTGACGCACTGTCGCTGTGCAGGCCGCTGGCCATGGTCCTGCACAGCCTCTGCTTCCTGCTCTCTAAGGCGCGCGGCCGCGTCTTCGTCTGCATTTAAAGGGCCAGACACAGGAAGTGTCTGGGCCCCACCTTGAGGACTAATTCCTGTATCAGCCCTATAAAAGGGCTGCTCCGTCAGTTCTCCAGTGCCTTGCATTGTCGTTGAGTCTTTGCTCTGGAGGCTCCGGCCTGCCAGAGTCCATGTAAGGTCTTCCAGTCTTCAAGGAGCTCCTTGTCTCATCCAGTGTTCCATGTCTTCGTGCCTGAGGTCCTGTCCAGGTGTCCTGATCCTGTGTCCTGGTGTTCCTGCCTTCCTTGATGTTCCTTCCTACATCGTCGCCTCGTCTTCGCTCTCGAGCCTTCTGGTACCGGTAGGCTGGGGGTCCCTCAAATGCAGTACTCCTGGGTGGACTAGCCTGCCGGTGGACGGTCGTCCTGTGCTCCTGAGCCGTCTAGTCCTGATGTGTGTTCCTGTGCTGTCCCGCTCCCGTCGTGGTCCGTGACCAGTCTGCAAGGGCTGTGTAGGGTGCGTAACGGACAGGGTGGTCCACGACTCAGTTCCGCAGGTGGCCTGAGTAGGGCGCCCTGAGAGACAGTGCCAATGTCCATGCCTCGTGTTGCCTTTGTGGATGTTAAGAGTCTCGTCTGGATGCTGTCCACATCGATCCCAAGTGTCCACGTCATGGATGCCGTTGCATCAGCCTTGTGTCCTCGCCATGGATGCCGTTGCATCAACCCCGAGTCTTCATGCCTTGTGATGCCGTCGCATCAGTCATGTGTCTTCGTCCCTGGATGCCGTTGCATCAGCCATGTGTCTTCATCTGGATGCCGTCGCATCAATCCACAGTCATGTCTTCATGTCAAGGCCCGTCTGCCCTCAACCTCAGGCCAGGCCTGCTGCTCCATGCTGCTCGCAGCAGGTCCGAAAGGGCCCGGAATGGTCGGAGGACCATTCACCTTCCAACATCCTCGGATGTTTGGCCATGGGAGCTTGCCGGCCTGGCAGAGGGTAGACCGTCAGCCATGCGGGGCCACCGTCAACCCTTGGCTCGGTCCCGAAGGTCTGGGTCGGGCTGAGGCCCATGGACACACTAAACCACTGATACTCAACATTCCTTTGTTGCACTGCATACAGAGACTCTGGCTTGTTGCAGTTTCCAATTCAGTTTTTGTCTGCATGCTTCTAGTTATGCGTTTTGATCTTTATTCTTTGTTAGGTGAGGGTCAGTACATGTGATTCAGGTGAGGTTTTCTGCTGGCGTGTAGTTTCTGTGTAGGGCTCTATAGCAGCCTGACTTGGTTTTCCTAATAGGAGATGTATTATTGTCTTAAGGCCTGGGGTAATATTTTCAGTGCTGGAAATTGGTGCTGTTTTGGTCTGGGAGGAGTGGCGTCCCTGGCTTGAAGGCACTCAACATCAAATCACGGTTTTTACAGACCATAAAAACCTAGAATACCTTTACCATGCCCAGCGCCTCAACCATAGACAGGCGAGATGGTCCCTGTTCTTTAACAGGTTTGATTTTGTCTTGAAATACCGACCTGGAGATAAAAACATCAGAGCAGATGCTCTATCTCGCTCCTTCATATCTGAAGATGTACCTGATGCTCCGCAACATATCATTGACCCAGAGAAAGTCATTCTTTCTGCTACTCACCCTGTGCCCTCGGGCAAAACAATTGTGCCTAACAACCTCCGGAAGAAACTACTAGCATGGGCTAGCATGGACTCTAAATTGGCTGGACATCCCAGTCAATGGAGAACTCTGGCGAAGCTACAACAATACTACTGGTGGCTGTCTATGAAAGAAGACGCGTTTGCCTACGTAGCGGCCTGTGCCGACTGTGCCAGTCAGAAATCTCCACCCGGATGTCCTTGGGGCCAGCTTCAACCATTGCCAGTGCCAGACGAACCGTGGATGCACATCGCCACAGACTTTGTGGTAGACTTACCACTCTCTGGAGGCAACAATACCATCTGGGTAACAGTGGCTCACTTTGTGGTGCTTCCTGGCTTACCAACTGCTAGTGAACTTGCAAAGCTTTTAATCAGCCACATTTTCTGCCTGCACGGTATGCCTACACACATCGTCTCATATAGAGGTGTAAAATTCACAGCCAAATTCTGGAAGGCTTTGTGCAAGAAGTTTGATATCACTCTCGACTTCACTTCATAAGAACATAAGAACATAAGAAAATGCCATACTGGGTCAGACCAAGGGTCCATCAAGCCCAGCATCCTGTTTCCAACAGTGGCCAATCCAGGCCATAAGAACCTGGCAAGTACCCAAAAACTAAGTCTATTCCATGTAACCATTGCTAATGGCAGTGGCTATTCTCTAAGTGAACTTAATAGCAGGTAATGGACTTCTCCTCCAAGAACTTATCCAATCCTTTTTTAAACACAGCTATACTAACTGCACGAACCACATTCTCTGGCAACAAATTCCAGAGTTTAATTGTGCGTTGAGTAAAAAAGAACTTTCTCCGATTAGTTTTTAAATGTGCCCCATGCTAACTTCATGGAGTGTCCCCTAGTCCTTCTACTATCCGAAAGAGTAAATAACCGATTCACATCTACCCGTTCTAGACCTCTCATGATTTTAAACACCTCTATCATATCCCCCCTCAGTCGTCTCTTCTCCAAGCTGAAAAGTCCTAACCTCTTTAGTCTTTCCTCATAGGGGAGTTGTTCCATTCCCCTTATCATTTTGGTAGCCCTTCTCTGTACCTTCTCCATCGCAATTATATCTTTTTGAGATGCGGCGACCAGAATTGTACACAGTATTCAAGGTGCGGTCTCACCATGGAGCGATACAGAGGCATTATGACATTTTCCGTTTTATTCATCATTCCTTTTCTAATAATTCCCAACATTCTGTTTGCTTTTTTGACTGCCGCAGCACACTGAACCGACGATTTCAATGTGTTATCCACTATGACACCTAGATCTCTTTCTTGGGTTGTAGCACCTAATATGGAACCTAACATCGTGTAATTATAGCATGGGTTATTTTTCCCTATATGCATCACCTTGCACTTATCCACATTAAATTTCATCTGCCATTTGGATGCCCAATTTTCCAGTCTCACAAGGTCTTCCTGCAATTTATCACAATCTGCTTGTGATTTAACTACTCTGCACAATTTTGTGTCATCTGCAAATTTGATTATCTCACTCGTCGTATTTCTTTCCAGATCATTTATAAATATATTGAACAGTAAGGGTCCCAATACAGATCCCTGAGGTACTCCACTGTCCACTCCCTTCCACTGAGAAAATTGCCCATTTAATCCTACTCTCTGTTTCCTGTCTTTTAGCCAGTTTGCAATCCACGAAAGGACATCGCCACCTATCCCATGACTTTTTACTTTTCCTAGAAGCCTCTCATGAGGAACTTTGTCAAACGCTTTCTGAAAATCCAAGTATACTATATCTACCGGTTCACCTTTATCCACATGTTTATTAACTCCTTCAAAAAAGTGAAGCCATCCTCAATCAAGCGTCCAAACTGAGAGGATGAACCATACCCTCAAGCAGTTCCCATGCCTACATTAGTTCACGTCAGAATGACTGAGCTGAACTGTTACCATGGGCCGAGTTTTCCATCAGCTCCCATCCAGCAACATCTTCTGGATCAACACCATTCAAAGTGTTATATGGACAACTACCTTCATCACCTTTGCCACTTCCGCTGTCAGTGTTGTCCCTGGCAGCTCAAGCTACTGCCGATGAGATTCAACAACTTTAAAAGAAGACCAAAGAGATGCTCATTAAAGCTGGAATTCAAGCTGAAAGGGGCTATGATGCTCATCACTGCAAGGCTCCTGACTTCAAGCCAGGTGATAAAGTCTGGCTGTCTACAAAACACCTTAGACTTAAGCTACCATCAGCTCGCTTCGCTCCACGCTATGTCAACCATTTCCCATGCTCCAACATCTGGGCAACCTCTCCTACAGTCTCAGACTTTCCCCAGCAATGAAGATCCATAACGCGTTTCACGTCTCTCTATTAAAAATGCTCATTCTCAACATATTCAGCACCAAGACACCAGATCCCCTTCCTGTTGACGCAGAAGAGGACATCGAGTACAAAGTGGATGCAATACTTGATGTAAGGAAGAGAGGCAGAGTTTGGGAATACCTCCTGTCATGGGAGGGCTATGGACCAGAAAATAACTCGTGGGAACCCTTGGCTAATATCATGGACAAAGAGATGCTGAATCAGTATCACCAATCACATCCTTGGAAACCAAGACCAGGTAGGGGGTCTGGAGGAGGCCCTTTGAAGGGGGGGGGGGGGGTACTGTTGCATCCGTCAGACTCAGACGGCTTCGTCCCACATGTCTCACCTCAATATTTGCTTTTTCCACCAGCCTCGGGAAAATGGCGAAAGCCGCATCTGCTTGCCGCACTCCCCGGCATCCCCAGAATGTCTATGGCAAGGCATTCTGCCATGATTCACCTGAGGGCCTCCTAGGGTACGTGCGCACGTGCTACCCACATCTTTATTCCAACATTGGCGCGAACCTCAGGGGCGTCCCTCTAGAGTGACGTCACAACTTCTGGGTATTTAGGTTGCCCATTTGCTGACTGACTTTGAGATAGCAAGGATTGGATTCATCCGGTCTAAGCTGCTCTGCCGCTTCTTGCTGCTGCTGGAAGCTCTCTCTACCCGCCGGGGTTCTACTAACTTGGGTACCCGCTCCTTGGGGGCCCTATGCTTCTTTCCAGGTGCCTATCCAGTATCCAGGTACTCGCTCCTCAAGGGCCTGAGTTTTCTATCGTGGTGCCTGCTACTATTACTTCTACCTGCTGGGAACTCCACCATTACAGCTACAAGAATGTGAGTAATCTAACATCTACCAGTCTGTCTCACCTACAGCTCCTCATAGGAAACCTGCATCGGAGCTCCCTATACCACTATTGTGGGACGGGTCTCCTCAGTCGAGGACCCAAGACTGCTGCAGGTATCTACTCGCTACTGCCACCTCTGGTGAACTCTACAAGCTGTACAATAAAAATAATCTCTGTGTTTGTGCATCTGAGTCTAGCCGGTACTGCAGTTCTCCGCGGGGCTCCTCCCCGTGGGAGTGACCATACTGCAGCACCTAAGAATCCACCAAACACCTCAAAACCATAACAGGAAGAAGCCGAGGTAACCTCCCTTATTCTTTCTTTCCACTTGGTATGAGACATAATTATTGGTAATAAGCAAAATCAAACATCGGAGCTTCACATACCACGTCTTCCTCTCAAGACACCATCTTGGTCCTTTCCACCTTTTCTAATGCATGGAATACATCTGTTCTGGGCCTCCAAGATGTGATTTTTAAGCAACATCTATGCCTGAGCTAAACTCTTAACCTTTGTAGTTGCTCCTTTCAGTTTTTTCCTAACCATTTCCCTCATTTTATCATAGTCACCTTTTTGAAAGCTAAATGCTGTCATAGTAAATTTCTTTTTTGTGCTCCCTCCAGTTAATAAGTCAAATTTGATAATGTTGTGGTCACAATTGCCAAGTTACTTCAACACTGTTACCTCTCACACCAAATCGTATGTTCCACCAAGGACTAGGTCTAAAATAGTTTCCCTCTTGTTGGTTCTTATACCAGCTGCTCCATGAAGCAGTAATTTATTTCATCTAGGAACTTTACTTCTCTAGAATGTCCTGTTGCAAAATTCACCAGTCAATACTGAGATAATTGAAATCACCCATTATTACTGTGCTGCTGATTTTGTAAACTCACTAATTTCTTTTAGCAGTTCATTCTGGCCATGTGGACAGTAACACGGCTCCATTACTATTTTATTCCCTTTTTCATCTGGAATTCCTATCCATAAAGATTCAACATTGCATTTTGCTTCCTGCGGAACTTTTATCCTGTTTGACTCAATGCTCTCTCTAACATATAGTGCCACCCCTTCACCAATTTGACCATTCTTATCATTTCAAAATAATTTGTAACCTGGTATCATAGTATCCCATTGGTTTTCCTCCTTCTACCAGGTCTCTGAGATACCAATTATATCTACATCCAGTGCTATACACTCCCATCTTATTTTTTAGACTTCTAACATTTATATATAGACATTTCAAAGTATGTTTCTTGTTTGTATTAGCAACCTGCTCATCAGTTGATGGGGTAATTTGGAATCTTTCTGCACTTTACTTCAAGGCACCTGATCCCCTTTGGCATTTATTGCAATCTCTGTACTGTGATGTCCTATTTTCCTTGTTCTCTTAAGGCCCAATTTTCAAAGGGCCACGTGTGTAAATTATATGGGTTACGCGTGTGGCTGGGCCTTGCGCATTCCTTGTGAATTTTACAACAAGCCCGGTCATGCGTGTAACCCCCGTTATTCGCAGAAGTGCTGGGCCTGCAAAAGGGGTGGGCCAGGGGTGTGGTCTGGGCAGAGAAGGGTGGGTGAGGGGCGGGGTGGGGGGCGAGCCAGGACAGTGCCATTAGACAGTGGTGATTACTTCTGATCTAGAGGAGCAGTAAGTAGGAAAAAAAAATTAGGGGATATTTAGGGTAGGCTTAGGGAGTGGGGAGGAGAGGGGAAGAGGGAGGAAGGATAGAGTTAAGGTTAGGAAAGTTCCCTCCCAGTCCGTTCCTTAATTGGAGCAGACTGGGAGGGAACTGGGGAAGGCCCGATTGCATCGCTGCACATATTTGACTAAAATTCCCCGCTGCACATGGAGCTGGCCACCTGCCCACACATGCGCGCGCGGACATGAAAATCCAGCATGCATGTTTTGCGTGCCCCATCCGCGGCAGGCCCACAACCGGGCCTACTCACCTCCGGTGCCTAGCTCCCTGTCCAGGCCCATCTTCCCTAGTGGCTGTGAGCAGCCACCTATGCTCCCGAGCTTCCCTTGCCCTCCTCGGCCGTCTCTGGCTCCACTACGGACCTCCCCAGCTCCCAGCGGGTCTCCCCATGTGTGCTGAGGGGAGAAGCCACCGTCCAGCATCCTGCTGCTCTCTAGGCGCACACTGCGGTGGGAATCCAACCCGAGACCTCGGATGATGATGTCACCGGGCCCTGCTATATATAGGCAGGGCCCGCCACTAGTTCCTTGCCTTGGCAACAGGTCTCCACACTTGTCGTGTGCTCATTGCTTGTTCCTGACTTTGTTCCTGGTTCCTGTTCCTGACCTCGTTCCTGGTTCCTGTTCCTGACTTCGTTCCTGGTCCCCTCCTAGTCTTGTTTGGCCTGACCTCTGGCTTTGACCATTGCTATGCTTCGGACCACGCTCAGGACTGACCTCTGGCTTTGATCCTTGCTACGCTTCGGACCATGCTCAGGACTGACCTCTGGCTTTGACCCTTGCTACACTTCTGACCACATTCAGGACTGACTTCTGGCTTCGACCCTCGCTCTACTTGACCTCCGTACCTTGCCTCACCCACTGCCTGCCATGTGCCCTTAGTCTCCTGGTGTCTTCCAGGACTTGGTCTCCTCAGGCTCCGGCCTACTACTACCCAGGCGCTACTTGTTCTTGCTCCAGGCTCTTCTTGGCACTCGGGTCTCTGTATCTCTGCCTTGTCTGGTTACGCTGCAGTCCTCCTGTTAACTCTTCGGGTTCCTGGCTCGCTACCACCTCTCCAACTGGGAGTCATCTGATGGAGGCCCACCTAAGACCAGCCGATCCCGGCACCCAAGAGCTCAACCTGCGGGGAACGCGGGATGGTATTGGCGAAACTCCAGTCGGCCTCTGTCTACCGACCAGCTCTGCCTCCAAATGGTGGGGACCCATAGGGCTTGCCCTGCGGGTAGTGTCAACCCCACACCGGGCCAAGGGTCCACCTCCGATGCAACAGCATGTGAGCGCAGAATCTGTATTTTATCACATGCATGCACCGACACACACATGTTATAAAATCAGTGCTTCCATGTGTGCGTGATGGCACGCACGCAGGTCTTAAAATTGACCCCTCAGTATCCTTCAAAGATACATCAGATATATTTCTTGATCATCTTAAATTGGTCATATAAAATGGCATCAAAGCCAATAATTTAATTTATCCATGACTGGTAAAATTCCTATGCCATTGAATATAACCTGATTTATATATTAGATTTTATAGAATTTATTATCATATTGGTAACAATTCAGGGTAGCAATGCTGTCAGAATAAGAAACTTTTTATGATACCTAATCAGTGCTTGCACTAATTTCTAAAGGACCTATTTTTTTGATAACTTCATTATTGCAAATGTTAAACAATATTTATTTATTTATTTGATTAGAACTCTTTCTTTTTTACTTCAAGCGATTTCAAAGTTTCTTCAGCAAATTTTAACTAGAAATTTCTCAAATACAAGTTAGAATCACTCAGGCTATGGGAAATTCAATACATAAATAAAATCAGTGTTGTCACTGTAGCAAAACTGAAATTGGTTTGATATTTTTGAGTAGAAAGGTCAAAGGGGGTCATTTATCAAAATGCGCTAAGGCATTTTCGCATGCGTGAAGGGCTTTTCGCATGCAAAAAACGTCTTTAACGCATGCGATAGCACCATATTGTATGGTGCGATGCAAATTTGAAAAAGAGGAGGAGTTAGGGGCGAGGTATGCCAGTGTGCAAAATGCTATTGCACAGACTTAACTACACCTTTTTGAATAGCGTTAAGCCATGTGATAGCTTGCATTACCAGGTGGTAAGGTTTTATCACATTTGGTGATGTTTCCTGAAAGGCCTGAGAGAGAGAGAGAGAGAGAGAGAGAGAGAGAGAGAGAGAGAGACTAGCCATAGGTTCCTCTCCCTAGACAGGTATTTGTATCCCTATGATAGGCCCACCTAGTAACTCGAGGTGAGGTTTAGGTATTAGTGTAGGGGTTTAGGGGCCACTTTGACATTCAATGTGAGACGTACGAACAGAACAGTGGTCTCTTGTGAAGATTTGATGGCCTTCGGAGTGAGGAAACTCACTCCAAGATGAGATTTGGGCAATGTTCTCTCCACCTAGCTTGATGTTACCCAGGTAGAGAGTCCATCAAGCTAGGCTGGATAAGTTCTGACTTATCTAGTTAAATGGTGGCATCTGAATGTCTGGCCACATTCAGTGGCCACCACTTAGCTGGATAATTATTATCCTTTTAAGTAGTAAGCCAGCGAGTTTACCTTGGCTTTTCCTTGTCTGGTCCGGTACAGCCAGGATAGGGGTGTAACTGGGAGCAGCTACTTACCCAGCCAATTATCCAGATAAGTAGTGATTTTAAACTTATCCAGCTAAGTGAGCCTGATGTTAGACCTGTTATTGAAACGTCTAAAGTAGCCAAATAAAATTATCTAGCTAATTAAAAAGTTAGCTGGGAATATTCAGTGGTGCACATTATCTGATCTAATTTATAAGGTAATAGTGCACATGCAGATAAATGGTCAAACATGTCTGTAATATGTGAGCAATAACACCCATGGTCAAAGTTTCACCTTTCCCTATTGATCATTCATGTCAGCTTTCATAAGCATTCATAATTTAATCACCTTGTTTTAAATAAAATATCTGGTATTCACGCACCTCATACTTAAGAAAGTTTTCTTGGGCTGGCTTCGTTTCTAAAAATTCTACATTAGGGAATCTGAATAGCAGTGGGAAAGGAGAGCTTGTGTGTTTGTGTGTGTGTGTGTGTGTGTGTGGGAGGGGGGAGGGGAATCTGAGAAACCAGGGGCTATGGGTGGTATGGCAATTAGGGGTATGGGGGTAAATCATGTTTTCTAGCAGCTGAGAAGCTAACTTGGACAGGAGCTAAAAAGAAAGAAAGAAAGAAAGAATCCTCCATTTCCACTGGTCCTACCACTATCCTTACCATATAAATATTTCTAAAACTTGGCAAATTCTGTTTATCTAGCTTAAAGCACTGTTCAGAAAACTCTCACAGCAAAGAGACAACTTTTATCAAAAAGGGGGGCTCACTTCAAACCTGTGCTAATTTGACCATTTTTCTGCATATATATTTCTATCTGTCCAATATATACAGGCACACTTTTCAAGGCTATATTCTCATACCCAGCAAAACTACTATATAACAGCAGAGAACAAAATACATGTCAATTAAATATAGTTTAAAAGACAACGGGGATCATTTCCAAAGTAACACCGAGCTCTGACGACTTAGTGCAGACATTAACAATGAGATCGGATTTACAAAGTAGAGAATAGCGTTAAAATATGCTGTTTTATTAAGTGAGGGCTGTTAGTGCTGCGTTACTGCCTGAATGCTACCTACCTTCATTTCTACGTGTCAAGGGACGTGCATATTATTCTGATGATATGAAAATAAATTGCAAAGCGAAGGCCAATTTCCCCGTGCTAGTCAATGAGATGTATAGGAAACCTAAATCTGTCCTTCTTTGCATAGCTTTTTTTTCATACTCTAAATCTACCATTGCTGAAAAGCAGGGGCAAATATGATTGCGGTCTTAAATAATTAATTTAAAGTTTGAAAAAAAAGAAAGGCATTTTTGGGATTTTTTGTTTTGTTTTGTTTTGTTTCAGGGTTATTGCACAAAACTCTCCACCTTGGGATCATTTTATAGGTTTCCTTCTTATCTGGTTAGAGATCAGTAGGAGAAGACGAGCTTGCAGGCCTAAGGCCAATGCTGTTGCTATTTGTAGCATCAACATCCAAGTCAGCTCTTTTTTAAATAGTGCATGAATAGCACGGCATATCAGTAGTTTGCTTCCTTCCTGGTAAAAATATGCTGAGTGAGTGAGTGCTAACCGTAGCAACACTGTGCATTCCAGCACTATAATGAGCAGAGCTCTCTGCTCAGCACAGATAGTGCCAAAGTTTTTAAATAAACCCAGAGATGTCAGGCCTAGTACTAAATATAAAGATGTCAATTTTTACGGGAGAAGAGCCTTCATTTGCCAGCTTGGTCATGCTGCTATTTTTAGTACATTAATTCATTGATTTACTATATTTAGCCCTGGAATATTTGGGTTTTTTTCTGTAACGATGTCAATGGTCTTTTAAGTCTTCCGTCTGTCTAGGGTGCCCAGGGTAATCGTCATTCAAACTGAAATTCTTGTTTGTTTTTTTTTAATTTCTGATTAACTATTCATTTTATTTATTTATGTATCTATACCGTTGCTAAATAATATACCATCGCAACGGTTTACATGTAGGCACATAAATTAATGTAGGTGGGTGCATACTATAGTACATTCTAACAGGTGCCACAAAAGGTTCAGTTACAATAAATCGTTAAAGACGATCACTTGTTTAGTGAAGTAGGTCATGACCAGGTGTACCTGTAAGGTACTGTTCACGGGTAAAAATCATACATATAGTGTTTACAATTACGTTTATTGTGAGGTAGAGTTCATAGATTATTAAAGTGCGCATTCTTAGAATAGTGCTGTGTGCTGGTGTTCTTCTGCCTATTCCTGTATATTTTCATTCTCCAGTCTCTTTATCAAATGCTTGTTTAAAAAGCCATGTTTTTAAACTTTTCTTAAAGGTTTTGAGATCTCTTTGCAATCTGATCTCTAGGGGCATTGTGTTCCAAAGTGTGGGGCCTGCTAATGATAGGGCCCTTTCTCTCACTTGGGTTAGTCTCGCTGTCTTTACTGAAGGAATGGTTAAGAGTGCTTTATTTGCCGATCGAATGTTTCTGTGTGGGACGTGCACTCGTAATGCTGTGTTTAGCCAGTCCGATTTTTCATCATGTATTAGTTTATGTGTGGTACATAGGGCTTTGTATTTAATTCTGTGTTCAATAGGTAGCCAATGTAATTCTGCCAGGGTTTCGGTTATATGGTCCCTCCTCCTTTTTCCTGTTAGTTTTCTCGCTGCTGTGTTCTGAAGTATTTGAAGTGGCCTTAATGTTGTATTTGGGAATCCTAGTTAAAGGGCATTACAGTAGTCCGTGCTGGAGAAAACTAGTGCGAGTAAGCAATTGTCATAAAACGTATTTTACAATCTCCCTCTAGAGCTGCATTGTTTAAAAACTACATTCTCAATTTCATTCCCCCTCCCAATGAGGTTTTATTTGTCCTCTCACTTGTATTCTAATTAGAATCATTCCTATTCTAATCATGTTTTTCTAAGTTAGTCTCATATTTTCTTTCTATTTTAGCTTTTTCTATTTATTTGCAGCACATTTACAGTATGTGCAGTGCTAACGATGTATTCTGGGTATAACACCTTGCAGGAATCGGCATTCTGAAAGCAAAGATAAAATCATGTATGGCTGCAGCAATAATGGGAAACAAATCAAGAATATTCAGTGCAGTGCTCTAAAGGTATTCAGGTCGTCGTGTACGAAGCACTACGTTCACATAATTCTGCCGGGCAGAAAATATTCTTTTGGAAGATGGTATGAAAAGGGCATTCACCAGTAACTTTCAGTTCTAAGGAAACTGTATTATTTAAGCTTTATACCAAAGTCTCTAAGCCCAGTTCTTCAGATTGTAAGATAGCTTTGCCAACAGAATGTTGTAGATTTGTACATCCTATGTCAAAGGGAAATGCAACAAGTAGTAGGAATACTGTTAACCTTGACGCGGTCACAAACCTGCACGTGCATTAACAGAGAATTGTTCCTGGTGGGTCCTCTTCTCCAATGCATGATCTTCCTGTCATATTGCTTTTACCTGCTCTTACTCAGTGCATATAATTTAGCGAGTCCTCTAGACACTCTGTCAAGACTACAAATATGCTGACAGAGCTGCAGGCAGGAAAACAATTTTCTGGAACATCAGCTGGAGCGCATCGCAGCTCTCTTTATTATATGCTTGAGTGACTCCTGAAAAAAAGAAAAATTTTTGCAAAAGGGTTGGTAAGAATAAGCTAAGCTGTAGACACAATGAAGGGGCTTCGGTTTCAGAAGTAGCTGATCTTCTATGTATTTCTGAGTTATTTGGTAAGCTGATTCCCATAATCAGTTCTAAGCCATGGACACCTTCATATCAAGAGCAGATCATTTTGCTGGAATGAATCCTAGGTTTATGAACTTCAAACAGAAAAAGCCCCCCAGCTCTCTGGTTGGTCAGAACCTCCAGTTTTTATGGAAGTTTTAATATAAAATATGTGATGACAATATGGTGACATTCACATTTGAAAAATAAAATAGAAAGATGACTTTGTGGGATTCAGGCTTTGATTGTTGGCCCTTGTTTGAATCCAAGCCTTAACAACTGTAAAAACACTTAACATTGGCAGCTCGCACCTTCGCTTCCCCTCCCATCATCCCCCACCATACAATGTCAATAAAAAACACTATTTGGGAGAAAAAACAGGCCACAGCTTTATTAATTAGTAACACAAATCAAGTATTGTGGTACCTGAGTCGTAGATGAAGACTACAAGCACCCAGTCCTGGCATTGCACTGGCATCCGCCATGTTGAGCAAGGCCGCCAGACCTTTTGCCCCCCCCCCCCGCCGTGGATCTAAGCAAGGTGCCACCGCATCCGGGCAACCCACACCCACCTTAAATACTGTACTCTACCGTCCCTGTCATCCACCCGTAAGTGGCCTAGCGACTTGGGTACCCCCGCATCCTCCGCTGCGACAATAGATACAAAACTCACAAATAAAACTTTCTAACATATACCTCTAACTGTTCAAATTTTCCCCATCCCTTACCTGCCAGAAAAAAGGAAGGGGGTGGGTGGGATGCTATCGCAGGTGCCGAGGCACAAAGAGGAAAGGGCCATGCGCCGCTGGTCAGAACAATGAGCTGGGGATCTTGCGATATGTACAAGGTCCTAATGTTGGTGGCTCTCATGATGCGTGCGAGGTCCTGATATTGGAGGCCCAATTCCTCCCTGCCATGTCACCCCGAGCTCCCTCCCCCCTCCCTTCAACACTGCACTAGCATTCAAATTGACATATGGCAGGGGGAAGGAAGGGAGCTCGGGCTCCCGCTATTTAAACGGGATCAAACGCGCATGTTGCGCATGATCCATCCCATAACTGAAGCATTTGCTGAGGAATAGTTTAGAGACAAACTCTGAAAAAAGAGAAGATGACATTAAAAGACCAATTTTCCATTATGGACTATAGCGATATAGGAATTAGTACAAGATTCTTGATTTGCATAATGGTATTTAATTTACCTTACAAAAAATAAGTCTCACTTAGATTATGAGAAACATCTCCAAAATTACAGCATGGATTTAGAAAATGTTGAAGAAATATTGTCAGAGACAGCAACATTACCGTCTCTTGATGCTGCTTATGTAAATATTAATGGGCTGATATAAAAGCTGCAGCAGTAGCTTATGCTGGATAAATGCTGTGGGATGGGTCCTCTTCTGCACTTTCCCTCACCATTGCCCAGCTTTTCTTCAACAGATGGGATCCCTCCTTCTTCTGCTGGTTATCTGTGAGCTATCTCCATTCCTCATGATCTCAGACTGTTTTAACTGCCAGGTGAATTATTTTAAGGCAGTTTTGCTAGTACTGCTGCTTTTGAGCTCAAGAATAGATGTATTTCCCCAAGAGTTCCTTTGTTTCTAAACTGTAAAGCAATATTAGATAATAAACATATTTCCAAACTCAGTCCTTTTACTAAAAAAAATGAGACACCTGCACATATTTGTTTACAGGCCTTCCTGATTTAAACTCAGGTTGCTACATCAGCTAACCAATAGGTTCATTATGGACCATCTTCCTAAACTCTTTCTCCTTTCTTTTGTAGAAAATAATCATTGGAAAATTGGACCCTTGGATTTTGAAATTATTTTATGACATAGATACAGTAAGTTTCCTATTTTCATATGACAGAATATTGGAAACTTTGTTGTTTGTAATCCCTTTCCTTTTACTATGTAGGAGAATGAAGAGGTGTCAGCCATGATGTGAATATGGGGTCCTTACACTTTCTGACTGGTTTTCTAAGTAGGATGAATCAAGAAGTCTAACAAAGGTGCAACTGAGGTTTAGCTAAGAGCTAGTGTTGTGGCCCTATAGCATCCTGTCTTACAATACCAGCAAGCTGCTTAAATAGACGCACGGTTTAGAAACAAAGAAGAGAATAGCAGATAAAGACTACAGGGCCCACCAAGTCTGCCCATTCTCAATGTCATTCTGCAGAGTCTACTCAGTCTCTAATTTAGCCTCACATCCTTATAATTAAAAACCCTCTGTGCTTATTCCATCCTTTCTTAAATTATGTTAGGTCTGCCGAAGATAAAGCTGACATAAATAATAGGAAATTAAAGAAGCTGAATGGACTGTAGGTATTAACAAAGAATTTCTAATGACTGCAAGCACTTCTGGGTGCCTTGTTTACTTGGCAAACTTTGTAGGAATGGAAGCTAATGGATTTCCAATGCCGTAATTCTTTTATTTTTTTTTTAAAGGGAAGGGCAGTTTCCTCCTGCTTGTTTAGGCTTCCTGCTTGGTTGGAACCATCCTCTATTGGGCTACTGCACCAAGAACCTTCAGGATTGTCGTCCCTACCCTCCTGGTTTATATCCTCCCCCTCCCAACTTTGTCCAGCCATTCCAGCAATAGTCATCAGCCAGGAGCCACAAAACATAGTTTCTTCCAGAACCATAGTAATATAGCCCTTAAGTCTGACCTTTAGGTGTCATCATTGCATAATGGCCAAGACTCCCAGGGGCTGTGAACATTGCCTCCACAGCAAGCCCAACAATGGGCGACCCAGAAAGCAGAGATTGGTGCTGGGAATTGAATTATCTTCTGTATGGCAATGCCTCTGAACTTCTGAGCCAACTCCTCTAGTAGTCACTGATGGGGAGAAAATGTGTTTCTCCAGTTGCTATAAAAATGAATGAATTATGACCTCTCTTGCCTGCACACTAAGAAGGTAGCTTTCAATGTGGCGCCAGGGCACACAGGTGCGCGTGTTCTTCGGCCCATGCCCAGGGATGCAATCATTTTATAACATGCGCGCATATATGGATGCATGTTATAATATAGCCTGACTGTGTATACATGTGCATGGATTTTAAGTGGACTCATGCCTGTGCACGTAAATGCCTCAGGGTGGGGGCTTAAGAGGGGAGTACTATTGTGTTTAGCAGCTTCTGCTAAGGAATCTAAAGGGCATGTGGCCTGCCTTTAAATAGGCCCAGGTGGGTAACGTCATCTAAAGACATCGTTGGAGTTTTCCTGCCTTGGGCCCCTTAAGTCTGAGAGTATCGGCTTGTGCGCACCCTAGTGGATTGCATCCAATGGGAAGGCCTGGCAATTTCAGGGTGAGTAGTGTGACTTGCGGGAGGTCCCTGCAAGCTGCAAAACACAATAGTACCCCCCTTTTAAGCCCCCACACTGAGGCTTTGGGTTTAGATTTCAAGGAGTACTGCTGGTGAAATTCTTTCAACTGGTTGGGGTCCAGTATATTGGAAGATGGCTCCCATGAGCTCTCTTCTGGACCATAGTGTTCCAGGAGATCAAGTAATCTACTTTTTTGCCTCTTTTGTGTGAACCTAGAACCTCTTGAACTTCGTATACTGCATCTTCCTTGGAGGTCATTTCCATGGGTTCTGGTACTGCTCTTATGGGCCAAGATAGTACCAAAGGTTTGAGTAAGAAGACATGAAACATGTTGTAAATCTTAAGAGTGGACGGAAGCTTCAACTAGTAAGTGACAGGACCAAGTTGTCATACCACTGGAAAAGGACCTATAAAGTGAGGTGTCAATCATAAAGAGGGGATGTGGAGGCGTAGGTGTTTGGTGCTCAGCCAGACCTTGTCATCCACTTTGAATTGGGGGTCTGATCTCCTTCTGGCATTGGTGCCTTTCTTAGCTTTCGAGACTGCCTTGTCACTCAGCCGGCTTGTGAGTTCTCATAGACAGTGAAGTTCTTCAGCAGGATACTATAAGTGGAAGTGGCATGAGAATCCTAGGCTATTTCCCATAAACAATTTGGAAAGGGGAAGAACCAGTGGCAACTTTAACATGATTAATATGGAAAAACTCATCCCATGGGAGCCGGGAGCCCAGTTGTCCTGGCGTTCATTCACGAAAGAGCTTAGAAAGGCTTTGAGCATTCTGTTAGTGTGTTCTGCTTGGCCATTGCCTTGGGGATGGTATACAGTGGTGGAATCCAGAATGATCTAAAATTTCTCACAGAAGGCTTCCCAATAGTGAGCAGTAAACTGGACATCCCTATCTGAGAGAATGTGCTCCATGATCCATGTAGATAGAAAATATGTTGCATGAAAAGCTGTGCCAATTCGGGTGCAGAAAGAAGGACAGACAAAGGGATAAAGTGTGCCATCTTGAAGAAGCTGTCAATTACCACACATATTACAGAGACACCGTGAGAGCAAGGGAGGTCCATGATAAAGTCTGTGGACAAGTGGGTCAGGTTCCCTGGGGGCTGGCAATGGCTGTAAAAACCTCCCAGAGTCAGCCATGCAAAGATTTTTGCTTGGTGCAGGTGGGGCACGAGTTGATATAGTTTTGAACATCACTCTTCACTTGAGGCCACCAATAATGGCATTGGAGCAATTTAAGGGTTTGTGCCATGCCAGGATGTCCTGAGACTGGGAAGTCATGGGCCCATTTAAACACTTTGCAACACAGCCTAGAGGGTATCATGGTCTTCCCCGAAGGAACGGGTATTGTAGTGACCTGGAGAATCTTGGCTAGATCAATGATATGTCTGGGAGCTTCCAGTTTATCCTCAGTTTGAAAGGAATGTGACAGTGTGTCGGCTCATTGATTCTTGCAAGCTAAGTGATACTGTAGTTCAAAGTTGAAGCAGGCAAAGAAGAGAGATCAGTGGGCCTGTCTGGGATTAAGCTACTGGGTTTGTTGTAGGTATTCTAGATTTTTATGGTCTGTGTATATGGTGACATGGTGCTGAGCCCCTTCAAGAAGGTGGCACCATTCCTCTAGGGCCAGTTTAACAGCCAGAAGTTCGCAGTCCTGAATACCATAATTACATCTTGTGGGTGATAACTTCTTTGAGAAGTAAAAGCATGGATGGAGGTTCCCTTCATTGTTGTGCTTGCTAAGAACAGCCCTTACCCCAAAGGTAGAGGCATCAATCTTTAAAATGAAGGGTCTTGATGGGTCCAGATGGTGCAGAAAAGGTCCCTAGGAGAAGGCGGTCTTTAGCTCCTGAAAGGCCTTGGGTGCCTCTGGTGTCCAATTCCAGTTGTCAGCGCCCTTACATGTAAGGGCAGTAAGAGGAGCCTCCAAGGTGGAGTAACTGGGATAAACTGCTGGTAATAACTGGCAAACCCAAAGAATCTTTGGAAGGCTTGGAGTCCTATCGGGCAAGGCTATTCCAGGACTGCTTTGACTTTATACGGGTCCCTATGAAGTCCCTTTATCCAGGTTTATATGAAGTCCCTTCCATGAGATAATGTACCCCAAAAAGGGGAGCGCCTCCTATTCGAACAGACACTTTTTATTTTGGTGTACAGATTATTTTCTCAAAGATGCTATAGGACCATCTTGACCTGTCTGCAATGTCAAGTATCGTTTGGGAAAAGATCAGGATATCATCCAGATATACCACCATGCATGAGTATAGTAGATTGTAAAAGATCTCATTTACCATGTTTTGGAAGACCACAGGGGCATTACAGAGACCAAAGGGCATTACCAAATATTCATCGTGCCCGTCATTTGTTTTGAAAGTGGTCTTCTATGCAGATGAGGTTATAGGCACCCTGAAGATCTAACTTTGTGAATATCTTGGCACCTTGTAAGCAGTCAAAAAGCTCAGTTATTAATTATTTTTTGTAATGGCATTTAGGCCGTGGTAGTCTATACATGGCCTAAGGGATCTGTCCTTCTTTGCCAGAAAGAAGAACCCGGTGCCCACCGGGGAGGATGATGGTTGCATAAAGCCTCTGGCAAGATTCTTGGTAATGTTCCCTGACATGGCTTGAGTCTCGGATAGGGAGAGTGGGAGGGGAGATCCCTGGGAGAAGTTCTATACCACATTCATACAGGCGATGGGGTGGTACCTCTCTGCACTCTTCTTAGAGAAGTCATCTTGAAAGTCTGCATATTGGGGTGGAAGCCCAGGTAGCAGCAAGGAGATGTGAGATTCCAGATGAGATAAACAGGAGTCAAAATAGGCAGGCCTCCACCGGGCCAGTTGTGAAGTGGTCCAGTTGAACTGGAGTTGATGTTGGTGAAACCATGGTAGGCCTAATATGACCAGATTAACTGCCCAAGTGATAACAAGAAAGATGATTTTTTCAGTGTGCAACAGACTGGTCCAGAGTTTAAAGGGGGACAGTTGTGTGAATGAGAGAATCCAGGAATGGATCTCTTTGTGGCAATGGCAAGGTAGGGATCTGAAGCCGTTGTTTGAGGACCTGGAGAATGAGGTTTCCCCCAGCACAGTTTCCAGGGTGACTGGTACCAAAGGTTGGGGAGCGGTAGCGGTAAAGCCTAGGATCATCTCCCTGGTCAAGCCTAGGCGCTTACGTTTCCTGACCTCTCAGGACACTGAGTGATGAGGTGACCATTGGCTGCTCAGTATAAACAGAGCCTCTATTGTCTGAGATAGATCCTCTCTTCTGGAGCCAGTTTACAACAACCCAGCTGCATAGGTCTTCAATTATTGGAGTCAGAGTGGGAGCTGGCATAGGCAAGCATTAGAATCACAGAGGTAGGGTGAAGTATCTGTGACCTGAATGAGTCTCCTGAACCCTCTCCTGCAAATGACAGTCAATCTTGCCCATCAGGGCAATGAGAGTCTTCAGGGAGGTTAGTAATTCCTGAGCCACAAGCTCATCTTTTATCTTCCCCAAGAGGCCCTCCAGGAAGATTGCCACCAGGGTATCATTGTGCCAATTGAGTTCAGAAACCAGAGTTCGGAATTCCACCGCATATTTTCCCAGGGTGCGGGAGCCTTGGCATATGTGCAGGAGGTCCAAAGCCAGAGCACAGGTCCAACCGGGTTCTTCAAAAACCATGCAGAACTGTTCCAGGCAAGTTGGGAGATCCAACAGGATGGGGTTCCCTTGCTCCTAGAGGGGAGAAGTCCATGCCAAGGCCAGCTTATCCAACAAGGAGAGTATGTTGGATAAGCTGACCTTGGCAGGACCTTGCAAGACTGGAAGATTGGGCATCCAAATGGCAGATGAAATTTAATGTGGACAAGTGCAAGGTGTTGCATATAGGGAAAAATAACCCTTGCTGTAGTTAGATGATGTTAGGTTCCATATTAGGAGCTACCACCCAGGGAAAAGATCTAGGCATCATAGTGGATAATTGTCGGCTCAGTGTGCTGCAGCAGTCAAAAAAGCAAACAGAATGTTAGGAATTATTAGGAAGGGGATGGTTAATAAAACGGAAAATGTCATAATGTCTCTATATCGCTCCATGGTGAGACCACACCTTGAATACTGCATACAATTCTGGTCGTCGCATTTCAAAAAAGATATAGTTGCGATGGAGAAGGTACAGAGAAGGGCAACCAAAATGATAAAGGGGATGGAACAGCTCCCCTATGAGGAAAGGCTGAAGAGGTTAGGGCTGTTCAGCTTGGAGAAGAGACAGCTGAGGTGGGATATGATAGAGGTCTTTAAGATCATGAGAGGTCTTGAACAAGTAGATGTGACTCGGTTATTTACACTTTTGAATAATAGAAGGACTAGGGGGCATTCCATGAAGTTAGCAAGTAGCACATTTAAGAATAATTGGAGAAAATTCTTTTTCACTCAACGCACAATAAAGCTCTGGAATCTGTTGCCAGAGGATATGGTTAGTGCAGTTACTGTAGCTGGGTTCAAAAAAGGTTTGGATAAGTTCTTGGAGGAGAAGTCCATTAACGGCTATTAATCAAGTTTACTTAGGGAATAGCCACTGCTATTAATTGCATCAGTAGCATGGGATCTTCTTAGTATTTGGACAATTGCCAGGTTCTTGTGGCCTGATTTGGCCTCTGTTGGAAACAGGATGCTGGGCTTGATGGACCCTTGGTCTGATGTCAGCATGGCAATTTCTTATGTTCTTATGTTCTTAGACTAATCATCGGGGAAAAGTACAACCTGAAGCTGAAAGTGCATTCTGCACTGTTTGATGAATCCCCAACATCACTTTGGATCCCCAGTGTAGCGAGAGAGGGTGGCGGAAGCTGAGGAACCAGATGGTTGACTGGTGCAGGAGGCATTGGTGCAGGCCCAGGCAAGATGGTGCAGATGCCAGAGTCAATGTGTCTAGCCTGAGAGTTAGACACTCCATGGTTGAGGAAAGCTGTCCCAAGAAGTTTTGTTGCTCCTGAAGCCTGAGAGCCAAGCCCTAGATAGCTTTGAGTAATGAGAAATCCACTGAGTCCATGACCTAAGCAAACTGTTGTGGACCCTTAAACTGGGGTGAGATTGGTTCTACCTGCGGGGAAGAGCCCCACTGTTTCACACTGCCTACAGGTGGACCCTGGTGAGGCAAAGAACAGGTAGAGTCTTCACCTTTACCAGCCCTCATTCCCTTGGTTGAGCCTTTGGGTGCTGGGGCTAGCAGGACTTAGGCGAGGGTCTCTGGATGTAGGTGAAGTAGTGGAGTCCAAGGCCAATCAAGGGTTGAGGTGGGCAGCAGACAGGCGAAAATGAAGGTCCAGACAAAGGTCAAAACCAGATATCAGTCCTAGGGGTAAGCAGGTGAAAGGCAGGACAGGAAAAGGATCAGGCTGGGCAGAGAAGGCAGTTTCAGGCTGAATGAATGAGGCAGGAACAGGCAGGGTAGATGAAGCAGAAAGCAACACGGACTATGAGAAATAGGAGGACCTTTTGCTGCGATGTCTGAAGTATGTGTGGCCTGCCTTTAAATAGGCCCAGGTGGGTGATATCATCAAAGGGTGCCATGTGGGTTTTCCTGCCATGGGCCCCTTAAGTCTGAGAGTGTTGGTGCATGTCCGCCCTAGGGGAGACAGGCAGTGTCCCTCCGCACTGGCGGGGATTGCATCCAACAGGAAGGCATGGCAGCCTCAGAGTGAGTAGCGTGGCTCGCAGGAGGCCCCCAACCTGGTTTAGTAAAATGTACTAAAGCTTTTAATTTTTTCTTATTCTGTATCTGTGAATAAACAGCTTGGTAAAGCAGGTCCATCACTTTTCTCTCAGACTGGCATCCAAAGAAATAATGATGCCATACATTTTTTTTAATTTACTTCATAGTTTACAACAGTGTCTCACCTGGTTTTATTTTCTAGGCATGAAATCTAAAGACAAACATGTTTTCAGTCTGAGAAAAACAATCATGTTTATTAGTATTTAAGTATAACATCAAGAGTTACAAATTGCAATGAACAGGTGACAAATACAACATATAGTATCAATATTTGCTCCAATAACAATCAGAAAAAAATAAAAGTTTAAAATTTATGCAATTAATCCTATTATATTGTTCCCTCCCCTTTTTAAGTTCAATTTCAAGTAATTATTAACATTTGAACTATAAATACTAATAAACTCCCACTCCTTCCTCTCCTCTTCCAGCCCTTCATTCTCCAAAAAGAAAAAAAGGTAAAATATTAAACATGCCAGAATTTTTTTTGTTTTGATAGTTCTTAACGATGTAAATGCCAATCATTACCATAAATATATAAAAATTTAGAAATTGCTGCTTTTTTATTTAAACATAAACTATCATTATTAATTATTAAACCCAAAGATTTAGCTTATTTTATCTTTCATTGGTGGTTTTATTTAGCAGAGCATTAATATAAGGTTGCAATATAGAGATTTAAAAACTGTAATTCACATCACTGTTCCCATTTATGATAATTTTCAAAACTGCAAGGACTTCAAAAGACTAAAACGTCACATGATACTATTAAATTTAAAGAGAAATTAGTTACTTATAATGTCACAAAATAGCTACAGATTGCGATGGCTCAAGCAAAAGCATGCTTCATTTACATAAATGTGCTTTTGGCATGATGCTTTAATTCTAACAAAAATGAAGAAAAGTCAGAAAATTCGATTAGGGGACCAATATATTCCCTGTGGTATTTTCCATGTGTTAGAGACCTGTTTTTGTAAAAGTTTGCCATGGATGCTAATTAGCTCTGATTTTATTTGCACCCATAGCAAAATTTTGCAAAAAGTATTTCTTGCCTTGCTATAGCCCAAAACTTTGCTCATTCCCAGCCGTGGCAAAGTGTAATGCTGTCCTGGCGTTAAACAGGCCATTTGAGTTGTCTGAAGCCCCTTCCCCCCCCCCCCCCCCCCACACACACACACAAACATGTTTCCTAGTGGTCCATGCAGACTCTGATCCCCAATTCTCTCACAGGCTATATATATATATATATATAGTGTTCTTTATTAAGCTCCAGTCCTTCAAGCCAAAATAAGTGAAAGCTCCAATTTGGGCCCCCTCCTCAAAGCTTACCACATACATGGAGTAGTCTCCTGGAGACAGGAGAGCCGCACTTGTTCCTGCCCCACAAGCACCATCTTGGAAAATGGCACCAGCTGACCTCACGTACAAAAGAGCACATGGGGGTCCATTGAGGCCATTTTCCCAAGATCATGAATAAAGATTGCTTCTGCGCCTAGAATGGAATAGGAGGTGGGGTAGGTACCCCATATTGGAGCTTTCACTTATTTTTGGTGATAAGAGGATGGGCTTGAAGTTGCAGGGCTTAAAAAAAGCACATCTTTTCTTGTTTATATTTACAGTCCGTGTGTGGGTCAGGGTCTAGGATACAGAGTCTATATGCACAACCAGGGATTTTTAGAAATATATAAGGAGGAGGGTACTTCAGATGGATCACATGGCCCCTTTAACACTATGTGCCCATGAGCATGAAACATCACTCACTGGACTGGCTGCAAAGATAACTACACTTCATTCAGGCATGGTTATCTTTTCTTTTTTTTTGCGAAAACAGGCGTGTGCAGCCTTTTTCATGCACCTGTTTTTGCAAAATCACACGTTAATGAGCTGCTTTGCGTTATGTTACATCGCAGCTGCTCATTAATGTGGGATTTAAATATCCATTTGTGTACAGCAGACAATGTGCAAAAGTTTACTATTTTGAAGCCCATTTTGCAAGTTCTTTTGCAAAAGGGGCTTTATGAGAAAAATAGTGTAAAATGCTGAAAGTTTAGCACTTTTTGCATTTCTGGGCATTTAGTGCTATTTTTCATGTAAAAGACCACCTTTTGTGAAAAATCTTTGAAGGTTAGCATGTCAATCTCAAAATATTATGTGAATTTAAGGCTTTTAATACAATACAGTAACTGTAGTAGTTTGGGATATGAAAGCTAGAGTGTTTCTGGAACTGGAATGATGTTTTGCACGGAACAAATTAGGACAAGCATTATCACCACATTGGGTATACCCCTCACTACAAACCTGGTTTGCAGAGAGATTAACAGATTAGTAAAGTTTAGATTAATTTCTCTACACATGAAGTTAAGAACATTTTGTTCAAATTTCCCCGTTTCATTTCAAATGAAAGCACCTTATCTCCCTGAATGCCCCTTTTGCCACCAGTCATCTAATTGTCCAACTGACTCCCTTGCAGATTTCTTGCTTTTAATATACTTGAAAACATTATTATTATTATTATTAGTTTTT
Organism: Rhinatrema bivittatum; assembly: GCF_901001135.1. Lineage (NCBI taxonomy): Eukaryota > Metazoa > Chordata > Amphibia > Gymnophiona > Rhinatrematidae > Rhinatrema > Rhinatrema bivittatum. The sequence continues at coordinate 347,218,317 of NC_042620.1, read as the reverse complement.
GTCTCTTTTACAAGTCTCACCTCAAATTCTCTCTTGTCCCAGTTTTACATCTAATTTGCTAGTGTTTTGGCTCTTTCCTGTTTTCCTCATTAGGACCTGCAATTCATTATTTAAAGGAACTTTGTATGTACAGAGAAATAACTCAAATTGAGCTTCTCTAGATTTCATCGTGCGGTTGCCAGCAAACAGTTACAACAATAGAATGGTTATGGCTGATGTCACATCTAATTTGTATACTCTATAAGAGAATAATCAGAGAAGAATTATATCCTTTCCTGGTATAGAGAAAGTTGGGATACAATGAGATGCATCCCTCTGACGAAACCTTAATAGGTGAAACAAGTGGGCCCTTTGTAGGGGTATGGGGTATGGTTGAATGTTAATTTGTCAAATAATGATTTGTATTTTAAAATAGTTTGTATAATTATTGAATTGCACATATATGTGGTATTTATGAATGTTATATGTGGTTGTGAAAGTTTTTGTGTCTATACATCTGTATGCATAGAATTATGTAACGTGCAGGTATGTTTTATATATAAATGCATTATAAAAAATCTGCTGTGCTGATATATTCAATTAATATGCATTTACAGAAATAAAAATGTAACATATATTTTTTATAAATATTGATATTAAGTTTGGTTCCTTTTGTTATTATATATTGTAAGGTGATATATATCATGGGTAAAGATGTTTCATCCAGCTTTGGAAAAAGCATAGGTCATGCTTCTTAGATGTTACCTCTGGTATTTGAAAACCGGATGGATATGAAATATGTATTGTCACATGGTATAAAAAAATAAAATATAGGGAAGGTCAAGGTTTCTCTTCCAATAGCCAAACCATAGAAAAGCAATCAATTATAATTACTGTATTTTATTTGTATAGGTGTTTTTAGAAAAACAAAACATAGATAAGTTTATACAGGGGCACCATAAATGATTAAGACAACTCAAATAGATAAAAGAGATAAAGAATGCTTTCTACCCAAGACAGCTTACAATCTATGTGATAGACTGCAACCCCAATATTTTGTTCAAAATGTGTTAACATTTCTTAAGTTCCTAAACTTGACTTCTTTTATGAAGCATTTACAGCATGTCCTAAATTCCTTTGAATTACATATTTGTTGAAGACCATTCATTATGAAGAGCCTTTAAAGAACCCATTTATTGTTATGTGAAAAAAGTTCATTGTTATGGAACAAAATGCATTGTTTGTGCTTGCTGCCTCTTCTGGCATTCTGAAAGGATAAAGTTGGCTCATGTTTGAAGTTCAGAACATCAAAGATAAGGAAAACAGCTGAAAGGGAATGGTTCTCTTTCCACACAGGAGACAAGGATAAAAACATTGATTTCAAATATTGATTTTGCAGGAAGGGGCTATTTAAATCCCAGCCCCAGCATCTCCAGCCTTCATAAATTAGATTTTAGTTTAATACTTCATTGATTGCATAATCAGTAAAAACTAGTTGAATGAAACTACTCATGTTCTCCATCACATGGTATACTAGTCTGTGACATTCAGGAATGCAAGGTCTTAAAGATACCTACAAAAGTGTCAAAGGGCCCCTAGCTACAACATGCAAATTTTCCTGAAAGGCCTGATTATTTTTTTGTTCCCTAAACCACAAAACAAATAAACCACTTTCAGATCAATACAATACAGTGCATTCAGCTGAGTACACTGTTTAACCCACGGTTGGACGCGCGTCCACAACCCCTTATACCATAAGGGGTTTAGCACACCCAAAACGCATATCCAACCCCCCCCCCCCCCCTCGAAATTAATAGTGCTTATCACATGCAAATGCATGTTGATAAGGTTATTAGTTATTTGCTCCAGATACAAAAAAAAAATTTAAAAATATAAAAATAAAAAAAGAATATATATATATATGTGTGTCCGATCCACACATTTTAGCGCTCAGAAATTAATGCCTTCCCAGAGCACACATTAATTTCTGAGCAGTCCAAAAAAGTATATAGAAAAGCAAAAAATACTGCTTTTCTGCACATCCTCTGTAATATCCTTGGTGATATTAAGTCGGAGGAACCAAAAGGTAAAAAAAAAAGAAAAAGTATGCAAACGGTCAGGTTATGAAAAGGGATGCTCAATTTTAAGAGCACCTGTTTTTCTAACCCGCTAACAGCCACCTTTCCTGGGCTTCTGCTGCCAAGGAGGTGCTAGGTGTGTTCAATTTTCCCTAGCACCTCCTTTTTAGCGAGACCCCCTCTTTTAAATATTGTATCACATGCCCAGGAGAGATGGTTGAGCGTACGATAGGAAAGTGGGCGTTCAACACTGAGCACCCGTTTTCCGCACATCTTTACTGTATCGGCCTGTTTATAAATTAGACTGAATCTTCAATTCTACTAAATACCTGAAGTAGGTAAATAGCCTATTATCTGGAGATATTTCCATGCTACAGAAAGAAACTCTAGCCATGATATGTAGTTCTATCCCCCAGATGTTTCTTCATGTATATGGTTTTTAAACACCTCCAAACTTTGCAGAATTGAGGTCATATACTTACCATGTATTATCCTTCTTTATCTTTATTGTCTTCTCTGAAAAGAAAATGTTCATGCATCTGTTAGCATGATTTGTTTATGCATTTTGTTCTGGGGAACAAAACACCATAGGAATTATGATCTTATGATATTGAAATTTAAAGTTAGTAATGTTCTATACCTTTCCTGGGAAGAGTGAGGATGTTAGAAATATGTCACATATAAATTACCTTTCATGTTGGAGCCCTGATGAGGAATTGCCACATTCAGAATAAAAGTCATACAGTACATAAGAAATGCAGAGTTCTATTTCCAACTTGTTAACATTAGACTTTGTTCTCAACAGCTGGTACAGAACACAAGTCACTATCATCTTCTTCAAGAATTCATGAAATAAAATTATACCAATTCCATTTCCTCTTGCCCAAACAATCTTTGATTATACTGCAGTGGGGTTGAGAGATTAACATGAAACGCCAATGGAGTTGAAAAAAAATGATAGAATGGTGAGAAGTACTAACCATTTGAAAATACTAGTTTAAGAGAAAAACCCATGCATACAACTACCACATCCAGTTGGTTTAGCTTCAAGGTCACTTTATGTATTGTGTACAGAAAGGAAATGCATTGTTGGCATTTTATTTCATTAAAGACTAGGCACACCTAAAACAAGTGAATGGAAATAAATTTGCTGAGCAAGTGTGATCGTCAATCTGTAGTCGCTAATAAACCCATCAACGCGTGCAATTGAAATACTTCTTTACAAAGGCTTTGAGTGAGAGGCAGATCATTAAACATTTGCGCTAGTGTTGCACTGGAGCAAAACTGGCGCAAACCTTTATTAAATCTGATCCCTGTGGCTTCATGTAAATCAACATGCTGAAATGCGCCATGTTGAATGTATTTTGAACTGTGAGTCATTAGATCTAATCGGATTATTCAGCACAGTGTTAAACTAAAGCGTTCAGGCTACCATACCGATAGATGGTGAAAGATATAACAATTAAAATAATTAATAAAGTAATGGTAATATTATTAAACTAACTTCATGGGATCTTATTTCTCAAATTATGAAGAGTTGTATTTATTTTAGTTATATTTCCATTATTGATTAATAGAAATCAACATGCTAAACATACAATACAGAGCACATTTGGAGTCTACTAGTCGATATTAATGTTATAGATATCCTAAACTAGTTGTTATAGTTATTTAATGTAACTGCTGTTGAAAAGTTCTGAAAATGTATTCATGCAAATCTGGTTGTCCAGAAGAAAGAAATCGTTTTACTGTTACAGGTTACTAGCGTTTTGAGAAGGCTGAACAAAGGTGGTATACGAAAATAGAATAAATGTATTCCTTATGTGCTAGCACAATCTTTTTATTTACAACGTAGTTTGTTCACACCGTATCGCTCAAGGTTCATTGTCCTCTGAAGAAACTTTTCTGGGCAACTTGTAGAGGGCGTAGTGGGTAACATGGCGCCATGCCAGGCCAGTGGGCAGTGTTAAAGGGTAAGGCTCTGGCAAGCCTTGAGAAGCTGGCACCGGAATTACGGGCGAGCTGGGCTGAAGCGAGTGGAAAGGATTGGTTCTCCTCTCCCTCCCGCCAAAGAGACCTTGCTCTTGCTCTGATGCAGCAGCAGGAGCGGGCGAGGAGCTTCCCGTTGCCCGAGGTGCCCGTGAAGACCGAGCCCTCCCGGTGTCGGTATGGCGGCTCTTGGCAGGGCGAGAAGACTCCATTAGGCAGTCCGCCTGACGTGCAGGTTGCTCGCCCTCTGTTCTCTTGTGAGCCGAGGCAGCTGTCTGGCTGGACCTGAAGCGCTCGTGTGCAGGGCTGATGTCTGCATCTGTGCAGATGTGCATTTTCAGGTGCTTTCGCAGAGAACTGGGGTGTGTGTACGATTTCTCGCACCCTCTTACTTTACAAATGTAGGGTTTGTGGCTGCAGTGCACGTGGGTGTGTTTCTTGCGGTCACTGCTGTTGGCAAACCTTCTATTACAACCTTGGAAGTCACACTTGAATGGTTTTTCTCCTGGAATAGAAACCCAAATGCTCACAAAAAGGGAACTGAAGCGATCGAATATTTAAGAAGGATGATAATAACGTGTTAGCAGGAGGCAACAAGTAATTTCCAAGATCAAAGAACCTATTATTTTAGGGATTATTTTTCATACCAGGAACTTTTAAATATCTAGCATTGTAGAATTTTCTGTGATCTGTGGTGCTTGTATATGGACAAAAAAATTCATCTAGAATAGGGAATACCTCTTAATATTTGGTAAAATGTTAGGCTCTGCCAAATTGTGAAAAGACAAAGCAGGCTCTGAAGCCTTGTCACTATATTATTCTTGCCTAGACCGTGTGCCGCCATAGTTACCGTTGCTCAGCATATGATACGTCTACTCGGAAACAGGACAATAAACTTTATCCATTGATTAACAGATAAAAGGAAAGAATCCCTTTTTGTTTGCTCTGACGGTCTCGTTAAGAAGCTGCAAAAATTTAAGCAAGTGAAACTTTTTTTCAGTGTTTAGAGAACACCCTTGCTTGAAATTTTGTAAGACTAGAACTGGTATCATTAAATTGTTGACACTCTAGATTTACTGTACATATAGTCTCTTTCTTTCTCTCTTTGTGTACGAATCTGAGCATATATGTGTTTGTATCTAGGCACATGCTGCGTACACATATATAATACAATACAATATATGATATTCATTTGAATAAACTGCACACATTTACGCTGCAGTTTCTAGTTAGGTTTTTTTTTTCTAAAGATAAAACCATCACGTAAGTATGTAAACGGTTTTGTTTTGGACTTACTAAATTATATTGTGAGCCTTGCTTTTATTATTTTCATTTACTCATTTCCCCAAATTTTCACTAGAACAGGATTTAATAATGAAATCAAATTAAGTCACATTATATGCTGACAGCTATCGCGTTCAACACTTTCTATTTCACCACATTAACCTGTGGGAAAATGAACCGCGCCTATTTCTTGGAGTTCTGCAAATAGGTTAGACGTGGATTTTCTGTTATTACCGCTAGCTAACTAACTAACCTGTGTGGATTCTTTTATGTATCTTCAGATTTTCAGATCTTGCAAACACTTTTTCACAACCAGAGAAGGGGCACGGAAATGGTTTTTCCCCTGTGTGCACTCTGACGTGGTTTATCAGTTTATACTTGGCTTTAAAGGGTTTCTCCTCTCTAGTGCAGCCCTCCCAGGAACAAATATGCGTGGTTTGCTCCGGTCCCCCGACGTGCTCAGCGGTGATATGGTTAACTAACTCATACATAGTGCTGAATGTTCTGGAGCAAGATTGCCCCGAAATGTGCTCTTTGCTGTCAAGCCACTTGCAGATCAGTTCTTGTTTGATGGGCTGTCCAGTAAAAGTGAGAAATGCTTCATTCCCTCTGTTCAGTGCAATGCTCATTGTTTTGCAACCTTCTAAGAACGAAGAAATAAAGTGGTCCCCTTTGGCTTCAGCCACTTTGCCGTAGTCAGACCTTCTCATCAGCTCTCCTGAAAGCCCCAGTGCTACCTGTCCATTAATATTTCGGGAAATGGCTTTTGCTCTCTGCACTTGTGATGAGCTGAAAGAAGTGTGACCTTCCCTTTCTTCGTCACTGGCTGGGTCTTGGTGCATCCCAAACATGTCCTGGTAAGATGTTCTTGAAGATATCTGATCTGCAACTCCGGGCATTACTGATCCCGAGAGATCGTGTTTGTGGCCGGAGATCCCTGCTAGTGGCTGAACCGTGAAAATAACCAGCAGCAGAAGGAAAGGAAAGTGGATATCCAACGCAAGAGGAGGACGTAGCCTCTTTAGAATCTGGTAAACTGTGAGTGGAGGCGAGTTTTAAGGAATTGCCAGTGGGGTGCCCTAAATTTTCCAGTACCAAAGGTGGCAGCACCATGCTGAGTTCGGTATTACTATCCCCAGGGTAGACATAAGAGAGCGAGAGAGAAAGAGTGAGAGAGAGAGAGAGAGAGAGAGAGCAACTATTGAACCTCCACAAGTCTGTCATATATTGAGCTGGCTATAGGTGGGTGAGAACCTGCAAAATTAATTAGTCTTATTCCTTATATTTGCCTAGATGTTAGTGTCCATAACAAAAACAGTCAACACATGAAAGGCTACGTGAGCCCTGCAAAACCTATCAAGCATTTGGGGGGCTGGGGGGGGGGGGGGGGGGCTCTGCGCCTTCCTGATTCATAGCCCTTAAAGTGATAGTAAAATGCATCAAAACATGCTGCAGCGGGCGCGCTATATAAAAGCGCAGCGGGATGAGCTGCTTTCAGAAAGGGGGCCTGCGGATTGGATAGGCTGGGCCGTGATTGACAAGAGCTTAGTTTGCCAGAAAGAAGACACGCAAGCTTTCCCAGCATGATTTCTTTTCTAAAATATATCACACTATCCTTTGAAAAGCACCGCACAGTCGAAGGAAATAACGTTTCACGGCTTCCTTTACAGCATGATGATTTTTTTTTCTTTCAAAGAAAACCGAGATTTAAAAATAAAAAGGAGAAAAAAAAAAAACTCTAAACAAGCGAATAAAAGCTGTTCCAAATAAAATATTTTAATAAGTTCTGTCATTCCTCCTTACTTGAATTTTGGTACATAGTACGTCTGAATTCCAAACTTTAGCTATCACCCCCACAGCAGATTCACCACTTTCCGCTTTGTAGAATTAGCAAGAAACGCACAGGAGGAACTTCAGAAAGCATTTTCCGGAACCAGAAAGAGTTTTGGTATAGAAACTAAGTTGCGGATAGCTGAACCACTGGAGAATGTGCTATTTCCCTTTCTTTCTTTCTGGAAATCTGAGAACAAAATAGAAAAAGTCTGACTTAGATTTCTGAGCCTCAGTACAACGTCACGAACACACGCATCCTGGGCTATTCTCAGCAGCTGCTAAGGTCACAAGGAAAGGAAGAGCGGAAAACTTAAAACTCATAACTCCAAGCCGTGACTCAGTTTCAGATTACTTATATTTTTCGGTACTAAATAATGTACTCTAGTTTCAGACAACACATCTATGGTTCTATTTACTAAACAATCGAAATTTGTCTTTAGTATGAGGACTTTCCTATGTCAAATAATGTTTACTATAGCGTAATAGTAAATATGCCATTTTATCATTTTCCAGCAGCGCGCGCATTTTATTACTCATAGTTTCAGACAGGAATGAATTTTCTTCTGAAGCATTGTCTTTGTTATCTTTACAGATAGCTTAACCTAATATGCAACATATTTAGTAGCAATCAGGAGCCGAGACAGGATCAGAACGGTAAGGATTAATTTTAAGGATCTGAGTTACATTTAAACTATAATAGTTATAGTAGTGTTTGCAGCGCTAACAGGATTAAGGTAATGTAAATACTAATGAACTAGTCTAAGAAAACTCACTACTATGTGACCTAGAACTAATTAAGGTCATTTTCCTTAGGACTTATGCTAAAAGATAAGAGAGTGGGGTGGTCTTTGTGTTAATTATATTGCATCTAAGGATATTCTCTGAAGGCCTAATGGCAAATAAAACTGGGTGTTATGATTTTTTTATATGGTTGTAACCTGCTTTTTTAATCCCAGGCAGTCTATAAGCAATTAATCTTTCCCATACCAAGGCTTCAGTTTATTCTGTGCCACACTGGTTTGCCCTATGGAATTAGTCTTACCTTGACATTATAGTGTCCTTGAGGAACATTATGCCTGACTCTATGACACATATGTGCATATCCTTTTTCAGAGCTATAATTAACCTGCATTATTGTCAGTATTTGGTGTTTATTAAGTTAATTTTGAAATTAGTGATAAAAATAGCATTTTAATTTTGCTGATTTAAAACACACACGTACAAGTTCTTATAAGTTGTGGTAATAATTAGCATTTACACTTTGAAGAGTTGTCAAAGTAGTGACATATTTGATATGTTATCTTTTTTTTTCAAGCTGGAAGATAGGGGAGGAAGCTAGATTATGTATTAGCATTCATAGATTTTACTATACTGACAATTTCAGTATTATTTAAAAAAGAGCCTGAATAAGGAAGGAAATAATTCTAGATGCATAACTATTCTATATTTTAATTGTTATAGGATGTATTGATATTGTTTTATGTATGCATCATTTTCTCATTACAAATTATAACTGTTAATGTTTATATTTTAAAAATTCTTATTATCATTCCTTATTTAAAAGATGAGCAAGAAAGAATTCTTGAGAAAATGTTTAAAAAGTTCAGGAGTAAAAATATTTCTGGTTTTCCTATTGGTGATTAAATCAAATAACTGACAAAAATCTACCAAGGCAAATTCGGATTTGGAAAATATGTATCTGTGGATACATATTGATGCTGAATAACATATAAAGAATATTTGATTTGTGTACTGATTAAAAAAAAAATAATTCAACTGAAAACAATTACGATATATGCAAATAGGGTGCATTAAAATGATGTTAGATCCATACCTTAATTCACTTTGGATGAGAATCCATAGCCTGATTGTGACTACATTATGTGTTTAAATATTATTGATGGGAATTTTCAGGGGGGAGGGGGAGGGGTGGGGGGGGGGGGGGCAACTGAGCTAAAGTGTTTGGAGAAACTTTTAGTTAATGTGTCATGCTCCATTTGTATATTTTCTAATATGTTTTAAATGGGGCATTGTTTGTTAATAATCTTTGCTCAATAAACAGAATTTTCCTAAAATGATGTTAGCTACTTTATATATAGTTCATAATCTAACACACATGCATACAAGGTACACACTGACAAAATTAGGTAATGAAACAGTTCTTATGAACTTATTGACTATATAAAAAAGAAGTAGAACATTTAAAATATATTCTTATGGACAATGAATAGACATATAATTTTGATACTTACAATATTTGTAAAACAAAGTATGGCAATAAATAATATAAAAAGTAATCCAATGAAAATAACCAGAAAATAATATAAAATTAAGATTAATATGAAATTAGAAACTACATCTAAGAAAATGACCTAAATGGTCAAGGACCAATATTCATTCTTAATATACTGAAATAAATTAAATTTATATTTTGCTTTGAAATGCTCATTTATATAATAATGTTATTTTGCCAAAAATATATTGGAATATTTTAGACCATCAAATCAACACATTTGAAATTGCAAATTCAGTAATGATTTTATGATTTGTAGAAGAAAGGAATTCAAATAATTTTAGTGTTACTGTTCCTAACATGATTCATTACTTTTCTCATTCTGTCCTCTCCTATCTTTTATCAGAAAAAAGGCAATTATATAAATTCAAAACAGGGGCTATATTCCTTTTTCTTCTATGTAGATTATACCTCTTAAGTCATAGTACATTTTTAAAAGTCTGTTTTTTAACATGATAATTTTATTGCATATAAGCAATTTTAGGATTTATAGCTGCAAAAGTAATATAAAAAGAAATGCAATGAACACAAGAGCTTAACATAATAAAATGTAGAGTTGTAATTAATGGAAACCACCCTCAGTTATATTTAATGCCCATCATCAGTAGCCTGATTTACTAAGTTTTTTCACAGACATAAAATAGAAGGAAAATCATAGTAAATCAGGCCCCCTGTTTAAAAGATGAACATTGATCATGCAATAATTAGCAAATGGGTCATAGTTGATTTTTGAAATTACATGTTCAAATTAAAGAAAAAGAGAATCAGAGTAATGAGTTCCTTATTTTAATAAAATATATCTTAAATATATTTGATAATATATAACAAAGCTCAAAATTCCTTCATTTCCTTGAGAGAATGGTCAACAAAGATTTTATATGTACTTTACATAATAATTTTAAAAAAATTGTATTGTAAGCATGGAAGAAATACTAACAAGGCTGACAGTGCTACAAGTCTCAACATTAATTTGCTACAACTAATAATATTTTCTGCTTTACAAGCTTTTATGAGATCAGATTTGGAAAGCAAAACTAAGCTAACAGTATTGCAGAAAAAAAAATCACAAGTGGGATGATATAAAGACATGAGAAGAGTAATTCATTTTCCCAATTTTGCAATTTAACAGTTTGACAAACTCCCAAAAAGTGGTTCTCTGTAGTTCAGGACTGGGATCCAGAATGAGGTTTGAGTTATTAACTTGTTTCTCTCATGCAAAATCAGGCTTGAATTCCTTCCAAGTTCTCCTCTATAACTCCTAGACACCTTACTTACCATTACCACCTGAACTGCAAGAGACCTTGATTGGCCTCTGTGGCTTAACAGATTTCCTTGCCATTATTTCCAGAGATTATGGACATTTAAACTAGGAAATACACAATCCAACTGATTGAATGTTAAAAACTATAATCTAAATTGTGATTAGGATTTTTAACTGACTTTTATGATTGCACTTATAGGAAGGGTAATTTTCAACAATGTGCATAATTCAGCACATAGGCATATAAGAGAGTGTGTACACTGTTATGCCTTTATTTTATAAACTGTGTGGCAGGAGCTGCAGTTTATAAAATACTACATATCTCTGCACTGAAAGTATGCATATATGTTTTTGTATGAACACTTTTTTTAATGCAGGGAGACACTTACTTTCTATATGTATTTTACAACAGTGCATACATAGATTTTATGTGCCAAATAACTGTAATATGTGCATAATTACCATAAGTGTGGCAGCAGATATTTTATAAGGTATGTGTGTACTGTGCTTATGAAAATACTTGTGTATGCCCTTTTAAACACCAGTTTGCCAACACTTCCACCATTTCACCTAGACCCTCTAGCATTTAACCCTGATTTTCCCCCACCACAACCACCACCACCACCACACACACACACACACACACACACACACACACAAACACACACACACAACCCATTCTTGCCACCCAAAAAGAGACGTGAAAGCTTAGGGGAAAGTTTGGTAATATGCAAAATACTAACTGGTGTACAAACTTTCAGTCGCTGCCCATGAATGCTCTAAACCAACCCTTTTTCCCTTTGACGTGTATATATGTGACACGACAAGTACACGCTTATTTCTAGCTCTTGCGAAATACTAATGTGCATACATGCTACTTACATGTATCTTCCGGTTTTACATCCTTCAAATTTTCGAAAATTATCTCCACACTATCTAGTTGAGTTTTGTTTTGAATAAATCAGGGAGAGTTTTTAAGCCTCATCTTTGCAATATTTGGTGGGTGCTAATGTGTTTCCATGCATTGCATACACTTGTTACTGCAGTGTATGCTATATATAGAAGGCGTTACTATTAGGTTATTCTCGTGTACAATTCATGTCCTCTTTAAAATAACACTTCCCAAAATAAAGACTTTCTAAAGGAACTATCCTCTTTGAAGAGAAAGATGAAATGTAAGGACACTTCTTGCCAGCCTTTCTCTTTAAAGCTCTCGAATCAGGATGAAGAACTGGAACAGTAGAAGCTGTAATACCCTGTCCTTGTACACAGCATTATTTATTTTGCCCTTGTAAATAGTATTATTTATATTTCTCATACCTTCTCACCGGTAGCTCAGGGTATGTTACTTTCAGGTACAGAAGGTATTTCCCTGCACCTAGAAGGCTTACTTAAGGGGGTCATTTACTAAATGTTTCCTCTCATTTTGTGTCTATGGGAAAAATATATAGTAAATAGGGCTCTAAAGGTTGGTATCATTAGGAGCAGCAGCTGAGTTGAACTCTGGTTAGCAGTCTGATGTTCTAACCACCAGACCACTGCTCCTCAGCATCACATCCCTTCCGTCACTGAACTCTGAAAATGCAAGTCCAGGCTCAGTTCATTTTAATGGGGCCGGGTAAATAATTCTGAAATTTTCCTGTACAATGAAGAGCAAACCATTTTGTAATACTCGGTTGGGCTTTGTAAGACGATTCGTATAAAATATGATATATTATTTAGGACCGAAGAAGGTCTAATCGGCAGGATCTTGTAAAAAAGAGTTTTGCTCAATACTCTGCATCACTTACCGTGTGAGAAGAAACCAATCGACTTGATCTACTTTTTCAGAAAAAAAAATTAACGGTTAAAACTCCTCAGATAGTTCTACAGGAAAATCTATCAGTAAAATTGAGGATTACTTTAGGTTAACCATTCTGTTTTATTATTATTATTATTATTATTATTATTATTATTATTTCTATAGTACACAATATATGAAAAAGACTTGTTGATTATACAAATATGTAAATATAAACAGATCTTTCAAGTACTTTGCAATTATATGCTTAAAGCACAGGTTTCTATAATTACATAAATTTGCTATAGCTTTGTGATGAATATATTTATTGAATATGGAGGGGAAATATATCAGTTCATAAGCTGCTTAATAGTCATATCGTGAAATGGAAAAAGCTTCTCAGCCTAGTGTTGTGACTACCACAATCTTATTGTAATAAAAGTCAAACCTGCTGTATTGTAAGATTTAATTATTGCATGAAAACATTTCTCTTCTTGGTCATTTTCTGTAGGTAGACTGAGAAAGTATTATTTGTGCAGGTACAGAGTACAATGTTGCGAATATGGTGTCCTAAATGAACTGGGGAAAAAAAGTGTAGCACTTATGGAAAATTTGAGAAATATTTCTGGCACAAAATGAGGCACTTTACCCTGAATTAGGAAATATGAAATAACGTGCTTAGAATCTAGTAACAATAAGAGGTTCTAGATCTGGGTCCAATATGTTTGTTTCTTTGTTTTCACTCCTTACATAATGACCCTTACTTTTTTTGGATAAAGTGTGTGTGCAAAGATATGTATTTACATAATTTAAGAACAAACATGCACCCACTATATTGTGTAACACATGCATACGTTTTTGTGTGGGTGGTTATATGGTCATTTATTTTGTATTTGCATGGGATCCTTTCTCCCAAACTTTTCTTCTCATCTTATATGGCACAATTATGCATTGCAAGAGAAAAATAGGACGAAAAATAAAGGGAGAGTATATTCATCTTGAGTGCATTTATATAACTTAAAGTTGCAATATCATTATTACACAATATAATGTTTGCCGAATCATCGTTTGTTCTTTTGTGATGTCATTGGATGTATCAAATCTTAAAATCTAGCTGATGTGCATAGATATTTAAATATTACAAGTTATGTGAAATAGATATTACAATATACCTAGGCCTAAATTATGCAAAATTATTGAGTCTTAAATGGTCAGATATCGGAAGATATTCGGCTGCTATTTTTCTCTCGCGCCACAAAAATAAGGCATTGAGATTGATTCTGAAGATAGTCGACTCTATTTCTTTGGAAAGGATTTGCGGGAAAAGGGACTTTGCTAATTTAAACTTGTTTTTTTTTTTTTTATTAAGATTTAAAACTTGAACCTTGAGGGATTGGCAGGAACCCAGAAGAGATCAGTTTAGATTAAATTGTAATATTCCCATTATGTATATTTGATAGTTGGCTACTGATTACCTTTCTATTACAGAGTGTAGAAGGTGCCGGCAGAATTTTTTTTCCTTGACATTGTATGTGCTCAGCTACCAAAATCAGCAATGGGAGAGTTTGCTACAGATGCGACTTTAGTAATAATGCCCAAGTGATCAATTTCTTAAAAAAAATATATATATATATATATAATTTAATTAATGTCAAGTATGCGTTCCATTATTTAAGTTAGAAATAAATACTTGCTGACTTTGTCCATTAATTAAATGAAAAAAGTGTGCATGCTCATCCAGTAGAGCATTGTCTATTTATTTAGGATATCGCAGCTGTGTATTAGTGCTACGTGTTTACATTCATGCTGCACATTTTGTTGGACTTTTTTCATCCTCTCATATATGACAAATATATGTAGATTAAAAAAACAAAAAACTGTGAACTGAATTCATATTTTAATCACCTAATCGTCTAGATTGAGGAATCAGTGCATTTATAAGACTATTTTATACTGAAAATTGACCTCGCAGAAGAAGCCTTGTTCTTCCAGCCCAGTTAGATAAAAGTGTGTTATCTTAGAGCTTGCCAGTTGATAGTGTAGGTAGATGGCGACTGGTGACTTGCTCAGTTCACATGCCTTCAAGTAGTTTGGTGCTTCTGGTTGCCCCTCAGGGTGCAGTCACGCGGAAAGGGTCAATAAACTGTGTGTCCCCGCAAAAGAAGGACAATAAAACCACCCTCCGGGGCATAGGTCACCTCCTCACTGATTGAGATATTCACAACTTTTCCCCTCAAAAGCTAAGAATATTTCAGAAAACCTTTATTTTTATAAGAGAGGTGATTAATGAAAACAAATCTTTAAAAAAAAATGTTTGTATTTACAAGATGCAATATGTGGCTTCTTGACTGGCGCTATGTTGCACACTCTTGCTTCAAGGTATGGCAAAACTCACGTTTGTCGTTGTTTGGATAGCCCAGATATCTGATCCCATCTAGTCTATATACATAGGCACAGAAGTATAGATGTAAGTATGGGCAACCTAAACAGCTCCTGAGGAGAATTGTCTTCACTTATTACTTAGCTATCTTGGAAACTAAAATAAACTCAAATAAAAAGAAATCAAAGTTCTTGCAGTTTATGGGGCCTGGAGTGAAATTAGTTACTTAAAAACGAAAGCAACTTTCTAAGTAAGTAGTACGATGGCCATTTTGTATTTATGGGAAAAAATGCTTAGTGTATCTGGTCATTTTGTTGGATTTTAGTCAGATATAACAATAGTAACGTGTTGTTCGACAGTAGAATGATCAACATATGCATTAAGAATAATATTTAAATCAAGTTGTGTATTTGCCACTAACGTGGAATCCCGTAAGCACAATTCAAAAGTCCTAGCAATGCTTATGTTTATGACCCCGAAGAGAAATACAAAAGGTAGACACTCTGAAGTTGCCTGCTTCAGCTATCCTAACACGTTTAGAAAGCGAGGTGTCTGGAGGGGGTATGGAGGAATAATGTAATAAAAATTCCATGAACTGAAGAGGTGAAAGGGAAGAAAAGCTTTTCATTCTGACCTTCATTTTTGTGCTTTCTAAGAAGATAAAGTCTTATCATCAAAACAAGTAAATTCTGGAAGCTTAGGAGCTCAAATGTCTCCGACTTTGCTCTTTCTGAGGCACAACGCGTGCTAGAACTTGTCGGCAAGAAGGCTTTTGCGCACACTCTGTCGGTTCTGGAAATTCTGGGTTTTGTTCCTGTTTTGAACTACAGAATTACCTTCCCTACTGCAGCAATATCTATTCAGGACCATCCTGGATCTATTCATTTTGCACTATTTCCTCACCGCCATCCCCTCCCCACTCCTCACCACCCCCGAACCGAACCAATGTATTCTGCACAGAAGACAGTAAGTTATGGAAGTGAATTCGGAATCCAGTTTCTTTTTATGTATTGTATCTCAGTGAGATCACGATTTCCTCAAACGCAGAGCGCGGCTAAGAGGGGATTGGCAAATGTAAAGTGATCTTGTAAACAGCTTGACAGTTTCTATTCTTTTGGTGGTCACTTGCGAAATTTCTTACCTTCCTATAAGTTTACATCAACCGGCATCTGGTCTGTACTTAACGTACATCTTTTCGTTTACCATTAAATTAATTCAAATTTAGGGAGTGGAGGCTGTATAAGTGTATGTCGTTTACGTTTCTTTTTTCAAAAGATAGCATTCCTTCTTTCTGCCATTATAGCTGCACTCCCAGAACTATACTCACAAAAACAGTCACCCCGTTTATTTTTTTTTCCAGGCTGAGCCCTGTTTACCTCCGCGCATCCATCCGAAGTTCAAGGGTACCTGTGATTAAATTGCAGTGATTGACAGGCACCATGCAAATATCCCATTCTCTTCTGGTTTGCATTTAATTACTTCACAACTGCAATATATTTATGACCTTGGAGGGCAGAATAAAAACTATTTTCTTTAGCGCTTATTAGTAGCATATATTTGTTTATAATAGAATGACTTTTAAAAATACGTTTAGAGTTAAAATATTTGCCAGCTGATCCAGCAGCACTGAAAAACTTCTTTAAGAGGCCATTGTTTTCTAAAATATTTTTCAGGACTATCCAACTGTTTACATATCAAGCACATCGGAAGAAACAATAGTAAAACTGAATTTAAAGAAAAAGAAAATGGCTAGGAAAAGAAAAAAAGGAAGCATAGGAAACATAAAATGCAGAAGAGAGATGGAGTAAAAAAAGAAGGACTTTTTTTTTTCATATATCATATGGTGGGTCCTCTTCCAAATTTCTAAGGACAATCACTCCCAAGGCTGTTAGTGTTTTCTTTTCTTCTAATGTTCTACGGTTTCTGATAATAATTCTGTATAGATAATCTTGTTTTGCTTGAGCCAAGAGAGGATTTAACAAAAATGTTGACCCAGAAGCTTTCTTATAACAATTCATACCATTCGGGTATAGAAATAAATCAGAAAGCATCGGCTTACAGGAAGTTCAGTGCTGCTTTAAACGATTTTGAAAATCATGCGGGTGTCAGATTTCAATACCATACCGAGTAGAGAGAAAAAAAGTAAAATAATAGAAAAGATATGTACATTTAACACACGAGGAAGGACACTACTCCATCTTTTTTCAGTTTGTTTTTAATGTGGGCATGGCAAACCTTTACTATTATGCATCAATAACAGTTACCTGTGCTTTCTCTGAAATAATCAATTTAAATATATTTACTTACGGAGGATGCCAGAATATACTGTAACTAGGCCCTTAAAGATTAGCGCTACTGCTCATAAGTTTCAAACGCTGCTAATTAAACCCCTTTATGTGACTGAAATAAATAGAAATTAGAAGAGAAAGAATTCCTGTAACATACTATGCCAATGCCTTGACAGAAAAATATCAACAGGATTCTTATTGTTTGTTAAAAATTAATTTCCTGAGAATATAATTCCAAAAGCAGACATTTAAAAGTGCAAATTCAGATGACAGTGTTTTTGTACTTTCGTTTCTACAAACTTCCCCCACCCTCACTTATAATTAAATGCTTGGCTGATATTTAGCTTGAGATTAAAAAAAAAAATCTGTAAAGCTTCGATGGATAATAAGTTCCTTACACGGTATGGAAAATAAAATCAAAACATAATCAGACGATGCTGTTTTTCATGCAATCAGACCTGTGCAGAGCTAGGAACCGTTTAATAAAGATGTAATGTTTTATTGATGTAATTTGTTGCACATATAAACTGCGGTATTTCAGTCTAACATTCCTTAAGCCTTTGCAATAAAAATGTTTCCAGTGGCTTTTCTCTTGTTTAAGCTACCTCTTCCCAAAGCTCGCCAGCCCCATCGCTCCTTTATTCTCTCTTAAAAAATGGTTTTGCAGCTAATGATCGACTATTTTTATTTGCTTCCATGCAAAACTTTCCGCACTTCCCCGGGAAATGCCAAGTTTAACTCCTTCTCTTGAATGTGCTGAAAGGTTTACTATAAAGTGTAGCCGACTCGCAAAACGTTACACTGTGAACTTCACTTTCTTCTCAAAAGGCTGTTTATTTTGACAGCCAACAAGATTTACACATCTGGATGAATTTATCAACTTCCTCCCCATCAGCATACCCTCCCTCCCTCTCTCCCCCCGCCCCATGCTCCCCCACACATATAACAAAAAAAACAAAAATGACAATCTGAGCCAAAAATCTACATTTATAAGTTTTTCCTGAAATCTCTTCTTTTTATAGCAGAAAGGTAGTTTTACATAATATTAAGAATAAAGACAATGAAAACTACACGTCAGGCCTTCTACAAATCAAAGGTCATTTGCCCTCCCATGCCCTAGGTCGGCAACTTCATAGACATTTCACAACAGAATTCTCAGTTGATGATCTAATTGAATTATGTCTTTTTGTTCCAGAGACAACAGAACACGTGCTTAGGGTAATTAATTATCTTATAGGGACCATATACATAGGTAGACACATAAACAGGTATACCTTCGGCAACAAAGTGCTAGTCCATCATTGTAACAGACCAATAAACCACTGAAAAGGAGAAGTTAGGGAAACTTTGCTGACACCCATGAAAGAACAAGGGAGTTACCATAAACCTTTGCAGTTTTCTATAGGAGACTCTGAGGCCAGGAGGCTATTTGAAATGTACTGCATTCACCAAAGGAACATCAAAGCATGGTATTTCACTAGGCTTAGCTTTACACCGTCCCATCGCATAAAATCAAAATCCGTTTCCCGGGCAAAAATCTATGAAACACAGGCTCCCAAACAAATTAAACCCAGAGCAACCCATCACCAGAATCTTTATGTCATTCTTAAAAACGGATTGCTTGGATTTTATCTTCAGACATACCTTACTAATTACTGAGAGATCTGTTATATGCCAAACGTTTGCTTAATCTATCAGCCAACATTAAGATGCTTACATGTTGCACGATTTTATATGCAATAACGTAAGAGAAAAGTGACTCACCTTCCAACTTTTAGTGTGCTCTTGGTGGAAGTGTAGTATGAATTTTGATTGGTTTTGTTGGAAGATGGTATTGCTACTGAAGGAGATTTTATAGTTTTTTTTTTTTTTTCAGAACTAAAATAAAGAATGTGAATTCTTTCCCGGGGCTGATTGGGGGGAAGGATGTGAAAGGGCTGCAGTTATAAAGCGCTGCTTGAGGCAGCCTCTCAATGTGTCTCTGAACTTGATCAGATTTTATGTTTCCTGCAGAGAGACGGCGGCAATCCTGTGAAACTGGCTCAATAGACAGATTTTTGGGCTCAGCAAATCTCAGGATATTACAATTACGGCCATCTTTCTTTCTCCCTTTTATTTCCAGTCTTGCTCCCTATAGTTCTTTGCAAATGCTTTCCAGAACAGAAAATGAGTGGATTTATAGTGCTGTCTGAATCCGATAATCATTCCAAGACAGACACGTTGCTACTGAAAAAAAAATCTTTCTTTATATTCTAATGCAGATTTCTACAACAAACTGAGAAAAGATGTCATTTTATATGTACAATGCTTAGAATGCCTAAAATGCCACTGCAAAATATACATATAAGCGCAGATCAAATAATAATATTTATCAGCATTGTTTCTATACTTTTTTTCGGTTTACTTGTGTAAAGTGTTTTTTTTTAAATAAAGCTATGTTTTATATGGAATCGGGGCCTATATCAAAATCCTTCTAAACACTCTTTTGAAGACCTTTTTTTTTTTTTTTTTTTAGTTAACAAAATGGACAAGCTACCAATTTATAAACTGCAGTGAAAAAGAATCTGATTTGGATTTGAGTTATTTAATATTTTGAACGACACCAGTGATTTCAGAGTTTAATATTCGTTTAATGTTGAGGTGCACATTTAAATATAAATGACTAGCTATAAAAAGTAATGTCAACATTTATAATAGTAGCCAACACACATACATCTAATTATTTGCCATCTACTTTTTTTATTTCGGAAAATTAAGAAACGTATATTATAGTGTTAAATGTGAATATTGCAAGACTACAATTTAGCAGAAAGGATTTTAGAGCCCGATGCGGCAAAAACAGCTCCAAAACAGAGCTTACTCTTAAAAGGAGCATGTGAATTTGAGAGGCCCGAAAGAAACCTATAATATGTACCATGGAACTGGATATCAAGTAAACAAAATATTTGGGCGATATGACACCCATTAACCTTACCTGAGACTACTAAACCCGAGCAGGCCAATCACAAAACCCGTCTAAATGAAGCTGCCATATTCAATCCCAAACTCTGCCAATCAAGCGCCGAGCAGCGAATGGGCGCCCGGGGCCGGGGTCACGTGGCCGGCCCCCCTGTCGCCGCTGATTGGCGGAAGGCAGGCGGCCTCCCGAGTTGGTTTATGTGCGGGGAGTGAGGGATTGACTTTATCAGTGCAAGGACATTAGCCCGCCGGAGAGGCTGAGCTCGGAGCCTTCTTCTTCTGCCGGACCCCCAGATTTCTCGGGCAGGACCTTTTTATTTATTTTTTTTTTCCACCCCCATCAGGACTTGTTTCCCCCGCCACCCCCCCCCTCCCCCTACCCCCCTCCCAGCATCACTGAAAAAGAAAACAACAACAACAACAAACAACTCCGGGATTTTGTGGGTTTTTTTTTTTCCTTTTCCTTGCACAACCAACAAATAAACCCCCAAAACACAACAAAAGGGAATTGAGGGAAAAGTTTGTGGTGCTGCTTGCAGTTCGGGTCATCCTGGCGTGAAGCGATTCCTCTTTTCTCGGCTTTTTCCTCCAGCTTCTTGCCTGTTGTTGTTGTCGTCCCCAGTTATCCTGCTTTTTTTTTGGGGTCCCGCTTGCTGCTCCCCTCCGGCGGCCGTGCCCCGCGCTCGGGCTCCTTCATGACGATGCTACTGGACGGAGGAGCGCAGTTCCCCAGCCTGGGAGTCGGGGGCTTCGGGGCTCCGCGCCACCACCACCACCACCACCACCACCACCCCCACGACATGGGCAGCCGGGAGGCGGGCATGGGGCTCAACCCCTTCGCGGAGCCCTCGCCCGGGGCCGCCTTCAAGCTCAGCCCGGCCGCCCACGACCTCTCCTCCGGCCAGAGCTCGGCGTTCACCCCGCAGTCTTCGGGCTACGCCAACGCGCTGGGGCACCACCACCACCCCCACCCCTCCGCCGCCGCCGCCGCCGCCGGCCAGGTGTCCCCGTACGGCGGCGCAGCCTTCAACTCCACGCGGGACTTCCTCTTCCGCCAGCGGGGCTCGGGCATCGGCGAGGCGGCTTCCCCCGGCGCCCAGCACGGGCTCTTCGCCGGCTCGGCCGCCGGCGGCCTGGCGGACGGCCCGGGCCACCTGCTCTTCCCGGGGCTGCACGAGCAGAGCCCCGGCCACGCGTCCCCCGGCGGGCACGTGGTGGGCGGCCAGATGCACCTGGGGCTGCGCGGCGACCTGTTCGGCCGGCCGGATCCCTACCGGGCCGTGGCCAGCCCCCGCGCCGACCCCTACGCCGCCCAGTTCCACCACAACTACAACCACATGAACGTGAACATGGGCATGAACGTGGCGGCCGCCCACCACCACCACCACCACCACCACGGCCCGGGGGCCTTCTTCAGGTACATGCGGCAGCCCATCAAGCAGGAGCTGTCGTGCAAGTGGCTGGAGGGGGAGGCGCAGCCGAGCCGCCCCAAGAAGAGCTGCGAGCGCACCTTCGGCAGCATGCACGAGCTGGTCACCCACATGACCATGGAGCACGTCGGGGGCCCCGAGCAGAACAACCACATCTGCTACTGGGAGGACTGCCCCCGGGGGGGCAAGTCCTTCAAGGCCAAATACAAGCTGGTGAACCACATCAGGGTGCACACGGGCGAGAAGCCCTTCCCCTGCCCCTTCCCGGGCTGTGGCAAGATTTTCGCCAGGTCCGAGAACCTGAAAATCCACAAGAGAACGCACACAGGTAAGAGGCGAGCGCGCTATGCGGTGCGACTGGGGGGGGGGGGGGGGGGCAGGGGCATGTTTTTTTTTTGGGGGGGCCGGCAATAGACTCGAGTGCTCCAAAACGCAGGGCCCTCCGACATGTGTTGCCTGGAGCCTTTCGACTTAGCGTGTGAACATTTACAGAACCGCCATCCCCCAACCCCCTTAGTTTTAAAACTGGTTTTTAGAAATTTAGATAATTCAGGTTGGCGGTGTTGACTAACGATAAGTCGCAGATTGCGTGTAGTTTTCTCTTACTGCAGCCAAAGCATGTTAAATGTGGATTTGCTGTCTCTTCACATGCTGAGACAGACGGAATGAGAAGGATTTTGCCTGCTTTTTGTCTGTCTTTTTTTTTTTTTTTTTTAGTTGGGGGGGGGGGGGGAGCGAATCAGAAACTGTTGAGTGTGGATTGCTTACAAGCGATTTAGCTCTCTGCATACATTTTGTGAAGGAAACTATAGAAATGCTAATTAAATCTAATTTTCGGCTACTTCCGTTCTTTTTTAGCCTTGATTGGCATATCTCCTAATTAAATCAGTGATACTTTTGTCAAAGTGTTTTTATTTGGAATTCGGGGTTCAATTCAGTAATTCACAAATAAAGTAAAGCTAGAAAAGGCAGGAGAGGAGTATTTTCCTGTCTTGTGTGCTACATCTTAAAAAATGTCTTGGTTCTTGAATTGATATAGTTTTCCATTCTAGCATTAAGTAGTAGGACTATGCCTTTAACACTTCACTTAACAGAATCCCTTGCATTTGAAAGAAGCAAATTAAAAGCAACAAAGACCGGATTGAATTTAACTGTAACCTAACAATTGACCTATTGTCTGGTGCTTTTACATATTACCTCACTGAGTTGTTTTAGTGAATGTTTAAGTAGGGGGAAAAATGTACCTTTTTAAAAATCGTGCAGTGCTTAAATATTTCCGCACTGTATTAAATGTGCAAGATCTATAGGGAACTGAATGAAAACAAAACCTCAATATTCCAGCTAGGAGGTTTCGGATTTGAGATTAAATTCAGGACTGAAGGGAGCAAATAAAATCTTGCTAGTGTCTGCCTTAGAATCGTACACGGCTATGAACTGTGTGCCTTAATCATTTTTTTCTTTTCCATTTTGCAGGTGAGAAGCCGTTTAAGTGTGAGTTTGAAGGCTGTGATAGACGCTTTGCTAATAGCAGTGACAGAAAGAAGCATATGCACGTTCACACTTCAGACAAGCCATATATCTGTAAAGTGTGTGACAAGTCGTACACGCACCCCAGCTCACTTAGGAAACACATGAAGGTAATTTGTTGTTACTGGGTTTACTAGTTGCAAGCATAGCCTATGCTGCTCGATGATTAAAGTGAACTAATACTTCTAAAGTTTGCTTTGGTTATAACATTAAATCTACACTCGATTTAGCGGCCGGCACAATCAGTAAAGTTAAAATGATAGGAAAGATTTTCATGCTCTTTCATCCATACATCTATAGAGCATAAAAATCTATTTATATCACAGCACTGGAAATGAATGTGGTCGTAAGTGATCCTAGAGTAAACTGTTTAGATGCAGTCTTTTGTGTTTCATGTATGTTAACATTTCTAAATTATGAACTAAATAGCATTTTGAAAATTAAAATACTACTTTAAATTAACTTTGATTAATACTTGTAATTTTAACAGTCTTGATTTTGTAAATTTAATTCCTAAAATTATCAGTTAAAATTGTCTTGGTTTCATGCCCTATGTAACATGTATGAATGAGGTTTGTCCTTTAAAAACAATTTCTCCTTTTTGTAAAAGCAAAATATATAGACACTTCAGAGTCTTTCTGTGCCCAGTGTTATCAGTTTATCAGCTATCGGAAGATTTTGAATAGTGTAAATATCTATTTATGCTTGTGAATTTTAGGTTCACGAATGTCAAGGTTCCGACTCATCCCCTGCTGCTAGTTCAGGCTATGAATCTTCCACCCCACCCACTCTGGCTTCTGCAAACAGAGAGGAATCCAGCAAAACCCCTCCAGCAGCGGCAGGAGTGCTAGCAGTAGCAGCAGTTCAAGCCAACAGCAACAGTCACAACCCAGGACTGCTTCCGCCTAATTTTAACGAATGGTACATCTGAGAAACTCGAAAAGCAACAACAACAACCACAAAAACTATATACATTGGACCAAATGATTTTCAAAGAAAACTGAAACCAATTTGATTGTTCTAACAACCACAAGAAAATGGATTTTTTTTTCCACTCAAGCAACCATATAGGGCTACATCTTATTAGTTGCAATTAGCCACCATGGGTTTCTTTTTTTTTTGGCAAGATTCAGGCTCTGGACAAACCGTGCCCTTTTCTCAGGATTAGAAAACATGTTTTGGCATTCGAAGTAATTTCTTTTCTCCCCTCATTTTAACAATGTTGTCCTGTTTCGCAAAAGAAGTTAAAGGCGGCTTTTAGGTGGTGTGTTTAAATCACGGAAATTCTTCTCGCCTTAGTGGTGATTGTTAAGCTCTCACAGTCTTAAACCGTGCCAAAGTCCTGTTATGTCTTGAACTTTTTCAAAGCATTACACTTGTGAATGTATTCCTTGTCTAATGGGGTCGAAGCTGTTGTTCAGTATTTTTCAGGATGAGGATGTGGTGTTACTACACAGATTGTGACCGTTCAGTATACAGTTCCCTTTTTGTAATAACTTTTGTAAATACATATCCATGATGCCATATTTATCGTTTGTAATTTAATTATTGATACAAGTGCCGGGAACTGAACAATATTTATGGAAAATTTGTTTTCTAACAAAATTCTGTACAGCTTTTGGTTATAACCGCTTTAGCATTAAAAGTTTATTGTTTTGAAGGAACAAAATAGATTGTTTGAAGCAGTGAGTCCTTTTTCTTTATCACATGTACTGTAATTATTTCAATGCAGTGTCAGAAGAATATTAATGTAGGGAGAAGGCATTTGTAATTATATTTAGGCGTCCTTAAATTATTTAAATTGAACTATAAAGGTTTTCAAATATCAACCTTTACTGGGCCTACATTAGGTTTTTGTGTTGATGTTTGCCTTAACTGGAAGGCTAACATACTCGTGGTTCAGTTCTGGCATGCAGATCAGAAATTACTAATCAATTTAAGTGATGGTGGTGACATCTCCATCTTGTATTTGAGAGCAGAAAAACATGTATTTAGAGTCTTCTAATAAGCAGAGACTGAGAACTTATGGAGAGAATATATGTCGGAATGTCTACAGTATGTGTGTGTATATATCTATCTATCTCGAGTAACAGTTCTCCGCATAGAAAAATGTGCATTCCAATGTGTTTCATTTTCTAGAATCAAGTTTAAATGTACATACATCTGATTGTCTCAGAAAAAGATATATATTTTTTTTCTATATTGCTTGAAAACACAGCGGTTTTCAGATAATTCTGAAGCAATAGTGTAAACTGATATATTTATATATTTTTTCAAAATATAAATTGCTGCAGGTAAGTAAATATGTAGACAGCATATTTGTTTTTGTTATGAAAACTGACAAGAAACACAAAATAAATACATTAATCAGATGAGATATTAGGAAAATAGGTGTAACATATAGAAAAAATGTAAACCATAGAGAAAATATTTTCTCAATGATAATTTTGAATTCGGTATGTTCTCATAGTGAAATGTTCACTGGATTATTATAAAGGAGAAAATGTAATCTATTTCACAAATTGAAAAGAAAAGCATATCTACAGGATGGTAAAGGATGAGTAATAGTAATGAGAAGCATTTTCTTGAGAAAGAAATATATTTTTAATTCTTAATATTTTTCATTGTTTTCATGCAGGCTTTAATCAATTTTAACAAACTATCCAGCCAAATATTTTAAAATATCTTTTTATCGTAAGTTTAGCCACAGCTTACTGCATTGGTTGTGCAGTTTGGTTTCATTAATAGTACCCTAATGACCATTTTTAAATTTTCAAATGCTAAGAGTATACACTTAATTTAGAATTAGAATTTGGTGAGGTTTAGATTATGATAACTTATTCTTAAATTACAAGTTTATGAAAATACAGGCTTTTAAAATGTTACATACTGACTCATTTAATTTATAATTCAACTATTAATTATCATCATCGCCTACATCAATGAAATACAACATTTATTTGTGCAGGCACATTGCATGTGATTACAGGAAGAGGCTGTCTTGTAAAGTGTTATGAAATAGAAAAATTGTCTGTTTCCCTATGTAAAATGCCAGATTTATTAATTTAAATGTAAGACAAGTATAGTGAATGTGGGCATAGCTATAACTAATCTGACCGCGGCCAGTATTTACTGCAGCACTTTGCATTCTCTGCAATGACCGTGAATAACACCAGACAGTCACGTCTTGAACTTGACACTGGGAACCTAGAGTCCTGATTGTTGTTTATCCAACTCTCGCATTATGATTTCCGCAGCTTTGTGCAAAATCCAAACTATCAAAGAAAAAGTTTCAGTACAAGAAACTATCGTTGCATACAAACAATTTCAATAAAAGCGTTTTATAAGGGTGCTAGGGGAATTACATCACAGGGGAATTACATCAGAAGGGAATTGTCGCCGATTTGCTTCCGAGTGCTTTTTCAATAACAACAGGCAAAGTAATTGGAATATTGATGTCTCTTTTAATGCGGCTAAATTAATTTTCTTTCAATATTTTTGTTGTGGAGCGCAATTTTGAAAAGGCATGGAAGTTATTTGGACAATAAAGTTTATTTTATGCAGGCAACAAGATTGGGACAAAGTAAATTAAATCGTTATATAGTGGTTTCTTTTCCTACTATCTCTCTACAGTACATAGTTTGCTTTATATATGTTGCCTACAATAAACGATAGAAATTACCTGCTACATTTAATATGCTTTAAAAAGTTAGAAGAGTAAGCAGCGGAAAAAAATTCGATTTGATCTGTGCATGATTCATTTTTATATTCTTTCCAAACACTTATCGGTGAAATCCAACAGATCGAAGAAACAAAATTATTTCGTGACTAAAGGTTTTATTTTTCATTTCTGCGGCAAAAGAACCTTGAAAATAATTCCTTTTTGATCCCATATTTTAGTTATTCATAAGCACAATACAAGCATATCTTTCATTAGTAACAAACGCTTACACCTTCATATATAATGTTATGTATTATAAAGCTGCACTTCTTCTGCTAGTTGTATGGGCCTTGTTTATTCCTTGATAAATGTAAGCATAGAAGATACTGCACGATCTGGCTATACAGGGGTTTTTATTTAAAACAGTTTGAAAAAAACTTTTTTTTTTTTTTTGCTACGGTCAAAGTTCTCTGTGATTTTTTTTTTTCATTATTTCTACTCCGTGCAAATCATCGATAAGTGACAAGAAGAAAGATGTCTAGTCTGCATTCATTATTGCAACTTGCCTTGACATGTGAGCTGCCTGTTTCCACCCTGTGTCTTTCAGTGTTATTATATGTGGCAAGAAGGTCGACTAATTCCCTGGATTTACACATACCGGAGTGCTAATCAGCTTCTGTGATCCGAAGTTTAACGTTCAACACACTACTTTAAAACTCTGTCTACCAGGCCGTACATACGGAGAAATAATCGTGGGAAAATAAAGCTCAAGTACATTAGGAAAGCAGGTATGTTGACATTTAAAGTACAGAAAATGATCAGAAGTTGATGTTTAACAGTAAATTTTACATCGTAAACAATATAAAC
Source organism: Rhinatrema bivittatum (assembly GCF_901001135.1). Lineage (NCBI taxonomy): Eukaryota > Metazoa > Chordata > Amphibia > Gymnophiona > Rhinatrematidae > Rhinatrema > Rhinatrema bivittatum. The sequence goes on along the minus strand of NC_042620.1, from coordinate 347,190,709 downwards.
GATTTTACAATAGTTTAAGATTATGGAAGGTTAATGTACTTATGTGATAATTACCAAAGCATTTTCCGATAAGAGCTCATTGCAGATATGGCACTCCAGCCCTTAACCTATACAATAGATATCCCTAGTTTTTAAAATTTGTTTGTTGATTGTGTGTGTGTGTGTATATAATTGTATATGTATAATTTATAACGTACTGCAGTGTCAGATCTGTATTTTTGTGCCTCTGCTACACTAATGCATGAATGCTACTAGGCAATTATTATTCATATTTTTTTTTACAGCATACGTCAACTTTTCCAAAGGTTTTGACTTTAGAGGGTCAGAAAATAGACCTCGTTCGCCAACGAAAGTTCAGCTTTCTTTCCCGTCACAAAGTGTACAGAAAAACGTGGGGCTCTGGGACTGTCCGTAAGTCTTTTTTTTTATTTTGCTTTATTTATTTTAACTATTGGATTTTTACTGATGCCAGAGGAAATTACTCCGCCCTCTCTCCCAGCTTTCGGGATCAACAGAGATCCGCAGCAGCAGCGGCAGCAATAGTAGAAGCTAAGCAGCCCCTCCCCCCCCTCCCTTGTTCTCCTTACTGCGCAGGCGCGCTGTTAGTGGCTGGCGCGGCGGCTGCGGCGCCCGCTGAGCTGGTCGGCATGACGTCATGGACATGGCGGACGAAGGGTCCCCGCAGAGCTGCGTCGAGGACAAGGAAAATGCCTTACGCTTCACACCCTCAACCTGTAAAAAAAAATAACAATAAAAGTTTCTCGCGTTTGCGAAATAGTGAGTTTGCAAGCGCAGAGTTCCAGCTTCGTTTTCGCCCCATCCTTCGGGAACGAAACGAAACTCGGTTTTTCCTTGGGGCTTTTAAATGACATCCTGGCGTCTTGGCCTGGTAACGAGTTCCCGCCGTGCCGCAGAGCGAGTGGGGATTAATTACTGGAGCCGCGGCCTCCCGCGGAGGCCGAGAGATTTGTGGGGTCGTGGCTGCACTGACGTAGGCTTGAGTTTTAACATTTTGGTCACGTTCCTCACTCAGGTTTACTCCCGAAGCTCTTGTGAGCTGAAGATTCTGGTTTGTTTATTTCTGGCGTCTGTCAGGGTCCGGTACATTTTATAGGTATTTATTGCAGTTCTGCTTTGTATTGCTTTTATACTGTGTTGTTCTCTGCCGCTAAGTTTTGCTAGTTTTTCGGAATACACGTATTTTTTTAAATATGTTAGCTGTTTGCCTGCCTGATCCCCCACATGTGCTTTGGAATATCTATATATTATCTATCTACACCTATATATCTGTGTCGCAGGACTGAAGTCGAGAGGCACAGAGTTTAGTCGTTTTAGGCAGAGAAAAGAATCTGCATGACTTCCTAGTACAGGCTTATTTCTTTTGTGTTTACCTCTTTTTATTCCCAAATGTTCTCAGGCCGTTTGCAGCAGGTGTCCATTCCAAGCAAAGCTCAGGAGAGCCTGCTGATAGCAGAGGTCTCTGCATTGCCCTTCATTGATGAGGCCCACTAGTTTTGTCATTCGGCTTACCATATGTATGCTTATTTCCAGACTAATGGGTAGATTTGGACTTTGAAAAAGGATCATGTTAATTCATTGAATCAAAGAGGACAAGAACCATATCTGATCAACATAAAACATATGTGTACTTTAATGAATTGATATGCCACACTAAGCCATCAATGCTCAGAAAATAATTTGTAGAGGGTGGTCCTTCCTGAATATTTACTGGATTGTGGATAATAATGGTTTTCATTTATACTGCCCTTTTCACCCATATACTTTACAAATTCCTACACTACCTGAATGCAATCCACTTTGAAATGCTGAAGTGGAATATAAAAATCAAATAGATACATAAATATAGGTGGAAAGTCACATTACCAATTTTAGTGCATAATACTCATGACACCTTTTAGATGAAAGAAGTGACCATAAACAATGCCATGATTGTTTTTCAACTATGCAGTGGTGTAAACAGATAATGGGGAATAAAATCACATGTTTAACAAAACACGGAGAATCAGTGACAACTTCAGTAGGAATGCCTGGAGTTCTCATTAGTTAGGCAGTAGTTCAATGTAGTTAAACTGGAGCATGCATTCCCCTTCACTTACTTTTTGCAGAATATGTGATAGAAATAAAATAAGACATATTCCTTGATGTAGCTACATCTTGATGATTGGTAATTGTTAGACTCATTACTGTTAGGTTCTGTCTTTGCTATGAAATTAGAACCATACTTTATCTAGGGACAGATGGTTCAGTAGACTTGACACGGTGTTACAGAGTTTTTCATTTGTAGGACTCTGATTCAAATTCAGTGCAGGCCAGTTGCGTGCACAAGTTATGATTTTAAAGCTATTTGATGGCTTATGTAATATAAGTTGGTAGTCTCAGCACAGTTGTCAGTGGACAGGTATCTATATTATTTCATGGTTCCCTCATGAGTCTCAGTAAAAAAGTTAAAGACTGAGCAGTATGGTTGCTGAACTACTACTTACCAGCAAATAGGGTCCCTTCAGAACAAGGTAGAGGCATATTATCAGGGTAAAAAGCTTGTGTTATGCCTGTTCTATGCCTACCCAACACTTCTTATGAGTACAAAGAGCTCATTTATAACAGTTAGGTATAAAGCACTTCAGCAGAGTGTGGCTATGTACTAAGGCACCAAATTTAGTGCCTCAGTAATTCACAAGGAAAACAAAAATTAATTATTTGTATTGCACTTTCTGCATGAAATACAAGGAGCTGGGTCTGATGCCAGCACTATATTTATAAATGGCATCTGTATTAGCTTGTGTCTGCAGAATGGCCATTGGGGCACCAATGACCGAACCTACATATCTCAAGCTTTGAAAAAAAAATCTATTTTCATAGTTGAGGATCTTTTGAAAATATCTGCTGTTAGAACATAAGAACATAAGAAATTGCCATGCTGGGTCAAACCAAGGTTCCATCAAGCCCAGCATCCCGCTTCCAACAGAGGCCAAACCAGGCCACAAGAACCTGGCAATTACCCAAACACCAAAAAGATCCCATGCTACTGATGCAATCAATAGCAGTGGCTTTCCCTAAGTAAACTTGATCAATAGCTGTTAACGGACTTCTCCTCCAAGAACCCATCCAAACCTTTTTTGAACCCAGCCACTCCAACTGCACCAACCACATCCCCTGGCAACAAATTCCAGAGCTCTACTGTGCGTTGAGTGAAAAAGAATTTTCTCTGATTAGTCTTAAATGTGCTACTTGCTAAGGTTCCCTCTGCTTTTCTACAACAGTGGGAATGGAGGACTTGGCCAGTGTAATTTGTTTTAGCAATCCTGGTGCAGCTTGATTTAAATAAAGCAGAAGACAATGTGCTTTCAATTGTATAGGTCCTATTTTTTTGCAGCATGTGGCCTATAGAAGCCTGGGAAGTGACTATTACATTTTAGGCAGATTGTCAAGATCTATTTGTTCATGCTAGTTGACCTCATGAGCTCCTGTACACAAGGCAAAGAAGCTCATTAGGTCAGCTCTTGCCTTTTTGAATTACTCGCCCCCAGAAGACTACCCTTTTAATGGGGTACACTTTGGAGGAGGGTGAGTTGCCCTAAATATTAATTTACCTGCATTTGGAGGGACATTGGGTGGGGCTTGAAGTGGATGGAGCTTGAGTAAGTGTGCTTTCTTTAATATTTTTGGTCTGCAAGGGATTCTGGGGTTGGGATCGGGGTGGAGGTAGGCAGGTTCATTGGGGCCACCAGGTATTTTTGTTAATACTTTTGAGGAGGGCCAGACATCATATGGGCTATGTTGCCACTTTAATTATGAGAGCCCTGAAGATCCTGGGGCACCTTCACATGTTGCCTTGACTGATAAAATGCAAAAAATTTATTGTGCACTTTTGCTACAGATGCTAATGAACTCTGAGCTCCTAAAATTTTCTTTTAAAATTAAAATTTATTTTTTTTAAATTTTTAATTTTCCGGCATTTCCAATTAACACAAGAATTCCTTGTATAGTAATGTTGAGTATGCATACAATATAATATTATAAGAAATATCCAATTATGGTATACACTCTCAATATAAAAGAAAACTTGGAGAGAACCCAGAAAAGGAGTGATACCTGCTAAAATAGAAAACAGAAAAAGGAAAAAAGGAGGATACAGCAACTATAATCCTAAACAACTGGACCTGTAAGGAATGATTCTAGGTGTGCGAATCTAAAAGCGTCCGGAGTTGTGATGGCTCAAAGAAAATATAACATTTTGATATCTAATGAAACATTTACAGGGGTATCGAAGAGTAAATTGAGCTCTCCTAGACAACACCTCGGGACGCATGGACAAAATATTTTTTTCTACAAGGTTGCGTTATTTTAGTCACATCGGGATATATCCATAATTTTGTCCATAAAATAATAATGATCTATTGCAGGAAAAAAAACTTGAGAATATATTATTCCTATCAGAGAGAAAAGCAAAAGAAACCAAAAGAGTTCTTCTTTTAGTAATCTCAGTGTCCTATGATGATTCTAAAATTCCAGTAATATTAATTGAAGAAGCCTGTGATGATTCCTCTGCAGAACTTTGTAAAACTTGTGGCAAGTAATAAACTTTTGTCAACACGGGCATTGCAGCTTCTGGAATTTTAAGCACCTGAGAAACAGGTTTTGAACAAATCTAAAGGAGATATTAAGTTTATAACTGTAAAATTCAACGTTCTTGGATTGTGACTTTTCAGAGAATTCTCCGTTTTCCAGTTTTTTAGAATGAATCAGCTCCGATTGAAGCAGTGATTGTTAAACTTTTTCAACTGTAATTAAACGAGCATCACCACCTTCCAATTTAGAACCAAAAGACACAAAATTAAATTTGCATTTGTGGAAACTTGTTGGTTAGTGTCCAATGTAACCTGTGACAAAGAAGCAATGGAAGATTCAAGTGACTTTAGCAGAGTCCATATCACCTCCTGTGTAATCCTGGGGGGGTCCAGTCAAACCCGTTCCTAAAGTCCGGACATTGGGAGACACACCTCCTACATTCAATACAGTGTCTGCTTCAGAGTCATCAATTGTGGCTGATGTCAAGGCCAATTCAGGGAGACCAACCAAACTGTGGGCCCCCTGACCCAAACACCCACCTCCAGCAGTAGTCAGGGGAGCCGACGCGGTAGATGTAATAAGGCCACCAATTGCAACATCCAACCCCTGTTCCACTCTCAGATCACTTTGCTACACCTCCAAAGGGGTCTTCATGAGGTCTGAGGACTCGGGGGGAATCTTGATGAGGTGGAGAAGGTGTGTTCGGCACTCGGGGGCTTAACGAGATGGCAGCGGTCAGCAGGGGCAGCGTTCACTCTATGCCAGGCCCTGCAGCGACCAACGCTGCCAGATCTGTAACCATTGTTGCTGTCAGGAAGCCCTCAATATAGGGTTGAGATGGATCCAACAAGGGAGAACTTGTAAGGTTCTCCCTCAATTTTGCTTTCCGCTTCGTATGAGGCATTTTTTAGGTATAAGAGATCCAAAAAAGGTAAATCAAGCGGAGAGCGAGTCCTGCAGCATTCCTCACTTGGCGGCCATCTTGGGGTCCTCCCCTTTTAAATTTTTTAAGTATGAAAATTTTACTCCCACAGAAATCAGGAGGAGCAAATCAGGAACTTGTATTTGTAGACAATTGAGATTTTTCTGGACACACCCTCTCTCCATCAAAACGATGTGCAAATAAGTTTGTGTTAAGCATGCAACAACAGTAAGCAGAGAATGAGCTATAGAAATCATGACGATGCATGTAGACTATGCACACATTTTAATAGCCTTATTTGTTTTACTATAGTGATAGCATGAGAAATACTTTTCAGACAAGTCCATATCACCAGATACATTGTGAAAATCAATAGAAAAGCTAAAATGGTTTTGGAAAGGCAAACCCTTAATATTTCCTAGTGTTCTGAAATCACAAAAACCCACATAATTATTTCCAAATACAAGCAAGCAGTACTAAATAAATTTAATTTGAAAGGCATAAAGGATGTTAAAATTTCTTAAACATGATCACCATGCTCTTTTTTTTTGTAGAGCAAATGTGTGGTTTTGGAAACATACTGCAGTTTTGAACATTTAAACAAAATGAAAGTATTACTAAAATGTCTGTCTGTTTAGGAGAAACATCTTATTTTTCATATTAATTGCCTGCAAAAAATTAGCACTCCAGGAAATAAAAAATAAGGAAGAAAGCATTAGTCTGTATTGAAAAACTGTTTCTAGGCACCTCTTTTTAATGTCTGTAGTATAGTTTTCTTTCTTTTCTTTCATATGGTAAGGGAAGCTTTATGTTCTGATTCATTAACATGTAACATGTTTTCTTGGTGTTTTTCTTCAGGTATGCAGGAAACATTTGAAGACAACTTTTTAATCAGTTTAATCAATATTAGTGTTTTTCTGTCACATCAGATGGTAAAGAAAAAAATGGAAGCATGGAAAACAATGCATTTTAAATTTTATTTTTGTAAGATGATAACCATCAGAGATGACTTCAATTAAAATATAAACCCCATGATAGGTTTCAAATCAGAAAAAACATCTATCTAGGGAGTAGGTATGGTCATATGGTAGGAATGGCTTCTACCACTGATCAGTGTTTTTTCAAATACAGCTATTTTACTGCTACTGTGTGTAACCAAGTTACTTTTTCTTCTACTAGTATCTAACTCATTGCATCTCTAGACAATGTAGCAATACCTAGTAATCTTTGGACTAAACATTTCCCTTTCATTGTGCCATGCACATACAATGATTAAAGTCTACAAATGGTTTTCTAAGAAAATTCATGCAATGGTTGCCAGTCCAATAGCACATACAGTATAATGGCGCTGTCCCGGCCGGCCACCCCCACCTTGTCCCGTCCAGACCTTGCCCCTTTTTGAAAACCCGGCCCTTCCGTGCGTACTGGGAGATACGTGTGTGTCCAGGCCGCTCTGAGGGGCCCGGCCGAGCACACTTATTACCCGCAGTTGGACTCGGGTTGTATAGGCGCTAACTAATCCCCTTATACAATTAGGGGATTAGCGCCTCTACAACGTGTGTCCAACGCGGAGTGAATCTAATAGCGTTCATCAGATGCAAATGATGTTAGGCATTCACTCCCAATGCAAAAAAAAAAATGTGCGTCTAGGGCACACATTTAACGATCAGAAATTAAAGCATGAATTATTATTAAGTAGGAGGAAAAACAAAACTAAATAAAATTAAAAAAAACCAAACCACCGGCAGTCGGGTGCAGGAAACGGATGCTCAACTAACAAGCGTCTGTTTCCTGAACCACCTGGCTGTGCGGCGTTTAGGAAAACCGACGCCAATAAACTTGGTGTCGGTTTTCCTAACCGGACGGCCGATGCCAATTGGGTTCTCGATAGCAAGGAGGCGCTAGGGGCACGCAAGCGACCCTAGTGCCTCCTTGCTAACGCGACCCCCTAATTTAAATATTGCATGACGCCCATTAAGAAAGTGGGTGCTGGCTGTTCAGCACCCATTTTCTGTGCATATTTATTTCATTGGCCCCTGAAAATGCGCTCGGCGTGCACACGGCCTGGCCATGTGCATATCTCCTGGGATTGGCACACGCCGGCTCTTAAAAATTGGCCCCTAATTTTTGCATGATGTCCCAGCCTCAAAGCTTGTCCGGTTAATGGTCACAAGTGAAAAAAGCATTTTCCATTGCTGGACCAACTGTGTGGAAGGTGCGCTCTCTCTCATGATTCATTCCATCATAGATACCAAGGAGTTCAGGAAAGCACTGATAACTTGCTTGTTCAAACAGGCATTCTAAATGTAGTGTTCCTCGCTGAGACTGATGTTCTCCTTCTGTCCTATGATTTACCACCATGTATTCTGTAGCATTATTGTGAGTCTTTAATTGTTAGTCACTTTTTATTTTATCTCAAGTTATGTATTTTGTTTATGTAATCTGTCCCGAGCTTTGGAGGGCATGAGAAATAAATAAATAAGTAAATATAGTACATACATATTTAATGATCTTGATTTAGGAATATTGTATGTTTTCTTCTGCTTTTTCAGAGGCATCCATACAAGTAGACTGCAGGCGGGCATTTATTCTAAAATTCCATGTTTTTGGGAAACATTTCTGAGAACTGGAAAATAGATGTGTTTTCCAGCTTTGCTTTGAAACAAATTGATTATAAACATCTAACAAACATGTCAGATTTGAAATATGGCACGTAAAAAACAAAACATAAAAGGACATTTTAAAATATATTAACATGCATTCAAAAATTTGCAATTGAAATACTCTAGTATTAAAACTGAATTAGCATAAGTGCTACTATAGTATTTTTCCATATGCCAATTCACTTTTTAGAATGTATAGTGCCAAAATGTTTTATTTTGACCATATACTATGGTCTCTGGTTTTATGTTGCAACATATGGGTAGATTCTGCAACAAGAGATGGTAAATTCTGCTACAAAATGTTTATAGATTATCATGTGCATAAAGATTTATATTTCTTAATATGCAAAAGGGGTCATTCCATTTCAAATGGACCAGTGGCCCATGCTCAACTTTCTCCATATTGAACAAAAATTTGCACAGATGTTCTCTAGGGTCTCAAACAAAACCGTACTAAATTTATAACCTGGATCTCGATTGGTTGGAGAGCTAGAGGCAGTTGAATGGAAGTCACCTCTGAGTACCATGCTTCGTGCAACCTAAAATGGCCATTTTGTCCAGGTGCTGCAGCTCGATAACACCTCTCAGGAGTCTGAAATTTTGAGGATTAGTACAACCCCTGATGGTAAGTCCCAGTACAAAGTTTAAAACATAACGTGAGCTTGCCTTCTTATGGACCAGCAAAGAATGTGAAAAATTTTACAATAGAAATATAAGGCTTATTTTGACGCCTCATTGCTCCTTTGAGTCAGGCCCTGACTGGACCAGTAGTCATGGCCCATGGCATATACATATAAGAATTGCACTAAGGCTTTACAGGCAACTGGAAGCAAAGATATACACTTCTTTATGCAAACTTTTGCCAATTTTCAGGTGCAAATATATCTTCTTTTTTCATTTTGGGTCATATCTTGCTTTGGTCAGAGTTAAGGCCCCATCGATATACATTATTTGCATACATGGGCACGCTATGTTAAAAAGAGGCATCTTTTGCGCCCTGCTGTGAAACAAGCAAATGAGCTAGAGATGTGAAATTTTAAAGTTGGCGAAGCTTGTTGTACTTACCATGCTTGTAGCTTCAACATACTTTTATAAATTACCTCTCAAAATGGACATTTTATTGTGTTGTGTTATTTACTGCATGCAAGCCTGAACATCAAAAGTATCACCTTCAGAAGGAGCTATGGTAACGTCAAGTCAGTGTGTTGTGGCAGAGATCTTGGGAACATGCTCTGGCCTGTGACACCATTATGCTCTTTGTGGTATAATGACTGCCTTGACAGACAAGTTCTGGCCCATCAGGATGTTTTATGTATCTTGATAAACTATTGAAAATTATTCCTTTATTGTTCAGGATGCGGTGCAAGGATTTCATTAGGAAAATAGGCAACACTCCACCCTTTTGTTGTTTACTATTGCAACCTGATATCCAATGTCTCGGCATATGCATGATCAGTGACTGCTTGCGCCATGACACAACTGTGCACAAGTTTTTGAGAACACTTAGGGGTAGATTTAAAAAAAAAAAAACGCGATCGCGTACTTTTGTTCGCGCAGCAGGCGCAAACAAAAGTACACTGGATTTTATTAGATACACGCATAGCCGCCCGGGGCTCTGTGCGTGCCGGCGGCTATGGCTTTTAAAATCCGCCCGTTATTGAGCATTTGAAGGGTGTTTTACCTATTTTGGAGCATATTCACTACTTTGGCAATGGCTCTGCTGCTCAATAACAAAAACTTTAAAAATTTCATTATTCTTTGTAATCATAGTAACAAGTTTTATGTTACAGCTGAATGGAACTTTTTTGGCATCAGCCATGGAAAATCACTCTGTGGTGGGACTGGAGGAACCACAAAACATTTAACTGTCTATGCAGGTCTACAACACCGCCCCTCTCCCCCCCCCCCCCCCCCCAAAGGATCTATTTGACTTTTGTGATGTGTCCCTGCTATCAAATTGTTGTTTGTCCCAAAGGAGGACATGGAAGCAATCAGACCTGTTCAGAATAAGAGGCCTAGCAAAGGTCATACTGTTGCTGGCACAGGGAAAATCATCAATTCAAGCCTATTGATGCAACTAAAATTTGCATTAGCAAAATTTCGAATGATGTCACCTCATTCATTGCAAATGTTCTAGAACATGAATGTGAATATTTTCCTGCCCTTGAAGTATCCAGCTTCCAATCTGGTCAGTATTTAGCTTGCATCTTTGATAATTCTTGGTGGATTGGCCATATATGCAAAATCTTAATTGAGGAATGTGATGTCTTGGTCAATTTCTTTCACCTCCAAGGTCCTGCCAAGTCATTTTACTGGCCGTCCCATAGATATACCTGTTGGATTTCAGAAGAGCACATTATTGCTACCCTTGATGCACCCATAACACCCATAACAACTTCATCAGGCAGGCAGTACATTTATTCACAAGCCACTTTGTCATGCATTGCTAGGACATTCAAAAGCATGTGCAAGGCAGGAAAAAAGACCAAGTGAATTTTTGTGAAATCTGCAGTTTAAGCAATTTTCGTATGTAGTGTCTTGCTTTTTCTTGTTTTGTGCTTAAATAAAAGCTTGGAAACCTGTGGCTGGTACCTTGTCTGGCGTGGCCCCTAGGCAATGGTGTTTTCAATTTTGCTGAATTGGCAGCAGGGTTGGTGCAAGGGTATTAGGCGCCCTAGGCGAACCTTCTGTCTTGCATCCGCCTCCGCTCCCTGATTTATTCACTCAGACAGGACCCCCCCTTACAATTAGGTTCCTTGTCTCAATCATACATGTACCCCTCCCTCTTACTAACACCATTGCTCTCTTGTACACAATCCCTCTCATACACACAGGTGCCACTCATGGCCTGCTGAGATAATGCTTCTCTTGGCTGTGAGCAGGATGGCCAGTGCTCGTGGCCTGCCAAGTTTCTGCCGCTCACGGCCCACTGAGACTCTACTCTTGGCTGTGAGTGGGATGGGCTCTGCTTGCAGCCCCTCATTAGCTCCTCATTGCTAGGGATGTGAATCGTTTTTTGATGATTTAAAATATCGTCCGATATATTTTAAATCATCAAAAATCGTTAGGGCCACGATACAATACCAATTCCCCCGATTTATCGTCAAAAAATCGTAAATCGGGGGAAGGGGGAGGGCAGGAAAACCGGCACACTAAAACCCCCTAAAACCCACCCCCGACCCTTTAAATTAAATCCCCCACCCTCCCGAACCCCCCCCCCAATGCCTTAAATTACCTGGGGGTCCAGCGGCGGTCCGGAACGGTCTCCTGCAATTGAATTGTGTTGTCTTCAGCCGGCACCATTCTGCGCCGCCATTTTGCAAAATGACGGCGGCCATAGACCAACACGATTCGACTGCAGGAGGTCGTTCCGGACCCCCGCTGGACTTTTGGCAAGTCTTGTGGGGGTCAGGAGGCCCCCCCAAGCTGGCCAAATGTCCCTGGGGGTCCAGCGGGGGTCCGGGAGCGATCTCCTGCCGCGAATCGTTTTCCGTACGGAAAATGGCGCCGGCAGGAGATCAACTGCAGGAGGTCATTCAGCGGGGGTTCCGGACCCCGGCTGAATGACCTGCAGTCAATCTCCCGCCGGCGCCATTTTCCGTACGGAAAACGATTCGCGGCAGGAGATCGCTCCCGGACCTCCGCTGGACCCCCAGGGACTTTTGGCCAGCTTGGGGGGGCCTCCTGACCCCCACAAGACTTGCCAAAAGTCCAGCGGGGGTCCGGAACGACCTCCTGCAGTCGAATCGTGTTGGTCTATGGCCGCCGCCATTTTGCGCCGCCATTTTGCAAAATGGCGGCGCAGAATGGCGCCGGCTGAAGACAACACGATTCAATTGCAGGAGGCCGTTCCAGACCGCCGCTGGACCCCCAGGTAATTTAAGGCATTTTGGGGGGGGGGGTTCGGGAGGGTGGGGGATTTAATTTAAAGGGTCGGGGGTGGGTTTTAGGGTGTTTTAGTGTGCCGGTTTTCCTGCCTTCCCCCGATTTAGCTACGGACCGCCGCTGGACCCCCAGGTAATTTAAGGCATTTGGGGGGGTTCGGGAGGGTGGGGGATTTAATTTAAAGGGTCGGGGGTGGGTTTTAGGGGGTTTTAGTGTGCCGGTTCACAATTTTAACGATTTTCACGATACTCTAAACACCCAAACGGCGACGATACGATTCCCTCCCCCTCTCAGCCGAAATCGATCGTTAAGACGATCGAGGACACGATTCACATCTCTACTCATTGCTGCTCCCTAATGGCTAGATGACTGCTTAGTTCGCCTATTGGGACACACCAGCCCTGATTGGTAGTGGCTCAGCCACCACTGACCCCAATACAAGGTAACTAATCAGCAAAGTTTTGCACTGATTTTGATGACTAATTCATGAAAATTTGACTAAAATATATATCAAAAGCTAAAAGTGTGGTAAGCACAGTAAACTGAGCTGCATTGTAAAATTTCACATCTATCTCATTTGCATGGTTCACAGTTGGGTGGCAAAGATGGCTCTTTTTAACATAGTGCATTCACGCATGCACATGATGCTTGTCTTTGGGACTGTATTTCTGGCTGTGTCCAAGACAAAACAAGTGATGTTTGTAGCAAAAAAGGTGCTCTTTCAAATGACATTAGAAAGAACAAAATCAAAACTACACAGTAGAGACATTTGCACCCAAAAAAGGTGAAAACTTGCATAAAAAGGTGACATCATGTCTATGCAATTATATCTTTGCTTCCAGTTGGCTGCAAAGCCTCCTAGTAAAAATCCTAGATGTATGTCATGGGCCATGACAACTGATCCAGTTATGGGCTCAGGTGCAATGAGGAGTCAAATTAGGCCTTAAAATTTATTTTGTAAAGTTTTCACTTACTTTGCTGGCCTATAAAAAGGGTGGCAAGCTCATGCTAGGTTTCAAACTTTGCATAAGGGCTTAGCACCAGAGGTTGTAATAATCCTCAAAATTTCAGGCCCCTAATGGGTTGCTTGGCTGCAGTGCCTGGACAAAGTGGCCATTTTTTGTTGCGCGGAGCACAGAATTCCAAGAGTGACCTTCATTCAGCTGCCTCTAGCTCTTAAACCAATAGAGATCCAGCCAAAAATTTTTGCATAGTTTTGTTTGAGAACCTAGCGAACATCCACACAAAATTTTATTCAGTTTTGAAGGAAGTTGAGCTTGGATGATTTTCTAAATTGGTCCACTTGACATGGAATGTCCCAAAGGAAACCACATAAATGTGATGTTATCACGAATGCCGGTATAGAAAAAAATCAAAATAAATAAATAAATAAAATAAAGGGTCTCTGTACATCTGCTTGTCTGTCAATCCGCAGCCTTGCTCCTGCCTGCACCGAGAGCTTATCTGTCAGCTGGGCTGCTTGGCCCCACCCCCTATTGATGTCATTTGGGGGGTGGGGGTGAAGAACCAGCTCCCAAATTCGAACACGACTGCTTCTCTGTTTGTTTGTCAATGCCCAGCTGGGACTGGTGTTTCCATTAGGCAAATTAGGCAGTCGCCTAGAGCACAACAGTTTGGGAGCGGCAAAATCCTACTAGCATAAGACCTGGAGGAAGAGAGCCAATACTGCCAAAGAAGGGAGTGCTGTGCTAGAGCTGTTGCCAGTAGGTAAGTTGGGGTTGTGGGGTGTATGACTGAAGGTTCACCTAGGGCATCCGATACTCTTCAACTGGCCCTGTGCTCAGAATTTGTCCTGTCTGCACAAATGTCTGGTTTGATTTATGTTGTGGCATTTGCCTTCAATTAAGCAGCCATTTTGTTTAATCCCAGGTTAATTACATCACTTCTGTGGGTATGCCCTCCATTTCTTTAATTAATGCACAATCAGTAAAAAGGAAGACAGTGATCTACGATTTATTTCTAGGGCCACCTGATCTAATATATGTTACAAAATCCTGATTATTAGAATCTGATGTAGTCCTCATTAATCAGCTTTCCCCTCCCAGGTTTATCTCTGTCTCTGAGCCTCGATGAAAGGGTCAAAGATGTGGTTTACATATTCATAAAATAATCTGCGGATTCATTTTTGAGAACTTGAGTCAGGGTTCTACCTATGAACATAAGAACATTAGAAATTGCCATGCGGGATCAGACCAAGGGTCCATCAATCCTGGCATCCTTTTTCCAACAGAGGCCAAACCAGGCCACAAGAACCTGGCAGGTACCCAAATACCAAGAAGATCCCATGCTACTGATGCCAGAAATAGCAGAGGCCATTCCCTAAGTCAACTTGATTAATAGCAGCTAATGGACTTTTCCTCCAAGAACTTATCCAAACCTTTTTTAAACCCAGCTACACTAACTACATTAACCACATCCTCTGGCAACAAATTCCAGAGCTTAATTGTGCATTGAGTGAAAAATAATTTTCTCCGATTAGTCTTAAATGTGCTACTTGCTAACTTCATGAAATGCCCCCTAGTCCTTCTATTATCCGAAAGTGTAAATAACCGATTCACATCTACTCATTCAAGACCTCTCATGATTTTAAAGACCTCTATCATATCCCCCCTCAGCCGTCTCTTCTCCAAGCTGAACAGCCTTAACCTCTTCAGCCTTTCCTCATAGGTGAGCTGTTCCATCCCCTTTAACATTTTGGTTGCCCTTCTCTGTACCTTTTCCATTGCAACTATATCTTTTTTTGAGATGCGGTGATCAAAATTGTACAGAGTATTCAAGGTGTGGTCTTTCCATGTAGCGATACAGAGGCATGACATTATGTGTTTTATTAACCATTCCCTTCTTAATAATTCCTAACATTCTGTTTGATTTTTTGACTGCTGTAGCACACTGAGCCGACGATTCCAAAGTATTATCCACTATGATGCCTAGATCTTTTTCCTGGGTGGTAACTCCTAATATGGAACCTAACATCGTGTAACTACAGCAAGGGTTATTTTTCCCTATATGCAACACCTTGCACTTGTCCACATTAAATTTCATCTGCAATTTGGATGCCCAATCTTCCAGTCTCGCAAGGTCCTCTTGTAATGTATCACAATCCGCTTGTGATTTAACTACTCTGAATAATTTTGTATCATCCGCAAATTTTATAACCTCGCTTGTATTCCTTTCCAGATCCATTTATAAATATATTGAAAAGCACCAGTCCAAGTACAGATCCTTGAGGCACTCCACTCTTTATCCTTTTCCATTGAAAAAATTGTCCATTTAATCCTACTCTCTGTTTCCTGTCTTTTAACTAGTATGTAATTCACGAAAGGACATTGCCTCCTATCCCAAGACATTTTAGTTTTCTTAGAAGCCTCTCATGAGGGACTTTGTCAAACACCTTCTGAAAATCCAAATACACTACATCTACCGGTTCACCTTATTCATCTACCGGTTCATGTTTATTGACCCCTTCAAAAAAATGAAGCAGATGTGTTAGGTAAGACTTCCTTTGGGTAAATCCATGTTGACTGTGTTCCATTAAACCATGTCTTTCTATATGCTCTATGATTTTTAGAATATTTTCAACTATTTGTCCCAGCACTGAAGTCAGGCTCTCTGGTCTATAGTTTCCTGGATCGGCCCTGGAGCCTTTTTTAAATATTGGGGTTACATTGACCACCCTCCAGGTACAATGGATGATTTTAATGCTAGGTTACAAATTTTAAATAATAGATCATATGTTTCATTTTTGAGTTCCTTCAGTACCCTAGGATGCATACCATCTGGTCCAGGTGATTTGCTACTCTTTAGTTTGTCAATCTGGCCTACTACATCTTCCAGGTTTACAGTGATTTGGTTCAGTTCATCTGACTCATCACCCTTGAAAACCATCTCCAGAACTGGTATCTCCCCCACATCCTCTTCAGTAAACATGGAAGCAAAGAGTTCCTTTCGTCTTTCTGCAATGGCCTTATCTTCCCTAAGAGCCCCTTTAACCCCTCAGTCATCTAACGGTACAACTGACTCCCTCACAGTTTCTTGTTTCGGATATATTTAAAAACATTTTTATTATGAGTTTTTGCTTCTATGGCCAACTTCATTTCAAATTGTCACGTCTTATCAATGGCAGTGTGGCTCGGTGCAGGCTCGGCACAATTGTGCACACCCTTGTGCGCGCTGACCCCCGATTTTATAATATGCACATGCGTGTTATAAAATTGCGTTTCCATGTGTGCCCGCCAGGTAGCATGTGCACATGGATGCGCTCACGCAAGTTTTAAAATCTACCCTTATCTGCATATTTTCCTGCACATGTTCAGTAGAGCTAAAGCTCTATGAGCTAAGAGAGATAGGTCCATTTGGTGCTGCTAGATGATGTCACCTACATGTAATGGCTAATTCATCCTGTTATCTATGGAAAACACTGTTTACAATAAGCAAACTTGCTTTCCTGGTCATGTTGCAAGCTTACATAGTTTTCCTGTTCCATTGCCTTTAGGCCTTACCTAGCCCATTTTCATAGTTGGCTATAATTTGCATTCCATCAACTCCAGTTTCATCTGATAGCTCCACATGGCATAATCTAAAGCAACTTGTTGATGGCTGTGGACTCCATTTCAGTTATATCTCTCACAAATTGATCTCACAATGTTATTCATAATATCTCACTTGTTGCACAGTGTAATTGCATGTCGAGAGCTCAAATTAAATCTAAAATTCTAATCCAAAACATTTACAGGTTAATAACACAATTTGATTCAAGTGAGTTGACTTGTGAACTGGTTACAAAAGGGGCACATGATATGCTTTCTGATACATAACTAATTTACTGATCACCATACCTAGGAACAAGATGTGCATCTTTTTGGTTTGTCTTCATATACAACAGGACCCAATATAGGGGTAGATTTTATAAACTTACGCGCGCGTGTACTTTTGTTCGCGCACCAGGCGCGAACAAAAGTACGCCAAATTTTATAAGATATGCCTGCCCGAAGCAGGTGTAGCTCTGCGCGCGCCAGCGGGCTGCTGGCGTGCCATCATCCGACCCAGGGGCTGGTCCGGAGACCTTGACTACGCCCCGGGCCGCCGACACGCCTCCCGCCCCACCCTGAAATTCGCGCTGCCCACCTGACACGCCCCCTCTTGCGAAGCCCCGGGACTTACGTGCGTCCCGGAGCTTGCGCGCGCCGCCGAGCCTATGCAAAATAGGCTTGGCGCATGCAGGGGGCTTTTAAAAGGGTTACGCGCATAACTTATGCGCGTAACCCTTTTAAAATCCGGCCCATAATGTTGCTAGGCCTTGTTATGACACAATGCTTGCAAACATTTTACACTGTGCTCTCTTCAAGAGAATAGCAGAAACATAAGGTGCAATATAGGAACATAGTAATGTAATAAATTGTTAGCAGATAATGACCAACTGGCCCATTGACTCTATCCAGTTGTCATATGCTCTGTACTACTATGGGTAGATGAGCACAGAGGGGTAGATTTTATAAACTTACGTGCGCGCATACTTTTGTTCGCACACCATGCGTGAACAAAAGTACGCCGGATTTTATAAGATACGCGCGTAGCCTATAAAATCTGGGGTCGGCACGCGCAAGGGGGGTGCACATTTGTGCACCTTGCGCGTGTCGAGCCCTACGCGCGCTGCCTGTTCCCTCCGAGGCCGCGCCGAAATCGGAGCGGCCTCGGAGGGAACTTTCTCTCCACCCCCCCCGGCCCTATCTAACCCCCCCTATCGTTGTCGGCAGAGTTACGCCTGCCCGAAGCAGGTGTAACTGCGCGCGCCAGCGGGCTGCTGTCGCACCATCACCTGACCAGGGGGTTGGTCCGGAGTCCTCGACCACGCCCCCGGGCCGGCGTCATGCCCCCGACATGCCCCCCTTGCGAAGCCCCGGGACTTACGCGCATCCCGGGGCTTGTGTGCGCTGCCGAGCCTATGCAAAATAGGCTCGGCGCGTGCAGGGGGCTTTTAAAAGGGTTACACACACATAACTTATGCGCGTAACCCTTTTAAAATCCAGCCCAGAGATTCCCAATAGCCAAAACCACACCAGATTTTCCCATATTCTCCACTACTCCCACCACTGCCTTCCTTGTCTGTCCAAATCATGCTGATTGTTAGTGTTTTAACAATGACAACTTTGTGCAGATTTCCACAGCCTTGTTGTAAGCCTAATGTAGCTGTATCTTTGACATGAGGTTATAATTGTTTTTCTATATTGAAAAAAAAGCTTTTTATTGATTCTTAAATTTATCGTAATGCCATCCATTTGCTAAGTCAGCAGAATGTAGTTAGCTTTAAATCATCATAGCCATCCATAAATCTTCCCAGTCCTTCTTCTCCCCACCCCCAATAAAAACAACCTAGTGTAAAGATTGAGAAAAGCTGTTTTTAATCTAGTACATAAACTGGAGAATATATTGGTGCCATATAATTTAGATTTAGTTGTATCAAGCATTGAAGGCATACTTTTTTACAGTTGTAGATGGAGTGCCAAATGTTGTTATGATATGACCTTTTCTAAATCTACTCAAAATGTTGAAATGCATGGTTAATGAGTATAGAGCACATTCTCTTCCCTTGTTTGCTTCAATCACAAGAATAGTATGCAGTGAATATTTAATAGTAAGTGAAGCTCTATAAATGAGCAACACTAGTGATTTTAATTGACTCATCACTTGCTAGTACATTTAATTCATCATGTTCCACTTTGCTAAGAAGCTGATGTACCACATCTAATACAACCGTGCAGTTCTTCAAACAAATGTTGTGTGATAAATCGTTTCAAATTCATTACATACTTCTGATTTTGTCTTTCCTGACAGTTCAACATTACTTGCAGGAAAGCTACATTTGGTGATAATATTCAATCTTGATTTTTTTTTTTGTCAAGTATCTAAGAAATTTGAAATAAAGATTTCTTGGCTTATGATTGAGTATTGCAGCTCTGCATGGATATCTGATTAGTTCTTCGGGAGGGGATGATATCAAAGCAGTTTTATGCTAAGTATTAAGAAAGAAGGAAATAAATATGCCTTCTAGTTTGATAAAACCATCGGCTACTCTTGCTTTTCTGTACTTGGTCTTGATTAAAATAAAAGACAAGATAGAAAATTGAGCATAAAAGAAAATGAATGTTCTTAATTTATAGTTAGCAAAGCAAATTTTGATTTTACCTGTGAATCTTGGAAATAATATTGAATTTTATATAAAATGATATAACTTTTTTAAAGCAGTTCAACAAAAAGACACACTTCATTGCAAATTTAGAAAGCCAAGAAATGTTAATTCTGTAGGCATTTCTAAGTGCTTCAGAATGTTTATTTTATGTAATATTACAATTGCTGAAATCCAAAAAACTTTTATATGGGGCTGAATTAACATGGTGGGAGCCCAAGCTACCGTCCCTCTCCTGCCACGCCTCCTGTTCTCAAGCGATGTGGTGGTGCGAGGGGAGAGGGAGGGACCGCGCAGGGACGTTAGAGAAGAGGAGGAGTCGGGGAGCATGCGATGACGCAGAGTGGGGGGAAGGAGTTGGGGCAACATCAGAATCTTGAAGCCTTTGTTCTGGCCCGGGTGCCCAGCGCTCCTCCTTTTTGTCAGCTGGCGCCCGCATTCCCATCCCACCCACCCTTCATCTTCCTTTTATTGGGCAAACAATTGGGGATAGAGATATATGTTAGAAAGTTTGTTTGACATGTATGTTATTGTCGCAGCAGGCAAGTGGATGACGGGGTTTGATAGAGCTGCAGGTCCTATGGGACGGTATGGTATTTAAAGTGGGCATGGCTGCCTGGGTGTATGGCCCTCTTGCTTGGATGCACAGAGGGGAGCCGGATGGTTGTGGCGGTCTTGCTTGACACGGCGGATGCCAGTACGATGCCTGGACTGGGGGGCTTGTAGTCTTCAATGGCGACTCGGGTACCTCGATAGCTGGTTCATGTCATTGGTTAATAAAGCTGTGGCCTTTTTATCGCAAATGCTATTGTCTCGAGTTTTATGGTGTTACAGGAGGGGAGGAGAGGGAAACAGTGCGACCTGTCAATGTTAATGCATACTAAAGGGCAAGAGTAGGGATATGATTGAGGTGCTGGGTAAAAGATATTGGGTGGAGGAGGTTCTGAGTGTTTTAAATAATTAAATCCTGGTTCTTCCTGAACATAGCGTTCTTGATTTTAAACATGTTTACTATAATAAATGTCCCCAGAGCTATTATTTGTCTAGTCCATATGTCTTGACAAGATTGTAAGCTCCACTGAACAGGGCTGTTTCTTATGTGTATCTGTGCACTGCTGTATGCATCTGGTGGTGCTATAAAAATAATTAGAAGCAATAGTGTTAGATTAAGTATGAGAACTTGCGTGGTCATTTATCTAAAATGAGCTAAAGCAAGTAGATTAAACCTGACTTGGATAGGGTTACTTATCCTGCAGGAAGTCATGTTTGATTGAATGGAAACAACGGAGCAAACAAGATGGATCCTTATCTGCTGTTACATCAAGCCTACCTTGAATGGAATGCTAAATATCATGGAGAAATTCTAAGTCAAACATCCATATACAGTTTCTGCAGAATGGTAAATGTTTTCTGGAAATACCTTTTTATTTATTTATTTATTTATTTAATGTCTCTTATATACCGATGTCCGTTTGCACATCGCATCGGTTCACAGTAAAACATGAACTTTATGGGCGAAGCCCTTACAAGGAACAGATAAATACAGTTAACTTTTGTGGTAATATTGTGTAACATGTTCCCTGTTCAACCTATTTCAAGGTGGAGCTGGACTGTATGTTAATTTTTCACAATCACTTGAAGAAGATAAATGCCAAGATTAATACAAGGGTTAACCTGGTCTAGAATTTGGTAAGCACAAGCAGGGGAGCACCAGCACTGTATATTCCGATGCTGAGTACTGTTCGCTGTGTGGACTACAAACAGTCTGACTTAACATGTGGAAATCCAGCTGAACACAGTAATCTGGTGTATCACTGCTACTTGTGCTGTTGCATATTACTCCTCCCACATGTTCAATGCAAAGCAGGAATAGTATGGGAAGCCATGCAAATTAAGAAAAGGAAACATATTCCCATTCACCAGGACCTTAATAATGCTCCTCACCATTGTTTAAAGTTGTACAAGTTACTTTTAAACTTTCAACTATGCGCCTTTAACCCTGATAAATCTTAAAAACACACCAAAAAAAAAAACCCCAAAACAAAAAACTGAATGGAGTTCACCCAAAGAACAAAATAAACATGAAATATTCAATGCAGAAATTTGAATGCTTTTATCTTCTGCATTGCTTATGGGCAACTATAAAACATATTCACATAAGCAATACTTTATTCACAAATGGAAAATTAAAGCTTGTCCAGTGTGCCATTATGGCCATCTAAAGAGATCACGGGACATTATGACTGCCCAATCCACAGATATGAAGGAGATCTCACTATCCAGTTGGTCCCTAGCTAGATCCCTAGGCTAGGATTTTGTAGTTTGCAGACCATCCCTGCAGGAACCTCCTTAGAGGGTTCTCTAGATTTGTTAGCAGTGCACTATAAAAGTGAGATGTGCAGAAGGAGCAGTTTGGCTTTTCTGTGGGTTGTGTTGGTTTTACGTTGCAGATCTGGAGTTCTCTGCAAATCCTGATACCATTGTCTTGCTCAACCACCCGTTATATAAAAGCATAATTGACATTGCTATTTATACATCAGCCATACAAAAGAAGAATATGCTGTCATCTACTTTGTTGCCCAATCCAGTGGGAGCACTGAGAGGAGAGGATCAACTTGCTGGTGGCTGAAAGGAATCAGTAAGTTTTGCTTGGGAAATTTTTAAAAAAATATTGGGGAGAATTAAACTATTGGGGTATATTATTTAGTGTGTTTATGTGTTTATTTTTAAATAGTAAGGCAGCTAATAAGCAGAAGCTAGTGTGTCTGTATTTCCCAACCCTCCCACCCACCCTTAGTTCATCCTTTAATTTATAGGCAGGTGCCACTTTGACACTAAAAAAAAAAAATCAGACTTTTAAATTCACGAATTCCCCACACCTTATTGAGAGTTTGATCATTCCCCTGTTGGCCACTACCAGACATATAGGGGTAGATTTTCAAACCTATGCGCGGGAGTACTTGCGCGCGCATTACCTGGCGTGCACACATGCACACCTGATTTTATAACATGCACGTGCATGTTATAAAATCGGGGGTCAGCGTGCGCAAGGGGGTGCACACTAGTGCATGTTGTGCGTGCCAACGTCTGAGACCTTCCCCCGTTCCCCCAAAACTAACCATCCTACCCCACCCCCCCAAATTTTAATTTACTGCCTGCCTCTGGCAGCAGTCCCACAGCAAGAGGGGGGTCTCTCAATCTTTTGCATCGTGTCACATGTATGATTTTTTACCCACCCCTGAGAATTTGTATGTGTGCATCCGATGCAAAGAGCTCCTCTCTCAGAGAATGAGTCTGATCTCTGGAGGCTAGGGTGGCAGACCTGGAGGAGCTGAGGCAGACAGAGAGGTATATAGATGAGACCTTCAGGGACATAGGAGCCAACTTCAGACTGGCAGCCCTGGTGCTGCCTTGGAAGAAGAAGGTCTTATGATCGGAGAGCATCAACCTGGTGCAGCAGGAAATGATCCAGTAGGAAGCACCTGCTTTCCAGATGGTGTATTGTCCTTTCGCACCAAGGATGTGTCTTCCAGGGCTACTGCCCTGGAGGGAAGGATTAGGTCAGCCGTAATAGTTGGTGATTCAATTATTAGAAATGTAGACAGCCAGATGGCTGGTGGGCGTGAGGATCGCCTTGTAACATGGCTACCTGGTGCGAAGGTGGTGGACCTCATGCATCACCTAGATAGGATTTTAGACAGTGCAGAGGAAGAGCCAACTGTCATACATATGGGCACCAATGACATAGGAAAATGTGGGAGGGAGGTTCTGCAAGCAAAATTTAGGCTCCTGAAATCCAGAACCTCCATGGTAGCATGCTCTGAAATGCTCCCTGTTCCATGCGCAAGTCCCCAGAGACAGGCAGAGCTCCGGAGTCTCAATGCATGGATGAGACGATAGTGCAAGGAAGAGGGATTCAGTTTTGTAAGGAACTGGGGAACCTTTTGGGGAAGGTAGATTCTTTTCCGAAGGGACGGGGCTCCACCTTAACCAGGGGGGAACCAAACTGCTGGTGCTAAAAGGAGATAGAGCAGCTTTTAAACTAGAACAAAGGCGAAAGCCCGAGGTAAAAGGAGACGCTCAATTTTACTGGCGTCGGTTCTCGAACCCGCTGACAGCCACGGGTTCGGAAAATGGACGCCAGCTAAATTGAGCGTCCGTCTTCCAACCTGCGGGCCACGGACAGATTTTTAATTTTTTTTTATTTTTGAGGCCTCCGACTTAATATCGCTATGATATTAAGTCGGAGTATGTACAGAAAAGCAGTTTTTTTCTGTACATAATTTCGGTGCTGGCCGAAATTAAAATGTGCGGCTTTGCTGCACATTTTACTTTCTGTATCGCGCGGGAATGACTAATAGGCCCATCAACATGCATTTGCATGTTGCGAGCGCTATTAGTTTCGGAGGGGTTGGCCGTGAGTTTTTCACACGCTATTACCCCTTCTGTATAAGGGGTATAAATAGCGCGTCGAAAACGCGTGGCCAAATGGGGGCTAACAGTGCGCTCAGCCTGAGCGCACTTTACTGCATCGGCCCGATAATAGTAGAATCATATTCATAAAATGAATATTTCAGACAGTTAATGAAAAGAATATACAAAATTTCCCAAACACCAAGAAAATATTTCAAAATATCTGATGAATAAAAAGTCCAATAATTAAAACATTTTCTATTCCCCCCCCAAAAATTAAATATTTTGAAAGAGCAGAATTATTAAATTACACCCAATAATTAAAACTAATATGGATTAAAAAAAATCTCCTGCTCCCCCATACCTGTGTTCTTCTGATTTCCATTCAGCCTGAGATTGTCGTGGATTGGGGAGGAAGGGACGCCCAAATTTTATCTTCTCCCTCACACACATACACAATAAAACATTCATTCTCTCACAAACTCCCTCTCTCTCTAATATATTTATTTATTTATTTATTTAACGTCTCTTCTATACCGATGTCCGTTCGCACATCGCATCGGTTCACAAAAAACAAGAACTTTTTGGGCGAAGCCCTTACAAAGAACAGATATATACAGTTAACTTAGGGGCATAGCCCTTAACAAAACCAGGGAAGCAATAAACTGGGAGGGGTAAGGTAGGGTCATGAAAGCAATATCATTGATTTACAGACTATAAACTATATATATATATATATATATATATATATATATATATATATATAAATAACTATAAACATAAAATTATGACAATTCCAAGTACCAAAATCAGAGGCATATCGTAATCCGTATTCAGGCCGTATACAGAGGCTCCCTCTCCCTCACAGATATATTTTGTGTCTATGTGTGCCTGTGAGAGCCTATATGTGACACATGGGCTCTCAGAAGCACACAAACATACACACAAGCTCTCATGCAGACAAATTCACAGGCACACACACATGCCAAACACACATGCTCTCAGTCACTCACACACATACACACATGGCCTCCTTTGTGCCAAATGCTGTGTGCCAGAAACATGTAGTTTCTTGTGAACAAAAATGTCTGCTTCCTGATATAGCTTTTTACCTCATAGTCAAGCATCCGTGCAGATGGAAAGAGTAGGTCTTTACTAGTCTTTAAAGTCGTTTCTTTGGAACTTTCCAAAAGATGACAATAGTTATCAAAAATAACTGCACAGCACATTTTATCAAACCTGCTGAGCTCCCCACCGACGGGATGAGTTCCACTACGGCCCTGCGGGCCTTGCTGTTGGGTGTGGGGAGAGCGGAAGCTGGTGCACGCACACATGCAAATGGAAGATGGGCTTCTCCGCCGGCCGGTGGCGGCTTGCAGCCTCTCTCCTTCTTCAGCTGCTGGCAGCCCCGTGGCCTCTCCTGCTGCTGCTGGCTCGCCGCCTTCCCCAGGTGTGCCACCCCGTGCAATTACACGGAATGCACACCCGGTTGCGCTAGGTCTGCTAGTGGGCTAATTGGTAAAACTAGTAATTTTACTCATACACGTATGTTATAAGATACATCTACTTATGCATATAAAAGTCACCTTATATAAGTAAATCCTAATTTATTTGCCCATGTAAAATATACGCATGGATACTTTTAAAATAAGTAGATAAAGTACGTGTGCTCAATACATTGCATGCATTCTTGTTTAAGTCTACATAAACACGTATGTTGCGGCAAAGTTATGTGTATTTTATAACACATATCAAACATGAGTTTTGTAAAATAATATAGTAAATTTGCTCGCAGCCATATGCGCATGCAGATACCTTTGCGTGCAGTTGTTTGAACGTTATTCTTTATTTTGCTATAAGTTCTCTTTGAAATTTTGTTGCTCTCGATGTTCATGTTTGGAAGAATGCCATAGATTACATCATTCACTGTTGTCTATGATAAGGAGAAGATAAATATGTATGATTCTTTTCATTTATTTTCACCAGTGCTTTCCAACTTTTTTATTTTTTTTTAAAGAATATGTAGAGGCCCCCCACTATTCAGTTGGTCCCTAGCTAGATCCCTAGGCTAGGATTTTGTAGTTTGCAGACCATCCCTGCAGGAACCTCTATAGAGAGTTCTCTAGATTGGTTAGCAGTGCAGTATAAAAGTGAGATGTGCAGAAGGAACAGTTTGGCTTTTCTGTGGGTTGTGTTGGTTTTGAGTTGCAGATCTGGAGTTCTCTCAATTTCTGGGCCCACAGCCTGATACAGGGGAATTGGTATTCATTTTGGAAGAGAAGTAGAGTAACAAGAGAGATTTCCCATGCTGGGCCCCCAGCCTGAAATAAGGAGAAGAGACTCTATCCTGGCCAGCACCTCACTTTCTGGAAGGATTGTCATGGTCGAGTAGAAGAGGAGGAAATTTTGTCACCAGTTTCTGCCCACAGAGAAGGAGAGATTTTGGATTCTTTGAACACTTTTGGGACTTTCTGCCATGATAATAGCTTTTACCATCTGAGAAAGAGATAGGAGATCCCAGCCCTACTAGGAGCCCACACTAACTTAACAGTTTTAGGTCTTTTCCTAGTGATTGCCATCTAAGGGACACTGACTCAGCTATTAAAACTGAGAATTTATGGATTTTTTTTTTGAGAAGATTATCTGGAGAATTTTTGTGAAATTTATGTTGAACACCCAACCAGAGTATCCAGCATCTTCATTCAAGTTCAGAGGTGCCCTATAGCATGGACATCCCAAGCGTGAGTACTCTGGATGAAGAGAGTTTAAAGGAAGTGAGAGATTGTGTGTGGGTCCCCAATCCTGTCAACCTAGGGTCCTGGAAGTTTATTCTCCCCACCAGAACAAATCTCAGCAACTTTGGTGGCCTGCTGTGAACTGTGTTGGTGTGAAATGAGAGGAAAAAGAGAGTTGGGAACAGAAGTGGCCCCAGGGATTACAGTGAGCCCCTGCAATCCAAAAAAAAAAGGGGGGGGAGGGTTAAAAATATAATTGGGACCTGTTGTAATCTCATATTACCGCATAAAGGAAGAATAGGAGACAAGAATATTGTAAGGCTAACAAGTATAGCACCTCGAGTTTTTCTCCTCCTTAATCTTTAAGATACAACTCTTACCTTGAGGCTATGATCTGGAGAAATTCAATAAAAACATAGAAATGATGGCAGAAAAGGACCAAACAGTCCATCTAGTCTGTCCAGCAAGCTTATGGTAGCATCTGTTGTGCCATACAGATCACCCCAATAATTGTAGCATCTGCTGCACCATACAGTTCACCCCCATACTTAGTTTCCCAAGCCGTCAAAATCAGGGCCCATGTTGGTTGCTGTCTAATTCCCCTTTACCTCTTTCCATTGAAGCAGAGAGCAATGTTGGAGTTGCATCTAAAGGATCAGGCTTATTGATTAAGGGTAGTAACGGTCACATCAGCAAGTTACCCCCATGCTTATTTATTTTCTCAGACTGTAAAATTCAATGTCCTTGGTTGCTGTCTGAATCTAATTCCCCTTTTCCTCTTTTCCCCCTGCCGTTAAAGCAGAGAGCAATAATGGACTTTCATCAACATTATATGAAGGCTTATTGGTTAAGGGTAGTAACTGCCATGCCAGCAAGTTACCCTCATGCACTCTTTTCTTCATTTCCATCCTCTAAACTTTAGAGATCCACAATGTTTATCCCATGCCCTTTTGAAATCTTTCACCATTTTTGTCTTCACCACCTCCTCTGGAAGGGCATTCCGGGCATCTACCACCCTCTCCATGAAGAAATATTTCCTGACTTTGGTTCTGAGTCGTCCTCCCTGGAGTTTCATTATGGACCCCTAGTTCTACTGATTTCTTTCCATCGGAGAAGGTTTGTCGATTGTGCATCATTAAAACCTTTCAGGTATCTGAAGGTCTGTATCATATCTCCCCTGCACCTCTTCTCCTCCAGGGATTCCATATTTAGGTCCTTCAATTTCTCCTCATTGGTCATTTCATGGAGACCCCCCACCATTGTTGTCGCCCTTCTATGGACTGCCTCCATTTGTCTCTGTCCCTTTTGAGATACATTCTCCATAACTGAATACAATACTCCAGATGAGGCCTCACCAAGCACCTGCACAAGGGGATTATCACCTCTTTTTTTCTTACTGGTTATTCCTTTCTCTGTGCAGCCCAGCATTCTTCTGGCTTTAGCTATTGCGTTGTCACATTGCTTCACCGTCTTCAGATCGCTAGACACTATTATCCCAAGGTCCCTCTCTTGCTCCATGCACAACAGTCCTTCACCCCCCATCACGTACAGGTCTTTTGGATTATCACACTCCAGATACATGACTCTGCACTTCTTGCATTTAATCCCAGCTGCCATATCTTCAACTACTGTTCAAGTTTCCTTAAATCACGCCTCATTCTCTCTATTCCTTCCGGCGTGTCCACTCTGTTGCACATCTTAGTATCATCCGCAAATAGACAAACTTTACCTTCTATCCCTTCTGCAATGTCGCTCAGAAAGATATTGAACAGGACTGGTCCCAACACCAATCCTGTGGCACTCCGCTTCTCTCTTCAGAGGAGGTTCCAATTACCATCACATTCTGTCTTCTATCCATCAACCAGTTTGTAATCCATGCCATCACCTTGGCACTCACTCCCAAGCTTCTCATTTTATTCACAAGCCTCCTAGGCGGGACCGTATCAAAAGCTTTGCTAAAATCAAAGTAACCCTAATTGAAGTGACCTTAGCAGCAAACTTAGGGGCTTCTTTGGGATCCCTCATTATAAACTATAGGGAGCCAACCAGTAGATGTTGCTAGCAAGTGATGCCTTTGTATCATTCCTGGGCATGTCTTGTTCTATCCTGCTCACAAAGCAGGAATAGACTTGGGACACAAACCTTGTATGACAGCCCTAGCCAAAGATACTTTTAAACAGGGTCCATATCAGTTACACACTAAACTATTTGTGGTTATTCATACCACTACTACTTAAAACAGATTAGAATTTGATTCTCTTTGTGTAATGGATCATACTTCAAATAATATATACTGTATAAACTAGTCTTTTTATATAAAGAAGTATTGCTCATTAATATGTACAAGCAAACTGAAATTCTGTGCTTCACGTATATTTAATATGAAGCAGCTAGAGGCTTTCCATCAATGATGTTGCAAGGTTGAAGTGTAGACTGTCTTTCTTGAAGAGCATTGCAGTTTTAGAGTTGAATAGTGATTCATCATTTAACAGTACTCTTGGGAGTTGAATTTTTTTTCTGCTTGAATTCAAATGATAGTTATCTTTCTTTGTTATATGTTAATATATGAAGGTATGTATCTTTGGTTTAATGAAAGCATGTATTAATGTATAAACCACAAGAAGCAAATATTTTTCAAAGGAAAAAATGCTCTAGAATGAGAGGTCACAAAATGAGGCTGCAAGGAGGTAGACTCAGGTGCAACATCAGGAAATATCCTTTCTGGAAAGTGTGGTGGGGATGTGCTAGAGACGGAAACACTGACAGATTTGGATAAGCATTGGCTTAAGCACAGGGAATTCTTGGGAATGAACACATGAGAAGAAAGCCAAAGAACAAGGGTTGATAGTACTGTAGCAGGATTAAAGTTGGGCAGACTAGATGGACCTTGAAATGCTTTCTGCCATCATTAGTGCTGCACTTGAGAAAACCTCTCCACTTTCTCAAAGCCTCACTCCTCACAAGCTCCCCTTTTAAAGTAAATGGTCATCCATCCTTGTGGAGTGTCTATTGATAACGCCTACTCTTTTCTGAAACCCTATCCTTCAAGATTAAGCCGATTGTGATACCCCATTCCCCAGCCCCAAGCCTCCCCCATTTTAACCTGAATCAAAGGTCTTGAGTCCTTCATGGTAATAGCCATGATCCTCAGTTGCTCCTGTCCTTTTAGCACCATCATTCAAAATGCCTCCAGCTGACCTAAGACCTTTTGACCTTTGGTCAGTCAATGCCATATTAAATGATACTACTTGTGAGGTAGGAATGACTGGGGATCACCTTTGATTTAGGGCAGGGATGGCCAATGCTGGTTCTCAAGAACCAGTCTGGTTTTTAGGGAATTCACATGAGATAGATGTGCATGTATGCTTCCATTGTATGCAGATATAGCTCATCTATATATATTATGGAAATCCTGAAAACTAAGACCTGTTTGTGGCTCTTGAGGACTGGAATTGGTCACTCCTGATTTAGGATAAAGTGTGAATGGGGTGCCATGGGTA
The DNA here is from genome assembly GCF_901001135.1 of Rhinatrema bivittatum. Classification (NCBI taxonomy): domain Eukaryota; kingdom Metazoa; phylum Chordata; class Amphibia; order Gymnophiona; family Rhinatrematidae; genus Rhinatrema; species Rhinatrema bivittatum. Next base: position 347,160,797 of record NC_042620.1, on the reverse strand, counting down.
AAGCTCAATTTTTGCATTTTGTGTGAAGGGTGAGGTTTCAGAAAGGGGTAGTGCTTAACTTTGGACATTTCTCAGGGTAGGGAAGAAACAGATGACCATTTACTAGGGATGTGCAGAAGGAAAATTTTGTTTTGATTCATATTCGTTTTTCCAGGACCCAAATTCGTTACATTCGTTTTCCTGGGAAAAATCCCGATTTGTTTGATTTGTTTGATTCGTTTTCCATTAAAGTCAATGGGGGAAGTATTTGCAGCCTATTTTTGGCAGCAGAATTGGGGTTTTCTTATCAATTCTGATGAAACTTCTGGGGAGCAATCATCAGAACAAGAAAAGAGCTCCAAGGTACTTAGACTGTGGCAAAGTGGCACCAAAGTGGCATGAATAGCCTAAGGCACTTTAAAGGGACAAAGGGGTACCAGGAGTGGCAAGAGTGCTTTAACAACGGTGCAAAGCAGCAGCGAGAGTGTCAAAGAGAGCACCAATAACAGATGCATGAACCCTCGAAGGCAGCATGACAGGCAAAGTGGCAAGACAAGTGGCATCAACATCCTACAGCACAATGAAGGGGGAACATAGCAAGAGTAAGACTAGCACCAACACACTGAGGAACCATGATAGTGGCAAGAACACTACAAGGAGTTGAGTGAGTCATCTGGTGTATGGCAGCAAGGCAGAGTGGTAGAAAGTTGATAGGGGCAAGACAGGTTGGCAGAGTGGAGGTAGTCTGGTCCCTGTGGTTTTGATAGGGGCTAGACAGGCTGGCAGAGCGGAGGTAGTCAGGTTGCTGTGGTATTGATAGGGGAAAGACAAGGAGGCAAGACAAGATGAGGCTCAGCATGTGGCGCGACTGTCAACCGGGGCATACTGTCCACCCGACCTGTCTTGAAACACGGACCAAGGAGTCTAACACGCGTGCTAGAACCTGAAACATGATGAACTATGCCTGGGTGGGCTGGAGTGTTGCTGCTGTGCACAGGGCCGGTGCAAGGGTATTAGGCACTCTAGGCAAACCTTACAGCCTGGCGCCCTATCCCTACCTCCCCATACACAATTTTAAATTATGCATTTAACACATATTTTACATGAAAAGTGACATTCTGAGGTAAAATTAATATATACGTTATTGTGATAATTTCATGCACTGTTGTGATGCCAACAAGAAAACTTTGCATCTTGGAATTCATATGGCATCAAACCTATTGTGATATATTTCGGCTTGGTCCTCCCGTATCAACACAGTACTATCTGCCAACACTCAAAGAATAACAACCCTACCTATGAAAAAGAATACCACAAATATTACACCAGAATCTAAAATATCAATACACTTCCTATCAGGAAAACAGAACAGGCCAAACTACTACAGATCCCTACAGAGAAACCACATGCTAAAAGAATGCTTCATCTCAGTCTTTGCATGCAGAACACAAACCCTCACCAAATACAGAATAAAGCCACATAAAGTATAAATAGAAATGCGCAGACAAAAACTGAACTGTAAAATGTATCACGCCAGACTCTATACAGTGTAACAATGGAAAAACAAAAATTTCACCATTCCTCGTGAAACAAATCAATAAAATCAAGATATATAAATCATTAATCATAATTATAAAATCATACAAATAAAATAATTTCAAAACAGCTGGTGAATAGAATATCCAATAATTAAAGACTCATGCAAATTTTGAAAGCTTTACCAAACACCAATAAAATATTTCAAAACAGCAGACACATCACATACTACCCAATAATTAAAATGGTAGTCAATCAAGAAAAATGAACTTAAAAAGCCACCTTTGCTTACCCTCTCCAGCAGTTCCTCTACTCCTTTCCTTTGCAGGCCACACCAGAAGTAGCAATAGCTGCTGATGCTGTCCTCACTGTCCTCTTCCTTAGGGACCACAACCAGTCTCTTCTGTCTCTCACACACACACATCAGACACATCCTCAGGACCAGTTTCTGTCTCTCGCACACCAATCATCTCCCCAACCAGTCTCTCTCTCTCTCTCTCTCTCTCTCTCACACACACACACACACGTCATCTCCCTGATCAGTCTTTCTCACACATACACACGTCACCTCTCTGGCCAGTCTCTCTCAATCACACAATGCTCCTGCTCTCTCTTACTTACACACAGGCTTTCAATTACACACAGGCTCTCTATTTCACTTACACACAAGCTCTCAATCACACACATGTTCTATCTCACTTACAAACAGGCTCAATCACACACATGCCCTCTCTCACAGCCACAAGCCAGCCAAAAACATGCTCCATCTCTCTCTTGCACACACACACATTGACACACACAAACACCCTCCCTGACTCACATATACACCACACACATACAGAAGCACCCTCCCTATCTCACATACATGAAGCACCTTCCCTGTCTCACACACAGAAGCACCATTCCTTTCTCACATACACATCACATACACACACACACACACACACACACACAGAAGTAGGGATGTGAATCATTTATCTGACGATTGAAAATATCGTCCGATATTTTCAATATCGTCAGATATTGGGGGGTCCCCGATAGCGATAGGAAACCCCATGATTAATTTAGTGGGTTTTCTTATCGTTATGGAGGGGCGGGAAGAAAGGACACAACCTAAAAACACAACCTGACCCTTTAAAATGAGTTTGTTAGTATCCCCCCACCCTCCGGACCACCCGCAAAATTTTTAAATACCTGGTGGTCCAGCGGTGGTCCTGGGAGCATTCTCCCATGCTCGGGCTGTCGGCTGCCACTAATCAAAATGGCGCCGATAGCCCTTTGCTCTTACCATGTGACAGGGGCTATTGGTGCCATTGGTAGGCCCCTGTCACATGGTAGGTGCACTGGATGGCCCGCGCCATTTTTAAAGATGGCGCCAGCCGTTCATTGCTCCTACCATGTGACAGGGACTGGCCAATGGCACAGATACCCTGTCACATGCTAAGGGCAAAGGGCCATCGGCGCCATTTTGTTTACTGGCAGCCGACGGCCCGAGCATAGGAGAATGCTCCCAGGACCCCCGCTGGACCACCAGGTATTTAAAAATTTTTGAGGGGTCCAGAGGGTGGGGGGATACTAACAAACTCATTTTAAAGAGTCGGCTGTATTTTTTGGTTATTGGCTCGGGCGCAGCCGATAAAAAAAAAAAAACCCTGATCGGACTGCAAGATAAAATTTTCACGATGTGAATCGGAACCGGAATCGGAACCGATACCGGTTCCGATACACATCTCTACACAGAAGCACCATTCCTTTCTCACATATACATCACATACACACACACAGAGAGAAGCACCATTCCTTTCTCACATACATACACACACACACACACACACACACACAGAAGCACCCTCCCTATCTCACATACCAACTCATACACACACACAGAAGCACCCTCCCTATCTCACATACATGAAGCACCTTCCCTGACTCACACACAGAAGCACCATTCCTTTCTCTCACACACACACACACAGAAGCACCATTCCTTTCTCACATACCAACTCATACATACACTCAGAAACACCCTCCCTATCTCACATACATGAAGCACCTTCCCTGACTCACACACAGAAGCACCATTTCTTTCTCACATACACATTCACAGAAGCACCCTTCCGATCTCAAATACATATATACACAAAGGCCCCCAGCTGAACAGCTCGTCTCCAGTGGTGGCAGGCAGCGGCCATCTTCATTTCTTCGGCCTAGTCTCGGGCTGCACCTGTCTTCATTTCTCCGGCGGTGGCTGGCGGCGGCCATCTTCTTTTCTATAGCCTAGTCTCGGGCTGCGCCGATCTTGTTTTCTTCGGCCCCGCTGGCCTGCTCTCCATCGGCGGCTGACTGCGCCGGTCTTCATTTCTCCGGCGGCGGCTGGCAGCGGCCATCTTCTTTTCTTCGGCCCCGCTGGCCTGGTCTCTTCATTTCTTCGGCCCGGCACCCTCAATGGCCCGTAGCAGAGGAGGCCACGTAATCTGCCCCTACTTTATCACATGACCTTCTATTTCTCAAACACTGTGGCGCGAACCAAAAGAATGGAAATGTATGATATTTGCAGTCGTGGGGGATCGCAATAAGTTTCGAGGACCCACGAATGCAACGAATAGGGACCTATACATTGCGGATTGCGCATTCATTCAAAATGAATGCACATCCCTACCATTTATTTTATAAGGTGAGTTATGTGGTGGATGGGGTGTGCTGGATGGGGCTTTTAACCAGCATATTGGTGGTACTAGAAATGCATGACCCTGGCACCAATGCTTGTTTAATGCAAAATAAGGACTTAGAGGAGAATTTTCAAAACTGCATGCATCCATTTACTCGTGCATATTGGCACACACAAAGTTATTATTGTATTTAATAACCCGTGTGGAAACTATATGCGCAGGTTATAAAATATGAAAACATATGTGCGCACAAATGCACATATAAAAACCACGAGCCACCCAAGTTCAGTCTTATGTGGATAAATACTGATTTATCTGGCTACATAGTGGCACTTAGCCACGTAAGTCCAAAAAGCTCTACGTAGACGGACAAATAGCGCTTTTCAGACTTATCCAGCTAAGTAGTGCCTGCTGCTACTTAGCTCGATAAGCTGGAATATAGTCAGATAAGTGTGTGCAAATGGTATACCTGTGTATTTGTACCTAAGTTTTAAAAGGAAATGCAAGTAGATTTTAGTTGTGTTAATTAACTGCTTTTACTCCCTGTAAAGATTCTATAACATGCGAGCGGCAATAAAATTACCAGTTTTACCATTCAATAAAAATGTATGTTAGCAGTTTCAAGGCAAATGCAGGAAAATATTTGTTTAGCCAGTGGATACTTAAATTGTGGAATCTGCTGCTGCAGGATGTGGTCTCAGTAAGCGGTATAGCAGGGTTCAAGAAGGGTCTGGATGCATTTCTTGAAAACAAGGACATAAAAAGATATTAGAGATTGGGTTAGAGGCCAGGTTGTACACAATAGTGGAGTGAATTTTCAAACACATTTACACACACAAAACTGCATTTTATGCACATAAATGACTATTAAAAAATAGTCTGGGGCTCTGTGCTTGTAAATGTATGTAAGTAACCTGCAAATTGGGGACAGGCATTATTAGGAGCAGAGTTGGAACTCATGCATAGTTTTTACTTTTAAAAGTGTGCATGTAAGTTTACCCACACAAGTTTCTCCTTCTGCAGAGGATGTGTGTGAGTTAATCTGTACCAGACGAGTTCCCTGCAAATTTTCAAAGCAAACTTACATGCATAAGTTTGCTTTGAAAATTCGAGCTAAAGTCTGCACACAAAGATATGTACAGTCTTTACCTGGATGAGTACATTTATAAAATTATCCTATTAGTGTTTCTCAGCCTTGTTCCTGGGACACGCTTAGCTAGTCAGGTTTTTAGGATTTTCACTATATAGATGAGATAGATTTGCATGCACTGTCTCCACTGTATGCAAATCTATCTCATGCATATTCATTATGGATATCCTGAAAACCTGATTGGCTAATTGTGTCCTGAAGATTGGCTTGCGAACCCTTGCTCTATATATCTACAGGGATGAATTCTGGTTTGGGATCGTTGGGTGTTATTTGTAACCCTGGAGCCACTGTTGGAGTCAAGATGCTTGCTAGATGGATCAAAGGTCTGACCCAGCTTAGCCCTTCTTATGTTCTGAATGTTGTTTTTAAATGACAGCACATCCTTAGCCATCAGGTTCTGTGTTTTCACATATCCTTTCATATTATTATGAATTGGGAAGAAAAAAAGCTGTTTTTTATTTTTATAGTCATGTTTTTTTAAGTTAAACAACCATTCACACTATGGAGTATCATATATATCCAACTTGCATTATACAAAAGGAAAAGAAGACAATTATCCTTCTTTTCTTTTATAATAACCCAATAACTCCAACAGATTTGCTGTATTTGATCTCGCCTAATCTACTTAGTGACATAAGTATGAAAAATATTTCTTCTTTCCACAAACTTGCAAGCATAAGTATAGAAGAAATGTGTTTTTACTTACCATTTGCTATCTGGTCCAGCACAAGGACAGAACTCTCAACTCTATCCTCCACAGGGAGAGGAATCTAAATTTTAGATGAGTACCAGATTATCTCTTCTTTTGGTGCTTGGCTGGTCTCTGACCACATATTAACTGCATTGCCCTTATCATTTAGTTTAATATTTTTATTTTAATTATTCTTTCTTGGGATGCAACCTTTCTTCTATGCCAATGACTATATATTTCTCAAGACAGATACATTTTGTCTCTGGAATAAAACATGAACTTTAGCTGAGCTACATTCTTAACATTTTTGGTAAACTGTATTTTCAAAAGCATTAACTCAGAACACATCAATATACAGCTGCTTTGAATTTTAAGATGGCACATATTGATTGCATTTTGGGGGTAACTTTCAAAGCCTTGTACATGCATAAAACCTGGCTTTCTGTGCATAAATAGCCATTATAAAATTGACCCAGGCTCAGTGCATGTAAAATTATGTTTGTAACCTGGTTTTGTGTGTACTTTTATGTGCACTGAGAAGAGGCATTCAGAGGGGTTTAGAGTTAGCTTTTGAGTATGCAGAGGTTAATATTCAGCCATGGAGCGGCAAGTTAAGTTAGCCAGATGAAAATGCACCACTGTGATTCAGCCGGCTGCACAAATTTTCCACGCCCCCTTTTTTAGCATGGCTCATCATTCTGGGCCTATGGCAGTTAACTTTAGGACAGCCCTATGGGCCAACCAGATTTAGCTGCATAGGTTAAGTGGCTAACTCTAAATATGGGAGTTAGCTGCATAGTCTATGCGGCTAACTCTGACTCACCACAAAATGCCTCCTGCCCGCCCCTGGATCTGCACCTAGAATTAATTTACATATAATGTTGTATATCCCCGGTTAGCCATTTATCCATCTAAATGGCTTTTGAATATCGACCTCTATGTTTTGATTTTAAAAATATGAGCGTAAGTGGAGATACATAAGTTATGTCTTTTGAAGAAGAGGTGTAACTTTTCACAAGTAAAATGTGTTTACTTACTGGGCAATTAGCTAAGTATTTTCTAAAACAGCATGGGCACATAGGTTTGCTTTGAAAATACTCTGCAAAGTCTGCATGCACAATGTACACACAGGGTCTGATTTTAAAAAGCATTTACATGCGTAAAACTGGGTTTTATGCATGTAAATGCACTTTACTCGAGTAAGTGGGCTTTTGAAAATTGCTACAATATATGCCATTGAATCGTCCATAGGATTTACTCGCATAAGTGCACTTTACATGAGTAAATGGCTTTTGAAAATTGCTTCAATAGTAGTTACATTTATGCACGTAACTCCTTTGAAAATTACCCCCACAGGCTTTACCACTATGTGGGCTGTTTGAAAATTGTCCTCTATGGTGTAAATTTTCAAAGACTTATGTGAGGTTTGTGCAGAAGATTGTAGTCAGAACTGGAATTTTTTTTTGGGGGAAGGGCAAGGTTAGCATAGGTAGTCACTATGGCTAGCTGACTCACCCAGCCCTGTCTCCATACCATGTGTGTCTTCATCACAGTAACTACAAAATCCTTTTCATTTCTGGAAGCATCCTATCTCGTGCCTCTTCACGGTCTCGATGGCCTATCTCTGCTGTTTCTCACTTTCCCTCTGTGGTTTAAGGCAACTACTTTGTACAAGTGTTACTCTCTCAGGCTGCTCAGGAACAATTTTGTAAATAGGCTCCCACGCAGCCCAGACATTCCAAAACTTTGAAGTGGCTGAGAGGAGAGAGGATAAATAATAAATAATTACCTGCCAAAAGTAAACTAAGACTTTGAAGGCTTCAAACTTTTTACAGGTCTAGTCCAAGCGCAATGATGTTTTCATTCGTTAGCCTTCTTAAAGACAGAGGGAATCATCAACTGTCAGTGCTTCCAGTGCCTCCAGACCTTCTAACCATTAGGGATGTGCAGCAGGGACACAGGGGCCAAACAATGGCACCAGTAGCCCCTGTGTCATAGTAAGGGCAAAGGCGATGTGGCCAGTATCTTGTGGGGGTCCGGGAGCGGTATCTGGTGGTCCAGCGGGGATCCGGGAGCGATCTCCTGCACTCAGGCTGTCGGCTGCCAGTAATCAAAATGGCGCCAATAGCCTTTGCCCTTACTATGTCACCGGGGCTACTGGTGCCATTGGTCAGCCCCTGTCACATGGTAGGAGCACAAGATGACCCTGGCCGTCCATTGCTCCTACCATGTGACAGGGGCCGATCAATGGCTCCTGGACCCCCCGCTGGACCACCAGGGAGTTTTGGTAAGTTTTGGGGGGGTCAATAGGGTGGGGGGGGTTTATTTAAATTCACTCCTTTAGAGGGCCGAATAATTCGGTGAAGATTTGTTGTATTCGTGGGGAATCGCGATACGTTTCGCTTCCCCATGAATACAACGAATATGGCCCTATACGTTGCAGATTACCAATATGTTGCAAACAAATGCACACCCCTAATGGAGACAGGAATCCCAGCAGAGGAAGCTGCTGACTCCGAGATGAAAAAAGAGTGAGTGGCACTGCTGAAGGGGGGACTTTGTATGTTTTGGGTTTATGTTTTTGGTTGTTAAAGGATTGGGAAGCTCGTGACTTACTGCACAACAGAGGGGAGTTGGAGCGTGTTGTGCAACTCCCAAGCAGGGCGGTTTTGGCTGGCTGAGAGGCCAAGCCGAGGTATTTTGTCCCTGTGCATTGGGAGCGTTTGAGACTCACTGGGAGTTTTCGTTGGGGACTGTAAGGAAAAAGGACTGTTTTCAATATAACTACATTGTTGTATTTGTTTTCTGGGAGCTTGGCTGGATTGGTTGCCAGGCATTTCCCCAGCACTTGTGCAAGCCCTGCAGGGTCATCGGAAGGCCCACGTCGGGGCCAGGGAAAATTTAAATGCTGCAGAGCCTTGTCAAAGAGATCCATTCGGAGGGAGTGGATCAGGGGATCGGAGCAGCGCTGGACCACCTCCTGTGAATGGAGCATCAATGTCGTTCGTGACAATATGCAAGCAGGTTTTCACATGCACCCTCTCTCTTTCATACACACACATGCACCCAGGCTCTTACGCACATTCACACAAACCACAGGCTCTCATGCATGCCACACGCACTCACACATGCACACAGACTTTCACACACACCAAACACACTCACACATGCACACAGACTCACACACACCAAACACACTCACACTTGCCCACAAGCTTTATCACACACTCACACATTCATACATGTATACAGGCTCTCTCACACATGCATATAAGCTCTCACACATGTATATAAGCTTTCATTTATACACACACACACACACACGCATATAGGTTCTCTCATACACATGCACACAGGCTCGCTCTCTCTCTCTCTGTCACACACACACATGAATACAGGCTCTCTTTCTTACACACATATACATACATACAGAGGCTCCCACATTCACAAACTCACACATGCATACAGGTTCCAATACATATACAGGCTCTTTCTCACGCACACATACTCTCAGGTCCTCTCTCTCCTATCTCAGCCCTACCCTCTCTTTGGTCTGTAGTGGCATGGAGTCCACTGCGTCCCTGCTGAGCCTGTTCTGTTTGGGTTATGGCAAAATGGACTCTGCCATAGCCCTGCAGGGCTTCCTTAGGGCCGCAGTGAGATGGGCTCCATGCAGTCTTGCTAGGCCTATTTTCTTTGAGCTATGGTGAGATGGGATCTACTGCAGCCCCACACGGCCTTTTTTCTGTGGGCTGTGGAGTGATGGGCTCTGCTGGGCCTCTTTTTTCTTCAGGCCATGGTGGGATGGGAGCTGCTGCAGCCCCACCAGGTCTTTTCTTTGGGATGTGGTGGGATGGACCCTGCCAAGTCTCTTTTCTTTGGGCCACAATGGGATGGGCTCTGCTGCTGCCTGACCAGGCTTTTTTTTCTTTGAGCTGCAGTGGGAAAGAATCTGCTGCAGCCCCATTGGGCCTCCTTTCTTCAAGCCATGCCAGGATAGGATCCACCACAGCCCTGCTGGGCTTGTCTTTGGCTGTGGATGTGGTTCAAACTACACCTCTGTCTCTGTGTGGCAGAGAACAACACCATCTGAGGTGTCGCCTTTTTTCCCTCTTACTGCCAGCTGGTTCAATAGGTGGGGTATATAATGGAGCCCAGAGATAAAGGGGGGGAACTGATTGGGGATAGGGGTTGTTATCAGGAGGGAGAGGATTGGGAAAAGAGGGAGAGAGGCCCTCTCTTCCTTCTCATGTTCATCTCAGCTTTCCAAGCATGATAATCCTCCAATCCTGGTTTCCCACAATTTGGCAAGATATCCAAGGCCAGAATTTGTGATCTATGCTGTGGCCATGGAATTGTGGGAAATATGTCATTAGAGCTTTATCTACAGCTTGGATTTCTTTTTGTTTTGTTTTTTTACTTATGTTATTGGCTTTATTATGCTGTATTAATTTTTTTTTCAAATTGTTAGGCCCAATGCAAATGCAGGCCACCACCTCTAGCAAAGAATTCTGACTGTAGTTGCACCAAATTAATTTATAGCATAAAAATTGATCATTGAGGGAATGTAAAAGGTATCAAAGACATCTCATTTATAAATTGCCCGGTCTCAGGGGGTAGGCTTCTGCTCCTTTAAATAACAGCCTCCCACATGTGTGGTCCATTATGGTATGTTTTCTTGTAGTTGGAGGTCCTTATCTCCTGTGAAGACTTCTTTTTACAGCACTCCTCCCGAAGGACAGTCAACCTTAAAAGCATGTTTACCAGTCTATTTTCTATAGAGCGGAGGAAGAAGGGGCTAGGTTTGAGAGATGACTATAGCTATTTTGCACGTCAATAGGATGATACATTCCCTTTAGAAAGCAATTTGTACTTATCATTTGTATCATAAAAATTGGTAAAAATGCCCTATTGCTGTTTAAAAAAAAAACTAAATAGGGAAGTGTTTTTCTAAAACTGAATTTCTATTATATTTGACATAGTAAAATAGTTAACATTTAAGTTTAATAATACCCTCCTGAATGTGTAGATAGGATCTCATGGACACACTTCAGTTTTATATGACATCGACATGCAAATTATATACAAAAATGATATTCAAATCACTATAAAAAATTGCTTCAAATGTCTACAATGCTGGGCTGGATGTAATATTTTAGGTTCATAATTTAGAGAGATGCACAGTCCACAAAATGAATAAAAGCAGATCCACAATATAATATTCAACATCAAGCATCCCTTCACCACACACAGCATATTACTGTCGCTATTTCTCATCACTACAGGTGTATTTTTTTTAAGGAAAGCTATGAATATTGTATAATATTTCAAAAGTATGCACAACCAGTTGTTACGGTCCCGGGCTGTGCCCCGGGACCTTCACTTACCATGCGGCCCGGTCCGGCCGCAGGAGACCTTCGTTGACCGCCCAGGCCTGGAACGCGGCCTACCGCGGCACCGAGTCCCCATGAGAGGGAGACGCTGCCAACGGCCCGCAGCTGGGCCCGCCCTCTAGGCGCGCGCGTGCGCCAGGGCTCTGCAGTTAAAGGGGCCAGCGCGGGAATCGCAGGACAGCCCTCCTGGTGACGTCAGATGCTGTCGGGTTATTTAAACCCGGCAGCCACAGCTGTACCTCGCCTTGCAACGAGGTTCCCTCAGTTCCCCTGAGTTGCTAGTTGCTGCGGTGAATCCTGATCGTCCCTCTGTCTTCTGGCTCCTGACCTGGCTTTGTTTCTCGACTACGTCTTCAGCTTCCACCCTTGACTCTGGTTCGTCTTCCGCCTTCTGGCTCCTGACTCGGCTTCGTCTTTTGAGTACATCTTCAGCTTCCGCTCCTGGTTTTGATATTGACTTCTGACTCCTGGCTTCCGACCCGGCTCCGTCCTGCAACTCTGTCTTCAGCTTCTGCCCCTGGCTTTGGTTTGGCTCTCTGACTTCTGGCTTCTGACCCGGCTTCGCTCCTGGACTCTGACTTCGGCTTCTTCCACCACCTCAGGTATCCGGTATTTGCTGGTCCAGAGGATTCTCCTAAGTCCCAGCGGCTCGGGCTCTCACGGGCTCCTCCCGGGGGAACCGCGGGCTTCCAAGGGTGAAGACTCGTCCAGCCTCCTGGGTCCAGCCGTCCTCTTCGCCCACTTCTTCGGATGCTGCCCGGATCCTTGGTTGCATAGGGTCCCGCCTAAGTCCAAGAGGCCCGGGTTCCTACGGGCTCCTCCATGGGGGACCTCGGGCTTCCAGTGATGAAGTCTCCTCCAGTTTTTAAAATTCTGTAAGCAAGTTTCTGTAAATTCTTCTGAATCCCTGGTAGCAGTCATATTAGCAAAGAGCCATACATGAATTTGCACTTACTGTATCCAAATATTTAAAATTAGTTGTGATGTCAGCAGCAATGAGATCCTATCTATGTAAGTTAATTCGTTAGACAGTTCCAAACATGGAAATTGCAGTATGAGCTGCTTAAATAGGTTCAAAAATAGTGTATTGATAATCATCTTTGATATAAAAGACAGCAACTAAAGGGGTGAATTTTAAGAGTTGCTCATGTTAAAAAGCTGATATAGGTGAGTCTATGGGCTGAGCTGCAACAACTTTTATTTTAAAACTGGAAAATTACTTGTGTATGTGCGTGTGTGCAAACAATAGAATGCACGAAAAAGGGGCAGGACCAACATTTATGCTGGATTTTAGATCCGGCAAATGCAGTGTACGTTGGGCTGATATGTGTACATATTTACTTCTGCTTTTTATCAACTGTAAGACTGCAAAAAAATGGTTATAGTCCAAATCTGGCTGGGTGAGGAGTCAGGGTAAACTGGGGGGTGTGCAGAATGAAGAACCAGAGGGGTCTGGATGATCTAGAGATAGATTGGGCAAACATAAGAATATAAGAAATTGCCATGTTGGGTCAGACCAAGGGTCCATCAAGCCCAGCATCCTGTTTCCAACAGAGGCCAAACCAGGCCACAAAAACCTGACAATTACCCAAACACTAAGAAGATCCGATGCCACTGATGCAATTAATAGCAGTGGCTATTCCCTAAGTAAACTTGATTAATAGCCGTTAATGGACTTCTCCTCCAAGAACTTATCCAAACCTTTTTTGAACCCAGCTACACTAACTGCACTAACCACATCCTCTGGCAACAAATTCCAGAGCTTTATTGTGCGTTGAGTGAAAAAGAATTTTCTCCGATTAGTCTTAAATGTGCTACTTGCTAACTTCATGGAATGCCCCCTAGTCCTTCTATTATTCGAAAGTGTAAATAACTGAGTCACATCTACTTGTTCAAAACCTCTCATGTTCTTAAAGACCTCTATCATATCCCCCCTCAGCCATCCCTTCTCCAAGCTGAACAGCCCTAACCTCTTCAGCCTTTCCTCATAGGTGAGCTGTTCCATCCCCTTTATCATTTTGGTTGCCCTTCTCTGTACCTTCTGCATCGCAACTATATCTTTTTTGAGATGTGGTGACCAGAATTGTACACAGTATTCAAGGTGCGGTCTCACCATGGAGCGATATAGAGGCATTATGACATTTTCTGTTTTATTAAACATTCCCTTTCTAATAATTCCCAACATTCTTACTGCTGCAGCACACTGAGCCAACGATTTTAAAATATTATCCACTATGATGCCTAGATCTTTTTCCTGGGTGGTAGCTCCTAATATGGAACCTAACATCGTGTAACTACAGCAAGGGTTATATTTCCCTATACGCAACACATAAACTGGTGGACTAATAGGTCAAGCTGCTTATTTCTTAACACACTCATGTTTCAAATGTGTTCACTTAAGTGTGTAAAAGCTGACAAGTCCTAAGGAAAGATATGTTGATATCATTTCATCGTATAACTGCTTAAAATTAGGAGCACACTTATGTGGGCACACGTACTTGTTATAAGGTTACTGTCACACGGGTGAATTTTAAAACACAAGGGCGCAAATACCGAGGGATACACGCTTGGCCGGGCTGTGCAATCTTAGCAATCTTAACTATCTGTTTTCCCCAATCAGAAGATCGTTCCCCCTCAAGCCTTCCCGCAAGTTTGAACTGGACTTAAGTTTGGAATCTGAGCTAGGCATTCCCCCTTTTTTGCAAGATATGCTTTGTTATTTTCTACATGTTAGCATATATGCTATCGTCCCTTCATTGTTTAACTGCCTTGGTCCAATTGTTCTGGGTATATTGCCCACCCTTTCCCTCACCCCTTGAAGTATCCTTTTGGTCCTGTTATCCAGTTGATAGTTTTTCGCATTCACCTACTAGCACCTTGTATTTATATATCCTTTATTTATTTTAATGTTTATGTTTCCCAGTTCTATGTAACCCTTGTTCTCTGTAAAGCTTTATTGCTATTTACGTTTCCTTGTAAACCGATGTGATATGTGATTTTGCACATGAACCTCGGTATACAAAAGTTCAAAATAAATAAATAATAAATAAATTAAACTGCCCTATGTATCAGAAATATGTTAAATAATAGTGGAAAAGGGTTGACCTTTGAGGAACACCCCATTTTACTTCCTTCACACTCAAAGATTCTCCCTGAAATACCACCATCTCTTTTCTATTTTGTAGAAAACTCTTTATCCATTTTAGTACCTTGTTTCTCAATCCTATAGATTTACATCATTGTATCAATAAAGAGTGGTCTATCAGGTCAAATGCATTAGAGAGATCCAAAAGGATCAAAACTGCATTTTTCCCATTAATTTGTCTAATCACCACTTTCTCTAAGACCTTAGCGGAAAGAGGTAAATTAGAGATAGGGCAATAGTTCTTATATAGCTTAGGATCCAAATGGGCATTGTTCAGAAGAGTGGACCCCACTACTGTCTTACAATTCTGTGGAACAATGCCCCTTTCCAATGAACAGCTAATAACTTGAAGAAATATCTCAAGACAGCATCGGACAAACACGATGGACACAGGTCCAGGGGAAAATTAGAAGGTTTGATTTGAGACAGACACTGTTTCAATTCTATCAAAGAGATAGAATCAAAATCCTTCATAAAATCTTGTGAGCCATTTTCCTGTTCCAAGATAAGACAATCATCATCATCCAAATTATTTAAACAAATTAATTCTACATCCCTTCTTAGTCTCAGAATCATCTTTATGTTCCATAAATTTTCTTAGACCACTTTGATTCTGTTTCAGGCTGTTTGCCAGCACTTCTACCTTATCAAGAAAGAAAACAGATAAGGTTTCAGGTACATCCTCATAGATCAGTGTTTTCCTGAATTCACAATACCAAAAAGAACTTTGGGGTTATTATTAGTAGATTAAATCAATCCCATGAAGTACTGTTTTTCATCAACACTATTTGTTTAAAATATTCAGTATTCTTTTTCACCATAAAGTTCTGTCCTCTCTACTCCCAGTATGTAACCAGTGTCTTTTTTAAAATAACAATCAGACTTTAGTATTGACATATTTTCCTGTTGACATTTTGTGTACAGCTGGACTTACTAGTGGTGTGGACCTGGGTGGACCATGATCCAACCAGTCTGGGCTCAAGCCCCTAATTAGTGCAGACTGGTGGCCAAAGATGAGCCCAAGAAGAACACAAGGCTGTGCAGAAGTGCCGCCCTGCTCCCTGTCTCGTGGCAGCCCAAGAAGAAACAAGACCTTGCAGTAGGGCCACCATGGGACAGGCTCCATGGTGGCCTAAGAAGAAATGAGACCATACAGCAGGGCTGCTGAGGATCCCATCCCACAGTGGTTCAAGAAGAGGAGACTGTGCAGTAGGGACTCCATGGACCCCATTGTTTGGTGGGCCAAGAAGAAACAAGGCTGTGCAACAGGGCTGCCATGGACCCATCCTGGGCTAGCCCAGGAAGAGGCCCACAAAAGAGGAGGGAGTGTGTATGTGAGTGAAGGTGAGAGTATATGTGAAAGTGTGTGTGTGAGAGTGCGAATAATAGAAGGACTAGGGGGCATTCCATGAAGTTAGACTAATCGGAGAAAATTCTTTTTCACTCAACGCACAATAAAGCTCTGGAATTTGTTGCCAGAGAATGTGGTTAGTGCAGTTAGTGTAACTGGGTTCAAAAAACGTTTGGATCAGTTCTTGGAGGAGAAGTCCATTAACTGCTATTAATCAAGTTTACTCAGGGAATAGCAACTGCTATTAATTGCATCAGTAGCATGGGATCTTCTTAGTGTTTGGGTAATTGCCAGGTTCTTGTGGCCTGGTTTGGCCTCTGTTGGAAACAGGATGCTGGGCTTGATGGACCCTTGGTCTGACCCAGCATGGCAATTTCTTATGTTCTTAAGACCTGTGCGTGTGTGTATATGTGAGCCCGTGAAATTGAGGACCTGTATGTGTGTGACCTGGGGGGGGAGAGAGCCTGTGAGGGAGCCTGTGTGTGAGAGAACATGTGAGAATAAGATCATGTGTGTGTGTATGTATGCGTATAAAGGAGCCTGTAAGAGAGCATGTGACAATAAGAGCCTCTGGGTCGGATTTTAAAAGGGTTACGCGCGTAAACGGCTAGACTAGAAAAAGGCACGGCGGCGAGCGTAAAGCCCCGGGACGCGTGTAAGTCCTGGGGCTTTACTAAAGGGGTGGTCTGGGGGCAGGGTGGGGGCAGGGCCAGAGGCCTCCGACAGAGCGGCCATTGCTGCTGTGTTGGAGGATCACGTGCTGGCAAGCTGCCGGCGCTCGCAACTTCAGCCTGCTCGGAGGCAGGCGCAAAAGATAAGATAATTTTGGGGGGGAATTAGAATAGGGCTGGGGGGAAAGGTTAGGGGAAGGGGTGGGAAGCTTAGCTTAGGGGGAAGGTAACGGGGAAAGGCAGTGCGACTCGGCGTGCGCAAGGTGCATAATTGTGCACCCTCTTGCGCGTGCCGACCCCAATTTATAACATCGCGTGCCATCGCGTGCCAGAGAAGAAACAAAAAGAAAAAATAGACCCTGAATAAGGAATTAAGAAAAGACCAACAAGGGAAAAGTGGAAAAAAGACACCGGAACCAATAGATTAGAAAAATAAGATCAGACAACAAAGGTCTTTTTAGAGATTAGAATATGCTATTTTTGGGAATGTGCACTTCTTATATTTTTTCTTTCTTTAGTATTTCACTTTTCACAAAGTCTGGTTTCTCAGGCTTTTCATTTCATTTTGTCTGCATTTTTCTGTTTCTTATTTGCAGTCCTTTATTTTTGTATTAGGTAAGGGTCAGTCTGTGTTCTGCATATGTGACTGAGATACAGTATTTCTGCTAGCATATAGTTTCTCTGTAGGGATTTGTAGCAGTCCGATTTGTTTTGTAGCTCCAGTAGCTGGTGTATTAGAGTTCTAGGGCCTGGTGTAATATCTCTCTATAAAGTTGTTTAAGTTTGCTGTATCCTCCTGCGATTACTCTCACTTGGTCCCTTAGACCGTTCCTCATTCTCTCCTCGTTCCTTACGAATCCCTGTTAATTGTAACTTTATCCTTCCTTTCTCCCAACTAGTTGTTTGGCTCCCCAGTTATATGTGAACCGATGTGATATTCATTTGCATGTCGGTATATAAAAGTTATAAATTTTATTTATTTATTTTTTTATTTATTTATTGTTTTTGTTATACCGAGTTTCATGACAGGCATCACATCAACCCGGTTTACAAATTAACAAAGTGTGAAAAGCATAACGTAGCGTAATAAACAATATTCTCAATAAGAACCTTGAACTTTTAAATACAGGGAATCAGAAAAAGGATGTGAGAAAGTTACAATAAAACAGGGAAAAAATAAATAAATAAATAAATTTGCATTGCTGCCTTTTCATAGATAAGATTGCTGTTGCTTGAGTCCTGAAAGTTAGTGCTGTTATGGTATGTTTTGTCAAGGATTTAGTTGTTTGTTTTTTTTTATAGGGGCTTGTGTTATTTCACAAATTATTTGGTAGTGGAGGGAGTTTGTTTTGCTGTTACTGAGGTGATGACACAATTTGAATATGTTGTGTTCCACACTCGTGGAAGGCCACGAGCGCAGCCCCCTACCTTGTCTGTGACGGCGACCCGCCGTGGGAATTCCGGGGGAGACCCCTGACCCGATGCCCGTTGCTTCGGGCGGGTCCCCGCTCTGGCCCTGGGTGGGGAGCTGTCCCTACTCCTCCCTCGCGGCGTCCTGCAGCATTTCCTCCATGGAGGCCTCCTCATTAGACTGAAAGGGACCTGATCCCTTTAACGAGGTTCAGCTGTTCCCTATGAACCGGAGCAGAGGAAGCATAAAAGGATGCTTCCTCTGCCCATTCCTCGACTTGGCAACTTTTGGGTTAGTCAGGTCTGCTTGCTTCGGTGAGTTCTTCTACTTCGGATCCTTGTTCCTGTCTTGTCTTGGTGTTCCTGGTTCCTGACTTCGGATTGGCTAGCGGTGATTCCTGGTGTGTGACTTCGGATTGGCTAGCGGTGATTGCTGGTGTTTGACTTCGGACTGGCAAGCAGTGATTCTCTGGTGTGTGACTTCAGAATGGCAAGTGGTGATCCCTCGGTGTGTGACCTCGGACTGGTAAGCGACGACCCTCTGGCACTTGACCTTGGACTTCCTCTTGACCATCGTCTCCAAGGGCCCACCTAAGTCCCAGCAGCCCAGGTCCCTACGGGCTCCTCCCGAGGGGACCGCAGGCTTCCAGGGGTGAAGCTCCAGTCAGCCCTTGCACCGAACACTCAACTTCCTGACCTCTCAAAGGTCCACCTAAGTCCCAGCGGTCCGGGTCCCTACGGGCTCCTCCTGGGGGGACCGCGGGCTTCCAGTGGCGAAGACACAGTTCCTTTGCTCGACGTCACGACTCTTCGTCTGCCTCCACAGTCGCCTCTGTCTCCAGTGCCTATGGTCAGCTGGTCACGTCTTCTGTTCCTGCCTCGCCACCCGACGGGAGAACTTACGGATCTTCCTCCTAAGGTATTCCATCCTCCCGTCGGCCCAAGGGTTCACAAGCCTGAGCATAACAGAATATTTATGTTGTTGCATGTTGGGTTTAATATGAACTGTCCTAGTTCTGCTGTGCATCCATTGCAAATCTTATGTTCTTATGATTATTATTATGATTATTGCTATTTTATTGTAGTTATGATGTTCTCTGCCTTTCTGGAAAGAGAATTCATAAAAGAATACATTGATATTTGTTTTATAATGTGATTGATTGGATCTGATTCTCTTTTGTGTTCTTTGCTGTTTACATGACATTCTTGTGCATTTATAAACTGCAGTAAATATAAAATAAATTAATACAGATTAATAAGGTTTTTTTTTAAATGTTGGTAAGTGCTTTAAATAATTGAGTTAAAATATTTTAAAGTGTCACTCATTATGTATGATGACTGTTGCAGACTATTTCACCTGCCATTGCCTCAGGTCCAAACCTAGATTGTAAACTCTCTGGGAATAAGGAAATACCTATTGTACCTGAATGTAATCCACTCTGAAGTGCCTGAAAGGAAGAATATAAAACAAATAAATAAATAAATAGAAATCCATTGTTGGGTGCACTCTAAGGGGTAAATTTAAAAAAAAGCACGCGCGGCCTACATGTGCGTGCACTATCTGGCGCGCTCACATGTACGCCCGATTTTATAAAATGCGCGCGCATGTTATAAAATCAGGGGTTGGCGCGCATAAGGGGGTGCACAATTATGCATCTTGCGCATGCTGCCTTTCCCCGTTCCCTCCCAGGCTGCTCCAAAATCGAGGCGGCCTGAAAGGGAACTTCCTTTCCCCCTAACCTAAGATTCCCGCCCCCCCTAAAATTATCTTACCTTTTGCGCGCGCTGGCAGCTTGCCGGCATGCGATCCTCCAACACAGCAGCAATGGCTACTCTGTTGGAGGCCTCTGGCCCCGCCCCGCCCCCGGACAGTCCCTTTAGTAAAGCCCCAGGACTTACTCACGTCCCGGGGCTTTATGCGTGCTGCCGGGCCTCCAGGACAGGTTTGGGAACCACTGATCTAAAATATATTTTGCTGGTACTACAGCTATAACATACATTGACTGCGATAAGACAATAGTTGTTGTATTCAGGAAATAAATATAGCAAACACATTTTACTGTAAAAATACCAATAAATGGCTGCACTATCTGAAATTTGAAACCTAAAACACTGATGTAGTGAACATAACCTGCTTTATAGTGCTTGCATGTTTGCTGCAGATGCAAAAAATAGCTTTACCTACTCCTAAAAGAAGGGGAGGACAGAAATCAACTGTTTATTTCCATTTATATAGAAGAAAGGTATGTAGCTCTTTCTGCTAACCCTCCCAGTCCCTGACTGAAAAATGCTGAAATGCATCCTGTGTGTGCAGCACTTCATCATTCCTGACCCGTAATGGATGCAGCTCCTAAAGTGGGGCACCATGGATGGAATATGAATGGATAAGGATAGTAGTTAAAGCAAAGAGAGTTTGGCAATGATAAGCACTGATTCTTTCTTCCTGACTAGCCTTCACAAACAGGCTTAGTACTCCTGGAGTGCTCACAAAAAGACAAACAAATCTCATTCATGTTCATGCACAGGTATGTTGTTTCCTATAGCACTTCCCTATTTTTTTTTTTAATTTTATTTTTATTGAATTTTCCTTTAACAAAGCAAGACTACATATTGCATAGAAAACAGCATCAGAGAATCATGACAAAAATTAAAGGAAAACATATAATGAAAGCTAAACCTCCAATGATGCAACAAACAGTACACAATGTAGAAAAGAGAGGAGGGGGACCTTCTAATACACCACTTTTATGTAAATCATATGTAAAGGAAAAATGACCCAAGCAGGGAAACAAATAAAACTGCCAGTATATAAACAAAGAGAGGTCACGAAGATGGGGTTTCATAGAAGAGAAAGCCATTCGAGATTCCATACTCAATACTAACCTGGTACTCAAAAAGCAGTGCGCTGAGGGGACTCACAGAATATATATCTCAACACACTGACATTTTATTACACATTTACATAGGTAGTATAGTCAAAACATGGCCCAAGTTGTCAACAGTTAGGGCTGCCTTTGAAGAAATTGCTTCCTTTTCCATTGTTGGTTTTAACCACATCAGGAAATTTGCAAATCTTAGAATTAGAAAAAAGTTTCATAACCCAGCCCCAGTCTGGCTTAAATACAAAATTTACAGTAAGGATAGACATCACATTAGTTTCCTTCTCTACTTTTCTCAGAGCATTGGAAACATCAAGATAATCAAAAGATAGCCATAGAATGGCCTCCAGCAACCTCTTTGTTTTAAAAGGAAAAAGACACCGTATGCTCTGGAAATTGGAGGACAAGAATTCTCTGGAATTTCCAAAATTTCAACAAAATAGTGCTTGAGCAAAACTAAAGGAGGAGATGTATCTAGTTTGGAAAAATTAATAAAAAATGAAGTTTGACTTCTTGCCATAGTTTCCAAATGTTCTAATTTATTATGAATCAACAGATTGTCCTTTACCAAATGATGTTCTTTTTCTTGTATTTTACCCAAGTTAATCTCCATACTATCCAGGCATTTCTTTTGCTCACTCAGTTCTAATGTCAGTTCCTTAGTTTTATGAGGAAGACCTTGAATCTGAGTAGTAAGCATCTGAATTTGGCCAGATAGGGATTTTTCCATAGTCTCTCTAAAATGATTTCTTACTGTCTTTCCAGGCTGCTTGAGACTAAAATCATTTAATTTAAACATTCCTGAAGCAATTCTTCTTTCTGATGAACCTCCCCACAATTTCTCCCCAGCAATCCATCCTGCATGTCTTCTTCTGTCTGTCTTTCTCTTTACTCTCTACATTGTCCTTACCATTCATAGAAACATAGAAACCTGACAGCAGAAAAAGAAATGCAAACTATCTAGTCTGACCATACCAACTGTTCAACTCTACAATCCCTCAGAGATAAAGCATGTCCCGTACCTTCTTGAATTCAGATACTGTCCTTGTCTCTACCATCTCCATTGGGAGGCTTGTCCATGCATTCACCACTGTCTCTGTAAAGAAATATTTCCTTAAATTTCTCACAAGTCTATACCCTTTCACCCTCATCCCATGACTCCAGATGGAGTTGGTCCAGAAGGTGGCTACTGAAATGGTTAATGATCTCCATCCTAAAACATATAGGAACAGCCTTAAAGATTTAAACATTAATACTCTAGAGCAAAGGTGGGATAAGGATACCTCAAGATGGGTATCTTTCAATAAAAAGGATCTGGAATGAGGGGGTCATCCTATGACCATGGGCCACCTTTAATTCCATGTGCTTAAGGTATTCATAGAAACATAGAAATGATGGCAGAAGAAGACCAATCGGTCCATCCAGTCTGCCCAGCAAGCTTCACACTTCTTTTTTCTCATACTTATCTGTTTCTCTTGGCTCTTAGTAAACTTAGGGGTGGATTTTCAAAGGCTCGCGTGCGCCGGCGCGCCTATTTTGCATAGGCCGTCGGCGCGCGTAAAGCCCCGGGACGCGTGTAAGTCCCGGGGCTTCCTGTCAGGGGCGTGTCGGGATGACGCAGCATTTAGGGGGCGTGGCATTTTGGGGGTGGCGACGTGGGCGTGGTTTCGGCCCGGGGGCATGGCCGCGGCCTCCGGAACAGCCCCCGGGACCGGACCACGGAGTGGGGCAGCCGGCCGACGTGCGCAAAGTTACGCCTGCTGAAAGCAGGCGTAACTTTGCCAACAAAGGTAAGGGGGGGTTAGGTAGGGGAAGGGAGGGGAAGGTGGGGGGAGGGCGAAAGAAAGTTCCCTCCGAGGCCGCTCCGAAATTGGAGCGGCCTCGGAGGGAACAGGCAGCGCGCGCTGGGCTCGGCGCGCGCAGGTTGCACAAATATGCACCCCCTTGTGCGCGCCGACCCCGGATTTTATAAGATACGCGCGGCTATGCATGTATCTTATAAAATCCAGCGTACTTTTGTTCGCGCCTGCTGCGCGAACAAAAGTACGTGCTCGCGCAAGTTTTTAAAATCTGCCCCTTAGGTTCTATTTCCCTTTCACCCCCACTATTAATGTAGAGAGCAGTGATGGAGCTGCTTCCAAGTGAAATGTTAAGTTTGATTAGTTGGGTAAGCGGCAGCATAGCTCTCTGCCGTTGAAGCAGAGATATGCGTGAAGTATTAGTTTTTCTTCTCCCCTGCCGTTGAAGCAGGGAGCTATGCTGGATATGCATTGAAAGTGAAGTATGCCTTGAAAGTCACATTAACTATCAAATATTGAAAAGCCTAATAATTGGTAATTGACTAAGCCTAATAATTGGTAATACCTATAGCCCATGAACCCATCCCTGTTTTTTGGGGGGTTTTTTTTTGTTTGTTTTTTTTTCTTTTTTTAATTGGGAGATGGCAGCCCTCCATCCTTCCGCTCTGTGAAGGTGGAACACCAACCACTGGCCACTGGCATCCCGCTCCATGAATGTCTCTGTGGCTACTGCCGCTCCATGCAGTGTTTTGCTGCCTGCTTTTTATATGCATCCTCTAGACCTGATGGATCCACAGTGTTTATCCCATGCCCCTTTGAAGTGCTTCACAGTTTTGGACTTTACCACTTCCTCCGGAAGGGCATTCCAGGCATCCACCACTCTCTCCGTGAAGAAATACTTCCTGACATTGGTTCTTAGTCTTCCTCCTTGGAGCCTCAGCTCGTGACCTCTGGTTCTGCTGATTTTTTTCTGACGGAAAAGGTTTGTCGTCTTTGGATCGTTAGTTTTTCAAGTATCTGAAAGTCTGAATCATATCACCCCTGCTCCTCCTTTCCTCCAGGGTGTACATATTTAGATTCTTCAATCTCTTCTCATATGACATCTGATGAAGACCCTCCACCTTTCTGGTCGTCCTTCTCTGTACCACTTCAATCTTGTCTCTGTCTCTTTGTAGATACGGTCTCCAGAACTGAACACAGTACTCCATGTGAGGCCTCACCAAGGACCTGTACAAGGGGATAATCACTTCCCTTTTCTTACTCGATATTCCTCTCTCTATGCAGCCCAGCATTCTTCTGGCTTTTGCTATCGCCTTGTCGCATTGTTTCGCAGACTTCATATCATTAGACACTATAACCCCAAGGTCTCTCTCCTGCTCCGTGCACATCAGCCTTTCCCCCCCCCCATCGAATACAGTTCATTCAGATTTCCACTCCCCATATGCATGACTTTGCACTTCTTGGCATTGAATCTCAGCTGCCATATCTTCGACCACTCTTCCAGTTTCCTTAAATCCCGTCTCATTCTCTCCACTCCTTCCGGCGTGTCCACTCTGTTGCAGATCTTAGTGTCGTCCGCAAAAAGACAAATCTTACCTTCTATCCAGTCCGCAATGTTGCTCACAAAGATATTGAACAGGACCGGTCCCAACACCGATCCTTGTGGTACACCACTTAAAACCGCTCTCTCTTCAGAGAAAGATCCATTTACCATCACACATTGTCTTCTGTCCGTCAACCAGTTTGCAATCCAGGTCACCACCTCGGCACTCACTCCTAAGCTTCTCGTTTTATTCACCAGTCTCCTATGCGGAACAGTATCAAAAGATTTGCTGAAATCTAAGTAGATGACATCGAGTGCTCTTCCTTGATCCAATTCCTTGGTTACCCAGTCAAAAATGTCAATCAGATTTGTCTGACAGGATCTTCCCCTGGTGAATCCATGCTGCCTCAGGTCCAGTAATTCTCCGGACTGTAGATAGTTCACTATTCTCACTTTCAACAGTGACTCCATTACTTTTCCCACCACCGAAGTGAGGCTGACCGGTCTGTAGTTACCAGCCTCCTCTCTGTTCTCACTCTTGAGAAGCGGGACCACCTCTGCTCTTCTCCAATCACTCGGCACCACTCCCGTTTCTAGGGATCTATTGAACAGGTCACACATCGGACCCGCCAGCACATCTCTGAGCTCCCTTAGTATCCTTGGATGAATCCCATCAGGTCCCATGGATTTGTCCACTTTCAGATTCTTTAGCTCTTCCCATACATTTTCTACTGTAAAAGGGTTTTCGTCTGTTCCACTTCCTTCCAGTTTCTTGTTGTGTAGAGATGGTCCTTCGCCAGCTTCACGCTTCCCATGCAGTTCTTAAGTCCCTGTCTTCAGTTCCAAGATTCCTTGTTGAGGGCAGAGACTTCTCTCCTAGGCTCTGAGCATTATTAAGACAATCTTTGCATTACAGCAGTAATAATCATGCTGGAAGTTGAGTCTGGTTTCCAACTTTGCTGACAAATAATGATGGAACAGTGAAAAACACTATTTACAAATCCTCATATAATCCAATCCATTCCCACTCTTGGCTCTTTAATTAATCTGTGACTTTCTAAGATTTAAAACATCTTTTCTTTCATTTCTGATTCTTGGCTTTAGATGTTCCCTCCAAGATTTAAAGATGCAAGTAGATGTAACTCAGTTAATATAATATAATATATCTTTCAGCCATAAAACAGCTGCTTATGCATATGTCACTCTCACTAAACAATTCGAAAACAGAAATTTTGTACATAAATAACAAAATGACAGAAAAAGTCCTTAACAACTAACTCTCACCCCACTTTTAATATAAAACAAGAGGTCAGAGATCTTGGATGTATCCTAGATACGGAACTAAATATGAAAGCCTTTATTAAGAACACTATTAAGGAATGTTTTTATAATCTACAAATTCTGAAAAAATTAAAACCATATTTACATGCAAACGACTTTCGCATGGTGCTACAGGCTCTTGTTATTGAAATTGGATTACTGAATGCCATGCTGTTGGGTCTTCCAGCGTCAACTATTCGACCTTTGCAGTTACAAAATGCAGCGGCACGGCTATTAACCAACAAAAGAAAGTATGACCATGTTACGCCACTACTGATAGAACTTCATTGGTTACCTGTGCAATCTCGCATCCTATATAAAAGCCTGACATTAATTAAAAAATCCATCTATGGCAATAATTCTGAATGGCTTAACGCATCTCTGCATTTACATACCCCACAACGAAATTTAAGGTCCTCAGGAAAGGCTTTACTAACTATTTGGGAGGTGAATCATTTTTTGACGATTTAAAAAAATCGTCAGATAATTTTTAAATCATCAAAAATCGTTAGAGTGCGCGATACAATACAAATTCCCCCGATTTATCATCAAAAATCGTTATCGGGCATGGGAATTATTTGGGGGGAGGGCGGGAAAACCGGCACACCAAAACAACCCCTAAACCCACCCGACCCTTTAAAACCAATCCCTTACCCTCCCCCACCCTCCAGAACCCCCCAAAATGTTAAATTACCTGGTGGTCCAGTGTGTGTGTGTGTGTGTGTGTGTGTGTGGGTGGGGGGGGGGGGGGGGTGTCCCAGCGCGATTTCCCGCTCTCGGGCCATCGGCATCATTTTGGCTGCCACTAATATAAATGGCGCCAATGGCCCAAACCCCCCCCACCCAACCCTTTAAACCGACCCCCTTACCCTCCCCCACCCTCCTGACCCCCCAAAAACCTTTTAAAATTACCTGGTGGTCCGGGGGGGGGGCACAGGGAGCGATCTCCCGCTCTCGGGCCATTGGCTGCCACTCATAAAGATGGCGCCGATGGCCCTTTGCCCTTACCATGTGACAGGGTATCCGTGCCATTGGCCGGCCCCTGTCATATGGTAGGAGCACTGGATGGCCGGCGCCATTTTTAAAGATGGCAGTGGCCATCTTTAATTTTAAGTACCAGCCCCTTACAGAGTAAGGGGCTGGTACTTAAAATTCCTCATCACCACTCCCAGTTGCTGCTTTTCCCTCAACACTGGCACTCACTGCTACCACCAATCCAAGCCAGAAATGTTGCTGCATGCTATATCCTGCCCTGCCATACCGCTGCACCTCCCCCTCCCTTCTTGGGAGTTTCAGTTTTTCTCTGAATGCTTGTTTATAATTTATGGTCTTTTATTCTGTATTAGATAAGGGTCAGTCTGCATTCTGCATGTTTGACAGAGGTGAGGGATTCTGCTAACTAGGATGTAGATAGATTCTGTGTAGGAATCTAGAGCAGTCTGGCTTTCTTTTCTTTTCCAGTAGTAAGTGTACTGTGTTCTATATTTGCAGTCTTGCTTTTTCATAGGTAAGGTTGTTGCTGTTCAAGTCCTGGGTGTTAGTACTCTTATGGTATGGCTGGTATGCTATATCATTTCTAAATGTCTTTTTAGCAGGTTTTCTTGTTATTTCACAAAGTGGATGGCAGGGAAGGGATTTTGAAGTACTATTAATCAGGGGATATCAAAATTCGAATATATTTTTTGTATGCTGAGTTGAAAGGGGAAATGTCCTAACTCTGCACTGTATAAACTCCATTAGAGGTCAGAACTTTCTGAGGTTGACAGTGAAATGCATGAGAGTTTGTCTGTATGGAAAAACGGAGTGCTGCATATGCATATCAGTCCCAGATTTCTCATTGATGCAGTAAGCAAAGATTAAAATGTTTGTGAATAAAATAATATTTAATAGATATTTTATAAGCAGTTAGACAGTGTGGGAAAAAAAAAGCTTTTATTAAGATGGACAGTATAGAAATACAGTGTGAGTGTGTGTGTGGAAAGTGTTTAGAACTTAGGAATTCCTGACAAGGCTAAGACTGAAAGAAAGTCAGAAGTAATTTTAAAACTACTGACCCAAGGGGAAGTAACTGTCAGCATTATTAGTTGAACTGACCTGAGACAAAAAGTGGATTGTATTAATAAACACTGAGAAATTAGATACATTAAATTAGAATACTGGTGGCATAAGAGGTATATTTAAAAGTAAAGAATTTGGAATAGAACCAGCTGCATTCCTCATAAGGGATGTTTCAGAATTAGAAAACTTCTGGCCACTGCTGTTTCCAGTTATGTCCATTTTTAAATTTTGTGCCATGTTTTATAAAAATTAAGGATCAGATATAGGAGAACAGGATTTGGTGAGAGAGGGTAACGGTGGTGGCAATAGTGATCATAATATGATCAAATTTGATTTAATGACTGGAAGAGGAACAGTAAGCAAATCCACGGCTCTCGTGCTAAACTTTCAAAAGGGAAACTTTGATAAAATGAGAAAAATAGTTAGAAAAAACCCGAAAGGAGCAGCTACAAAAGTAAAAAGTGTGCAAGAGGCGTGGTCATTGTTAAAAAATACCATCCTAGAAGCACAATCCAGATGTATTCCACACATTAAGAAAGGTGGAAAGAAGGCAAAATGATTACCGGCATGGTTAAAAGGGGAGGTGAAAGAAGCTATTTTAGCCAAAAGATCTTCATTCAAAAATTGGAAGAAGGATCCAACAGAAGAAAATAGGATAATGCATAAACGTTGGCAAGTTAAACGTAAGAGATTGATAAGACAGGTAAGAGAGAATTTGAAAAGAAGTTAGCCATAGAGGCAAAAGCTCACAGCAAAAACTTTTTTAAATATATCCAAAGCAGAAAGCCTGTGAGGGAGTCAGTTGGACCATTAGATGATCGAGGAGTTAAAGGGGCACTTAGAGAAGATAAGGCCATCGCGGAAAGATTAAATGATTTATTTTCTTCGGTGTTTACTGAAGAGGATGTTGGGGAGGTACCCGTACTGGAGAAGGTTTTCATGGGTAATGATTCAGATGGACTGAACCAAATCACGGTTAACCTAGAAGATGTGGTAGACCTGATTGACAAACTTAAGAGTAGTAAATCACCTGGACCGGATGGTATACACTCCAGAGTTCTGAAGGAACTAATGAAATTTCAGACCTATTAGTAAAAATTTGTAACCTGTCATTAAAATCATCCATTGTATCTGAAGACTGGAAGATAGCTAATGTAACCCCCATATTTAAAAAGGGCTCCAGGGGCGATCCAGGAAACTACAGACTTCAATGCCAGGAAAAATAGTGGAAAGTATTCTAAACATCAAAATCACAGAACATATAGAAAGACATGGTTTAATGGAACAAAGTCAGCATGGCTTTACCCAAGGCAAGTCTTGCCTCACAAATCTGCTTCACTTTTTTGAAGGAGTTAATAAACATGTGGATAAAGGTGAACCTGTAGGTGTAGTGTACTTGGATTTTCAGAAGGCATTTGACAAAGTTCCTCATGAGAGGCTTCTAGGAAAAATAAAAAGTCATGTGATAGGTGGCGATGTCCTTTCGTGGATTACAAACTGGCTAAAAGACAGGAAACAGAGAGTAGGATTAAATGGACAATTTTCTCAGTGGAAGGGTGTGGGCAGTGGATCTGTATTGGGACCCTTACTTTTCAATATATTTATAAATGATCTGGAAAGAAATACGACAAGTGAGGTAATCAAATTTGCAGATGATACAAAATTGTTCAGAATAGTTAAATCACATGCAGATTGTGATAAATTGCAGGAAGACCTGGTGAGGCTGGAAAATTGGGCATCAAAATGGCAGATGAAATTTAATGTGGATAAGTGCAAGGTGATGCATATAGGGAAAAATAACCCATGCTATAGTTACCCAATTCCATAGTGGGGTAGATTTTATAAATGTACGCACGGGCGTACTTTTGTTCGTGCACCTGCATGTTTTAAAATCCTTGCAGCACGTGCCGCGCTGAGTCATGTGTATATCTCCAGGCTTCGGCACGCATAGAGGTTTTAAAATCAACCAATTTAACAATAGTAAGACACAGTCTATGAGAGTCTTATCAGAAATTAACAGATTTCTCTGTTATTCAAAGTTAAAAAGTTATAGAAAAAAGATGATTATTGTTTAAAGTCAAGTTCATTAGTTAAAGGCTGAGCCAGAGGTGTATCAGTAAGATAATTAAGCAAGAAATAAATAAAATCAGACACGGAGTTATTGGTTTGGGAAGAGACTGAATACACATGCCCCAACTCACCGTTCTTCTTCTTTTACAATAGAGATTCGATGCTTATCCTTTGTTTTTTGTTTTTTGATTAGAGATTCGAGTATAATAAGCCATCACAGACCACACCCTAGGGAATGTTCTAGGTGTGGAAAGAATTGGTGAAAGGAAGTCAGTTTTTCCTTATGGAGTTTTTTTAACAGGGACATCGTTAGCATTGGGCACAAGGGGACCATGCCTCGAATGCAAACAGAAGTGCCCCGAGTCTCAGCCACATACCAGAGGGTAGCAGCAGCAATAGCAACCGAGTCAGCATTGCAGAGGAAGAGTCAGCAAGCAACTTTAAGTTGCTGATGTGGATGTGGATCCAAATGTCGTTTTGCTTTTTTCCCTTCCTGGTTCCATGCCGCCTCCACTGCTGCACAGCCAATAGGAAGGCTGAGAGTGGCAGGGGAAGGCTATGGGCAAAGGAGCTAGAGGGGGCTAAGGAAGTAGTATTTAGCTGGAAGGTGAGGGTGGCACAAGGAGCTTTGGGCCAATCTGGCCAGAAGAGGAGGGATGGAGCAGGTGTTGATCTGCATGGGCTGGAATAAGAAGGAGGTAGCAGCAGCAGCAGTGGAGAGATGAGTGGTGTATCCTCCACGGAACCTGATGAGGAAGCAGCTATGCAGGTTACAAGCAGATAGCAGCTATTGCCATTTACTATTCCTGTGCAGCTCAGGACAGAGGGAGGGGAGTGTCAAGCTTCAGTGAAGATGGAAAACTAGTTCTCTCTCTCCATCGAATGACTTATGAGGAGAGATTGAAGAATCTAAATATGTATACCTGGAAGAATGGAGGAGCAGGGGTGATATGATACAGATGTTCAGATACTTGAAAGGTTTTAATGATCCAAAGTCAACGACAAACCTTTTCCGTTGGAAAAAAATCAGCAGAACCAGGGGTCATGATTTAAAACTCCAGGGAGGAAGACTCAGAACCAATGTCAGGAAGTATTTCTTCACGGAGAGGGTGGTGGATGCCTAGAACTCCCTTCCGGAGGAAGTGGTGAAGACCAAATCTCTGAAGGATTTCAAAGGAGCGTGGGATAAACACTGTGGATCCATAAAGCCTGGAGGATGGGAATGAAGGGAAGAGGTATGGGGGTGGCTTGCGGGAATGATAGCTACTACCTGGTGATTAATACCTTTATTCAATAAATGTTCACACGGTTAATGCGACTCCAACATTGCTCTATGCTTCAACGGCAGGAGGAAATGTGGAAAAGAGGATTTGCATTCAGCCAACAACCAACAAGGTAGCACAGTCTTGGTAAACAAATAAAAGTGGGAGTAGCTTGCTTGTTGCGGCGGTTACTACCCCAAACCAATTAAGCCTGATACTTCACTTTGAATGCATATTTCCAGCGTAGATCTCTGCTTCAATGGCAGGGGGACTGAAGAAAAGAGGATTTACATTCAGACAACAACCAACAAGGATGAATTGCACAGTCTGGATAAACAAATAAGTGTGGGAGTAGCTTGCTTGTTACGGTGATTACTACCCCTAACAAACTAAGCCTGATACTTCACTTTGAATGCATATCCAGCGCAGCTCACTGCTTCAACGGCAGGGAGAATGAAGAAAAGAGGATTTACATCCAGACATCTAACAAGGCATTGATCTGAGCAGTATGAGTATACAAACATCAGGGTAACTTGCTCAATACGACGGTTACTACCCTCAAACATTAAGCCTTATACTTCACTTTGATGCAGTTCTAACACTTTTCTCTGCATCAATGGCGGGGGTGGAAGGAAATTAGAATAAAAAAGTTACCAATAAGGGCCCTGAACTCAGTGGTCAGAGTAACAGATAAGTATGAGAAAATAAGTGTGAAAGCTTGCTGGGCAGACTGGATGGGCCTATTGGTCTTCTTCTGCCGTCATTTCTATGTTTCTATGTGTGTGTATGAAAGAGGGAAGCATCTGGTGTGTGTGTATTAGAGGGAAGAAATCATCTGTGTGTGTGAGTATGAGAGAGAGGGAAGCATCTATCTATGTGTATGTATGTATGAGAGAAAATGAAGCATATGTGTATGTTTATTTATTTAAAAACTTTTCTATACCGTCGTTTAGTAGTATACCATCACAACGGTTTACAGATAGGCACATAAGTCTGTTTAGGATTATAAATTAGCTAGTAGGTGCCAATAAAGTTTCGGTTACATGAATCAAATAATATACGCTATTTGGATTGTGGATTGGAAATTCCATTTATATGAATAATAGGATATCCATATGAGAATACTGTACTCTTAAATTAATCTTTAGGTATGAGAAAAAATAATAAATAATAAAGGAGGGATAACTGCTATTTGTTGACTTTTAACAGTCTGCCGGAGAAAGAGAAGGGTCTATGTGCAGGAGTATGAGAGAGAGAGAAGCATTTCTGTGTACAAAAGAACATAACATAAACACATAAGATATGCCATACTGGGTCAGACCAAGTGTCCATTTGAGCTGGCGTGGAAGACGCAGATGCGGCGTGGAAGAGCAGACGCGGCTCAAAGGGGCTGGCGTGGAATTAAGACGAACATGAAAGCCAGGAGGATAAGAAGGTGAAATTCGCATCATTCAATATGGGAAGACACTTTTAGAAGTAGATACTGAAGGAAACCCCCTGAAGCAGGACTTTTTGTTCGAAACACGTTCGTGTTGGGAGACCAACCAAGATTGGAGCAGATGAGTATTATTGTTCCTCTTGTATCTCTGAATATTGTGGTAAAAGCGAGAATGAACAATTGACTGAGACTGGAAAGAAATAATAAGTTTTAACATATAAACAAAAATTTTAACAAAAAAATGATGATGTAATTAAAGTAAGGTGACCCCACACCGTATTAGAGTCTGTGTCACAATACAGACCCTTAGAGTAAGGGGCCCACATATACATTTGGCTAAAGATTTCATATTAGTTAAAATTGACCGGTGGTACCATTGATTTGAATTTGTAAATATATTAAAAAGCATCGGTCCCTGAGGCACTTCACTGTTTACCTTTTTCCAATGTGAAAACAGACCATTTAATCCTACTCTCTGTTTCTTGTCTTTTAACTAGTTTGCAAGCCACGAAAGGACATCTCCTATCCCATGACTTTTTCATTTTCTTAGAAGCCTCTCATGTGGGGCTTTGTCAAATGCCTTCTGAGAATCCAAATACACCACATTTACTGGTTCACCTTTATCCACATGTTTATTAACCCCTCCAAAAAAGAAAATGAAGCAGATTCGTGAGACAAGACTTGCGGTACCTTGGGTAAATCCATGCTAGCTATGTCCCATTAAACCATGTCTATTTATTATGAGTTCTGTGATTTTATTCCTTATAATAGTTTCCATGATTTTTCCTGGCACTGTTCACTGGTGTATAGTTTCCTGGATCACCTCTTGAGCCCTTTTAATATATCGGAGTTACATTGGCCATGTTCCTGCCTTCAAGGAAAATGGATGATTTTAATGACAGGTTTCAAATTACTTGTAATAGGTCTGAAATTTCATTTTTGAGTTCTTTCAGGACCCTGACATGTATACCATCCAGTCCAGGTTGCTACTTTTCAGTTTGTCAATCTGGCCTACTACATCTTCTAGGTTCACCGTGATTTGGTTCAGTTAATCTGAATTGTCATCCTTGAAAATCATTTCCAGAACAGGTATCTCCCCAATAACCGAAGCAAAGAATTAATTTAGTCTTTCCACAATGGCCTTATCTTCCCTAAGTGCCCCTTTAATTCCTCATCTAACAGACCAACCAACTCCCTCACAGGCTTCCTGCTTTGGATATATTAAAAAAAAATTATTATGAGATTTTGCTTCTGTTATGTGATTTGGCTAACTTCTTTTGAAATTCTCTTTTAGGCTGTCTTATCAATGTTTTACATTTAACTTGCCAATGCTTGTTCTTTTTCCTATTTTTTTTAGATGGATCCATCTTCAAATTTTTGAAAGAAGATCTTTGGCTAAAAGTCTTTTTAACCTCACCTTTATCCATACTGACAATCATTTGGTCTTCCTTCCACCTTTCTTCATGCATAGAATACATTTGGATTGTGTTTCTAAGATGGTATTTTTTTTAACAATGTCCACGTCTGTTGTACACTCTTAACCTTTGTAGATGCACCTTTCAGTTTTTTCTAAGTATTTTTCTCATTTTACCAAAGATTCCCTTTTGAAAGTTTATTGTTAAGAGCCATGGATTTACTTATTGTCCCCCTTCCAGTCATAATTCAAATTTGATCATGTTATGATCACTATTGACAAGCAACCCCATCACTGTTACCTCTTTCACCAAATCTTGTGCTCTACTAAGAATTAGATGTAAAATAGTTCCCTCTCTCGGTTTCTGATCCAATTGCTCATAAAGCTGTCATCTATTCCATCCAGGAACTTTATCTCTCTAGCATGTCCTGATGATACATTCACCCAGTCAATATTTGGGTAATTGAATTTTCCATTATTACTTCACTACCAATTTGAGTAGCTTCCCTAATTTATCATAGCATTTCATTGTCTGTCTCATCATTTTGGCCCGGTGTACCATATTATACTCTTATCACTATACTCTTCCCTAATACACATGGGATTTCTATCCATAAAGATTCTATTGTGCTGTTGAGTCGGAGGTGGACCGTTGGGCTGAGGTGGGGTTGATGCAACCTATAGGTAGGGACCTACTGGTCCCCACCATCGGCAGATGGAGTGGGCTGATTGGCAGAGGCATCTGGAGCTTCACCTATACCAGCCCTTGTTCCCTGCAGGTTGAGCCTTTGGGTGCCGGGGCTGGCAGGACAGGTGGGCCTCAAGGTTGGTTAGCAAGAGTGGTTGGTTCAGCCCAGAGACAGCAGGTATAGTCCTACTCTGGACTGGGTAAAGTACTGGAACGGGTGCCAATGGAACTGAGGTTGGCTGAGGGCGCTCGAGCAAAGGTAGGCTGAAGCCTAATAAGTCCACGTCCAGGGAGTAGGCTTGGAGCAGGGCTGGTGGCAAAGCGTTGATCATAGCAAGCAATGCTGAGATCTGATCTGAGAAGTCAATAGCGAAAGTCAATCAAAGCAATGATCAAGGTCTGGAGATAGGCAGTAGCATAGTCAAGCGTAGCAAAGGTCTGGGTCTGGAGATAGGCAGTAGCATAGTCAAGCGTAGCAAAGGTCTGGGTCTGGAGATAGGCAGAAGCGTGGTCAGGCGTAGCGGAGGTCTGGGTCTGGAGATAGGCTGAAGCATGGTTGGTCAAAGCAAAGTCAATATCCGTGCAGTCAATCCAAAACATAGACAGGACAGGAATGAGGAGAACAGGAACAACGAGGGTCAGGAACAAAGCGTAGAGATGATTCGCTATCAGCAACAAGTACTCGAGTAGCGAGGAGATCTGTTGCAAAGGCAACACTATGGAACGAGGTCTGAGCTTAAATACACTGAAGAGTTTGACGTCGTCATCTGGGGCTGCGGCCAGGTTCCTGCCGCGGGCCCTTCAAAAGGATCAGTGAAGCACGCACGCGCCTAGGGAGGGGCACGGCGTAGGTAGTGGTGTCTCTCTGCGGACCATGCGGAGAGGCCCGACAAGCAATGGCATCTTGACCTGAGATGCTGGGAACTGTGGTGGAACCGGAGGCACCAAGGGTGGCCCGAGGTCGGAGTAGGTGGCCTACCGCCACTGGCAAGGAGGAACCAGAAGCTGGAGTCTGTATAGAAAGGTGAGAGGGCTGTGCTGCGGGTCTGCCACGGATGGCATGCGTAACATATGCATTTAGTCTCTTGCAGGATCCTTATCCTGTTGGACTCTATGCCATATATAATGTGCCCCCACCGTGACCATGTTGCTCCTCCTTATCATTGCAATATAATTTGTACCCTGGTATATCACTATCCCATTGGTTCTCATCCTTCCACCATGTCTCTAAGATGCCAATTATGTCTATCTCATCATTCATTGCTATACACTCTAACTCTCTCATCTTACTTCTTAGACTTCTGACATTGGCATACAGATATTTCAAAGTGTGTTTTTTGTTTGTATTAACAGATTGCTTTTCAGTTGATAGGGATAATCTGGAATCTTTTCCCTCAGATAATTCTTTACTTTATAGGCACATGGACTACTTTTGCTTTTATTGGAACCTTTCTGTTGGGATGCTCTTACTCTCCTGCTTCAGTTGTATCTGGCCCTGTACCTCGATACTCTAGAATCATTTTATTCAGCACTTCAGAACCCGAGACAAACTAATCTTGCATCTCAGCACTCTAGAAAACCTAACTTTACAATTTAGTACAACTGAAACTCTGTTTTACAATCTGTGTCTTAGAAAGACACTGCTCTTAGATCACAGCTCCAGAGAGACCCTAGACCCAGCCTACGATCCCAGAGAAACTTTGGGTCAAGAACTTGGTTCCAGAAAGACACCAGTGCAACCTCATTGTCCATGAGAAATTGGATCCCACTGACTGAAATCCAAAGGAACCAAGTACCTGCTAATTATAGTTCCCATGGTAAATAGTAGGGGTGTGCATTCGGATTGACCGCATTAGTAAAACGCAACTCATATTTTTTTTTTACTTAAAAAATTGATTCGACATAAACGATCGGATTTCCCACATATCGAACATAGATATGTTCGATATGTGGGAAATCGCGATTGTTGAGCCAAAATAAAAATATAAACCCCCTCACCCTCCTTAATCCCCCCCCCCGACTTACCACAACTCCCTGGTGATGGAGCGAGGAGTGAGGACGCCATTTCTGCAATCCTTGGCGAGAAGCATGTGACGTCGGCGGCACGTCGAGTGACGCCGGCGTCACGTGATTCCCGGCTCGTTCGCGCCGGACGGCTCGTTCGGCCCAAAAAGAACTTTTGGCCAGCTTGGGGGGGTCAGGAGGCCCCCCCAAGCTGGCCAAAAGTTCTTTTTGGGCCGAACGAGCCGTCCGGCGCGAACGAGCCGGGAATCACGTGACGCCGACGTCACGTGATTCCCGGCAAGTTCGCGCCGGACGGCTCGTTCGGCCCAAAAAGAACTTTTGGCCAGCTTGGGGGGACCCCCTCAAGCTGGCCAAAAGTTCTTTTTGGGCCGAACGAGCCGTCCGGCGCGAACTTGCTGGGAATCACGTGACGTCGCGTCTGAGTGACGCGGCGCCACGTGATTCCCGGCGAGTTCGCGCCGGACGGCTCGTTCGGCCCAAAAAGAACTTTTGGCCAGCTTGGGGGGGTCAGGAGGCCCCCCCAAGCTGGCCAAAAGTTCTTTTTGGGCCGAACGAGCCGTCCGGCGCGAACGAGCCGGGAATCACGTGACGCCGCGTCACTCGACGTGCCACCGACGTCACATGCTTCTCGCCAAGGATTGCAGAAATGACGTCCTCACTCCTCGCTCGATCACCAGGGAGTTGTGGTAAGTCTGGGGGGGGGGTTAAGGAGGGTGAGGGGGTTTACATTTTTTTTTTTGCACATATGTACATATACCCAACTCATTGGATTTTTTTTATGTCCATATTGGCCGCAAGTGGGACCCCCTTTCGGACATAAAAAATATGAACATAAAATTTTGCTCTGCACATCCCTAGTAAATAGAACCCTGAGGAGGAAATCTCGAAGGGAGGAGGAGTACTGTCAAGGTTTTGCCTACCATGCAGTCTCACCGTGCCCTGATTCTGCATGCAGTGAAACCTCCCCACTAACAGAGGCCTCCAGCGAGCTCTGCTCCTAGCCATCTGAGCCACCTCCTCACTGAGCACTTGACTCAACAACACCTGACTACTTAACTCAGCCTTGCCTCTTCATGGAATCACCCTTGGCTCTCTGACCTGGCTGCTCTTACCTTGCTCCATGCTTTGTGTCTTCCGGGCCTTCTCTTAGATTATACCTTGCCTTGCAGCCTATCTAGACCTCTCCTTGACTTGTGGCCTCCGGGCCTTCTGTTATCTTGTGCTTTGTTTGTGGCTTATCTAGTTCCCTCCTTGCATTGTGACCTCCAGGCCCTCTGTTATGTTGCTCTGTAGCCTACTCAGGCCTTTCTTTTCTTTGTGACCTCCAGGCTCCTTGCGCCTTGACCTGCATCCTATCCAGGCCTCTCCTTGCTTACTGGCCTCTGGGCCTCATGCTTAGCAGTCTATGGGCATTCTCTATTGCTGCCTTTGTGCCTCAGTGTTCTCAATTCTGCGTTGCCCTTGTCTAGTCCTGGCCTTGTCTGCCTTGTTCAGCCTTGCCCTTGTCTGGTTTTTTCATGCTTGCCCAGTCCAGCTCCTAGTATCCTTTCCCTGCTTTGCCTTGCCTTGCCCAAGCCTGTGTCTATATCCAGTCCCAGTCCCTGCTCAGTATCTTGCCCTTCCTCTTCAGTCCTATAAAGGGGCCCAACAGACATCTCTACCTTGCCTTAGCCACAGGTCCCTTGCTTTATCCAGTCTGCCTTCCAGCCTTGCCTCATCCAACCTGCCTTCCGGCCTTGCCTTATCCAGCCTGCGTTCCAGCTTTGCCTTGTCCAGCCTGCCTTCCAACCTTGCCTTAATTCTGTTTCCTTGACTGTCTGTGTTATTCTGGTCTTTGGAGTCTTGCTGTGCTTTGTCTTATCTGCCATGTCCTGTCTGACCTTCTGTGTCTTGTCTGTCTTGGCCAGTCTCTCCAGTTCTGACCTCAGACTTGGACTTAGACCTTGCTTGCCACCTGGACCTGACCTTAGCTTTGAAGCTGGACTGCACCTTGTCTGTCACAAGCCTCAACTCTTTGACTGCCTCTGGACTCTGCCTTGCCCCTTCAATCTCCTGCTGGCTGACAGAACCCAACCTGCAGGAAGGTGGCTGTTTGAGGTGAAGCCTTAGCCTGGTTTGTGTCAAACCATGTTCTCCAGCTGTCGGAGTAGGCCTTGTGGGCCTCCCATGAGGCAGCATCAACTTTGCCGCAGCATGAAGAGCTCACGCGCACGCCATTCCATACAACTCTACTCCTAGCCTGCCTCTGCCCTTCCTGACCTCAGATCCAGCTCGTGTCTGCCTTGCCTTGTCTTGTCTGCCTTGTCCAGCTTGTCCAGTCTCGTCCAGCCTGCCCAGACTCACATCATGATATTCTGCCGCAGAAGCCAAGCCCTACCAGTCCCGAGAACCCAAGAGCCCAACTTGTGGGGGAGGGGGCTAGCTATGCAGAATATAAAACCAAGCCTTGCCCTGCAGTTCTGCACCATGTCTGAGGGGTTGTCCCCTGACCCCAGCCTGCACCTCTATGACAGCAAATGAATGAGTTAGATGCACTCCCTCTTTTGCATGCAAATCTACCTCATGCAAATACATTGTAAATATCCCGAAAACCTGGCCTGTTTGTGGCTCTCAAGGACCAGAGTTGGCCCCCCCTGCCTTAAGCCATTGGCCATATATGTGACAGCAGATAGAAGAGGAATTTCCAGCCCAGATGATTTACATAATGTGCTTCTTACTTCCCAGTTCAGATTCCTAAGCTTACAATCCAGGTGATAGTCTAGTGGTCCATACCCCAATGGTTCCATTGTTCTTCCTCCCCCGGAATGAATGAGAATTCACTCCTGTAGTAACCTTGCAAGGGTTATTAAGTCTCTTTGAATAAGAAACTCCTGTACTCTAAGATAACTTTCTCTGAGTTCCTGGATCCAATAGGAGCTCAGATGAAAAATAAAAATGGAACCATTTTGCAAAGGTAATCTAAAAGGATGAAAAGAAGGATAAACTTCTTCCCCGACAACAAAAAGGATCAAAAGCTGGAATCACTAAAATGGGAGCAAGGCACTTTTTCTTCTAGTGCATACCCCAGGTCTTTGTTCAAGAAACCAAAAGGTCCTTTTCCCCAACAAAAGCCAGGAGTAAGCATGATAGCATGCTGCCTCTGAAAAGGGCAACTCAAAATCCACACCTACAAAATGGTGCCTTGGGTTTTTATAGGCTAGAACTCAACCATTAAATTATCCCACATGGGGAAGCAATAACCCAACTAAAAAACCTATTTTTTTGCCACACTTACTCAAATTCATTGTGGTTATCTTGAAAACCATAGTTGTTTGCCTATCCCTACCATAGTGACCTCTTTTTCCTCTTATCTTTATTTCATTTCCTAACAAAATGGTTAGTTATCCTTACAATATCTCCTTTTAGCTTTGCTACTGCTCTTCTACTTCCCCTAGATTTTCAGGTAGCAGGGAAAAAAAATGCAAAACAAATAAATAAATAAAAGCACACTTGAACTTGCCAAATGCTTTCTTCCATGGCCAATGTACCATTTATGGAACCCCAAAAATCTGGTGGAGCTCAGCAGAGCTCCGCCAATCCCTTGACCAGACAATAACCACACATACGTGCTCAACCCACGACTGGATGCATGTCCATAACCCCAGATGCAAAATGAGGGTTAGCGTGTCCAAAACGCGTGTTGGTAATAGCGCTCATCACATGCAAATGCATGTTGATAAGGCTATTATCTATTCCCCCAATGTAAAAAAAAAAAAAAAAGTGTGCCTGATGCACACATTTTTAGTTGCTAAATTTAATGCCTGCCCCGAGCAGGCATTAATTTTGGAGGAGCCCAAAAAGTGTACAGAAAAGCAGAAAATACTGCTTTTCTGTACTTCCTGTGACTTAATATTGTGGTGATATTAAGTTGGAGGATCTAAAAAATTTGAATTTCCAAAAAAAAAAAAAAAGGTTGCCAGTGGTCATGTTAGGAAAAGGGTCGGCATGCATTTTTAAAAAATTTTTTATTGAATAGTTCTACTTTTTCACTTCCTCCAACTTAATAGCAGTCAGAGGAAGTACAGAAAAGCAGTAATTTCTGCTTTCTGTACACTTTCGGGTGCTTCAAAAATTAATGCCTGCTCTGGGGCAAGCATTAATTTTGGAGAGTAAAAATATGGGCGTTGGACACATTTTTTTTTTTTTTTGCATTAGAGGAAATAACTAATAGCCTTATCAACATGAATTTACGTGTGATGAGCGCTATTAGGTACACGCTCTATTGGACGCACGTTTTGGACGCACTAACCCCCGTTTTGCATTGGAAGAACATCCAATCGTGTGTTGAGCTATATGCTGCAGACAGCGCACAGTATTGCATTGGCCTGATTGTGATTAAGGATGTAACAACCCCTTGAAATATTAATATTCTATAGAATGACTATATCTTCAATAAACACTTCATGCAGTAAAAAGCTCTAAGGGTAACTTTCAAAGATCTCCATGTAGTTTCATAATCGCACATATGTGAGTGCATGGAGATCTACTATAATATTTTATAATCTGCACATATCTGGTCCATAAAGATTATAAAATATGCATCTATCTGTCTTCAACATGTGCACATATGTTCCAGTAAACAAGCCCTTTATTAAAATGCCCATTTTAATAAAGGGCTTGTTTTCATCCGATTCCCATTGTCGTCACTGTTACACAGCTCACTGGATCGGCTACCGCTTTGTTTTTTGGGTCCATATGTTCCAGTATGCACAAATATTTGCAATGCACTGAAATCACATACTTGTTTTACATATTTGATAAACATACACATGTATATTATACACACAAAAAATATAATTCACATAAACCCCTGATTTATACATGAAAGTAAGTATATTTTAAAATATACACATTTACTTGAAATCTCCAGTTTGTTGATACCTCCACCAGTTGATCCAGTCCATCTCCAGTTCACTGAGATCCTTCTACTACTTCACCCTGAACACCCCTTAGTTCACCCAGACCTTCCATCCAAAATAGCAGATGAGCATGATATCAATTGGCTAGTTAATTAGAAGATGTAAATTGGTAAATAAATTGTTTAATGTATTCATGAAAATCTCTTATAAAATAACTTATGCATGTACCTCTTGGACCTTCCCTAGAATGCTTTTAGGCTTCCTCTTTATTGCACAAGTAAATGAACCTGTGAAACAAAAAATATGCACAGACTTTTTATGTTTATAAAATAGCATGTATCTCTAAAAGGACAGAGACAGGATGGAGGCAGTCCAGAGAAGTGTGACCAAAATGGTGTGGGGTCTCCATCGGAAGACTTAAGGTTGAAGGATATAAATATGTATACCCTGGAGAAGAGGAGATGCAGGGGAGATATGATACAGACCTTCAGATACCTGAAAGATTTTAATGACGCACAATCAACAAAACGTTTCCAGTAGAACTAGGGGTCATGAAATGAAACTCCAGGGGGGAATGACTCAGAACCAATGTTAGGAAATATTTCTTCATGGAGAGGGTGGTGGATGCCTGGAATGTCTTTCCAGAGGAGGTGGTGAAGACAAAAATAGTCAAAGAATTCAAAGGGGCATGGAATAAACACCGTGGATTTCTAAAGTCTAGAGGACGGAAATGAAGAAAAGAGTGCATGGGTGTG
Organism: Rhinatrema bivittatum; assembly: GCF_901001135.1. Lineage (NCBI taxonomy): Eukaryota > Metazoa > Chordata > Amphibia > Gymnophiona > Rhinatrematidae > Rhinatrema > Rhinatrema bivittatum. The sequence continues at coordinate 347,118,653 of NC_042620.1, read as the reverse complement.
ACTTGCTGATGTGACAGTTACTACCTTTAACAAAAAGCAGGGGGATTACTTTCCTTAACCAATAAGCCTTGATACTTTGATGCAACTGAAACATTGCACTTTGCTTCAGCTGCAGGGAAAAAAAAGGGGAATTGGATTCAGGCAACAACCAAAGAGAGCCCCAACTTTTACGGTCTGAATCATGGGGGTAACCTTCACGGAGCAGCAGTAACTACCCTTAACAGAAAGCATGGGATTACCTATGATGCCTTTGATGCAACTGCAACATCGCTCTCTGTTTTTGACGGTGGGAGGTGGGGGAAGTGGAATTGGATTCAGACAACAACCAACATGGGCGCCCTGACTATTACGATCTAGGATGCTGATATGCATACATAAGGGAAAAAGCACAGGACTGCTTTCATGGCCAAGTCCTTAACAATGCACGACAAGTAGCACTGTCTGAATTTTCAAGAAGGCTCATCATCTAGTACAAGAGAAACATGGGAGTAACCCACACAGTGTGGCAGATACTACCATAAGAAGCTTGCTGGGCAGACTGGATGGGCCATTTAGTCCTTTTTTGCCATCGTTACTATATTATGTTACTATGTGCACAAATATAAGCTACTTATGTGTATATATGCTCATTTTACACATGCAACCCCTTTAAAAATTAACTAGACTGTGTTCATCATGGCAGTATGTTGGAAAGTTTTGTTTTTCTTATGTTTTACCCATCACCTGTATGCCCACTCTTACCAACAGGCTGATTCACTAAAGCGCACTACCATGTTACTACATGACAGTGTGCTTTATCAGTGCATAGGTCTCATTAAAAATTATGGGAGCCATGGTAAATAACATGGGGCAATGTGGTAGTGCGCTTTAGTGAATCAGGAGACATTGTAAGAAAGTCCCATCTTTACTGACTGCACTGTGTGTGCAGATGTGCAAATTTCCTGTCTGATACCAGGAGTGAAATACATACAATTGTTGAGATTCACATAATGGGCTTTAAACTCAGATCATTTAGCACTTCTAATTCTTCTCTGCCACAGCTTTCTAATTGGACTCTTTTTAATTTTATCATTAACTACATGATTTTTTTCCTTTCCTCTCTTTTCCAGTGTTGTGCCCTCTGGGCAACTGGACTTTATACAGCAATGATGAGTTGTGAAGCCTGGTAATCAAGAGCAGAAGAAAATTACATTACATTCCAAATAACATTTCCTGAAAGAGACTAAAATGTTCTCTTTTGTTAGTTAATTGTTCCCTGCTTCTCATACCTTTGCAGCTAACCATTATATAATTGCTGTTATTATTAAAATTAGGTATTGTAGCAGAAGTATATTATTTTAAAATAGCAGTGGTCGCTAATAGACTGCAATTGCATTTTAATCTATTTTCTATTGAATAATTATTTAATGTTATTGTAAATGTCATGAAAATGCTAAATAAGTAGTACTTTATATTGTTTTAAGAGTTCCGTCATTAAAAAATATAACACTGCTTGTTTGAAGTATATCCCTTCTGTTGTAGCAGCAATGCTAACAAACATTTGCAGAATAATACAGTTGGCAGTAACACAAACCCAAACATTAAGATATTCCTTGTTTGCTCTGATTTTGGATATTTTAGAGTTGTCAGGGATTTTTTTTTTTTTTTAAATAAGCTTCTGCTTATCTGTTACTGCCTTATAAATCTAAGTAAATGGTGGGGGGTCACAGTTGTGTTGATCCTTATCAAAACCTCATGCAGACCTTGCTCTGACAGATGTGAAGTAGGAACACAGCTCTGATAACTGAAGAGCAGACTCCTGAAAAAAGATGTTTAAATACACACAGGGATACAGCCATTGCAGAAGTTTAGCTTTATTTTTTTAAAGAGTACAAAATTGCAAAATGTTTGCTTGGTCAAAAAATAAAAGAAAACCCAGGAGCAAGGTTAGAGGAGGATGCAATGGAATTGGGAAATCAGTAAATTGAGAAATCTAGCTATTAGTTAATTATATAGTGTTACCAAATGTTAGGATTCTGCATGGAAAGTGTATATTCTGTGTCATTATATTGCTTCATTTTAGATTTATGTTTATTTCATTTCCCATAAATATGTTGTTCATTTCATTTTAGTGTGTGCTATATTTTACAGTTCTCGTACTTTTGGCTGTTCTATTTCTGTTGCCTATCCATCAGGAAGCACATGCAACCAAGGCCCAACCTGGAACCAGGAAGCAAAATTCTCCCAGGCTAATAGTACATCCTTTTAAACCAACAGGATAAGCAAATTACTTCCCCTGTTGAAGCTAGTATACCTATTAACTACATTTGGCAATAACGTATACTAAAACGTCATTAGCAGTATTAGTTTTTATGTCATTTCAGATGGGAAATAACTGAAAAGAACATAATAAATATTATTGATGTTTCGTGTTGTTTTAAAATGACAGCACATGCAGTGCTGTACAGAAACATATGAAAGCTGGTCCCTACTCTGTAGGAGTAATGCAAGTAGGGAAAAATAATCCCAACTACGGGTACACGATTCTGGGTTCCATGTTAGGAGTCACCACCCAGGAAAAAGATCTCAGAATCCTTGTGTGTGTGGTGGCGGTCAAAAAGGCAAATAGATAGAATGTTAGGGATTATTTGGAAAGGAATAGAGAGCAAAACTGAGAATATCATAATGCCCTTATACAGATCCATGGTATGACTGCACCTTGAGTCATGAGTGCAGTTCTGGTCTCCCCATCTCAAAAAAGACATAACGGATATATAAAAAGGTACAGAGAAAGGTAAGAAAATGATAAAGGGATGGAAGTGGAGAAAGGTTAACGAGTTCAGAGCTGTTTAGCTTGGAAAAAAGAAGACTGAGAGGGGATATAATTGTGATTTATAAAATCATGAGTGGGTTGGAAAAGATAAATATGGAGCTGTTATTTACCCTTTCAAACAACACTACAACTAGGGGACACTCCATGAAACTAGCAGCCGGCAGATTTAAAACAAATTGTAGGAAGTATTTTTTCACTTGGGGGTAGATTTTTAAAAACAGCGCGATCGCGTACTTTTGTTTGCGCAGCAGACGCAAACAAAAGTACGCTGGATTTTATAAGATACGCGCATAGCCGCACGTATCCACTAAAATCCTGGATTGGCGCACGCAAGGCTGCCGATTTTGGGCAGCCGGTGCGCGCCGAGCCGCGCAGCCTGCCTCCGTTCCCTCCGAGGCCGCTCCGAAATCGGAGCGGCCTCGGAGGGAACTCTCTTTCACCCTCCCCTCACCTTCCCCTCCCTTCCCCTACCTAACCCACCCCCCCAGCCCTATCTAAACCCCCCCTACCTTTATCCACGGATTTACGCCTCCCGGAGGGAGACGTAAATCCACGCGTGCCAGCGGGCTGCTGGCGTGCCAAGACCCGACCCGGGGGCAGTTCCGGAGGGCGCGGCCACGCCCCCGGAATGCCCCGAGCCGAAACCACACCCCCGGGCCCGCCCCCGAAACGCCTCATCCCGCCCCCAAATGCTGCGTCGTTCGGCCCCGCCCCCGACACGCCCCTTAAAAAACCCCCGGGACTTACGCGCGTCCCGGGGCTCTGTGCGCACCGGCGGCCTATGCAAAATAGGCGCGTGGTGCGCGAGGGCCCTGCTCGTGTAAATCCGGGCAGATTTACGTGAGCAGGGCTTTTAAAATCCGCCCGTTGGTGCACAATCAAGCTATGGAATCTGTTTGTGAGGTTGTGGTGAAGGCAACTAACATAATGGGGCTCAAAAGAATACTGGACAAGTTCCTGTAGAAAAATGCTATAAACAGTTATTAGCCAGGTAGACTTGGAAAAGCCAGGGCTTATCCCTGGGCGTGAGATACAAGGAATAGATCAACTACTGGAGATCTTCTGGGTACTTGTGACACGAACTGGCCACTGTCAGAGACAGGATGTTGGGCTTGATGGATCTTGGTCTGACCCCACATGGCACTTTTTATGTTCTTATGATCGGAAACTTTGTTAAGTATGTTCTAGCAATCCTTCCACTTTAGGTCATCACGTCAGCAGTTTTTTTTACACACTTCTTTTACACTCTGTTGCTGCTGCCACATTAAAATCAATAGTACATAATGTTTAAAACAAGGAAACTTTATAGTTAGAAAATATTCACTGGAAGTCTGGAATAGGTTCCCTGCTTAGTTAATTTCCCCTTTATCACTAGTTTTCTAGCCTCAGCAGTGTATGGTGGGTTACAGTGAGAGTGGGTTACAGTGAGAGTAGTTTTATTTTATCGAATTAAAGGTAGATTTTAAGAGTTGCGCGCGGGTGCACATGTGCGCACATTTGCCGGCACGGTCACGTGGACACACCAATTTTATAACATTCGCGTGTATATGCACGCATGTTATAAAATACACTGCCCGTGCACACGATTTTATATTGATGCGTGCATGTGCACGCGAATGCCTTCTTGTGCATGTAAGTGGGGGGGATTTTAGTAGAAGCGCACGGTGATGCATTAGGACCTATCTCCCTGTTCCTTCCCAGTTCGCCCCAGTAAAGGTGCAGACTTCCTAAACCCCCTACCTAACCTGCCTTCCTTTTACCCTACTAGCCCCGAACCCTAAAACCCCGCTGACTACTAGGGATGTGAATCATTTTTTGACGATTTAAAATATCATCCGATATATTTTAAATCGTCAAAAATCGTTAGAGCCGCGATACAATAACAATTCCCCCGATTTATCGTCAAAAAATCGTAAATCGGGGGAAGGGGAGGGGAAGAGGGAGGGCGGGAAAACCGGCACACTAAAACAACCCTAAAACCCACCCCGACCCTTTAAAATAAATCCCCCACCCTCCCGAACCCCCCCAAAATGCCTTAAATTACCTGGGGTCCAGAGGAAGGGTCCCGGTGTGATCTTTTACTCTCGGACCTCCGGTGCTTGTAGAAATGGCGCCGGCGCTACCTTTGGTTTTTCCGTACGGAAAAATGATTCGCGGCAGGAGATCGCTCCCGGACCCCCGCTGGACCCCCAGGGACTTTTGGCCAGCTTGGGGGGGCTTCCTGACCCCCACAAGACTTGCCAAAAGTCCAGCGGGGGTCCGGAACGACCTCCTGCAGTCGAATCGTGTTGTCTACGGCCGGCGCCATTTTGCGCAAAATGGCGCTCCCGGACCCCAGTGGAGGTCCGGGAGCGATCTGCCGCGAATCGTTTTTCCGTACGGAAAAACGATTCGCATGCAGGAAGTCGTTCCCGGACCCCCGCTGGACTTTTGGCAAGTCTTGTGGGGGTCAGGAGGCCCCCCCAAACTGGCCAAAAGTTCCTGGGGGTCCAGCGGGGGTCCGGGAGCGATCTCCTACGCTCCTGACCTCGGGGGACAAAAAACAAAATGGCGCCGGTGCTACCTTTGACCTGTCATATGACAAGGCAAAGTTAGCGCCGGCGCCATTTCTACAAGCACCGGAGGTCCGAGAGTAAAAGATCACACCGGGACCCTTCCTCTGGACCCCAGGTAATTTAAGGCATTTGGGGGGGGGGGTTCGGGAGGGTAGGGGATTTATTTTAAAGGGTCGGGGTGGGTTTTAGGGTTGTTTTAGTGTGCTGGTTTTCCCGCCCTCCCCCCCACTGGACCCCAGGTAATTTAAGGCATTTGGGGGGGGGGGGTTCGGGAGGGTGGGGGATTTATTTTAAAGGGTCGGGGTGGGTTTTAGGGATGTTTTAGTGTGCCGGTTTTCGATTTACACGATTTTCACGATTTTTAAAAAACCCAAACGGCGACGATCCGATTCCCTCCCCCTCCCAGCCGAAATCGATCGTTAAGACGATTGATCACACGATTCACATCTCTACTGACTACCCTAAACGTTTTATTTTACTACTTACCCGCAATCTATAGCAGCAGCATGTTACATGGTTGCTGGATCCCAGTGCGAGACTCTGACTTAATGGTGCTGTCCTGGACCGCCCCTGGCTGGCCCCTTTTTTCAAAAACCTTTCCAATGCGCGTACCGGGAGATGTGTGTGGCTGCGGGCCTCTTAAAATCCGCGCCTGACCCAGTCACTTGCATATCTCCCAGATTTGCCACATGTAGGGCTTTTAAAATTCGCCCTTAATTGTATTCCATGAAACATGAATGTTTTTATGAATTCGTATTATGCTTTAAGTTTGTCTGATAAGAGGGAATATCAGATTGGAATAAATAAATGGCCAGGTAGCATACCCTCTGTGATTAAACTGATAGGGGTCAAACAGCAGTTGGTGACACGTAAAACAGGAAATAGGTAAGCGCTGAAACTAGTCTTGCAAACATTTTGCGATAAGTATAGTTTATCTCCATACATTGTACCATGTTTTTTAGTAGGACTGAGAGTGCAGTGGCAGGTTTTTTTTACACAGCTGGAAAAACTTTTTATCCATATAAAACTAGTGCTTTATGAGTCAGCCCAAAAAAACTCAACAAACTTTAGTACCACACTATTTTCCTTGCTAATATATAATTTAACAATTTTTTTTAAAGGCTCTTTTTATTGTACCATAGACATACATGGAACTTCTGAGGGTCTGGGAAGGATTTTATAAATCTCAAAAGTCACAGTTTATTGTACCGGGCAAGAAGTTTTATACAGTATCAAATTCCTGGAATCTGCACTCCCTTCCTTTAACATATTGCATACTTTTTGCTTTGAATAGAGAAGCTAGATCTTTTATGTAAAATTGATCAAGAACAGCTAAGCATCCTTTATGTCAGAATTTCCCAACCTTTTTAAGTCCAAGGCACACATACATTAACTGCCTCCATGGAGCAGGCAGTGCAGATATACGGAGGACTTGTATGGGCAAAATAAGAAAGCAGTAAGCACTGAAAAGCCTCTCCAGTCTCTCTTCCAAAATGTAAAGCAAAGGGAGAGAGGGGGTGGAAACACACATGAAGCCATCATGATGGGCCAGCTTCCTCTCTAAAGAAGTACATGAGAAGGGGGGAGCTGGCTTGGCTTCGGCATGTGGCTGCCGGAGCTCCTTCGTTGCTGCTACTCCCAGCCCTTAGAGCAAGGCACACAATCATTGTTCAGTGCACACTCTCCCCATCTCATTTACGGGCCGATACAGTAAAGTCCGCGGGAGAGCGGACGAACGCCCGCTCTCCCGGCGCACGCACTGGCCCTTTGCCGGTGCGTGCGATTCTCTATTTAAATTAGATGACGCGGTAGATCTGGGTAAAAGGAGGCGCTAGGGACACTAGCGTGTCCCTAGCGCCTCCTTTTTGACAGGAGCGGCGGCTGTCAGCGGGTTTGACAGCCGACGCTCAATTTTGCCGGCATCGGTTCTCGAGCTCGCTGACAGCCACGGGCTCGGAAACCGGACGCCGGCAAAATTGAGCGTCGGCGGGCCGAATTCAAAATTATTATTATTGTTTTTTTACTTTTTTTAATTTTTGGGACCTCCGACTTAATATCGCTATTCTGTGCACTTTCTGTGCACTTTCCCGGTGCTTTTCTGTGCACTTTCCCGGCGCCGGAAGAAATTAGCGCCGACCTTTGGGTCGGCGCTAATTTCTGAAAGTAAAATGTGCGGCTTGGCTGCACATTTTACTTTCTGTATCCCGCGCGCATACCTATTAGGTGCCGCGGGTTGGACGTGCGTTTTCCTCCCCTTACTGAATAAGGGGTAAGGGAAAACGTGCGTCCCAGAGCGGGCTAACAGTGCGCTTCATCGGAGCGCACTGTACTGTATCGGCCTGCTAGCCAGGAAGGGCTCCCAATGGGGAAGATGAGGAGATGCTGTGTGCTGCACACAGTGGATCCCAGTTATCTATGCCCTGCATGCTTCCCATGAATGGGGATAATGCTGTAGCTAGGAAGCTGCAGCCAGGGCCGGTGGAAGGGTATTAGGCGCCCTAGGCGAAACGTCAGCTATGCCGCCCCCCCCCCCCCCCGCCTCCACACACAATTAACTTACATTGTGCATTAATGAAAATAACGATGTCTGTATTTATAACAGAACACTTATTTGACATTTTTATGCCATGTAAACCATTGAGATGATTTGTCTTATCGACGGTATAGAAACTTTTATAAATAAATAAATAAAAATAAATAAAATAAACATAAACCAAAGCTATACTTGTTGCTCAAACAAAAAAAAGCAGACACATCATATAATATTAAATAATTAAAATGGCAGTCAATCAAGAAAAATAAACTTAAAAAGCCATCTTTACTTACCCCCTCCAGCAGCTCTCTTACTCCTCTTCCATGCAGGCTGTAGTACACACCAGAAGCAGCAGTAGTGGCTAAGCTCTATACTCATGGTCCTCTTCCTTAAGGCCCATGTCTCTCACACACACACCATATCAGTCATGCCCCCATGACCAGTTTCTGTCTCTCACACACCAATCATCTCCCAAACAGTCTTTGACAAACACACCAGTCACCTTCCTGAACAGTTTCTCTCATGCCATACACACACAGGCTTCCCACTCCCGTGTTCCACTTACATATATGGGCTTCTCACTCTCATAATCACTTTCTCTTTCTCACACACACTCACCAGTCTCTCACTCTCATGCTTGTTCTCTCCACATGCACAGGCTTCTCATTCCCATAATCACTTTCTTTCTCTCTCTCACATACACACAAACACACACCAGTCACCTGTTCTGTCTTACATATACAGGCTTCTCCCTCCCATGCTGTGTCTCACACACACCCAGGTTCTCACTCCCATGCTCACTCTTCACATGCACAGGCTTCTCATTCCTATAATCACTTTCTTTCTCTCTCTCACATACACACAAACACACACCAGTCACCTGTTCTGTCTTACATATACAGGCGTCTCCCTCCCATGCTGTGTCTCACACACACCCAGGTTCTCACTCCCATGCTCACTCTCTTCACATGCACAGACTTCTCATTCCCATAATCACTTTCTCTCTGTTACACACACACACACACACACACACCAGTCTCTCTCTCATTTCCATGCTCGCTCTCCAGGTGCACAGGCTTCTCATTCCCTGAATCACATTCTCTCTCTCTCACATTCACATACACACCAGTCACACCGTCACCTTACCAACCAGTCTCTCTCTCATACATGCACACACACACAGGCTTCCCACTCCCATGCTCTCTCTCACATAATCAGGCTTCTCACTCCAATGCTTTCTTTCACATACACCCCCACAACACCAGGCTTCTTACTCCCATGCTTTCTCACATACCCAGAGTTCTCACTTCCATGCTTTTTCTCTCTTTCACACACACACACACACATCAGTCACATCCCTGACTGTCTCACACTCTCACACATCAGTCATCTCCTTGAGCAGTCACTTTCATTGTCTCTCACATATACACATACATCAGCTCTCTGACCAGTTTCTCTCAATCACACACACATGCTCTCGATCAAATACATTCTCTCACTTACACACAGGCTCTCAATCACACACACATTCTCTCAATCACACACAGGCTAGGCTGGCTGCTTCTCTCTCTTTCTCTCACTCACTTCCTCCCCCCCCCAGCACAAATGGTAGCTGCAACAGCCTCCTCCTCCAGCCCCCGCAGGCCAAAAAGGAAGAATCCCATCGGCCGCGGGAGGCTCATGCTGCTGACTCCTTTCCCGATTACCGGCTGCTTCAATTGCTCGGGGGCCGATGCTGCTGTCGCTGCTATTTTTTTCATGCGGCACCGCTCTTTCTCCTTCCCGCACATCACTTCCTGTTCCGGGTCGGGGGGGGGCGGGGGGGGGGGGGAGGAAGAAAAGGGCAGCCGCGGATGCCACAGCTTTTTTTTTTTTTTTTTTTTGCACTGCTGCCGTTCCCGCTGGGCTTGAACGTGCTGATAGCCCGGCTGCAACGGCAGCAGGGAAGAAAGAGCAGCGGGAGAGACCGGGAGCACGCGAACCGCTGGGGGAGGTCAGATGGGTCTTTTGGGGCGGGCTGCCGGCAGCGGCTCTTTTATTTTTATCGGGGGGCGGCAGCTTAATGCAGCTCTTTTCATTTTACCGGGGCAGTGGCTGAGCGCGGCTCTCTTAATTTTACCGGGGCAGTGCCGCCCCCGGGAAGCTGGCGCCCTAGGCGACCGCCTAGTTCGCCTAGTGCTTCCGCCGGCCCTGGCTGCAGCATATCTGATTACACATTCTGAGAAAGGAGCTCCTACAGATTTAGGAGCCCCCATTGATGTCTCTTACTTCTGTGAGGTGCTAAGTGCAAAGGCCAGGTGCTGGGCTGCATTTGAGCAACAGTGAGTGATGACTTTCCCGTGGCACACCTCATCAGGTCTGAAGGCACACCAGGGTGCCATGGCAGATTGGTAGGGAAACACTGCTTTATACACATTTCTTCCCCACTAGTCATGGATGAACCTTCATATTGTCCAGTTACAAGATCAACTACTTTATTACTAGACCATGCATTTTGCGTTAATGAGTAGCATTATCAGTGAAATTAATCATCATCACATCTAAGCATGTTTCCCATAGACACAAAATAGAATAAAACCTTTAGTACATAGACTATCTAGACTGGATTGTATTGTGTTTTTATAAAGAAAGAGGATTGAATTGAATTGAATTTTGTATTTTTATCCCACCTTTTGTAGCTGGACAGTCACTTCAAAATGGATTACATATTGGGTGATTAGTTAATTCATTGTATCACAGGTTAGAAAGCATTATATTACAGGTAGTTTGCATGCATCATGGTATCATTGAGTGTTCATGCAATAGATGACAGTTATGATTTACACATGTGTAATAGTTGTCATTTATGATATATAAAGAACAGCTTATTCAATTTATTCTACAGATATTCACAAAGAGTAGCTTATTAGATATAGAATCTGTTCTCTGTAAAAGCTTGTAATGATCCCAGAGGTGTAATTTTTAATTTTAATAACATTTATATAAATAAAAAATGAAGAAGAATGCAATTTTTAATTAATAATATGGCTGCATATTAAAAAAATAGGGGCCTCATACTTTTTTTCCATACTATACAATGGGTCTATATGGGAAAAGATTTTCAAAATATAGTTTTGGTAATTAGTTGTCTACTAGAGAAAGAATCAAATGCCAGTAGATTTGTGTTTAAAGGAAAAGAAATGAGATTTGCCATAGAAACAGTCATTCTTTGACCATTCAAAATGAGCTTGATATGCATATTCTTTTTCAATGTTAATTGTTTTATGGAAACCAATTAAATTTAGACCTTTTGCAAAACATTTGAAATGAAATCCGGGGTCAGTTGTAACCTGGCCAAGCAGATAAAAACTAGAATGAGACATATTCAAATCTGAATCTGATCTAGGTCTGAGTTGACTTTCTCACCCCTATTTTGCATGCAAAAAAGGATAAAGTAAAGCAACAGGAGTTTTTGTGACATGAAAAAGAATTTAAATTGCAAATGAAGGATGCCATGCTGCCCCTGTAGAAGACATCACTATAGTCTCATCTTTATGTGACTCTCAGTTTGGGTTTCTGAATGAGGTACAGTAATGTATATTGTCAGCTTAAAAAAGCAATAGAGAAGAGTAAGCCAAGATAATGGATAGGGTAACAGTAAACTGAAAATAAACAAGATTAAGAAAAGGCATGATTTTACTTAGAAGAGAATGTGAACAGTGGCTATCTAATCAATATGGGGGTAATTTTCAACAGGAGGAAAGGAACAGAACCGAGAGGTTAATAGAACCTTACCCTGAGCATTTATACTTAGAGCCTGATTTTAAAAAACATTTACTCGAGTAAGTGGACTTTTGAAAATTGCCACAATATATGCCATTGAATTGTCCATGGTATTTACTCATGTGAGTGCACTGTATTTGAGTAAATGGCTTTTGAAAATTGCTACAATAGTAGTTACATTTATGCAATTGTAGCAATTTTCAAAAGCCATTTACTTAAATACAGTGCACTCACATGAGTAAATACCATGGACAATTCAATGGCATATATTGTGGCAATTTTCAAAAGTCCACTTACTCGAGTAAATGTTTTTTAAAATCAGGCTCTAAGCATAAATGCTCAGGGTAAGGTTCTATTAACCTCTCGGTTCTGTTCCTTTCCTCCTGGCCCTCCAGGTCCACATTCTGTCAAGGACTATGACCTATTCTCTTATATCTTGTGGCATTTCTGTCTTATTTCTGTAAATTGCTGTGAACTACCCAAGGAACTAGCGGGTTAAAATAATTTTATAAATAAACTTTCTGACAATGACTATGCTCTTTCATCTTGTAGCAATGCTGTCTTAGAGGTGAATTTTAAAAGCTCAATATACATATTTATTTTTATATGCTGCTTTTCATTTTGGCACTATAGGTATTTCCTTAGCCCCATAGGGTTTACAATCTAATTTTGTACCTGAGGCAACAGAGGGTAAAGTGACTTGCCCAGGGTCACAAGGAATGACAGCAGGATTTGAACCCTGGTTTCTCTGGTTCATAGCCAGCTGCTCTAACGACTAGGCTGCTACTCCACTCATAATTAAGGGATGCATGAAGAAGTTGGACTCATGCGCGCCTAGTGGATTTTTAAAGCCGCCGAGATACGACTGTATCTCCCACAACACGCACATCTCGAAAGTTTAAAAAAAAAGGTGGGGCATGGGCATAGTCTGAGCGGGGCATGGGTGTTTTGGTTCACGAAGCAAAGATGAGTGTGTAATTCTACTTCTGCTATGGATGCCGTGTAACTTAAAATTTTAAGAAAAATAGGCAGATTTGCTGGGTTTTAAGGGTCAGGGTTAACTGGGGGAGTGGAAGCTATCAAATTGGGGGGGGGGGGGGGTTGGAGGACCTATCTCCTAACTAGGTGAACTGGGGATGAACTGGTAAAACTGGGAATGGAGGTGCGCACCCCTGTTAAAATCCCCCAATTTATGTGGTAGAAGCAGGTTTTGCACACACATGTGTGCGCCCACTTTAAATTTGGTGCATATGAGCGCATGGCCAAGTTATTTTATAACATGCACGCGTATGTTATAAAAGATGCGTATCTGGGCATGGGTCAACACATTGCACAAATGTGCGCATTTTCGCCAGTTTGAAAGTTACCATTCCTCTATACATAAGAATATAAGAACATAAAATATGCCATACTGGGTCAAGCCAAGTTTATGGACTTCTCCTCTAGGAACTTATCCAAACCTTTATTAAACCAAGTTACACTAACTGCCTTAACTACATCCTCTGGCAATCAATTCCAGAGCTTAATAATGGGTTTAGTGTGAAAGAATTTTTGCTAATTTGTTTTAAATGAGCTACTTACTAACTTCATGGACTGCCCCCTAGTCTTTCTATTATCTAAGAAAGTAAATAACCAATTTACATTTACCTGTGCAAGTCCTTTCATGATTTTGTAGACCTCTATGATTTATATGCATAAAGGGGTAGATTTTTAAAAAAAGCGCGTTCGCGTACTTTTGTTTGCGCACCAGGCGCAAACAAAAGTACGCTGGATTTTAGAAGATACGCGCGTATCTTCTAAAATCCTGGATCGATGCGCGCAAGGCTGCCGATTTTAGGCAGCCGGCGTGCGCCGAGCCGCGCAGCCTGTCTCCGTTCCCTCCGAGGCCGCTCCGAAATTGGAGCGGCCTCGGAGGGAACTTTCTTTCGCTCTCCCCTCATCTTCCTCTCCCTTCCTCTACCTAACCCACCCCCCCGGCCCTATCTAAACCCCCCCCCTTACCTTTATCCATGGATTTACGCCTCCCGGAGGGAGACGTAAATCCACGCGCGCCAGCGGGCTGCTGGCGTGCCGAGACCCGACCCGGGGGCGGTTCCGGAGGGCGCGGCCAAGCCCCCAGAACGCCCCAGGCCGGCGCCACGCCCCCGGTCCCGCCCCCGAAATGCCGCACCCCGCCCCCAAAACGCTGCGTTGTTCGGCCCCGCCCCGACACACCCCCGACACGCCCCCCTTCCAAAAACCCCGGGACCTACGCGCGTCTCGGGGTTCTGTGCGCGCCGGCGGCCTATGGAAAATAGGCGCGCCAGTGCGCAAGGCCCTGCTCGCGTAAATCCGGGCGGATTTACGCGAGCAGGGCTTTTAAAATCCGCCCGAAAGTGCACTTATATGTGAATATCCTATGGACAATTCAATAGTATATATTGTACATTCTAAAAAGCTCATTTACACAGGTGAAGTGCTTTTAATTGTGTAAAACCCAATTTAAAGCATGTAAGTGCTTTTTAAAATCAGGCCTATACATGATGGCAGATAAAAAAACCCAAATGGCCCAGGAGTGGGCTTAGGGCCAGCACACAGTGTCAGGCCTAGGCCTCGACTCTAGATCTGGCCTAGGCTAACCACATCCTCTGGCAACAAATTCCAGAGCTTAATTGTGCATTGAGTGAAAAAGAATTTCTCTGATTAGTCTTAAATGTGCTACTTACTAACTTCATGGAATGCCCCCTAGTCCTTCTATTATTCGAAAGTGTAAATAACCGATTCACATCTACTCATTCAAGACCTCTCATGATCTTAAAGAACTCTATCGTATCCCCCCTCAGCTGTCTCTTCTCTAAGCTAAACAGTTCTAACCTCTTCAGCCTTTCCTCATAGGGGAGCTGTTCCATCCCCTTTATCATTTTGGTTGCCCTTCTTTGTACCTTCTCCATTGCAATGCGGCGACCAGAATTGTACACAGAATTCAAGGTGCGGTCTCAACATGGAGTGATATAGAGGCATTATGACACTTTCCGTTTTATTAACCATTCCCTTCCTAATAATTCCTAACATTCTGTTTGCTTTTTTGACTGCTGCAGCACACTGAGCCAACGATTTTAAAGTATTATCCACTATGATGCCTAGATCTTTTTCCTGTGTGGTAGCTCCTAATATGGAACCTAACATCGTGTAACTTTTGAAGACATGCCTTTTCAAACAGGCTTTTTCTGAGAACGAGAATAACAACTGATTTAGGCAAGGCTCAGGGTGATGCAAAATGCAAATGATGAAGGCAGTAAATACTTTTTAAGGAATTTTTAGGTATTTTAGTTGTAATATGTTTTTAGAGTTTATTTAATGTTGTATTTATTATGCTATTTGAATGCTGATAGTATATATCCATTGTTTAGATTAGATCAAGTTTCTGATTTGTTCCATGTAAACTGCTACACGGCAGTAGTTATTACCGTTTAACTGTGAACCGGAGTGATATGTATTGTATACAGGAACTCCCGGTATATAAAATCCATAAATAAATAAATAAATTGTTATTTTATTGCTGATATTGTATATGTTATGAGACTGTAAACTGATGTGAAGGCTTGGTCCGTACACCGATATATAGAAAAATTTGGAAAAATAAATACATAAAATAAATATATGCAACACCTTGCACTTGTCCACATTAAATTTCATCTGCTATTTGGATGCCCAGTCTTCCAGTCTTGCAAGGTCCTCCTGTAATGTATCACATTCCGCTTGTGATTTAACTGAGTAATTTTGTATCATTCGCAAATTTGATAACCTCACTCATCGTATTCCTTTTTAGATCATTTATATGTATATATTGAAAAGCACCAGTCCAAGTACAGATCCATGAGGCACTCCACTACCCTTTTCCACTGAGAAAATTGACCATAAGAACATAAGTTGCCATACTGGGTCAGACCAAGGGTCCATCAAACCCAGCATCCTGTTTCCAACAGTGGCTAATCCAGGCTACAATTATCTGGCAAGTACCCATACACCAAGAAGTTCCCATGCTACTGATGCCAGTAATAGCAGTGGCTATTTTCTAGGTCAATTGATTAATAACAGGTAATGGACTTTTCCTCCAAGAACTAATCCAAACCTTTTTTAAACCCAGCTACACTAACTGCACTAAACACATCCCCTGGCAACAAATTCCAGAGTTTAATTGTGTGTTGTGTGAAAAAGAATTTTCTCTGATTAGTTTTAAATGTGCTACATGCTAACTTCATGGGGTGCCCCCTAGTCCTTCTATTATCCGAAAGAGTAAATAACCAATTCACATTTACCCATTCTAGACCTCTCATGATTTTAAACACCTTTATCATATCTCCCCTCAGCTGTCTCTTCTCCAAGCTGAACAGCCTTAACCTCTTTCATCTTTCCATATGGGCGACCTTTATCATTTTGGTCGCCCTTCTCTGTACCTTCTCCATCGCAACTATATCTTTTTTGAGATGCGGCGACCAGAATTGGATACAGTATTCAATGTGTGGTCTCATCATGGAGCGGCAGAGAGGCATTAGAACATTTTCCATTTTATTCACCATTCCCTTTCTAATAATTCCCAACATTCTATTTGCTTTTTTGACTGCCGCAGCACACTGAGCCAAGGATTTCAATGTATTATCCACCATGACACCTAGATTTCTTTCCTGTTTCCTGTCTTTTAACCAGTTTGTAATCCACGAAAGGACATCGCCTCCTATCCCATGACTTTTTAGTTTTCTTAGAAGCCTCTCATGAGGGACTTTGTCAAACGCCTTCTGAAAATCCAAATACAGTACATCTACCAGTTCACCTTTATCCACATGTTTATTAACCCCTTCAAAAAAATGAAGCAGATTT
The DNA here is from genome assembly GCF_901001135.1 of Rhinatrema bivittatum. Classification (NCBI taxonomy): domain Eukaryota; kingdom Metazoa; phylum Chordata; class Amphibia; order Gymnophiona; family Rhinatrematidae; genus Rhinatrema; species Rhinatrema bivittatum. The sequence continues at coordinate 347,102,134 of NC_042620.1, read as the reverse complement.
GTAAGGCAAGACTTACCTTGGGTAAATCCATGTTGACTGTGTTCCATTAAACCATATCTTTCTATATGCTCTACGATTTTGATCTTGAGAATAGTTTCCACTATTTTTCCCGGCACTGAAGTCAGGCTCACTGGTCTATAGTTATCCAGATCGCCCCTGGAGCCTTTTTTTTTTTTAATTTTATGTTTATTATAGTTTCCATTTTAATACATTGAAAAAACCAATGCATACAGAAAAAGAGAAAATAAAAACTGGAAATATTACATCTTTCATCAATTCCACAAAGAAATATATGTAACTAGTTTTTTTCTTCAATATTATAAGTATAATGGGAGATCCAAAATTATAAAGTGGTACAAAAAGAAAATATCCAACAAATTTTAAATTGCTGAAACACCGTGCTATGCAGCTTAATTTAAACCAACACTACTTGGAAACTATTGGGAGTGTGAGTCCAGATAAACACATAGTTGCTCTATCTCAGTGAAAATGTATCTATCATCATGATAAATCAGAATACAATGACACGGAAACCTGAGGTAAAATTTGGCACCTCTAGAAACCGCTTCATTCTTCATGGACAGAAAAACTTTCCTTTTTTCCTGCATCCTCTTGGTTATGTCTGGAAAGACTCTCACTTAATATCCGTAAAAAGATGTAGACTGCTTCTGAAAGGATAACCTCAATACATTATCTCTATCTGACTTTTGCATAAATGTCACTAATAATGTTGCTCTTTCTTCAATTTTTCCTTCATATGACTTCTCCAGGAAATCTGTAAGGTTATCTATAGGAATATTAATATCCTGTTGTTCTTGTTGTTGTTGAAAGTTCATCTGTCTTCCTGGTAAATAGTAAAGTTTTGAAAACGTTGGATTAGATGTTTCAGAAAAGGCCAATATATTTGTGAGGTAGCTTTTAAGTAAATCTTTTGGTGTCATCCATTTTGTTTTGGGGAAATTAAAAAATCTTAAGTTATTTCTCCGCATCTCATTCTCATGGAAATCTGTCTTTCGTGTAGTCAAATTCTCAGATTTTATTAAATTGACCTGCCCCTCTTTTATATTCGTAATTTCTTTTTCCAAACTCTCCAGAGAATTCTCAACTCTTTTTTCCATCATATTAGTCTTTTCTATATTCTGTTTCCCAACATTTGTTAAATCAGTAATAGCCATATTCATCATGGTTAGAGCTCTCCAAATTTCCTCAGGGGTTATCTTTTCTGGCATTTACAGAGGATAGTTCAAAACTACTTGTATTCCTTTTTCCTTACCTCTGGTTTCCAAGAAGCCTTCCTTATCTGGCTCTGCTCACTTCCTTTCAGCTTCACCCCTCCTGGAGCCTGAAATCACCAGGCTCTCCGAAGACATAGATTCCATGTCACTTCTCTGGAGGTCAAAAGATGGTTCTCTTAGCTGTTTCTGCGGACTTTCCAGCTGTTGCTCCGTCCCCTCTTCCATCAGGGGCTTGTAAGTTAAGGGAGGAACTGTTGGAGCACCGGAGCTGAGTGAAACATCCTTGGCCTGGTCGTGTAGCGTCTGCTCTCTGCCATCTATGCCAGTGTCCACGCTCTCTGGCGTTTGCTGCACTGCCCAAAATACTTCCTTGATCCGTGTTTGCCGCAAGGAGGCTTCTGGAGTTGAGGTAAGAATTTCATGGATCCTTACTTTTCTTTTGGAATGCGGCATTAGGAAAAATGTGTAGGACATTTAGTAAAAAGAGGCAAGGTTTTTAAAGATCTCACGGAGCTCAGGTATTTCTGTGTTCAAGGTGCGGCAGCCATCTTGGATCTCCCTGGAGCCTTTTTTAGATATTGGGGTTACATTGGCCACCAGTCTTCAGGTACAATGGATGATTTTAATGATAGTTTACAAATTTTAACTAATAGATCAGAAATTTCATTTTTTAGTTCCTTCAGTACACTAGGATGCATACCATCTGGTCCAGGTGATTTGATACTCTTTATTGTCAGTCTGGCCTACTACATCTTCCAGGTTCACAGTGATTTTGTTCAGTTTGTCTGACTCATCACCCTTGTAAACCATCTCCGGAACTGGTATCTCCCCAACATCCTCATTAATAAACATGGAAGCAAAGAATTCATTTAGCCTTTCTGCAAAGGCCTTATCTTCCCTAAGAGCCCCTTTAACCCCTTGGTCATCTAATGGTCCAACCAACTCCCTCACAGGTTTCTTGCTTCGGATATATTTAAAACGTTTTATTATAAGTTTTTGCCTCTATGGCCAACTTCATTTCAAATTCTTTCTTCGTCTGTCTTATCAATGTTTTACACTTAACTTGACAATGCTTATGTTTTATCCTATTTTCTTCAGATGGATCCTTCTTCCAATTTTTGAAGGATTTTTTTTTGGCTAAAATAGTCTTTCACCTCACCTTTTAACCATGACGGTAATCATTTTTGCCTTCCTTCCACCTTTCTTAATGCATGGAATACAATTGGACTGCGCTTCTAGGATTGTATTTTTAAATAATGTCCATGCCTTTTGAACACTCTAAGACTTTGCAGCTGCACCTTTCAGTTTTTTCTATTTTCCTCATTTTATCAAAGTTTCCCTTTTGAAAGTTTAGTGTTAGAGCTGCAGATTTACTTATTGTCCCCCTTCCAGTTATTAGTTTAAAATTGATCATGTTATGATCACTGTTGCCAAGTGGCCCCACCACGGTTACCTCTCTCACCAAATCCTGCGTTCCCCTAAGAGTTAAATCTAAAATAGCTCCCTCTCTTGTTGGTTCCTGAACCAATTGCTCCATGAAGCAGTCATTTATTACATCCAGGAATTTTATGGCTTTATCAAGTGCTGATGTTACGTTTACCCAGTCAATATTGGGGTAATTAAAATCTCTCATTATTATTTCACTGCCAAATTGGTTAGCTTCCCTGATTTCTCTTAGCATTTCATCATCTGTCTGACCATTTTGTCCAGGTGGACGGTAGTATACTCCTATCACTATACTCTTACCCAGCACACATGGGATTTCTACCCATATATTCCTAACTCCAATATTATTTAACTCCTAACAATCAACACACATCACCAGCAATATCATTATTAGCTACCTCTTACAATGTAATTATATGTATTTATCTGATCTTCCTTTTCCTTCTTACTCCAAGTTCTATCTTTCCTTGCTACATGTAACTGCTTTTTCTGCACTATTGTTCAAGTTTTAAGTTTATTTTGCACTCCTGTTTCTTGTGAACCAGCATGATGGGACTATCGTCTTGAATGTTGGCATATAAAAAACTTAAATAAATAAATAAATAAAAATATAGATTCTACTGAGCATTTAGTCTCTTGTATGATCTTTATCATGTTGGACTCTATACCCTCCCGGACATAAAGTGCCACACTCCCACCAAGTTGATCCTCCCTATCATTGCGATATAATTTGTACCCTGATATAGCACTGTCCCATTGGTTATCCTCTTTTCACCAAGTCTCTGTGATGCCAATTATGTCAATCTCATCATTTGCTGCTATACACTCTAACTCTCCCTTCTTACTTCTTAGTCTTCTGGCATTAGCATACAGACATTTAGAAATGTGTTTTTTGTTTGTATTAACAACCTGCTTTTCAGTTGTTAGGGATAATTCGGAAATCATTAGCTTTGGTGATTTTTTACATATAGGCATATGGACTATTGGAACCTCTCTGTTCAGATGCCCTAACTCTCCTTTTTCATTAGTATCCTTCAAGGAATCATTTCTCCGAACCATGCACTGCTGAGTGACTGTCGGCTTTTCCCCTTGTTCTAGTTTAAAAGCTGCTCTATCTCCCTTTTGAAAGTTAGTGCCAGCAGCTTGATTCCACTCTGGTTAAGGTGGAGCCCATCCTTTCAGAAAAGTCTTCCCCTTCCCCAAATGTTTCCCCAGTTCCTTACAAGACGTAACTGAATCAGCTACACTGAACTCACAGCTTTGTGTTCATATTTTTCTGTATAGATTGAGGACGTGAAGAAGAAGGCCCAGGAGCTGAGATTGAAGGAAGGGGAGTGGCTGGACCAGCTGCATATCTGGCAGGAGGAGCAAGATAGTAAGTTTATAAAATGGATAGACCAGGAGCCTTAGATATATGGAAACTTTATTGTACAATTGGTAAAAGTGCAACTCTGGCCGCATTTCACCAAAATGGCTGCATCAGGGACTTATGTGCAAAACTGGTATGAGGTGAACCACTATTATCGGAAAAATTGAAATATAATGGAATATAAATCATCAGTCTCTTAATTATTTTTTTGTATATGCACATTGGCGTAAAATATCTTCTTAAATAGTAGCGCGTTCTTAGTGACTTAATCCAAATCTATGGTTTCGATATACACAAAGTAATTAAGAGATTGACAATTTATATTCCATTATATTTCAATTTTTCCAATAATAAGTTTTTATAACATGGCCATCGGGCACATATTAACAAGGTCTGTTGATTTCCTGCTTCCTTCACTGGTACAACTACTGCCCTGCCACTCCACATCCTGTTTCTGCCTACAGCTTCAAGAAACTGTCCTGCACAGTTACTTCATCCTTACCTATTCCCTGGGTTACGAGCAGCACTGTAATGAAGCAGAACTTATCAGGCCTAGTATTGAACTCAAAAGGGTATTAGATTCTACTCCTTAAACTCTTACTGGGGAATCTAAATGCCACCCATTCAAAAAACACCTATAAACTAGTGGCAGCATCTAGGCACTTGACAGCTTGCTGTTTTGGGCACTCCCCAACATAAACCACTGAGACACTGACCCTACCTCCAAGCCTCAATCACTAGCTAGGCATCAGGTTTTCAAAGACAGTTTGACAGAACTTTCTGCATCTCTGTATCTAGGGCCTTGTCACACCCTATATGACATGAGTGTCCCACTTCTAGGAACACTTCCTATCACTTCCACCTCTCCCACTAATGCAATGCCCTCTTGTATGATGATGCACATTACACCCTGGAGTATACGAGCTATTGGAGTGACACGCACTTTTTGCTCTCTTCACAGAACACACCAGGCCAGAGGAAGAGGAAGCTGAGTTCATGGGCTCTACTGCAGCTGCAGCAGCTGTGCCCATAGCTGGGGAGCAGCAGCCACCAATACCAACAACAATGGTAGACATAGCGGTGGCACTACAGCCATTCCCCTCTTCAACAAGAGACCCTGGGCCAATAGTCCCACCCATCCCTCTCCCCTCCCTGTAGGGCCTCTTCCCCTTTCTATCCCGGGATCGTGTCACGCTGGTCCTAAGGCTAACCAGTTATTGTTGGGCAAGGATGGAGAAGGCCTAGGAATAGACCTCCTACCTGATTCTGCACAGCACCCATTGGCTATAGAGGCCACTTCAGGGGCTGGAGCACTTACTCCAGGCTAGGAGACAGGCAACTATATGCAGAGGATGGGGGAGGAGAAGTGGAGACAGAGCCAACCTGTGGAGGTGGTGGAGTGACTAGCCCAGGCTCAAGAGGGCTTCACAAGTGCTCTTGAGCTGATGCTCATGAGGCAACTGCCACAGGCACCAGAATCCTAGAACATTCAGGACCTGGCCTCCCAAGGTTCCTGGGCCCTTTTGTATGTAAATAATTAAGTCCTTAGTTTGCCCCCACCCTTTTCCCAAATTTTATTTTTATTGTAAATAGTTTTAAAAGTTTTTATTCTTATTCTTAGTAATATTACAAAAGTTAATTAATTGTTACATTTCTATTGTGTATCTTGTATTTGAGGCAAGCTTTGGTCCTTTTACACTCCCAGTAAAGCCCTTTTCAGGATAGCCTATTGCAGTCTCTCTCTCACCCACACTTTGCCATGCAGGTCTTTCCAGTAATCTCCTCCCTTACAGCAGCCCATGTGTAACTTCTGGTTAAATGGCTGTGCAGTGTATAGTTTGCTCCCCTGAATGAGCTTCCTATAATGGATACTACACATCACTGATACTACACGTCACATTTACATCTTTCTTCCTCAAAGGACCAAAGAAATAAGTGCAGCAAACCTCAAGCATAGGTTGAGTCTATAGAGAGAAATCCAGACCCTCTACTCAAAGCATTTTTCATTTTAATGATGTTTCCAATCACTTACACAAAGTATTGAGCAGAAGTAAATATACGCAAATAAAAGATGTACAAACATCACTTTGGCAGTTTTTAAAATAGCAGCTTGTATGTGTAAATATTGGCCCCTCCCCAGAATGCTCCTGGCACGCCCTTTTCCTACACACGCAAAATTACTCACAGACCCTGATTTACATGCATAAGTTGCAGTTTTGAAAGCATGTATTTACGATCTACTCTTTTATATGACCAAGTGCTAATTTTTATGCATGCAACATTTGAAAATTCACCTGTATATGTGCACATATTAAACCAATATACACGGAATATAACATATGTGCATGTATTTGCCATTAGCCATTGTCCTGGGGAAGCATGCATTGGCAGCCAGCTGGCATGCAGAGTTTACTTCTGCTCTGGAGGAGCAGTAAGTAAGGAAAAACAAATCGTGAGTAGCTAGGAAGGGGTTAGAGGTCGGGGAGGAGAGGAGAGGAGAGCGGTAAAAGTAGGAAGGTTAGGTAGGGGTATAGGGAACTGGAGAAGCCCTACTTGTGTTGCCGCTCGTTGCTTTTTAAAATTCCCCCCCTCATGCGGAGGAGCCCACTCGCCTGTATATGCATGCGCGGGCATTGAAAGCTGGCATGCATGTAAGTGCGGGAAATGTATTTTATAACATGAGCGCATCCATATGCGCACACCAGGAGCCGCATGCACATGGACGCGCTTGCGCTCCTTATAAAATCTAACCCTTAACTGAGGAGAAAACAGTCAAATATTCACTAGATCACAAAATAGGTTTAGGGGGGGGGGGGGAGGAGCAAGATAACAGGAGAATAGAGGAAATTACAATGAGGGAAAAGCAAAGCATGTAGATTCTCTCATATATATAATTGGGTGCCAGATTAAGAGACCCTACTGGAATTAAACATCTCTTGAAGTATATAAAAGCCTTTAATTGTTTTGGAACATAAAAAAAAGAAACAATCATTATTAAACTTAACAATACATTTGCAAGGATATCTCTCAACATAAAAGTTGCTCTTACAGCCCAAGTCTCTTGATGCGAAATTAAGAAAGCTTTCCTTCTTTCCCAAGTGGCTCTTGATAAATAAAAAAATATCCTCACAGTATGACCCATAAATAAAACAGATAATTTCCCAAAATATTTTTTCATACATTTCATAACATACATAATCATACTCCGAATGAAAAGAAACTAATAAAGTTACTCTCTCTGTATGTGAATGGCTCCAAGAAAGCGGACAAATCAGCTTCTGTTATTACAGGTTGATGCTTTTGAACAGTAGGCAGAAAGTAAACTTTAGTAGCTGGGAGATATTCTTCTGAGAACAAGACTTCTGTGAAATATGTATTCAAAGTATCAAGAGGTAATTCCCCCACTACCTTAATGAAATTCAAAAATCGCAGATTCAAATGTCTCAGCCTGTTTTCTATAAATTTCATTCTCCTGTGAATATTCCCACAATCCTGTATGAGAGTAGCTTGAACTCCTTTGACACCCAACAACTTCTCTCTCCAAAAATATCTTACCAGATAGTTCTTCTTGATGTTGAGCTGTTTCTGTGGTCAGAGATTCAAGTTTATTTGAAATATCATTTACTTTTATAGCACACTCAGAAAAAGCAGTCCCAAGTTTCGCAGTGAGGTCCTATAATACCTCCAATGTGACTACTAGACGTTTTTGTAGGGGACAACTGGCACCAGCCAGCAGATAATCCACAGGAAGGGAACCCCCCTCCATCTCTCAAAACTGGTGTATCCACATATAAGGCTACATTGACATTATTTTCACCCAATGATGGTAATTCTTCTACATCAAAGACTCTTTCACCACCCACCCACTCAGAATCAGCTCGTCTATTAGCCTCAGTGTACTGCGACCACAGAGTGTCTGGAGTGGAGCTTTGGGTAAAGGGTGAAAGTCAATTGTCAAGAGGGCTGAAAGATATGTCCACAGTCCCTTGTTAAAGTCAATAATGGGAACTGATATCCCCAACTCTAATGCAGATGCCACAAACTGCAGGATAGTACACTGGTCCGGGCAAGGTAAGGGCTCTGAAGGATAAATTCTCACTTTTCCCTTGCATTTAGGAGGCATTTTGATATAAGAGGAAACTCACAGAAAGAATCTTAGTGAGTTACAGCAGAACATGGCTCCTTCATGCTGGCATGATACTCCATATTTAAACTAAGACGTTAGCTGGCTAAATGAAAATTTGCAAACAAAACAAGGTGGAATCAGTGTCGAAATGAACAAATTATTTATTAATAGTTTCACAAGAAGCCCGACTCGGGCTGAGTTTCGCCCATAAGCATGGGCTGCTTCAGGGGCTATGTTGTTCCAAATTGTCTGTGGAGCCATTCTAATCATAGCCAGCAGTTCTCTCACAATGGAAAATAAGGCGCAACTTCATTCCAGTTTTAGGCAGTGTATCTGAGATGTACCGGCTAGTAGGGATGTGAAGAAGGAAAAAAAATTCGTTTTGATTTGTTTTTCGTTTCGACAGGACCCAAATTCATTGCATTAGTTTCATAGGGGGAAAAACCAATTCGTTGATTAGTTTTATTCGTTTTTCATTTTCCCATTAAAGTCAATGGGGGGAAGTATTTGCAGCCTATTTTTGGCTGCAGAATTGGGTTTTTCTTATCAATTCTGATGAAACTTCTGGGGAGCAATCATCAGAATGAGAAAAGAGCTCCAAGGCACTTAGACTGTGGCAAAGTGGCACCAAAGTGGCATGAATAGCCTAAGGCATTTTAAAGGGGCAAAGGGGTACCAAGAGTAGCAAGAGAAGCAAGAGTGCTTTAACAGAGGTGCAAAGCAGCAGCAAGAGTGTCAAAAACACACCACAGCTTCAAAACAGAGCACTTATAACAGTTGCATGAACCCTCGAAGGCAGCATGACAGGCAAAGTGGCAAGACAAGTGGCATCAACATCCTACAGCACAATGATGGGGGAACATAGCAAGCAGAAAGAATGTCAGAAAAAACCCCAAGGCGCCATTACAGGGACAAAGCAGCAGAAAGACTAGCACCAACACACTGAGGAACCATGATAGTGGCAAGAACACCACAAGGTGTAGAGTGAGTTTTCGTGTATGGCAGCAAGGCAGAGAGGCAGAAAGTTGATAGGGGCAAGACAGGCTGGCAGAGCGGAGGTATTCTGGTCCCTGTGGTTTTGATAGGGGCAAGATAGACTGGCAGAGCTGAGGTAGTCAGGTCCCTGTGGTTTTGATATGGGCAAGACAGGCTGGCCCCGGGGAGAGTTCCCTTTCCTTTGCGCAGGAAAGGGCTCCCTAGAATGGGTTCGCCCCTAGAGTGGGGTGTTTCCATTGGCATCTAGTGAGCTCTCACTGGTCTTTTAAAATCTGTTGGAGTTAGCTGATATACAAATGAGAATTTTCAAGGCCAAGGCGGAGGAGGGTGCCATGTGGACAGCGGTTCAACATGGGTCAACAGGTACTAAGAGATAGGCTGGCCCGCTACCCTGGGGAGAGTTCCCTTTCCTTTGACAGGAAAGGGCTCCCTGGAATGGGTTGGCTCCTAGAGTGCAGCACGAGCCTTCAAAGCATGGCGATGTGGAGCAGGGTACCATGTGAACAGCGGTTCAACATGGGTCAACAGGTATTAAGAGATAGGGTAGCCTGCTACCCCAGGGAGAGTTCCCTTTCCTTTGAGCAGGAAAGGGCTCCCTGGAATGGGTTGGCCCCTAGAGTGGAGCATGAGCCTTCAAAGCATGGTGATGTGGAGCAGGGTGCCATGTGAACAGCGGTTCAACATGGGTCAACAGGTACTAAGAGATAGGCTGGACAGATACCCTGGGGAGAGTTCCCTTTCCTTTGACAGGAAAGGGCTCCCCTGAATGGGTTGGCCCCTAGAGTGGAGCATGAGCCTTCAAAGCATGTTTGTTTTAATTAAATATCCATGCTGTGAAGGATTAGTATTTGGAATTGCCAGAGACTGAGGGTTCCCTTTGCAATGAGGGTTCAGCCGTTAGGACCAAAAGAAGCGCTGATGTCATCTCCCGCCCAAATCTACAATATCAACATATGTTGACTTTGTAGTTTACACACTGCCTCTGTAAACTATGGGAAGACAGAGGATGAACTAGAGTGCAACTACCACCAGTTTTCTATAGTACTAGAAAGATTTCTGTTGGCATCTAAGAAAGATTTTGGGAACATGGCCCATATTATGAAGGTCAGGAAAACTATTGAGCATATGAAATATGCAAGCTCCAGACATCTTAAGTCAGCTTTTTATGTTCTTACATTCCAAATGTGGATGGACAGGCACAGTATTAGAGGTCAAGCCCTTGTAGAGACGTAAATCCTGGACGGACAGGCACAGCATAAGAGGTCAAGCCCTTTTAGAGACATCAGGCAACATGGCGGATCTGCACCATCAAGCCGGTCTGGGGACGTCGGTAGGAGACAGCATGGAGATGCCACGGCAGCCAGACGTCCATCAGACCCGGAGGGAGTCGCCACAGAGGTAAAGAGGGTGGAGAGAGGGCATCGAGCAGTGACGGACGCAACACACAGCATTTGAGGTCAAGCCCTTTTAAGGACATAAGGCCTGGATGGGCAGGCACAGCATTTGAGGTCAAGCCCTTTAAGGGACATATGGTCTGGATGGACAGGCACAGCATTCGAGGTCAAACCCTTGTAGAGACATAAATCCTGGATGGACAGGAACAGCATTAGAGGTCAAGCCCTTGTATTTTATTTATTTATTTAACAATTTTATATACCGACCTTCATAGTAGATTACCATATCGGATCGGTTTACAGTTTAACAGAGGGAAAAAACTAGAGTAACAAATTCACGTAAACGAAAGATAACCAAAGCAGGAATAAGTCAAAGTTACAATCAACAGGGGGCGGGAACTTGGAAGCTTGCAACAAGCTGGAAAGAAGAAAAGGCCAGTAAAGTAATTTTACCGTAGAGTACAAGTTACAAACTTAAGAACGGTGCTTTAATCTGAAGTCTAAGAGTCCATTTATTTTTTTCTTTGAGAAACGGAGTGACAGGCTGGGTAAGAAAGAAGGCCAGCTAGTGATTGTCTGGTGGTTCAGGGAAGGCTTGGAGAGGACAGGACGGCCTTTCTCCATAAGGCCTGTCCGTCCAGGCCTTATGTCCCTTGTAGGGACATAAGGCCTGGACGGACAGGCACAGCATTAGGGGTCAAGCCCTTTTAGGGACATAAGGCCTGGATGGACAGGCACGGCATTCTAGGTCAACCCCTTTTAGGGACAGATGATCTGGATGGACAGGCACAGCAAGCAAGGTCAAGCCCTTTTAGGGACAAGACCTAGACAGACAGGCACGGCATTTGAGGTCAAACCCTTGTAGAGACATAAAACCTGGACGGATAGGCACAGCATTAGAGGTCAAGCCCTTGTAGAGACGTAAAGCCTGGATGGACAGGCACAGCATTAGAGGTCAAGCCCTTGTAGGGACATAAAGCCTGGATGGACAGGCACAGCATTCGAGGACAAACCCTTGTAGAGACGTAAAGCCTGGATGGACAGGCAAAGCATTAGAGGTCAAACCCTTGTAGAGACGTAAAGCCTGGATGGACAGCACAGCATTAGAGGTCAAGCCCTTTAAGGGACCTATAGCCTGGACGGACAGGCACAGCATGCGAGGTCAAGCCCTTTTAGGGACATAAGGCCTGGATGGACAGGCAAAGCATTAGAGGTCAAACCCTTGTAGAGACATAAAGCCTGGATGGACAGGCATAGCATTAGAGGTCAAGCCCTTTTAGGGACATAAGGCCTGGATAGGCAGGCACAGCATTAGAGGTCAAGCCCTTTTAGGGACATAAGACCTGGACGGACAGGCACAGTAATCGAGGTCAAGCCCTTTTAGGGTCATAAGGACTGGATGGACAGGCACAGCATTTGAGGTCAAACCCTTGTAGAGACGTAAAGCCTGAATGGACAGGCACAACATTAGAGGTCAAACCCTTGTAGAGACATAAATCCTGGATGGTCAGGCACAGCATTAGAGGTCAAGCCCTTTTAGGAACATAAGACCTGGATGGACAGGCACAGCATTTGAGGTCAAACCCTTGTAGAGATGTAAAGCCTGGATGGACAGGCACAACATTAGAGGTCAAGCCCTTTTAGGGACATAAGGCCTGGACGGACAGGCACAGTATTAGAGGTCAAGCCCTTTTAGGAACATAAGGCCTGGACGGACAGGCACAGCATTAGAGGTCAAGCCCTTTTAGGGACATAAGGCCTGGACAGACAGGCACAGCATTCAAGGTCAAGCCCTTGTAGAGACGTAAATCCTGGACGGCCAGGCACAGCATTTGAGGTCAAGCCCTTGTAGAGACGTAAAGCCTGGATGGACAGGCACAGCATTAGAGGATTTCCTTTGTGCAGGTATGTTGTGGTTTGATCTGTCACTTCTTGAACTGGTTCACTGCCAGAAGAAAATGGCATCTTTTTCATTTTTGAAAGATAATTCAACAGAGGATATTTTTAGAGCAATAGAGACTGCCATTTGTGAAGCAAGAACTGAGCTGTAGATTATTTGTGAATACCCAGAAGCTATTAACTGTACTTATGCACTTTAGCTGATGACAAATGAACATGAAGAGCTCTCAGAAATAAGAAAACCGCCACTGAAGTCCAAATCTACAATATCAACATATGTTGACTTTGTAGTTTACACAGTGCCTCTGTAAACTATGGGAAGACAGAGGATCAACTAGAGCAGTGGTTCTCAACCGGTGTGTCTCGACACCCCAGTGTGTCGCCAAGCACCGGCAGGTGTGTCGCGGCTCCTGGTGTTCCACTGCCCCGCTTGTGCTTCCCTTCTCCCCAGGCGCGGGGCTGAAGAATGGAGAGACGCTGCACGCCACTGCTGGAGGCCAGGCCGGCAGGGCTGAAGAAAGAAGAGACGCTGCGCGCTGCTGCTGGCAGCTGAAGAGCGGAGAGATGTGTGCCCCGATGCCACTGGCAGCGGCTGAAGAGCAGAGAGACCTGCGCGTCGACACCAGTGGGGCCGAAGAATGAAGAGACTTGTGCGCCGGTGGCGGCAGCTGAAGAGCGGAGAGACATGCGCGCTAACGCCAGCGGGGCCGAAAAATGAAGAGACCTGCGTGCCACCGGCAGCGGCTGAAGAGCGGAGAGACCTGCGCGCCGATGCCAGCGGGGCTGAAGAATGAAGAGACCTGTGCGCCGACGCCAGCGGGGCCAAAGAATGAAGAGACCTGCGCACTGACGCCAGCGGGGCCGAAGAATGTAGAGACGCTGTGCACTGCTGCCGACAGCTGAAGAGCTGAGAGACCCTGCGCACCACAGGAGGCGGCTGGAGAGACATTGTGCACGCGGGAGGTCAAGCCAGAGGCAGCTGAGAAGTGGAGGCCAGGCTTATTGGGCCAAACAATGAGAAGAGGCTCCATGTGAGCTTGTGTGCCTGTGGTAGAATGGGTGCATGAGTGAGAGCTTGTGTGTCTGTGGTAGAATGGGTGCTTGGGTGCATGAGTGAGAGCTTGTGTGCCTGTGCTAGAATGGGTGCCTGGGTGCATGAGTGAGAGCTTGTGTGTGTGTGGTGGAATGGGTGCGTGAGTGAGAGCTTGTGTGCCTGTGGTAGAATGGGTGCCTGAGTGTGTGAGTGAGAGCTTGTGTGCCTGTGGTAGAATGGGTGCGTGAGTGAGAGCTGGTGTGTGTGTGTGTGGTAGAATGGGTGTCTGGGTGCGTGAGTGGGAGCTTTGTGAGTGTGTGGTAGAATGGGTGCCTGGGTGCATGAGTGGGAGCTTTGTGTGTGTGTGGTAAAATGGGTGCCTGGGTGTGTGAGTGGCAACTTTGTCTGTGATAGAATGGGTGCTTGGGTGCATGAGTGAGAGCTTGTGTGCCTGTGCTAGAATGGGTGCCTGGGTGCATGAGTGAGAGCTTGTGTGTGTGTGGTGGAATGGGTGCGTGAGTGAGAGCTTGTGTGCCTGTGATAGAATGGGTGCCTGGGTGGTGAGTGGCAGCTTTGTGTGTGTGCCTGTGGTAGAATGGGTGCCTGGGTGGTGAGTGGCAGCTTTGTGTGTGTGTGGTAGAATGGGTGCCTGGGTGCATGAGTGAGAGCTTGTGTGTGTGATACAATGGGTGCATGAGTGGCAGTGTGTGTGTGTGTGTGTGGTAGAATGGGTGCCTGGGTGCATGAGTGAGAGCTTGTGTGTGTGTGGTACAATGGGTGCATGAGTGGCAGTGTGTGTGGTTGTAAGTGACAGAGTATGTGTGAGATTGTATGTAAGTGACAGAGTATGTGTGTGTGATTGAGAGAGACTGGTCAGGGAGGTGACTGGTGTGTGTGTGTGTGTGTGAGAGAAACAAAGACTGGTCAGGGAGGTGACTGGTGTGTGTGTGAGAGACAGAGACTGGTCAGGGAGGTGACTGGTGTGTGTGTGTGTGTGAGGAAGAGATACTAGTTAGGGAAGTTACTAGTCTGTATGAGACAGAGGCTGGTTGTGACTGGTTGTGGGCCTTAAGGAAGAGGACTGTGAGGACATAGCTTTAGCAGCCACTGCTGCTTCTGGTGAGTGCTATTGGTCTGCAAGGGAAAGGAGTAGGAGAGTTGCTGGAGAGGGTAAGTAAAGGCAGCTTTTAAAGTTTATTTTTCTTGATTGACTGCCATTTTAATTATTGCGTATTATGTGATGTGTCTGCTGTTTTGAAATATTATGATATTTAGACAATTTTTATTAATTTTTATAAGTTTTTAATTGTTGGATGTTATTCTGTTCATCAGCTGTTTTGTAACATTTATTAGTATAGTTTTACAATTATTTCTAAGTGGGTATCTATAAAAGCTTGGCTTGCTCTGTTTTCCCAATAGGAGGTGTATTAGTGTTGAGGGCCTGGTTAAATATTTGTAGTGGTAAATTACTGTCTTTTCATAAGGAGGGGTATTGTGCCTGCCAGTATAAAGAGTTTGTTTTGTTTTTACTGAGATGTCATCAGATCCAGAATATCTTTTTTTGTATGGTGAGCTGTACGGATAATGCCCTAGTTCTGCTCTGCACCCATTTTTGGGGGTCGACGTGGTTCCTGAGGATGCAGAATGTATATTTACAATTTGTCCTGTGATGGTCACATGTTCAGTGTGTCACGCACTTGAGAACCATCTGTCAGGTGTGTCCCGGCCAAAAAAAGGTTGAGAACCACTGAACTAGAGTGCAACTACCAGCAGTTTTCTATAGTACTAGAAACATTACTGTTGGCACCTAAGAAAGATTTCGGGAACATGACCCATATTATGAAGGTCAGAAAAACTATTTATATGAACTATGCAAGCTGCAAAGATCTTAAGTCAGCTTTTTATGTTCTTACTTTCCAATTGTGGACAGACAGGCACAGCCTTAGAGGTCAAGCCATTTTAGGGATGTAAGGCCTGGACAGACAGGCACATCATTCGAGGATATAGATCAAGCCCTCGTAGGGACACCAGTTTTCTATAGTACTAGAAACATTACTGTTGGCACCTAAGAAAGATTTCGGGAACATGGCCCATATTATGAAGGTCATGAAAACTATTGAGCATATGAAATATGCAAGCTGCAAAGATTTTAAGTCAGCTTTTTATGTTCTTACATTCCAAATGTTGCAAAACAGGAAAAGAATATTCTGGGAAGAAGTGATGCACAAATATAAATACTAGAACTAAACTCAGACAGGCACAGCGTTTGAGGTCAGGCCCTTGTAGGGACGTATGGCCTGGAAAGTGGACAGACAGGCACAGCATTTGCATGTGGTGATATTATCTGGAGCATAGGAGGCAGTTGGAGTTGCTGCAAGGCTTTCAATTGCTTTTATTCATCTTGTCATTCACAAGGAAAATTTGGAAACCCAAGCAAAGGCAGGTTTATTTTCAAAAACTAGCATTTCCATCAACTCTGGTGCCAGCCTTGAGCAGTGAGGGCTCATGATATCCCCTGTCATTGAAAATACACGTTCACTGGGCACACTGGTTGGTGGACATGACAGATATTGCTGAGCCATTTTGGCTAGGTGTGACCAGACAGTGGACTTGTGTGTCCAATATGCCAGCGGATCTGTCTGCATGTCCTCTGTGCGCTCTGAGACATACTGAGTCACTGACAGTTGTGCTGGTGTCTCCTTTGCTTGGGTGGGCTGAGAGTCACTCATGCCAGCTGCTTTCTCTCTAGCCTGTAGCAGAACAGATGATTCTTTATGGGCAACATGCCTTTGGTGTACTGAAGTGGAGGAGGAGAAGGTAGTAGCTGTCACTGACAGAGTACTGCTCATGCTTGGGCTAGCACAACTCTATGAAGTGCCCGTCACTGTTTCCTCCTCTGTTTCATGCCTAATCTGTCTCTGCCTATGGCGCTCCTGATCACGGACTTTTGCTAACAGCAGTTCCTTCACAAATGAGAGACAATTGGACTGTAGGGCGAGTTTCCCTTTCACACGGGGATCACAGACTGTGGCGAGCATGTATGTGTGCTCTTCTGTTAAAGGCCTTAATCTCTCTTGCACCTGCTTCTGCAAAATGTCCAGACAATGCAGCACCTCAGCTGTCATTCCCTCTTCCTGTTTAAATCCCTCCAAAGTTTCCTCCAGAAAATTAACTATAGGGATGATGTCAGCCAAGGTGGCACTTCTGGAACTCAGGTCCTCCATGACATTCTTGAAGGGCTGCAGGATTGTTACCAGCTGACTCATGACTAACCAATTGTAATGCCCTAGGGGACTATCTCCATTTCCAGAGAAAGGTCATGAAGGGGTGTCTGCTGCTCCACTAACCTCTGCAGCACATATAGGTGGAATTCCACCTGGTGGCAATGTCTTGAATGAGACACTTGTGAGGCATGTCCAGATCAGTCTGCTTTTGTCTGAGAACCTGTCCCGCCTTCACACTTCTGTGGAAGTAAGAACATAAGAACATGCTATACTGGGTTAGACCAAGAGTCCATCAAGCCCAGCATCCTGATTCCAACAGTGGCCAATCCAGGCGATAAGTACCTGGCAAGTACCCAAAAACTAAGTCTATTCCATGCTACGGTTACTAGTAATAGCAGTGGCTATTTTCTAAGTCAACTTAATTAATAGCAGGTAATGGACTTCTCCTCCAAGAACTGATCCAATCCTTTTTTAAACACAGCTACCCTAACTACACAATTATAATAATGAAATAAATACGGCCAAAAAGAATTTCTATGCCACCAAAATTCATCAGTACCAATTCAACCCTAAGGCTCTATTTGAATATGTCAACTCCCTGACCAGTCTCTCCCCAAATATCATTCCAGAAGAACAAGCCAAAACTAAATGTGAACAATTGGCAATGTTTTTCCATGAGAAAGTTAACAAACTTATGACTCGTTTTCTTTCCATCCCTCACACACCACAAAACAATTACACCATCCAATCTAGCAACCCCACAGCAACTCTTACACAGTTTGAACACTCTACTGACATAGAAATTGAATCCTTACTCAGAAAAACTAGACCATCAACTCACCCTTCTGATACCATTCCCACGAAACTTCTCCTCACCATTCCAGACCTAATAGCCCGTCCAATTTCAATGATTAATAACGCATCCATTGATGATGGCATGGTTCCCAATCCATTAAAACAAGCGATTCTTAAACCCTCCCTCAAGAAACCCAAACTGGACCCCACTGATCTGAGCAATTACCGCCCCATCTCCAACCTTCCGTTCATTGCAAAAATCTTAGAAAAAACTATCAACCGCCAACTCAGTGAATATTTAGATGAGCATCTGATCCTATCCCCATCTCAATATGGTTTTCGGAAACTACACAGTACTGAAACCCTGCTTATATCACTTTCTGACTACCTGATCAAAAGTCTAGACAAAGGACTATCCCATCTGCTAATAATCTTAGACATTTCGGCTGCATTTGATACAGTCAGCCATCAGATACTCCTCAAACGCCTTGATAAGATTGGAATTACTGGCACAGCCCACAACTGGTTCACTTCATACCTCAACAATAGGAATTATAAAGTCAAATTAGGCAACCATGAATCTAAGGAAATTTCCCTTGCTCATGGAGTCCCCCAAGGCTCCTCACTGTCTTCCACGCTATTTAATATTTACCTGTTACCCCTCTGCCAGCTCCTGTCCAGCCTTAAGATGCCTCAATATTTGTACGCTGATGATGTACAAATTCTAATTCCAATCACTGATTCCATACCAAAAGCCCTTGATATCTGGCATACCACACTCAACACAATCAACAATCTACTTAATTCTATACAACTTTCTCTTAATACTACAAAAACTGAACTCATGGTTATAACTTCTCCCACACCCTCCCATACTACGCTGACAATGCCTATCACATTACCCCACACCCAATTTTCCCACCAATTATGTGATCTAGGAGTCATACTAGATGACCACATGACACTCAAAAAATATATCAATACAATACTGAAAGAATGTTTTTTCAAGATCCACACAATTAAAAAACTTAAACCCCTATTACACTTCACTGATTTCCACACCGTACTCCAAGCCATGGTATTCTCTAAAATGGACTACTGTAATGCTCTTCTATTAGGACTACCCAAAAATGCCATCAATCCGTTACAAATTCTACAGAACACTGCCGCTCGCATACTCACCAACACTACTTCAAAGGAGCATATTACACCCATTCTTAAACGATTACATTGGCTACCCATTCACTATCGCATTCAATATAAGGTTTTAACCCTCATACACAAAGCCCTTCACAAATCAGAAATGAACTGGTTCTCTAACTCCTTACAATTTCATACTTCTAACAGGCCGATCAGAAACCCATACATGGCTACATTGCAAACCCCTTCACCCCAACTCTTTAAATATACATCCACTAAGGCCCACGCCCTGTCACTAGCTGGCCCTACCTTATGGAACTCTATGCCCACTGAACTACGACTTGAACAGTCCCCAAAGATCTTCAAAAAAAATCTTAAGACATGGTTATTTACTCAAGCCTACACTTGATCCCCCCTGCTCCATCCCACTTCATTCTACCCTCCTTGCAAGCACAATAGACATTCTCCTTCATGTTCTCCCTCCTCTATGATGCAACATCTCTAAATACCCCAGCACGTCCAATCCTCTCTTCCTCCCCCCCTCCCCCCTCTCTCTTCCTCCCCCCTCTCCCCCCCTCTTTCCCTCTACTTTAAGTTTTTGCCGTTTAAATTACTTAGCTATTCTCACTGTTAGTTATTTATGTATTAGTTCATAATTATTAACTTGTTATATGTACAACGTTACTTCTTCCCTCAGTTATTTATATATTAGTTCATAATTATTACTACCTTGTTCTATGTACAACGCTGTGACGTAAGAATATAAGAACATAAGAAAATGCCATACTGGGTCAGACCAAGGGCCCATCAAGCCCAGCATCCTGTTTCCAACAGTGGCCAATCCAGGCCATAAGAACCTGGCAAGTACCCAAAAACTAAGTCTATTCCATGTAACCATTGCTAATGGCAGTGGCTATTCTCTAAGTGAACTTAATAGCAGGTAATGGACTTCTCCTCCAAGAACTTATCCAATCTTTTTTTAAACACAGCTATATTAACTGCACTAACCACATCCTCCGGCAACAAATTCCAGAGTCTAATTGTACGTTGAGTAAAAAAGAACTTTCTCTGATTAGTTTTAAATGTGCCCCATGCTAACTTCATGGAGTGCCCCTTAGTCTTTCTACTATCCGAAAGAGTAAATAACCGATTCACATCTACCCGTTCTAGACCTCTCATGATTTTCTCCAAGCTGAAAAGTCCTAACCTCTTTAGTCTTTCCTCATAGGAGAGTTGTTCCATTCCCCTTATCATTTTGGTAGCCCTTCTCTGTACCTTCTCCATCGCAATTATATCTTTTTTGAGATGCGGCGACCAGAATTGTACACAGTATTCAAGGTGCGGTCTCACCGTAGAGCGATACAGAGGCATTATGACATTTTCCGTTTTATTCACCATTCCCTTTCTAATAATTCCCAACATTCTGTTTGCTTTTTTGACTGCCGCAGCACACTGTACCGACGATTTCAATGTGTTATCCACTATGACACCTAGATCTCTTTCTTGGGTTGTAGCACCTAATATGGAACCCAACATTGTGTAATTATAGCATGGGTTATTTTTCCCTATATGCATTACCTTGCACTTATCCACATTAAATTTCATGTGCCATTTGGATGCCCAATTTTCCAGTCTCACAAGGTCTTCCTGCAATTTATCACAATCTGCTTGTGATTTAACTACTCTGAACAATTTTGTGTCATCTGCAAATTTGATTATCTCACTTGTCGTATTTCTTTCCAGATCATTTATAAATATATTGAAAAGTAAGGGTCCCAATACAGATCCCTGAGGCACTCCACTGTCCACTCCCTTCCACTGAGAAAATTGCCCATTTAATCCTACTCTCTGTTTCCTGTCTTTTAGCCAGTTTGCAATCCACGAAAGGACATCGCCACCTATCCCATGACTTTTTACTTTTCCTAGAAGCCTCTCATGAGGAAATTTGTCAAACGCCTTCTGAAAATCCAAGTATACTATATCTACCGGTTCACCTTTATCCACATGTTTATTAACTCCTTAAAAAAAGTGAAGCAGATTTGTGAGGCAAGACTTGCCCTGGGTAAAGCCATGCTGACTTTGTTCCATTAAACCATGTCTTTCTATATGTTCTGTGATTCTGATGTTTAGAACACTTTCCACTATTTTTCCTGGCACTGAAGTCAGGCTAACCGGTCTGTAGTTTCCCGGATCGCCCCTGGAGCCCTTTTTTTTTTGTTTTCCTGTAAACCGACGCGATATCCTAGGATGAACGGCGGTATATAAAAACCAATAATAAATAAATAAATAAATAACTGCACTAACCACATCCCCTGGCAACAAATTCCAGCATTTAATTGTGCATTGAGTGAAAAAGAATTTTCTCCAATTAGTTATAAATGTGCCCCATGCTAACTTCATGGAGTGCCCCCTAGTCTTTCTACTATCCGAAAGAATAAATAACCAATTCACATCTACCTGTTTAGACCTCTCATGATTTTAAACACCTCTATCATAACCCCCCTCAGCCGTCTCTTTTACAAGCTGAAAAGTCTTAACCTCTTTAGTCTTTCCTCATAGGGGAGCTGTTCCATTCCCTTTATCATATTGGTTGCCCTTCTCTGTACCTTCTCCATCACAACTATATCTTTTCTGAGATGCGGTGACCAGAATTGTACACAGTATTAAAGGTGCGGTCTCACCATGGAGTGAATCAGAGTCATTATTACATTTTACGTTTTATTCACTTGTGTATTAAGTCCTGCAGGTATTCATTCTCTGGGTGCTTGGACTCCAACCCCAGAGATGACTTCACTTACGGGTGCAGAGTGTGTGCAAAACATCAGATGTTCTGAAAGTCCCCATCAGATATTGCCTTTACCATGTTTGCACCATTCCTGTCTCGCTGGTGTAGCTGCCAGCCCGCCAGCATCTGTCTCATGCATGCTAGAATATTGGCTGAGGTATGGGCATCGTCTGTCAGGTGGTTGTTCAGTAAAGCCCATCTCCACCCTGATACTTGTTCACTAATAGAGCTTCTGCCTGCCCCTGCCTCAGCCAGGTCCCACAAGTGTGCTGTCAGGGAGAGGTAAGAGTGTGCAGCATTCAGTGTAGTCCAGATATTGCAGGTGAAATGCACATTGCCTGTACCTTAGCTAGCAGCGCTTGGATGTGACTGTGACACTGGATGTAAAGGCTGGGGATGACCTTTCTGCTAAATATAGTTCTGCAGGGGACTTTGTAATTTGGAACTAAGACTTTCAGCAAATGCTTGAAACCCACATTCCCCACTATATGCATGGGCTGTTCATCAAGGGCAATCATTTCCCCAATGCTCCTGGTTACAAGTTTTGAGGCTGCCTGCCTCCTTCCCCAGGATAGCGTTACTGAACTCCACCCCATTTCCTCCATGGTTGGTTGTTTCTTCTGACACATGGCAGGGGGCTGCTGGCCTGCCACCTGTCTGCTAGAAGGGGCTGAGGGCATGGGGTGACTCTGCTCCTTTTCAACCACTTTATGCTGCCTGGAAAAAGAGGTCTCCTGACTGGTAATACCACCATCCCCAGATGGCAGTACTGTTGGGTGTTGCTGCTGCATATGATGCATCATGCCAAAATTAGTTAGATGTCCCATTTGCTTGCCTCTGCTAATAACCCTGGCACAGTAATTACACTGAGCAAAACGTGGGTCCTCCGTCACTTTAAAGTGGCTCCAGATCGCAGATTTATTTCGTGATCCCTTCTCTATAGCGTTCGGGGTGGATGCTGGCACTGGAGCTGAAGTAGTGGGTGTACCCTGAGAAGCAATGCCAGGGGCATCACTCACACTATGTGCCTGCGATGACTGCTCATCCTCCTCATCCACATCAGTTTCATCTCTCCCCTGCAGCACTGAAGTGGAGGCTAAGACAGAACTAACTAATCCTCCTAAACCTTCTTCAGCTATTACTTCTTCCATTTCTGATGATGAGAATCCCACACAAGATGATTCTTCATTGGAATCAGAAGCAAACAGTGCCTGTGCTACATTTTCAACACTAAGTCGAGTCTGCTGTCGCACTGCTGCTTTTGGGTCTCGCCCTTTTGTCTTGCATGACTCACCTCCCCTTCCCTCACCTCCAAACCTACAGGGTCAGAAACAGGTGGTGGCCATGCATCATCTTTATATTTCATTTTTTTCTGGACGGAACTGGCTGCCCCTCCAGAGATTTTAGATTGGAACAGGTCCCTTTTTAACTTTAATGGGGGACTGGCACTGACTTTTGAAGTGCCTCCTCTGCCAGTGCCTCCTCTGCCAGTCCCAATCACTCGACCATGTCTAGCTTTCCCTGACATCATGGATTTAATGTCACTGCCTACTAGGGATTTCAGTTAAAAGAATTATTTCCAAAAGAGGCCTACTGGGGATTTGGCTTCAAAGAGCACCGCTGTCCCAATATATGTGAGTCTGCAAAACTACCCACAGGCCCACAAGGCAGTGCCTGAATGTACACTACTACTGGGAATGCTGTATGTGCACACACCAAACTTGTAACTACAAAAGAGGCCTACTGGGGATTTGGCTTCAAAGAGTTCCGCTGTCCCAATATATGTGAGTCTGCAAAACTGCCCACAGGCCCACGAGGCAGTGCCTGGATGTACACTACTACTGGGACCGCTGTATGTGCACACACCAAACTTGTAACTACAAAAGGGGATTTGGCTTCAAAGAGCTCCACTGTCCCAATATAAGCAAAACTTCCCACAGGCTCACGAGGCAGTACCTGGATGTACACTACTACTGGAACCGCTATATGTGCACATACCAAACTTGTAACTATAAAAGAGGCCTACTAGGGATTTGGCTTCAAAGAGCACCGCTGTCCCAATATACGTGAGTCTGCAAAACTGCTCACAGATGCACAATGCAGTGCCTTGATGTACACCACAACTGAGACCACTGTATGTGCACAAAAACATGATACAGCAGAGGAAAGACTTGACTGGATGCCTGAGCAAGCACAATTCCTAGTGATGCTGCTTCTTGTTTGAAAATACCAACTCACACTATCTCCCACCCACATCCTGTCTGTGCCTGCAACTACCTACTCCAGGGGGGTAAGATAAGTAACAAAATGCCACTGCTTGCAGCTTGTCTCAGTGGGAGAGACAGAGAGACCGTCTGAGTTCAATAAAAAAAAGTGTGGCCAAAAAAAGCCTGGCTGGCTGGCACTGCAGCAAAAATGAACAAATATCTTTTTCAATGGAAAATTCTATCAAAGTGGCTAGCAATTGAATACAGATTTGAGACACTCACACTAGCTCTGAGTAAAGCCACCTCTCCGGACAACCCCCACAGAGAGCATGGCATGCCGCGTGCTTAAGGCATAAATAGTACAGCGTCATCAGGAACAGTGTCACAGAGCACTGAGTGAGAGTGGCGATTGGCTGCATTAGAAAAATGCTTAGCTCTGATAGGTTGCATTCTCATCTTTTGCCAATCTGTCTGATCCACTCTATGACAGGACTGTGAGGTCACGTGACTCACAGGAAAGGGCTGGTTTTTCTTATGGATACTCCCACATGGCCTTCTCCTATTTCAAATGGCCGCTAAGAAATCACTGCGAACCAAAAGAATGAAACTAATATGATATGTTTTATTCGTGGGGGATCACCATGTGTTTCACGAACCCACAAATCAAACGAACTGGGACTTATGTGTTGCGGATTGCACATTTGTTGAAAACAAATACACATCCCTACTGGCTAGCATAACTGCAGACCGGAAGTTGTTTTCATTTCTGCTATATTGGATCGGCTTCTGTGCTGTTAAATGAAAATTTGGCCCTTTATCTGGATAAATTCTAGCCAGATATCTATTTATCAGGTTAGTATTTGGCAGGATAAGTAAGGAGCATTCTAGGGGCATTTCAGAGGCATTCCAGAGAGGAGCTGAATTATCCGGATAAGTTATATAGCTAATTCTAATATTCAGAGCTAGATGGATAAAGTATTTGGCTTACTCTGGTCATCCCGTCGAGCTGTCCTAAAGTTGATCTGGCTAACTAGCAGAGCCGCATAGTGGCTGAATATGTACCACTTCCACCTTGGCCTAACCCAGTAAATGTTAGCAGAAATCTTTTCCTCCTAATTCATTTTCTCTCTCCTTACAGTCTAGGGCTGCTTGTAGCAGAATCAAACTCGGACTCCTGACAGGATGAACATATGAGGAACATAAGAAATTTCCATACTGAGTCAGACAAATGGTCCATCAAGCACAGCTTCCTGTTTCCAACAGTGGCTAATCCAGGCTACAAGTAGCTGGCAAATACCCAAATATTAAATAGATCCGACGCTACTATTCCTTATTGATTATTAGCAGTTTATGGATTTCTCCTCTAGGAACTTACCCAAACCTTTTTTAAACCCATTTACACAAATTACCATAACCACATCATCTGGCAATGAATTCCAGAGCTTAACTATATGTTGAGTGAAAAAGAATTGTCTCCAGTTTGTTTTAAATGAGCTACTTGCTAACTTCATGGAGTGCCCCCTAGTTCTTCTATTATCTGAGAAACTAAATAACCAATTTATATTAATCTGTTCAAGTCCTTTCATGATTTTGTAGAGCTCTATCATATCCCCCTTCAGCCGTATCTTGTACCTCTTTGCACACTAATCAACAACTTGTTGGTCCCTCTTTCTTTCTTTTCTCTTCTGTATTTCTTGGAGCTCCAATCCTAGAACCTTTCTTCTCAACTCTTTTCTGAGCCTTATCAGTGGAAATCTCAGGCTTATACTGCTACTCATAAGAACATAAGAAAATGCCATACTGGGTCAGACCAAGGGTCCATCAAGCCCAGCATCCTGCTTCCAACAGTGGCCAATCCAGGCCACAAGAACCTGGCAAGTACCAAAAAACTAAGTCTATTCCATGTTACCATTGCCAATGGCAGTGGCTGTTCTCTAGGTGAACTTAATAGCAGGTAATGGACTTCTCCTCCAAGAACTTATTCAATCCTTTTTTAAACACAGCTATACTAACTGCACTAACCACATCCTCTGGCAACAAATTCCAGAGTTTAATTGTGCGTTGAGTAAAAAAGAACTTTCTCCGATTAGTTTTAAATGTGCCCCATGCTAACTTCATGGAGTGCCCCCTAGTCTTTCTACTATCCGAAAGAGTAAATAACCGATTCACATCTACCCGTTCTAGACCTCTCATGATTTTAAACACCTCTATCATATCCCCTCTCAGTCGTCTCTTCTCCAAGCTGAAAAGTCCTAACCTCTTTAGTCTTTCCTCATAGGGGAGCTGTTCCATTCCCCTTATCATTTTTGTAGCCCTTCTCTGTACCTTCTCCATCGCAATTGATAGTGAAGACAGCCCTCCCAATGCGGAGTGCTGCTCCTTAGTTGCCTACTGATGCAATACTGACATCAAACAGGGTAGGCCTAGAGAGACTGACGGTGAACAGACAAGCTAGACCGGAACAGAGAGTTCCGGAGACCACTGGTACAAGGCAGGAACTGAAGGTCCTCCGGGCAGGGTAGGCAGTGCCTAGTGGTCTAGCTCGAGGAAGGCTGCAGACAGCATCAAGGCAGGTAGGTCTGGTGGTCTCAGGAGAAGCAAAGATAATGTACGAATGGAACGCAAGGGTCAAAGTCAGGGTATCCATCCGAGGATGGTCAGCCAAAGCAAGGGTTGGTTCCAGGTATCAGTCCGAGAAGGTACAACCTGGGTTGCAGAACGTGGAGCAAACAGGAATGAAGGAACACAGGAACAGGCGCTGGAACACAGGAAGGACCATGGGAACACAGGAACAATGCAGGAACACTGGAATGAGAACAGGAACACAGGAACAGATACGGGAACACTGGAACAAGCACAGGAACATGGGAACACTGGAACAAGCACAGGAACTCAGGAATGAGGACAGCAACTAGCTCACACAATGTGACAACCCATTTGCCAAGGCGAGGAATGGAGGGCTGAGCCCTGCCTTTTATGCAAGGCTCAGGTGATGTCATTGCTGGGTGCCGAGGAGTGGTTTCCTGCCACGGCGCCTTTAAAGGTCAGCCCTGTGCGTGCGCACAAGCCTAGGGGCCGACTGCAGGAAGGCATGGCGTGGGCTTCTCCGTGCCACGAGGGACGCGGAGCACCGGAGCAGGAGGGAACCGGGTCCAGAGTAGAGGAGCCCGAGGGCGCAGATAGCTAGTTATGACCGTGGGAGAGACTAGGGGAGCAGTGGAGGCTGGGTCTGGAAGGTGAGCAGGGCCGGTTGCAGCCCTAGCGCAGCCGGGGCACACAACAGAAGATTGACAAGAACTGCTGAGGATCTGAAATAGCGTGCAATATGCTCTTTTCATTTAGACAAAGATTCAATCATTGACTTTTTAAAAATACTGCAGATGGACATCTGTTGCTATGCGTTACAAAATAGCTATGACTGTATATTAGGGATGTGAATCGTGTCCTCGATCGTCTTAACGATCGATTTCGGCTGGGAGGGGGAGGGAATCGTATTGTTGCCGTTTGCGGGGGTAAAATATCGTGAAAAATCGTTAAAAATCGAAAAATCGAAAAATCGAAAAACCGGCACATTAAAACCCCCTAAAACCCACCCCCGACCCTTTAAATTAAATCCCCCACCCTCCCAAACCCCATCCCTCGCCGGAACATCGTTAAAAATCGAAAAATCAAAAAATCGAAAAACCGGCACACTAAAACCCCCTAAAACCCACCCCCGACCCTTTAAATTAAATCCCCCACCCTCCCGAACCCCCCCCAAATAACTTAAATAACCTGCGGGTCCAGCGGCGGTCCGGAACGGGCTCCTGCTCCTCAATCTTGTCGTCTTCAGCCGGCGCCATTTTCCAAAATGGCGCCGAAAAATGGCGGCGGCCATAGACGAAAAAGATTGGACGGCAGGAGGTCCTTCCGGACCCCCGCTGGACTTTTGGCAAGTCTCGTGGGGGTCAGGAGGCCCTCCACAAGCTGGCCAAAAGTTCCTGGAGGTCCAGCGGGGGTCAGGGAGCGATTTCCCGCCGCGAATCGTTTTCGTACGGAAAATGGCGCCGGCCATACGCGTATGGCCGGCGCCATTTTCCGTACGGAAAATGGCGCCGGCAGGAGATCGACTGCAGGAGGTCGTTCAGCGAGGCGCCGGAACCCTCGCTGAACGACCTCCTGCAGTCGATCTCCTGCCGGCGCCATTTTCCGTACGAAAACGATTCGCGGCGGGAAATCGCTCCCTGACCCCCGCTGGACCTCCAGGAACTTTTGGCCAGCTTGTGGGGGGCCTCCTGACCCCCACGAGACTTGCCAAAAGTCCAGCGGGGGTCCGGAAGGACCTCCTGCCGTCCAATCTTTTTCGTCTATGGCCGCCGCCATTTTTCGGCGCCATTTTGGAAAATGGCGCCGGCTGAAGACGACAAGATTCAGGAGCAGGAGCCCGTTCCGGACCGCTGCCGTTCCGGACCGCCGCTGGACCCGCAGGTTATTTAAGTTATTTGGGGGGGGGTTCGGGAGGGTGGGGGATTTAATTTAAAGGGTCGGGGGTGGGTTTTAGGGGGTTTTAGTGTGCCGGCTCACGATTCTAACGATTTATAACGATAAATCGTTAGAATCTGTATTGTATTGTGTTCCATAACGGTTTAAGACGATATTAAAATTATCGGACGATAATTTTAATCGTCCTAAAACGATTCACATCCCTACTGTATATGGCTAGTAGACTTGTTCTCAACTGCATTTTCAAGCCAGTGAGAAATTATAAAAGGCGCTTTGGGGACTCCATCATACCTGGAAGATGCAACCAAAGATAAAGAAGACATCTCCACATCCTGTCTCTCCACTTACCCTTATTTAGTCTATCACGATGATTTGGAGTAAGTGACAAAGCAGAGATAAAAGACATGAATTTAGAATTGCACCACATTACTACTATTTTACCTAAAAGATCACTAGACAATGTTATGAGAGAAGCTATTTATAAAGTATACATTATGTAAACTGTAATTAATATTAAGATGTTATTTACTTCTTGACATCTGCTTTCAAGTTTGTTTAACAATATATGATATGATGTCCAAAATAATGATAATTTTCTTAAATTTTCATTATCGGAATAAATCCAAATTTTTATATACAAAGCTAGAAGTGGATTCTTTTATTGTTATATTCCCTGTAACAAAAGACCATCTTTCACTCATCCCCCTCATGAATACAGATGAGGTTATAGGCCTCCCCCCTGGAAGTCCAGCTTGGTAAATATCTTCACTCACTGCAAGCAAAGAGCTCCATAATCAAGAGTAGAGGATACAGGTTTTTACTTATGATGGCATTCAAGCCTCTGTAATCTATACATGGTCTTTCTTCCCCACAAAGAAGAAACCAGCTCCTTCAGGTGAGGATGAAGGTTGAATGAAGCCATGTTCTATATTTTCTTTAATGTATGTTGTCATGGTCTAGGTCTCCGGAATAGATAGTGAGTAGAAGCGCCCTCAAGAAGGAGTTTTCTCTGGTAAAAGGTTGATGGTGCAGTCTCAGCATGTTCCTTACTAAACACATCACAGAAAGTGGCATACTGTGGAAGAAGTTCTGGAAGAGCTGGCAGAGTCATTCGGGTGACAGATACTGCATCAGGGTCCCCAATGAGAGATCCCAAGAGCTTGCCAATCAATAGAGTGACTGGGTTCACCACTCAGTGGAGAACAAAGAATGAAATCTGTTCTTTATGCAATGTCCCCCACCTGAAGAGTTTGAGCAGTGGTCATCATTGCAAGATGGCCAAGGAGAGGCTTTCCATATACCAAGGAAATTCATAAGGGAGGATCCAGTGGTATCACAGAGAGGTTATAGTGCTACACTAGGGCTTCATCAATAACATTTCCTGTATCTCCCAAATTAAGGAAAGCCTCTGTGGTGAGATCTGCCACGGCAGATACAAGGTGGATAGAAAGAAGCAAATGTGGAGAGGGAAAATTGTGAACTAGGGTGGCCTATCAACCTTAGGTTTGGGAGTTTACCGACATCTCGGGGCATTGTAAAGCATAGTGTCCTTGGCCAGCACAATAAAGTCACAGGTTGAGGTGTCGGCATCTCAATTTCTCCTCATTGGTTAATCTAGACCTCCCAAGCTGCATGGGTTTCTCAAGTGTCGAGGCTGGAGCAGATTCCCTTGCTGGAATCACCAGTGGGTGTTGGAACATGGGGTTCAATCTCAACTGGCGACGATGGGTGTTCCTCTCCCTTGCTTGCTCCTGGAGTTGAATGTCAATTTGGAAACAAAGAGCAATGAGGTCATCTAGGTCTGATGGTTCCTTTTGCTCGGTGAGCTCATCTTTAATATAGTCCAACAGACCCTGCCATAATTCCATCTGAGCTTGGAGGCCAAAGTTTAAA
This sequence comes from Rhinatrema bivittatum, assembly GCF_901001135.1. Taxonomy (NCBI): domain Eukaryota; kingdom Metazoa; phylum Chordata; class Amphibia; order Gymnophiona; family Rhinatrematidae; genus Rhinatrema; species Rhinatrema bivittatum. Next base: position 347,072,110 of record NC_042620.1, on the reverse strand, counting down.
AGTAAATGACATAATTGCCAAACATCTTGGTACCTTGCTTGAGGCAAAGCAACTCTGAGATTGTGGAAGAGGAGTGCCCGGGCTCTTAAAAAATGAGGCAGAATTGCTTTAGGAATTCCTCCAGGTTCCCAATGAGAGGATCATTACATTCCCATAGAGGAGATGCCCAGGTGACAGACAAGCCATCCAGGAGAGACAGAATAAATGTTACCTTGAGGAATTGCAACTCAGTGCATGAGGAATTAGTTAATAAATCCTCTACAAGCTTTGGGGTCTCCATCATACCTGGGAGGTGCAGTCAAGTGAAGCATGGGTTCTGAAATCCTGATGGGCAATGGAGCAGGTGGGGGAGAAGGTGTTGGAACCGGGAGGCAGGCCTGGATAGATTCTATCTGGACAGCCAGACCTTGGAGGATCCCTGTTACATGGTTCAGCTGGTCCTACTGTTGTTGGACTTAGAGAGCCAAACCAGGAATAGCCTCAGCTGGGAATGGGTCCTATGAGCTCATGACCTCAGCAGTCTGTCATGCTGTGTAAGCCCTTTTGATGTGGTGAGGTTGATGCTACCAAACTGGTGACCTAACTGGATCCTCACTGATAGGAGGTGGACTCTCGGAGATCAGAACTGAGCTTCACCTATACCAGTCTTTTCCCCCAAAGGTTGAACCCTTGGATTCTGAGGTCAGCAGGATTTAGGCAAGGGTCAGTAACCAGGCTGAGGTCAGGGCAAGCAATGTTGGTATCCAGGCAGAGGTCAGGGCAGGTAGAGATCAGACAGCATTGGTATTCAGGCCAGGAGTCAGGGCAGATGGAGATCATGCGGTGTCAGTATCCAGGCAAAGGGCTGAATCCAAGATGCAATCTGAGAACCAGGCAAGAAGAAAAGGAGCAGTACCAAAGATGGAGAATGAAGAGGCCAGAGAATAGACAAGGCAGGGTGGGCAATAAGACAAGGCAAGTTGGGCTGTAACAGAAGCAGACAGGAGCAGGAATGAAGCAACACACACTGCGGGACAGGTATGGCAGAAGGACTTGCTGAGGATTATGCTAATGATCCAGCAGCACTTCAAATAGGGGAAGCTTGATGACATCTCTCAGGGGTGCCGTGAGGCCTTTAAACTGGTGTGTGCCTTAAGGAGTCCCAACTGAGCAAAGGAATGGCAGCTTCCTGCTGCAAAAACACCGATTGCGATGCCAGTTGTGGCCTGTGCCACAGATTGCCAACATTATACACTGCTGATACTGTTTTGCTCCTTTTTGGTTCTTTTGGCTATTCATGCCACTTTTGGTGCCATGTTGACACAGTGTTGGTGCATTGGAGTGCTCTTCACCCTTCAAATTACATCTAACCATTGACACTATCCAGTAACACGCATGATTCATGGCTTGTAAATTTTCGCTTCATTGCTGAATCTTGGGAATTTAACCCAACAAAGCTGTATAGAGGTATGTTTACTTAATAACCCATGAGAAGATATTTTGAATCACGATTTATACATCTATGCAACTCTGCTTCGTGTTCCTGAGTATGACTATGTTTTGACATTTCCCCTGAGGAAGCTCTTTGTAGGGTGATCCAATAGGGATTTCACATCTCTCTACTTGAATGGGAATACAGGAGAAGGAGTTGAGAATCTGGGATTGTTTATAAAATCCTATACCTTTTTGAGTTTAACGATAACATTGGAGAGGAAGGTGATGAGGACTTATTAAGTCATTAGAGAACAGGATCTATAATTATGTCACATTTTTATGCGAATTGAGTTAGTTTTTTCTTATATTTTTCCTTATTTTAATCTAATCTATATGGAATGAAATGAATGTAGTTAGTTTGAGTGTTTGTGACTGGTTATTTTTATAATTTTATGGGCTAGGATACGACTCTAGTTATTACAAATCTATATGTCAATTATTCTGTAAAAATGTATTTTTGTAATTTTGTACATTATGTTTAAATTTGATTAAAAATTTGTTTGTAAATTATAAGTATTTTCTCTATTGTAGCTCACTATTTGTATGTGAGTGAAGATCATTTTTATCCTTCATTGTTTTCTTATCTATTTGCATGCCTACTGTTTCCCATTATTGCTGCACAAGTTTGTTTCTATACCTTTATCTCTTAAGGCAACAAAACTATTTAGAGTCTTCACACTTGACTTCATTGCATCATTTGGTCTTACTCTAACATCATCTTTAATTGTTGTCCTATTATATTGTATCTTGCTTTATTTTATTTTAAAACTTTTTTTTAAAATAAAGGACACACTTCCTATTTTTAAAATTCATGGGGGTCATACTCAGTAGGGTGGTTATATTCAGTGGGAGAAACGTCTAGCTGAATATATTTGCTTAAAATTATCCAGCTATCTATAGCCATTTAGTTTTAAAGTTATCTGGTCTTGTGTGACTGGATAACTTGCTACTTACCCGCATATCTTTAGAAGATATCCGGGTAAGCGCTGTTTAAAAAATATCTATATATGAAAGGGCCTGTGGCCTGATCCCAACCAAAATTTCATCTGGCATGTTGGGCCATGCAGCCCACACCCCCAAACCTCCCCTCAAATGTTTAAAAAAAGGTCCCAGGACTCACAATAGGGACCCCCTTCTTCTATTCATTTAAAAAAAATACAAATAGAGCTACTCTCTCCCCCACAGCTCACCCACATGCAGTCTATATATTTAGATATATGCCCCCCAGGACTCTCTCCAGAAACCCTGGTCTCCTCGATACCCATGCCTGGAGTGGGGTACCCATTTCAGCACTTCTCTGTCAGAGACTGCACTGGAAGTATAAGGTATGGGCCCTCAGATTGCCAAGGCCACCATGACTGGGAATAATTCCAAGAAAGTTATGTTCATAATCATCTCCCACTCCACACAACTTGCAGGCCAGGGCACCTGACACCATGTCCCTTGGCAATGGATAATTGGATACCAAAACCCTTCCTCCCTGTTCAAAGAATCCAAGAATAGCTTCACACTGTTATGGTTGTGAGGTATTGGAGTGGATTCTTGGGTACTGCAGTGATGGCCACTCCCACAGGGAGGAGCCCTGTGGGGAACTGCAGTACCAGGCTAGACTCTTTGCACACAACACAGAGAAGATAGTTTTATTGTACAGCAGGGTGGCACTGCCCGGGAAGCGGACCGCAGTGGTAGATAGTTCCAGCAGTGGTAGTCCAGGGATCCTTGGCAGAGAGGACCCATCTCACTCTGTAGTAGGTGGAGACAGCGTGGCGAACAGGAAAAATTGCCGAATGTGGAGTGCTGAAGCTGTAGAGGAAATAGACTGGTATGTTAGTTCTCACTGAAGCAGAAGCTGTATCTTTGAGAGTCCTGGCAGGCAGAAGTTGTAGAGTGGCAGGCACCAGGTTAGGGAGAGCAGGCCCTCGAGGAGAGAGTACCTGGGATCCCAGGATAGGTGCCTGAAAGAAAGTAGAAGGGCCCCTGAAGAGCGGGTACCCAAGTTAGTAGAATTACCCCGAAAGGCGAAGAGAGCTTCCTGCGGCAGCTAGGAAGCGGCAGAGCAGCTTAGACCAGAGCAATTCCAATCCTTGCTAATTCGGTTTGTTAGAAAATAAAGGGCAGGCTAAATACCAGGATGTGTTGACTTCACTTGGAGGGGACACCCCTGAGGTTCCCGCCATGACGTAGATAAAGACGTGGGTGGCGTGCACGTGCGCGCGTACCCTAGGAGGCCCTCAGGAAAAACATGGTGAACGCCTTTGCCATTGCCGATCCGGGGACGCCGGGGAGAGCGGCATGAAGACGCGATGGCAGCCAACTTCCCAAGGCTTGAGGAGAGAGAAGGAAGAAAGAGGAGGCACAAAGGTCGAAGCCGTCTGAGACTGACGGACGCAACCAAAACCTCTGCTGGATATCTGCTGCCTGCCAAATGGAAACCCCATTATAATCCCTCAAAAAGGACTCCCAAACCAATGCATTGCATAATTCAAATATTATGGTGGTGACAGTGTACCCACAACATGGAGACTGCCATTCTGAGCACAAATATCCTGTCCATTGGAACTACTCTGCATGCATGACTCAAATGGCCATTCACAGACTGCATTTGCCTCAGGGTAACCTTTTTAGTTGCCCCTATTGTCTGCACCAAGTTCCACAACTCTATCAACTTAGTTCGGCAGGCATAACACTATTTCCAGAGTCTATTTCTATGCCCAAAAGTGTTAGCCCCATGACTGGACATGCCATTTTGACCTTCACCAAAGGAATACCAAGCTCCTCCATGACTGCTCAAAAGGAATGCATCAGATTTGTTCACCCCTGCTATGCAGCTGAACCCAGAAAGAGGAAGTCATCAAAATTGTCATTCCCCACCACCTGCACTGTCACCCAGTGGACAAAGGTGCTGAAAGTCAAAGTATACGCATGAGATTGAGCAGCCCATAAGGATGCAATTGACCACTTGTCTGGGTGGACAAGCAGCAGCTGAAAGGCCCAGAGTTTGATGCTTTTTAAATGCAGGGTTGTCCAGCAGATAATATCTGGGGAAAAATTGACCAATAAAGTGTTATTGGCTAATTTTATCGCAGCTAAGTATGTTGGCCCAGAAGACACTTTTTACAAATTTCAATTCCAATTTCACCACTGTAGTAAGTAAATTAAGAAAAAGCGTGATGTAAATATTTTGTTTGTTTTGCGTAATTCATTAGTTATTTAAATCAATGTTATATGCATGAGATAAATTTGTATATAATGGATCTCCAATGCAAACAAATTTATCTCATGCATATTCATTGTAGATATCCTGAAAACTGCTGCTGCTATTACTATTTATCATTTCTAAGGTGTTACTAGACATATGCAGTGCTGTACAGATACACATAGAAAAGAACTCCATGCTGTATAGAGCTTACAGTTTAGTCAAGACAAATATGCATAACAAACAAATCTATTAGATGTGTATATATTATAGAGAAGTGGTTAGGGTTTGAAAGAAGCCTCAAAATGGTGAAATTTAGATTGGATTTGAATATGGCCAGAAAACCTGACTTGCTGTGGGGTGAAAAGGATAGGACACATTTGGGAAGTCCTACCTCCATATCTAGTCCCTTTTTCCATGAGCTATTTTGCACACTTTCTTCTCACCCAACTCTGGAATACTTTTCTATACCTATTATAAGATATTTAAGCTCAGGTTTCAATCAATTAGAAATAGCTTTTGCTGTCTCCTGAATGAATTATTTTGGTTGCTGTTTTAGTTCATTTGAATGCACAGAAATAAAGGTAAACAAATAAAAATACAAATAAATATATAAGGTAATACATTTTTATTGGACCAACAATACATTTCCTGACTAAATATTCTCTTCTTCAGGTCAGAATTCAGATGAGGAAAAGATGCATTACTAGGAAATATAAAATAGTATGGTTGCAATAAGTGAATCATAAAGGCATTAAAATGAAAGGATGAAGGGGTATATAACAGAACATGAGGAGGTTTTTGGCTTGCCAGAAGATATAATAGAGTGGACTCACGTTATTTCTCTACAGACTTTATTATTTACAACAAAATCAAGTAGTCTTGCAAAACAAAAAGTTACAGAACAAGTGAAACATAGACAATGTTAGTATATGCTAGTCTCCCTTCTCTACTATGGGGCCTGGTGTCTTATCCATCTCCCCAGGAGAAATGCCTGCAGCCAGGATTCTCTTGTGGCTGTTTTAAGGTGGGCCAGACTAAATGCTTGATCCTGGCTTTTTAAGGAGGGTCTAAAGTACACTCCTTTACAGGGTGTAACAGCTTTTATGATTCCCTTATTGGAACAACATTACTTTTTATTTCCTGGAAATATCATTTTTTGTTCTTTTGAATTATAACCTGAAGAAGAGAGTATTAGCTCTTGAAAGCTAGCCAAGAAATGTATAGTTAGTTCAATGAAAAGGTATCACTTTAAATATTTTTTGTTTTTATTTGTTAACTTTTATCCCTGAATGAATGCATCTAAAAAATTGTTCAGGTGACAATGGACCTTCCAGCTTGTTTGGGGGAGTCCCTGTTTTTTTGTCCCCCAACAGGGTTAGATGGCAAGTCAACTCTCCATCTTATATAAGTTCTCAAACTCAGCCAAAGACCAAGAAGCAGCCAACCTCAGCTCATGACTCAAAACTTCCAGTTGATTGTAAGCCAAACGTCTGAGATGTGGATCTGAATTTACTGCTGTAATACTAGCCCTTTCACCAATTCTGGCTTAATCCTGCAATTATATTTTTGGAATTAGATGAACTTCCTCTTTGTAGCCGACTCACATTTGGTGTACAGTAGTCAAACTTTTTCTTAATCTTAATAGTTTGTAATTAATCAATTGAGGTTTCACCTATCTCTGTTAATAACATATACTCTATATTTGTATTCATTGAATACCTAACATGTAGTAGAATCTTTAGATTTACATGTCAGTAGGTTTACTTTACTTTGCAGCCTACAAAAACTGAAATGTATATTTTTACTGACAGCTGTAATTAAGTGAGATTTCCTCCAGTGGCTTTCTTTATCCCTTTTATGCTTTCAAAGAAAAAGGCTTGACTTTATTCTGAACTTTAGCCTCGTCTCTTAAAGAAACTTTTTGTGAGAAAGACTTGATGTCACTTTACAAAAAATGACTTAAGATTTGCATTCTTTTACTACAGGAATAAATGAACAAAGTTTGCAATTGAAAAGGCATTTTACACCTTTTGTTGTTTAGACTATAGAAATCCTATTATGCATCATGCATAGCCCCAAGGAATGTGCAAACAAGTATTAGATCAGTAGTTTCTCTTTGCAGCTTCTTGGGTAGTTAAAGCTGGATATTCAAACATTCATTCATATTTCTGACATTTTTTCTTGAAAAATGCATTTAGTTTTGTAAATGAATTTATAGATTTTAGTAATGCTGTTTAGAAATTTTTCTGTGACTTCCAAACACCTTCATGTGTTACTGAACTAAACTTTCTATTCCTGAACCATCAATTTAGAAAACTGGCACAAATGGTTTGTAATATATTTAATCTGTTGCTAAAAAGAAACAATATTTCAGAAGAAAAACAGCCTTACTGATAGTGATATTGCATATTTTATGAAGTATTGTGAATATACTGATGATGAGATTCTATAAAATGTTGCTGCAGAATGTATGTATGGTAAGTTTCTAGAACTATGTATTTGAAAAATCTAATCAACTTCTTCTGATTTATTAGCATAACTTTCCCGAGTAATAGTGACATTAATAATCTTTGATGCTCCTTTTATATCTTCTTAGTTCTATTTTGCTTTGTCTCTCTTTAGAGATTTCCTTCCATTAGCGGCTTAAAACATTCAGATTAAAAAAAAAAAAAGGGATATTTAGGTAGTGGGTTGTTGCACTAACATTCTTGTATAGAATGCTAACTTCTTTAGAAATATCACACAGCTGTTCATTCCATTTTATTGCTTGAGATATTTTGGGCATGGCACAATCTTCCAAAAACATCTGTAGCAAATGAAGAACTCAAGATGACAAAAATGATTCTTTCTTTCTTTAAAAATAGTTTTTTTGCCATAGACATTGGGAGAAACACTTTTGAAAATGGGATTCAATATGTTCATATTGAAAACTTGTAAATGAAAGAGATTTATTAGAGAATATGGTAGAATTTTTCAAATTATAAGTAGATCAGAAATTCAATTGTGAAAACCATTTGGGTTTACTTTTCACCTGGACTATATAAAAGATATGTGATACACCGTGTGTAACTGATCTAGAAGTGGTAGGCTTCTGGGCCCAGTATTATTAAATCATGTTGTATTGACATTTATAAAATATTTGTCTTGCATAATATGCTTATAATGAATGACAGAAACCATATAACAAGAATTATTTTTTTATTTATTTATTTAACAGCTTTTAATATACCGGTGTTCGTGCGAGCACATCACGCCGGTTTACAATAAACTTGCGAAAGGAGGAAATTACAAAAAACAGGGAGTGGGGGATGGAGCAGGTTTGAGAGAAAGGGTGGGGGGGAGAGGGGGGAAAGTAAAGGAGGAAGAAGATAGCAGCTGAGAAATTAAAAGGAACGTAACATTACAGTCTTTTAGGACTTAATCAGAATCTGGATGTGTTATATTTCTATAAAATGCATAAGATGATAAATATTACATTCCAAAAATATTATTTTTGTTTAAAATATAGGCAATTATTATTATTTTGACTTGCAACGAATACTTCTGAATTAGCATGTGTGGAATTAATTGCACCTCTGCTGTTATGATAAGTAATGATATTGTATATCTACTTATATATTAAAATTACAATATACAAATATGAATGAAAGTGCAGAATTTATTCATTTCAGTATACGTCTTATATGTAAAGGAAGTCTCCTGTCATCAAAACTACCAATTACTAAAGGATACATGAAAGCAGCACAAACAGGGGGGCTGAATAAGATATTCTAAAATTGTAGCTTTTACATGCTATTCATTTCAAACTTTATCTAAGTAGATTGAAATATCATTGCAATTAGTTGTTTTTGTGCTTTGCACTATCAAGAAGTGCATTCTTGCTGTTTTCAAAAAATCTTCTGTAATTTAAATTGGTAAACCTTTTGTTCTTAAAAACATTCTCTGGGTCCCTTCTAATTCTGCTGACAGGCATCCGTTTCTACTGCCCCATTTTATGTTAATATATAACAAAAGAATGCAGTTAGCCTCCTGCTAGCAGAGACTCCACCTCCTTTGTTTTTAGAGGCACTTTTTTTTTACCTCAACTTTACAGAGGGTTTCAAACTTCCTGTCATCTCATCCAGTCATGAACAGGATTTTTGCATAAGCTAAAAATTCCTAGAAAAAGGCTGTAGCCCCCAAGTGTGGAAGGTGGTGCTTAGCTGTCAATTCCTCTTTGTTATTCACTCAAATGGAATTATGAAATGTATGTTTCTTTGTAGGGCAGAGTAAATTTATGCCAAGAGAATGCAAATCCATTAGGTGTGCCCAGGTAATTTAAAATGCTCACGCTGGCAGCTTTTCTGCATGAGTAAAGCTGTTTAATTGATGCATTCTCCCTTTCTTTCTGATTAGTTAATACACATTTCTATTGAATAATTAAAATGTCTGTAACAATTTTTCCACAATAGTACTTTATGCAGAACTATTTCACATTAACCTTTTAATTAGCATTATTCTCAAAACTAATACAAAAAAGTTTAAAAATATTTGTATGTTAGTTTCTTTCTGAAAGTACAGGAAATGCAAGGTGAAACTAGCTTTGATTCCAAATATGTTGATAGACAAATAAACAACATACTTGATCATTAATAACAAAGGTCTGATGAGACCCATTGAGTAAAAGAATTCAAAAACAAGGAATTCTTTGTTATATATTTCTCTTAATGTCCTACACTCACCCAAAAGAACCTGACTCCTTTTTATGTACCAGACACAGAGGGAATAATAGAATGACTGGAAGATCCAAATTCTGATAGTCATTCCTGTCGATATTATTTGCAATTTTAAAGTGCCTGTCTTACATCTTTGACCTTTCCAAATAATAATCTTACTCAAGTTGATGCATTTCTGGGCGATTATTGCACTTTCTGTATAATTGAAAACACTCAGGGGTGCTGCTTCATGTTGTTCTTCTTTCAAGGCATCCAATAATCCTCCTAAAGTCAGTCAATCAATGCTTAATACACAAATTATATTTCTCATCAGTTGATCAATTCTTATTCCAAAGACAATGGACTCTTCTTTCCAAAGTAAAGGAAAATGTATAAGCAATTCAACATTTACACACATTGTTTTTTTTATAGGTACACAGTGTGTAAATTAAAACAGACACCTACATGAACACATTTTCCCACTAAGCAAAGTGTAAGTACACAGAGGATATTATGTAACTTTGCCATTTGCTTGTTTTTTTTCCTTATTATAAAGAGGCCCCGATATTACTAATGTAGTGCCCATTGAGATATACAATAGCCATAGGTTAAAGCCTACTATATCAGAGAGTGGAATCTATTATAAGGCCACCATTTTAGGGGTTCAATTAAGAGAGTAAAAATGTTGTTTCTTGTTGCTTCTCCTTTTTATTGTTGGTAGTTGCCTTTTTGATCAGTTCCTGATCTTATTGATTTTAGTGTCCTCGTGAGGAGATTCTACTTAGTCCCCATTTCAAGCTGTAAGAAGATAAAAAGCCCTCTATAATAAAGTTGTTTCAGATTCCTGCTAAATTTTGTTGTTGAATATTTTAGCTACAGGCTTAGTCTGCAGTAGCGCAATAGTGACACATAGTAGTTGAAAGTAGATAAGACACAATTGGCCCTCTTTCTTTTTGGTTGAGCTAAGGATATATCCCAGCAATCAGCATTGTAAGTTTGACTCCCTGCTGCAGGATTTTGTTCCTTTTTTAAGTTGTCTTCTCTCTTTGATCCTCTACCATTCAAGGTAGATGAATGTACATGTTTTCATGCTTAAACCACAAAGTGAGCACCCAAATTCTAAATCCCATTCTTACTACTACCTTCTATATTTGTCCCAAACTTGCTTAAATTCTGCCACAGCATTGGTTTCAACCATCTCAACTTTTACGCTATTCCAAGCATCTACAACTCTCTCAGTAAAGACGTATTTCCTCATATTTTCTCTGAGCCTCCTTATCTTCCCAGTGTTATAGCCTCTTGTTCTTGAATTTCTTTTTCTATGAAAAGTTGCAAATGCCTGACATTTATCTAATCGTACTAAATATATGAATGTATCTTTCATATTCCCTTTCCTCTATTTTTCATCCAACACTCTTCTCTTGCTACTTGTTTCTTCCAGCTCAATTGGAAATTGAGTTGGGATTTGGTGCCCCATGAACCTTCATTCTCAACTACCCAGGAATTTTCTCCCTATTTACATTCCAGTCATTGCAGTGATAGTCCTGGGCTGGGGCCCATGTACCAGAGCTCCTTCTGGAACCCTGCAGTCATGAGCTCTGAATCCGGCCATTAGGTATCACTCTTAAGCAATGACCTTATTTCCCTTCCCCTTGGGGGAAGCAAATGTTGCCTCTGCAGCATCCCAAGCCAACCCAGTAAGCAGAAGACCTGACCTGAAGACTGGACCAAGGAGCTTCAACATTTAAGCCACTGGGCCAAACTCCCTCCCTGCCTTTTCCTTCTTCTCTCCAGTGAGTATATATTGAGTGTCATAAGCCCCTGGTGAAGAGTAAATGTTGCAGGACCTGTACCATATTAGTAACCCTTATCTGAACAGTTCCCATCCTCACAATGTCTTTACAAAGATATGGCACCTAGAAATAAACACAGTACTGAAGATATGGTCTTACTGGTGATCTATTCAATGGTAATATTACCATCTTTTTCTTGCTGATGTTGCCTCTGTTTAAGCATCCAAACGTACTATTAGTTATTTGAGTTTCTTTATTACACTTTCTAGTCATCTGAAATGATTACCACTAGGTCTCTTTCCTGTTTAACAGGTGCCAAGTCTTTTCCTGTTTTATAAGTGTCTAGTGAATTTTTGCACCGTAAATACAGTATATGATTTTACACATTTTTGTACCAAAACATAGCTTCCACACCCAGTTTTTTCAAATCCTCTTTCATTTTTTTCCACCCATTCTGATCTGTCTCCCTTATTAAAGCTGTTTGTATTATCTGCATTCAAGCATATTTTTTTCTCTCAAGCCCCTTTGCAATGTCACCAATAAAGATATAGAAATGAACTGGACCTATCACTACTGTTCAGTTATTAGCTTCATCTGAATAGACTTCGTTGGCCAACACTCTCTGAGTTCTGTTGCTCAACTAGTTCCTCACCCAGTTAACAGCTTTCTGTCTTACTCCCATCATGGCAATTTAACTCTCTAATCTTCTTTGTTAAACAGTGTCAAAAGCTTTACTGAAGTATAAGTAGGCCACATCCACTGCACCTCCCTGTTCCAGCACATTTATCACTGCATTAAAGAACTCAAGTTTTCTTACAATTTTCCTTTTGTGAAATCAAGTTTCATGCAGTTCTGTAATCTATTCATTTCAAGTTGCTTCACTTTCTTTACAAATGTTTTCATAGGTTTGCCCACTACCTACGTTAGATGGATGATTTTGTAGTTGCCTGCCTCCAACTTGTTCCAGTGGCATCTCTAGATAGAAGTTTTGGGGGAGGAGCAAGCCGAAGTGACATTTTCACATATCAACCTCCCCCAAAACTTGGCCTCCTGCCTTTATGGACTATAAAAGACACACAAAAAAAAGTCCCAAGGGCCTTCTTTGTAATAAGGAAACCTCTGTCCAGTTTCAACCGCCCAGTAAAAGTACCATTAAAATCATTTGAGCGCATCATTAAACCAATTCTATATGGGAATCTTTCCAGAATGGGACAGAACCTCAGTATAAAGTATACCTCTCCAGTTCTGTAACACATGTTCTGCATCCACATAAATTTCCCCAACAATGGGTGCAGAGTAGAACTAGGATGTTTTCTCTTACAGCTTACTATACAAAAAATATACCCAAATTCTGGTGTCTCTACACTATCACACACTGTGAAGTAACAGAACTCTGCAAAAGAGACACTCAGAATCTAAATACACCAAACTTGTCATACCATAACAGCAATAAGTCCCAGGCAACACCGTTATACTGGGCTCAGAATAACAGTAGACCTCCCATGGGGAAAACAGAACAAGCCAGACAGCTATAGAACCTTACACAGAAACTAAACAATGGTAAAATACCTCACCTCTGTCACTAGGGGTTGCGCAAGGCAATCTGCTGACTGAGGTGAAGGATGAGATGGCACTCCTTCCTCTCAAAGGCATGGAGTAGGTCATCATCACTGGAAATCCAAAATATCATCAAAAAAATGAACCCAGCAAAGCACCCTATCAATAGCATACCCATACAGACGATCAAAGCCATCGAACCATCAATAACAAAAACATTAACTGACATCGTGAACCTATCCTTCACAGAAGGAAACTACTGCGACTGCCTAAAATCAGCAATTATCAAACCCATCCTGAAAAAGACCAACCTTGATCCAGCAAACCCACTAAACTACCGACCCATATCAAACCTACCATTCATTGCCAAAATTATAGAAAAAATCGTCCACTCTCAACTCAGTGACCACCTGGAAAGGAACAACATCCTACTCCCCATGCAATTCGGCTTCAGGAAATAACTAAACACTGAATCACTACTCCTATCTTTAAACGACACCGTGCTCAAAGGATTTGACAATGGCCACAGCTACCTTCTAGTCCTACTAGACCTATCAGCAGCCTTCGACATGGTAAACCATTCAATACTGATTGACCGTCTATCCAAAATTGGTGTAACTGAAAAAAACCTTCAATGGTTCTCATCCTATCTATCATAAGGACCTACCAGGTGTCAATCAACGACAACTTCTCAAAGAAAATAAACCTTGACACTGGAGTTCCCCAAGGCTCCGCACTATTGGTTATACTAATGTGGACCCTTGGTCCGGAGGGTACTCACCAAGGAACAGTCCTGATGAACTCTTCTCCGGGAGGTGGAGTGAGCAAAGTCCAGGCAGGTTCAAGGCAGGTGGCAGGCAACAGAGTCGGAGTCCAGGCAGGGTCAAGGCAGGCAGCAGGCAACAGAATCGGAGTCCAGGCAGGGTCAAGGCAGGCAGCAGGCAACAGAGTCGGAGTCCAGGCAGGGTCAAGGTAGGCGGCAGGCAAGCAGAGTCGGAGTCCAGACGGGGTCAAGGCAAAACAGAGAGTACACAACCAGGCAACCACAACGAACCTTAATTACAAGGCATCTGTTGAATCCTAGGGAGAGGTTTAAATCTCCCTGGATGCTGACGTCAATTTCCGGGGACGGCCTGGTCTTCGCGCCGTGGCCCCTTTAAGAGGCGAGGCCTGCCGCGCTCTTACCGACGCTGCATGAGGGAATGCCGGGGGAATCGCACCGCGACCCACGCGCCGTTCACAGCATCGGGAGGGGGTCCCGCTCCGGTGCTCGGGTGAAGGTAGGGATCCTGGCCGGGGGCTGCCACGGCCAGGAATCGCAACATCGGTGACAATCTTCAACATTTATCTTCTCCCGATATGCCACATCCTCTCAAACCTTACTGACTCACTTCATATATGCTGATGACATCCAAATACTTATCCCAATACACAACTCTCTGGAAGACACCCACAAAAAACCAGCCAATTACCTCACCAAAATAGAGCAACTACTAAACAACATGAGACTTATCCTAAACATTGATAAGACAGAAATAATCATGCTGGATAGAAAGAACAACCCTACGCACATACCACCACTCAACATAATGAATCAAAAGACTGAAATCTCCCCTGTCACCCATGCTTGCAACCTAGGAGTCATAATCAACAAGGAACTATCCTTCAAAAATCACATCTCCATTAAAATCAAAGACGGATATCACAAACTCCTAACCCTACAACATCTAAAACCTTTCCTTTCCCCCAACAACTTCAGAACAGTCCTCCAGCTACTCATCTTCTCCAACCTGGACTACTGCAACTCCCTGCTATTCAACTTACCTCTCACCACCATCCGACCTCTCCAAATCCTTCAAAATACAGCCACCAGAATACTCACAGGAAAGAAAAAATTCGATCACATTACCCCAACCCTCATTTCACTACACTGGCTCTCAATAAAATACAGGATAGACTACAAAATACTATCCATAATACACAAAATAATATATGAAAAACAAACAAACTGTCTAAGTGTATCCATAAAACTCCACTCACCAAACCGAAATCTTCGTTCAGCTAAGAAAGGTCTATTAAAAATTCCACCTGCTCATCACAAACAACTTACCTCAACTCGGAAGAGAGCCATCTCCCTTGGAAGCCCTGAACTCTGGAACACCCTCCCAACTGAACTGAGAACACAGCAAAATTTAAAAACCTTCAAAAAAGAACTAAAATCTTGGATGTTCACCAAAGCCTACCAAAACACCCAATGACTCTATGCCTCAACTTCCATCCCTACTGGCCCATATAAACATGCAGAACCAATAAAAAGCACGTAATTTAACCTACACAGCTTAACAACCGAACTATGTTTATAATGACTATGATAACTTTGTTAACAAGCACGTACATTTCTAAACACTCTGTTAAACATCGAAACTTTGTAAACCATTGTGATGGCAAAACCGAACGACGGTATATAAAACTTGATAAACAAATAAATAAATCACCGAGAGAGGCAAGTGCTGGGGGGGGGGGGGGGGGGGTGAGGGGGGAAGAGGGAGGGTAGAGGGAGGGAGAGAAAGGGATCCTCTACATGGAGCTGGCCCTTGTGATTGTTTGACATGCTGGGGAAGGAGGGTGGGAACAGGGGTCAGGGTTCCCAGAGAAGAGGCAGATAGAGTGTCAGTGATACTATTTTTAGGAAGCTGGCAATCCTGCCACACTCTTGGGAACCTTACGACTTATCTCCCACCTTTCCCTAGCATCTGCCCCTGGGAATGTGGGAAATGGGTGAATGGTGAGGGTCTCTATGTGGTGTACTCTCTCAAGGCCGGTGCAAAAGTATTAAATGCCCTTGGCAAATCTTACAGCCTTGCATGAACATCCCTAGCCCTTCTCATGCACAATTACAAATTATGCATTTATTTATTTTAAAATTTCTTATTAGCCACTTAACTGACCCATAAAGGGAGATTTTACAGGAAAAAGGACACTTAAAATACAGTCATGTAAGGTAAATATATCATTTACAAGAACGTGTATATTATAGTTACATGTTCTTGTAAGTGATATATGATGACAACACGCAGACAAAAACCCCCAAAACAAAATAGAAACCTGCGATACTTTAGAAAATGAGGCCCTTTGTCATCTGGACATTTTATTTTTCTAATTGTGTTGGTTTCAGTCTCTCTTTTCCATTTTCTTCTTGCTGGTCTTCAAAGAGTTCCATATTCAGTGGGAGGATAGTGTTCCAATAATTGTGCATGGCAGTATATATGCATGTTTGTGGTTGGGCACATATTTGCTATAATATTTTATAATACACGTATATGATTGGTGCATGTTTTATAAAATCTGCATAATTCTACCATGCAAAGTACACACTTATGTAGGTTTACACACAAATACATGCAATGTATTGAAGGAATTTATTTCAATGCAATGAATGTGCATACTTTACCCACCTATTTTAAAAATATACATGCGTATATTTTACGTTTAAAAGTAAACTGGGACTTACTTGTGTAAGACCCAAGTTACATGAACTAAGTCAACCAAATTTAAAACATGCTCGCTTCGAGGAAATTAACCAGTTTTACCAAGTAGTCTACCAGTACACCCAGTCCTTCTCCAGGTCATTGAGACCATTTGGTTATTCAGCCTGGACTACCCCCAATTTACCCAGACCTCCTACCCTGTCAGTACTACACAATAAGCATGTTTAAGGTCACTTAAGCCAGATAATGAGAAGGTGTAAACATATGCAAGTAATCCATATGCATCTAAGTGCCTTTTAAAATAGCAACTTCTGCGTGTAACTGTTGGCCCCGCCCCAGATTGTTCCCACATCCCTTTTTTTCCACACATATATGTGTGCGTGAAAGTGTTCATACATGTGTATTTTCAACTTTTATAAAACACAGAATACATGAGTAATGAGTAGTGTCTACTGATGGATGTATATGATATATATTATGCACATAACATTTTCAAAATTCACTTTTCAGCTGTTGAGCAGAAAAGTTATTTAGGTAAATTCATCTGGATAACTGTAGCCAAATATTCAGTGGAATAACTTGATTAAAGTTATTCATAAAGGGGTAGATTTTAAAACCCCAGCACGCATAAATCCTGGGCCTTACGCGCGTCAGGCCAATTTTCAAATGGGCCTGGCCACGTACATAAACCCCGGGACGAGTGTAAGTGCCAGGGCTTTAAAATGGGGTGGTCTGGGGGGCGGGGCCGGACTAGAGGCGCCATTTGCTGCTGTGCTGGGGGATCATGCGCCGGTAGGAGCAAAAGGTAAAACAAAAAAAATTGGGGTAGTTAGGATAGGGATAGGTGGAGGGGAGGATAAGGGAAGGGAGGTTAGGGTAGGGGGTTGTGAAGTTCCTTCCCAGTCTGTTCCTTAATTGGAGCAGACTGGGAGGGAACTGGGGAAGGCCCTGATGCGTTGCTGCCCGATTTAAAAAAATTAGGACCCCCCCCCCCCCCCAATTGCACACGCCGACCCGACATTTTATAACATGCATGTGCCAGCACGCACATGTTATAAAATCGTGCGTCCATGTGTGCTCGCCGGATAGCGCGTGCACACTTTTTGAAAATGTACCCCATAATGTAACGTTATCCAGATAACTTTTGCAAATTACTGGCTTACTGAATATTGTTAAAAAAAATAAAAAGATAGCTGCTGAACTGTCCCCCTCCCTGTTCTTCTCCCCTCAAATGTTTTAAAAAAATAGTTGCTGAGCATAGAAGACCTCTCCTTGCCCCTGATGTCTTAAAAATTGGCAGCTGAGCAGGGTTGATCTCACCCTTCCTCCAATGTTAATATCGTTTAGAAAATCTCCTCACTCCCACCCAGAACCACCAAAAGGTTCCACAACCTTTAGCAGGAGGAGTAAAGTCTTCTCTCCCGCTCCCTTAATTCATAGGTGCCAGAGCATTGACAGATCCGGGAAATTATATATTAATTTTATTCACCTCTTTAATGATTGGCCCTTCACTGACAGCTGAATTGTTAATCCATGTTCAGAATTTAGTGCTAGCTGGGTAAATTGTAAGCTCTAGGGATGTGAATCGTTTTTCAACGATTAAAATTATCGTCCGATAATGTTTATATCGTCTTAAATCGTTATAGAACACGATACAATAGAAATTCTAACGATTTATCGTTAAAAATCGTTAAATCGTGTTAGTGCGCACTAACTCGAGTTAGTGCGCACTAACTCCCTGTTAGTGCGCACTAACTCGATTTAGTGCGCACTAACTGAAAATGATACAAATAAACACTTTCCAGGTCACTGAAGGTCAGTTAGGAATGAATATGTGTTCCTATTGGCTGGCTGCCCTCTTATCTATTGATGTTACCAAGGTTACCACTGAGGTGATGGTTGGGGGGATGGGAAATGGAACTGGAAACTAACGAACACCAACAGAAAATGAAACAAAGTGTTCACACTTCCCAGGTCAGTAAAGGTCACTTAGGAATGAATATGTATGTATGTATTCCTATTGGCTGGCTGTGCTCTTATCTATTGATGTTACCAATATGGTTGGGGGGATGTGAAATGGAAACAGTTGGAAGCTTGACAAAAAAAGTAATGTAATGATCAGCACTCACGTGACTAGAACTTGTTTGTTTATTATTTTTGTTAGCAGGCACCTGAAATGCTAGTGCATGTTGAATTTGCCAATCACTGTGCATTTTAGAAAGGTGGTCCTGGCTGGAACTGTACACAGTTCAAATATATGTAATTGATTGTTGGTAAGTGTATTTTTTAAGTAGCCACACTGGCACCAGTATGTTTACTTTTCCTCCTACTTAACTCACTAGCTCAGCTTTGTAAGAAGGGCTTCTCTGCTTGTGTGTTGTTTTTGTTTGGTGTGAGGAGAGCAGAAACATCAGATCTTTATTCAATCTACTACAGTCATCTCTTACAGTGCCCTATCCCTATTAATACCAGGAGTGTTGTGATCTTCCTGCACACAGTGCCCTAACCCTGATACCAGTCTGAGACAGCTCCCTCCCTGCATTACTAGTGAGAGGCTGGCTTCACAGACAGGGGGGAGCTGCCTGACCCTCACTCCTGACTTCCCCCATGTCCCAGCTAGTGAATGGTGTGTGGGTGAGGGGGGGGAGGATGGTGAAGTCTGAGACAGCTCCCTCCCTGCATTACTAGTGAGAGGCTGGCTTCGCAGACAGGGGGGAGCTGCCTGACCCTCACTCCTGACTTCCCCCATGTCCCAGCTAGTGAATGGTGTGTGGGTGAGGGTGGGGGGGGGGAGGATGGTGAAGTCTGAGACAGCTCCCTCCCTGCATTACTAGTGAGAGGCTGGCTTCGCAGACAGGGGGGAGCTGCCTGACCCTCACTCCTGACTTCCCCCATGTCCCAGCTAGTGAATGGTGTGTGGGTGAGGGTGGGGGGGGGGGAGGATGGTGAAGTCTGAGACAGCTCCCTCCCTGCATTACTAGTGAGAGGCTGGCTTCACAGACAGGGGGGAGCTGCCTGACCCTCACTCCTGACTTCCCCCATGTCCCAGCTAGTGAATGGTGTGTGGGTGAGGGGGGGGGGGGAGGATGGTGAAGTCTGAGACAGCTCCCTCCCTGCATTACTAGTGAGAGGCTGGCTTCACAGACAGGGGGGAGCTGCCTGTCCCTCACTCCTGACTTCCCCCATGTCCCAGTTAGTGAATGGTGTGTGGGTGAGGGGGGGGGGGTGGATGGTGAAGTCTGAGACAGCTCCCTCCCTGCATTACTAGTGAGAGGCTGGCTTCACAGACAGGGGGGAGCTGCCTGACCCTCAATCCTGACTTCCCCCATGTCCCAGCTAGTGAATGGTGTGTGGGTAAGGGGGGGGGGGAGGATGGTGAAGTCTGAGACAGCTCCCTCCCTGCATTACTAGTGAGAGGCTACCTTCACAGACAGGGGGGAGCTGCCTGACCCTCACTCCTCCGGGGTATTGTGATCTTCCTGCACACAGTGCCCTATCCCTGATACCAGGGGTGTTGTGATCTTCCTGCATGCAGTGCCCTATCCCTATTAATACCAGGAGTGTTGTGATCTTCCTGCATGCAGTGCCCTATCCCTATTAATACCAGGAGTGTTGTGATCTTCCTGCATGCAGTGCCCTATCCCTGATACCGGGATGTGTGCAAGAAGATCACAACACCCCCGGTATCAGGAATAGGGCACTGTGTGCAGGAAGATCACAACACCCCCAGTATCAGGAATAGGGCACTGTGTGCAGGAAGATCACAACACCCCTGGTATTAGGGATAGGGCACTGTGTGCAGGAAGATCACAACACTCCTGGTATTAATAGGGATAAGGCCACTGTGTGCAGGAAGATCACAATACCCCTGGTATCAGGGTTAGGGCACAAGTTCTAGTCACATTGACTGATCACATTACTTGTTTTGTCAAGCTACCAACTGTTTCCATTTCCCATCCCCCATATACTGTCAGTAGGAAACTTGGTAACATGAATAAATAAGAGGGCAGCCAATAGGAATACATATTCATTCCTAAACTGACCTTAACTGACCTGAAAAGTGTCAAATTGTATCATTTTCAGTTAGTGCGCACTAACTCCCAGTTAGTGCGCACTAACTCCCGTTAGTGCGCACTAACTCGAGTTAGTGCGCACTAATCGGAAAAAACGATTTTTAACGATTTTTTAACTAAAAAATCGTGCCTAAGACGATTTTCTTGCCCTGCCACACGATTTCTATCGTTAAGACGATATGGAAAACGATTCACATCCCTAGTAAGCTCTGCCCCTAGAACACTTTTGCCTTGCCCCTTTTTTATTGGGATAAATTTAGCTGGATAATGACCGACTCAGATAAAATTTAGCTTTTCAGCAGGGAGTTAGGGTTATTCAAAACTACATAAGAAGATGTTTTGCTATATTGGGTCAGAATAAAAGTCCATCAAGCCCAGCATCCAGTTTCCAACAGGATACCTAAATTCAATAGATTCCATGCTACTTATCCCAGCAATAAGCAGTGGATTTCCCCAAGTCCGTCTTATTAATGGACTTTCAGGAACTAGTCCAAACCATTTTTATGCCCAGCTATTCTAACAGCTTTTATCACATCCTCCAGCAATGAATTGCAGTTTTTAATTATGCATTGAGTAAAAAGTATTTTCTCCTATTTGTCTTAAATGTATTAACTAACTTAGCTGCACAAACCCTTTTGAATATGAACCTCTAAGTCTTTTTCCAATGTGAACTTTCCATTTTTCTGTAACATTTGATTGGACACGGGGAACTCCTGTGACCAGCAGCACTTACTCAGGCCGCCACTAGCCCACCTAGATGCCAACATGGTAAAGACACTGCCATGCTGCTCTTCCCATGGGTCTCCCTAGATGTATGCGTGGTATGCCGCCACAAAGGCCTTGAGGGGGAATTGAAGCAGCTGACGTGCATGGATAACCTCACACAACTGGGTATATAAACCCTAGTTGCACTCCCTATCTTTGCCTCAGCAACAGGTCCTCCTGTATTCTACAGTGCGTGTTGATTCCTGAACCTTGCCCATCATGTTCCTGATCCTGCCTGCCCAGTCTCATCCAAGCCTGCCTTGCCTCGTCCAGCCTGTCCAGTCTCATCCCAGTCCCTTGTCTGCCTAATCTCCCGGTATTGTCTGTTTTGGACCTTGACCGCCTTGATTGCTGACTGCTCTGACCCTAGCCTGACTTTGGATTCTCACATTCTGGCTGCTCTTTGGGACATTTGCCTAAGTCCTGCAGGCCCCTGGAATCCAAAGGCTTAACCTAGAGGGGACGGGGCTGGTATAGGTGAAGATCCAGCTCCGCTCCAGGCTAGAGCGTGTCTGCCAGTTGTCAGCGTGGGCTTAGTGACTTTGCTTGCTAGGTTGAATCAACCATGCCACAGCACAAGGGCTCACAACCATGACAGATTGCTAAGGCCATGAGCTCGGCAGGAGCACTGAGAGGAGAGGATCACCTTGCTGGTGGCTGGGAAGAATTGTTAAGTACTTCTTGGGAAAATTTAGGAACTTAAATGTTTTGGGGAGAAGTAAACTATTTGGGGTATATTTTTTAGTGTGTTTATTTGTCTATGTTAAATAGTTAGTCCAAAGGTAGACAAAATAACCAGGAGTTTTGTGTGTTTGTATTAAATAGCTATTCAGAGGACAGGCAAAAACCAGGAGTTAACGTGTTTGTATTAAATAGCAAGTCAGAGGGCAGACAAAAACCAGGAGTTTGTGTGTTTGTTTTTCCTCTCCCACCCATCCCTAGCTCATCCTTTAATTTATAGGCAGGTGACACTTTCTCACTAAAAAAAAAATAAATCAGCCTTTTAACTTAAATTCCCCATGCCTTATCAAGACTGTAATCATTCCCTTGTAGGTCACTACCAGATAAATAGTGAATTCACTAATACATTTGAAGGACCTTAATTGTACGCATTTCTATTCCCATAGCAACCTAAACTTAACTAGGAACTGAATGTAAGGTGAAGGCAGAAATCCAGCAGCAAGAGAGGGGCAGTCTTTTGTATCAAGTGTTACATGGATGACTTTTTACCTGCCGGTGAGAAGTTATATGTGAGCACTCGATGCAAAGAGCTCCTTTTTCTCAGAGAATGAGTCCAATCTCTAGAGGCTAGGGTGGTAGACCTGGAGGAGCTGTGGCAGACAAGAGAGGTATATAGATGAGACCATCAGGAACATGGTAGCCAAGTCCCAACTCCAGTCTGGCAGACCTGGTGCTGCCTTAGAGGAAGAAGGTTTCCTGATCAGAAAGCATCAACCTGTGCAGGAAATGATCCTGTAGCAAGGATCTGCTCCCCAGGTGGTGCATTGTCCTCTAGCAGCGAGGATGTGTCTTTCAGACTACTGCCCAGGAGGCAAGGGTTAGGACGGCCATCATACTTGGTAATTCAGTTATTAGGAATATAGACAGCTTGGTGGCTGGTGGGAATGAGGATCACCTGGTAACATGATTTCCTAGTACAAAGGTGGCAGATCTCGTGTCACCTAGATAGTATTTTAGACAGTGCTGGGGAGGAGCCAGCTGCCATGATACATGTGGGCACCAATGACATAGGAAAATGTGGGAGGGAGGTTCTGTAAGCCAAATTTAGATTATTTGATAGAAAGCTGAAATCCAGAACTTCCAAGGTAGCATTCTCTGAAATACTCCCTGTTTCACACGCAGGTCCCCAGAGGCAGGTAGAGCTCCAGAGTCTCAATGAATGGATGAGATGATGGTACAAGGAAGAGGGATACAATTTTGTGAGGAACTGGGGAACCTTTTGGAGAAGGGGGAGTCTTTTCTGAAGGGATGGGCCCCACCTTAACTACAGAGGAACCAGGATCCTGGTGCTAACCTTTAAAAAGGAGATAGAACAGCTTTTAAACTAAAGGGAAAGCCCTTGATTCGGAGAGAGGTATCTGAGAAGGATACTAATGAAGCATTAGAGTTAGAACATCCAACAGAGAGGTCCCAATAATTAGAAAAATAGTCCAAGTGTCTATAATTAAAGACTCACCTGAGCTAAAAGATTCTGAATTATCCCTGTCAACTGAAAAGCAGAATGTTAATACAAACAAAAAATACACTTTGAAATGTTTGTATGCTAATGCCAGAAGTCTAAAAAGTAAGATGGGAGAATGTTTAGCAGTGAATGATAACAGACTTAATTTTATTTTATTTATTTTTTAGATTTTTATATACCGGTGTTCCTGTATTAAAATACAGATCACATCGGTTTACATTGAGAGACATGGTGGAAAGAGGATAAACAATGGGATAGTACTATACTGGGTAGGGATGTGAATCGTTTTTCAACGATTAAAATTATCGTCCGATAATTTTAATATAGTCTTAAATCGTTATAGAACACAATACAATAGAAATTCTAACGATTTATCGTTAAAAATCGTTAAATCGATCCCGTTAGTGCGCACTAAAAGAAAATGATACAAATTGACACTTTCCAGGTCAGTTAGGAATGAATATGTATTCCTATTGGCTGGCTGCCCTCTTATCTATTGATGTTACCAAGGTTCTCACTGAGGTGATGGTTGGGGGGATGGGAAATGGAAATGGAAACTCAGGAACACTAACAGAAAATGATACAAATTATTGACACTTTCCAGGTCAGTAAAGGTCAGTTAGGAATGAATATGTATTCCTATTGGCTGGCTGCCCTCTTATCTATTGATGTTACCAAGGTTCCAACTGAGGTGATGGTTGGGGGGATGGGAAATGGAAACTGTTGGTAGTTGACAAAAAAAGTAATGTGATCAGTCAATATGACTAGAACTTGTGCCCTATTCCTGATACCAGGGGTGCTGTGATCTTCCTGCACTCAGTGCCCTATCCCTGACACCAGGGGTGTTGTGATCTTCCTGCACACAGTGCCCTAACCCTGATACCAGGGGTGTTGTGATCTTCCTGCATGCAGTGCCCTATCCCGCCTGCATTACTAGTGAGAGGCTGGCTTCACAGACAGGGGGGAGCTGCCTGACCCTCACTCCTGACTTCCCCCATGTCCCAGCCAGTGAATGGTGTGTGGGTGAGGGGGGGGGGGGAGGAGGATGGTGAAGTCTGAGACAGCTTCCTCCCTGCATTGCTAGTGAGAGGCTGGCTTCACAGACAGGGGGGAGCTTCCTGACCCTCACTCCTCCCCTCCCCCATGTCCCAGCCAGTGAATGGTGTGTGGGTGAGGGGGGGGGGGGGGGAGGATGGTGAGGCTGAAACAGCTCCTTCCCTGCATTACTAGTGAGAGGCTGGCTTCACAGACAGGGGGGAGCTGCCTGACCCTCACTCCTCCCCTCCCCCATGTCCCAGCCAGTGAATGGTGTGTGGGTGAGGGGGGGGGGGTAGGATGGTGAAGGCTGAGACAGCTTCCTCCCTGCATTACTAGTGAGAGGCTGGCTTCACAGACAGGGGGGAGCTGCCTGACCCTCACTCCTCCGGGGTATTGTGATCTTCCTGCACACAGTGCCCTATCCCTGATACCAGGGGTGTTGTGATCTTCCTGCATGCAGTGCCCTATCCCTAATACCAGGGGTGTTGTGATCTTCCTGCACACAGTGCCCTATTCCTGATACCAGGAGTGTTGTGATCTTCCTGCATGCAGTGCCCTATCCCTGATCCCGGGATGTGTGCAAGAAGATCACAACACCCCCGGTATCAGGAATAGGGCAGGAGATCGCTCCCGGACCCCCGCTGGACCCCCAGGGACTTTTGGCCAGCTTGGGGGGCCTCCTGACCCCCACAAGACTTACCAAAAGTCCAGCGGGGGTCCGGGAGCGACCTCATGCACTAGGGCCGTATTGCAAAATGGCGCTGGCCGTATGGCCGTATTGCCGTATTGCAAAATGGCACCGGCGTATGGCCGGCGCCATTTTGCAATACGGCATCACACCGGGACCCCCCCCACTGGACCCCAGGTAATTTAAACCATTTTGGGGGGGTTCGGGAGGGTGGGGGATTTATTTTAAAGGGTCGGGGTGGGTTTTAGGGTTGTTTTAGTGTGCCGGTTTTCCCGCCCTCCCCCGATTTACGATTTAAACGATTTAAAAAAAAAAAACAAAACAAAACCGCGACGATCAGATTCCCTCCCCCCCCCAGCCAAAATTGATCGTTAAGACGATCGATCACACGATTCACATCTCTAATATATATATAGGGGCGGATTTTAAAAGGCGCGCGAATAGCCTACTTTTGTTTGCGCTCCAGGCGCAAACAAAAGTACGCTGGATTTTAGTAGATACGTGCGGAGCCGCGCGTATCTGCTAAAAACCTGGATCGGCGCGCGCAAGGCTATGGATTTTGTATAGCCGGCGCGCGCCGAGCCGCGCAGCCTACCCCCTCCGAGGCCGCTCCGAGGCCGCTCCGAAATCGGAGCGGCCTCGGAGGGAACTTTCCTTTGCCCTCCCCTCACCTTCCCCTCCCTTCCCCTACCTAACCCACCCACCCGGCCCTGTCTAAAACCCCCCCTTACCTTTGTCGGGGATTTACGCCTCCCGGAGGGAGGCGTAAATCCCCGCGCGCGAGCGGGCCTCCTGTGCGCCGGGCCGCGACCTGGGGGCGGGTTCGGAGGGCGCGGCCACGCCCCCGGACCGCCCCGGGCCGTAGCCACGCCCCGGGCCCGCCCCGGAACACTCCCAACACGCCCCGAAAACGCCGCGCGGTTCGGGCCCGCCCCCCGACACGCCCCCTCCGAAAACCCCGGGACTTACGCGAGTCCCGGGGCTCTGCGCGCGCCGGTAGGCCTATGTAAAATAGGCTTACCGGCGCGCAGGGCCCTGCTCGCGTAAATCCGCCCGGTTTTGGGCGGATTTACGCGAGCAGGGCTCTGAAAATCCGCCCCATAATTAACTCCTTTGAAAATTTACTCCATAGGGCTGACTTTTCCAATGGTTTTACACACATAAATGGACTTTTGAAAAGTGCTATGATATATACTACTTTTATGTGCATAACTCCTTTGAAATTCACTTTTAAGAGCCAGTTTACAAGGCATTATTTTTCCTATTCTTTGTCCTATTCATTCAGTCTCTAAAATGCAAACATAATTCTGCCCTTTGACTCCATATGGGGTCCTATGTAGCTACCCAAAATTTCTAGTAACAAGAGTTGTCTTTCTTCTTGGTGCCTTCTCACACCCCCACCCTCACAATATACAATTCTCTTGCACATAGCTCATTTCTTTAAATGTATTAACAATTAGATCAGAGACTGTCCCTGAAGGTTTATTTATTTAACAAATTTCTATTCCGCTAGTCTGGAAATCTCAGTGGATTACATCTTTACATACTTATTATACATCAATAAGGGGGTCATTTTCAAAGGCTTATTGCATGCGATAGCATACTGGGAGCAGAGCTGGGGCAGCGAGGGGAGATGTCGGGGTGGCAAGGGGGCAGACTCGGCGATATCTTCTGGCGGTGATAAGATTAGTAACCTTATCGTCGCCAGTAGCGCGCCCAATAGCACCACCTTTCACGGTGGCGCTATTGGGTGTTAAAGCCGGCTGCGAAAACACCGCGGTGGTGCGAAGGCTGCCGGCTTTCACAGGCCTGCCCTCACTTTGCCCCCCACCCCCTGTTTTCACTGGATTCACCATTCTGCTATAGAATGGTGAATCCAGGCCTAAGATTGCTATACATAGTGCAATACGATAAAAACATGACAATACAAACAACACAAAACAATGCTATAGTAGCGTTACATCAGTAGTGAAATTCAATCAGCAAAGGTGCGCTGAAAGAGGTAAATTTTTAGGGACTTTCTGAAGCAGGCAAATCAGCCCTAATTTCTAAGGGGAGTTCCATAGTTCAGGTCCAGAATTTGAAACAAATGTTCTCTCATCTCAGATAAATGGGCCACTATAACGGAAGGGATGTCCAGGAAATGCTTTTGGGTTGATCAGAGAACACAGGAAGATTGATATCTGACTCTGTCAAGCAATGGGCTGATTTGCCATGAAGAGTCTTGAAAATTAAGGACAGAACCTAACGGGTAAATTTTAAAATGTCGGTGCACATAAAAAATGGGAGATATGCACATGGCATTTTGAAAGGGCCGCGGCCACGCGCATATCTCCCAGTACGCATGGAAGAGCCGGCTTTAAAAAAAGGTCGGGCCGGGGATGGGATCTGGGTGGGGCTTGAGCAGGCCCTGGGCTGGACAGTACAATGCCATTAGGCACTGTCTCGGTGACGCATGCACCAGCACCCAGCAGGCCCACAGAAGTTACTGCTGCTTGGGACAGCAGATGAGTAAGGGAAGAAACAAAAACCTAGTTAGAGGGTTTTTAGGGGTCAGGAAAGATAGGGGAAAAGGCAGGCAGGGTAAGTAGGGGGTTAAGGAAGTTGCCTCCCAATCCACTCATTTATTGGAGTGGACTGGGAGGGAACAGGGAAAAGGTCCTATCGCGTTGCCACATGCATATAGCAAAATCCCCCCCCCCCCCTTACGCGCAAGAGTCAGCACTCGTGTGTGCCAATATAAAATCGGGCGCATATGTGCGTGCAGATAATGTATTTTATAACATGCACACATTGGCGTGCACATGTTATAAAATCAGTACGTCTATTTTCAGACGTGGGTCTGAAAATTTACCTTTTAAAGCGTATCCACCAGCCAACAGTAGCCAGTGAAGACTAGCCAAAACTGGGGAGATATGTGCCTGTAATTAACTGCTGAGTTCTGGATAAGTTGTAGTTATCCAATGAAAGAATTGGGAAGATCCAGAAAGACAGCATCACAGTAGTCTAGTGAGGCAAGGATGATGGATTGGGTGACTGTACGGAAGTCGGCAAAAGAAAGAATAGGTTTTAAAGGTCTTAGCAGGTGGAGCTTATAATATGAAGATTGGATAAGTATATTAATATGGGGGCACATAGAGAGCATCAAGCATAACCCCTAATTTGCAGACCTAAGGTTTAAGGGTGATAGAAAGTCCATCAAATGAGAAACCTGAGGAAAGATCGGCTAATTCTGAGTATGATAGGACAATAATCTCTGTTTTCTGTAGGCTCGAAGCAAGTTTGTTGTCATGTAGCCAAATCTTGATCTGAGCCAGACATAAGAATAGATGACAAAAGGTCTGGTTCAACGTTGAAGTGATAAGAAAAAAGAACTGGATGTCAACTGTGAAAATTTTGAATGACACCCCTAAGCGGCATGGTATGGACATAATGGGGCAAGGTACAAACTGAAAAGCATTGGTGAAAGAGACGAACCTTAAGGGACACCTGTGGTCAAAGGATATGGAGAAGATATACCATACATGTTTACTGGGTAAGAACGATCAGTTAGGAAGGAGGAAAAGCAGGCCAAGACAGTAAAAGAAATTTCCACTGTTTCCAATTTGTTAATCAAAATTTTATGGCTAAGTGCGTCAAACGCAGTTGAGATATTTAAGAAAACCAGAATAAACTGTTTTCCTGTGTCAGTTGTCTGTAGGTTGCAAGATGAAGCTTCACTGGGAACAGTGACCCAGGAATTTCAAGATTAAACAAAGTAGAATAACAACACATTTTTTATGACTTTAAACTTGCATAGTTGGTTAGGTTAAAGAAGACCAGTGATTCAAGTTCATCCTTTTCTTTAGTATATGCCAGTGGCGTAGCCACGGGTGGGCCTGGGTGGGCAGGTGCCCACCCAACTTAGACCCAGGCCCACCCAACTAGCACCGGAACTGCAAGGCTGTCGCGGGATCCCATCCCCGCGACAGCGAACAAGAGAACCCACGCCTCGCGCGCCATCACGGCACACGTGGGGAAGCGCTGCTGCGGCCGTATGGCCAACCGGTCTTCCTGTTCGGGGGGGGGGGGGGAGCGGAAGCGTCGCGCGCAGCTTCCGCTTCCTCCCCCCAATGCAGGAAGATCAGCTGCCTCTCCTGCTGCCACCCGTTCTCCTGCTATCTTCGGGCCCGCCGAACTTCCTGTTTGGGGGTGGGGAGCGGAAGCGCCGCACACAGCTTCCGCTTCCTCCCCCCAATGCAGGAAGATCAGCTGCCTCTCCTGCTGCCACCGGCCTCCTGCTATCTTCTTCGGGCGTCGGGCCGTATGGTCCGCCGATCTTCCTGCTTGGGGGTGGGGGGAGGGAGGAAGCGGACGTTGTGCGCTGCGCTTCCGCTCCCCCCCCGACAGGAAGTTCGGCGGGCAGTGCGGCCCGACGCCCGAAGATAGCAGGAGTCCGGTGGCAGCAGGAGAGGCAGCTGATCTTCCTGCTCTGGGGGAGAAAGCGGAAGCTGTGCACGTGCTTGAATGTGTATGTGTGTGGATGAGAATGGGAGTGTGTGTGGGTGAAAACTGGAGCCTGGGTGTGTATGTGGGTGAGAATGGAAGCTTGAATATGTGGGTGAATGGGAGCTCGAATGTGTGTATGTGTGGTTGAGAATGGGAGCCTGGGTTTGTGTGTGGGAGAGAATGGGAGCTTGAATATGTGGATAAGAATGGGTGCTTGAATGTGTGTATGTGTGGGTGAGAATAGTACCTTAAATGTGTATATGTATGGATGAGAATGGGAGCTTGAATATGTGTGGGTGAGACTGGGAGCATGGGTTTGTGGGTGAGAATGGGAGTCTGGGTTTATGTGTGTGGGTGAGAATGGGTGCCTGGATGTGCGTCTGTGTGTGCATAAGAATATAAGCCTGGGGAGGGGTGAGAAAGTGAGAACTTGAATGTGAGCTTGTGGGGGGGTGGGGGGGGGGGAGAGCATATGAGAGTGACAGCTTGAGTGTGTGAGAGGGAGTCTGTGAGAGAAAGCGTGTATGTGTGTGTGTGTGTGTGGAAGGGAAGAAGACAGTAATAGAAGAAAGACACTGAAAAGGAATTAGGAAATGAGCTACAAGGGAAAAAATGGGAAAAAGAGACCAGGACCAACTGATTAGAAAAATACAAAGATCAGACAACAAAGGTAAAAATATATATCTATATTTTGAGATGTTAGCAATTTAAATATAAGCAACACAACCGCTCTCTCAAAATTTATGGACAGGTAGGAGCCGAGTATAAAATCGTAATAATAAGAAGGCTAAAGTACCACAAATCACCGTGAATTATGTTTGTATCATTAAGTAAACCTCACACTTAGGCGTAGATGTGAATGCTATGCTGCATAATTTGGCATTATTTATCAGTAAAAAAACAACTAGTAGACCTGCATGCCTACAGCCCACCCATGTTAACCTTGTGCCCACCCAAAAAATCAATTCTGGCTACGCCACTGGTATATGCAACTTCAAAGCTGACCAAAACACCATGGTTTACCTGGATGTTGCAGGTATCTTACATTTTGGTTGGTGCTATGAGTTCTGAATGGAAACATTTGTGAGTCACTGGATGAAGTAATCCAGAGTAATTCCGAAGCGGTATATATCTCTCCTTTGCTAAATGGATGTGTTTAGCTATTTGAAATTTTTGTTGATTTTTTTTTACCTCTTGGTTTAGTATATACTAGTGATCAAAATGGCAATCTATTTGTCTGACAAATCTGACAGTAATGCTTGAAACTGCAGGAGTGAGCAGCATGGGGGAGTCGACAGCTTCTCCCTTTACGATTATGCCAGTCCTTCAAGGAAACCCACCTGTTCACATGAAGGAATTTGCCTTGATAGACTGCCACTTTCATAAGGAAACAAATGGCATGGATGACAGTGTGGTGGAGTTCTGAGGACTGAGAAGGCAAGCAGCAATTTAATAAGTGCTAAATATACACAATATTTAAAGGAAAACTTTTCTTCTAACTTTCATTTTAGAAAAAAAACATTTTGCTATTTTTTTATTTTAGCTTTTATTTAACCATTTCCTGCCCTTCTGCTCAGAGGAATAATCTATCAGTTGAAGCTTAAAGCTATGTTTCATCAGAGAGCTTGAATGCATGAGATTGATTTATGATATTTATTTCATATAACAGCTCCATAAATGATGAATTTAATATAATGTGGAGTAAGGCTTGAGATGCACCACTATCCAAAAATACTCAAATTATCACAGAAGAACCTGCAGTCCAAGTTGACTTCTTCTCTGTCTGTTGTTGCTGCTGTTGTTAATCTAAATTCTGTTTTTTTTCTCTTCCCCATTAGCCCTGTCTTTGCTTAATTTAAGGTGACACAATAGTGGCATGTCAAAAGGAACAGGCTGAGGAGTTCTGGTTTAACTCCCATTACATTGATCCAGGGGTGGATTGTAAGAAAATGTCAGTCCAGGGGATTTTTTCAAAATAGGCCCAAAGGTTATACCCCTGACATCCTTGTGCGCTGTCTGTGCAGCACATGTTTCAACAGCTCCCAAAAGCATGCCAAGCTGACCTAATGTGACCTGGAGCCAAAATATCTCTAACACAAATTCCACTTTTTTCCTAAATGTCTATGAAGAACACACCCTAGGTCAGGGGTGAGGAACTGCAGTCCCCCTTCTATCCAGTCAACTGGTTGGCCCCATGCCCACCACAAGTCTGGTTAACATAGTAAATGACAACAGTAAAAGACCCAAGTGGACCATCCAGTCTGCCTGGCAAGTTTATTTCTCTTAGGGTAATAACTGCTGCATCCTTTAGCTATTATGGATCCTCTGGGTTTATCTTACACCCTTTTAAACTGCATTATCTTTCTTGTCTTCACTACCTCTTCTGGGAAGGGATTCCATGCATCTATCACCTTTTCCATGAAGAAATATTTCCTAATACTGTTCCTATCCCCTCAGAGTTTCATATGAATGTGCAGTTGTTCCCCACCCTGAACATAGGAAGGGCAGGTAAAAAATGTTTTATAATAAATAAATAAATAAATATAATGACACCCCCCCCCCTAGTTCTAGATTTCTTTTCATCAGAAAAAGTTTTATTCTTGTGCATCATTAATGCCTTTCAGGAATTTAAAGGTCTGCATCATATCTACCCTATCTTTCCTCTCCTCCAGGATACACATATTCAGGTCCTTCCATATCAATTCACATGTTTTTTGATGCAGACCCCTCACAATTTTGGTTGTCTTTCTCTGGGCTGCTTCCATTCTGTCTTTATCTCTTTTGAGATACATTCTCTCTCATGTGTATATGTAACCCTTGAAGTTCAAATTTCTTTATGACTCCTTGTGTCTGAAACCTGCACTTTGATTCCCAGCCCAGTATCAGAAATGAATCCACACGCTTTTTAGTGGGTAACAGTTTTATCTTTACTGGGATGAATGACTGAAATAAATCTTTCACTTCCTAAGCATCTGCATTTTTCATTTAAACACATGTATATAGTACAAGAGAAAACTCAACTTTGTCATAAACTCATGTTAAGTATTTCAACCAGAATAAGCATGTGATAATAGCACCCGACCTTAAGCAGTCTCTGAACAAGCAAAGTCCCAGATTGTACCCTACTGTGTGTCCATTTGAATTTAGAGCTGAAGATGGCGTCAGTACTGCTCTTTGCTTCAACCGTCAAATCCACAATACAGCAGCCTCTATCCGAAAGAAAAGCTTCAAATCTTGACAGGGCACAGTTCAATTACTCCCAAGTCGTCCACAGCAGGGTTTCAGAAAAGCAAACCTTAATCAGCAACAGATATTTATTAGTTCAGAGCAGGGCAGAAACTCTGTTCAGGCTGTAGCAGTGATCTGCTGCACATGCCCAATACAATCCAATTTTTGAATCTCTTTAGGTAAAGTAAAAAAACAACTTCAATACATCTCAAAACAATGTTAACTAACATAAATACATTACACATGAATACAATTATAGAGGGCTGCTCACCTTAATCAGCAACAGATATTTATTAGTTCAGAGCAGGGCAGAAACTCTGTTCAGGCTGTAGCAGTGATCTGCTGCACATGCCCAATAGAATCCAATTTTGAATCTCCTTTTCCCCCCCAGCTCTTAAAGAGACAGCACTCTATTGTCAGTCTTTTCATGTCACAATGATGATTCAACATTTCTCTGCCCTAGTTCCTAGAGGTATGTTACATATAGATCCTGGATTCCTGACCTGTTGTTAAAATTTCTTGCCAACCAATCAGCTCTTGAATAAGTTGTCAAGTGATGAGGCAACCAGACTGCTAACCAGTGGCTCAGTCACATATTCTGCTATTGTGCTGCTGCTCATGTGCTCATTCAAGAGGAAATTTTCAAAGGAGCTACACATGTAAATGTAACATACTATCATAGCAATTTTCAAAGCCCATTTATGCCCT
This sequence comes from Rhinatrema bivittatum, assembly GCF_901001135.1. Taxonomy (NCBI): domain Eukaryota; kingdom Metazoa; phylum Chordata; class Amphibia; order Gymnophiona; family Rhinatrematidae; genus Rhinatrema; species Rhinatrema bivittatum. Next base: position 347,038,715 of record NC_042620.1, on the reverse strand, counting down.
TACAGTACACATGCATCTCAGACCAAGTGACAATTCAATGGGACATATTATAGCAATTTTCAAAAGCCCATTTACACGTGTAAAACCCAGTTCTGTAAAGTTCTTAGTTGCTGCTAGCCCTTCCCTAGCCTGCCGCACCCTCTCCCTTTTCCCTCCCTTTCCCAACACCTTCTCAGCACCCTCATTCTCCAGGAGACTCCTTGGTTCTACAGCCATCTGCCCATCTCAGAGCTCAGCCCAGTCACCTCAGAGAGAAGCCTCACTAACAATGCATAGACATTTCCTCCTGGCTCACTCCCTCCCTTTCTGTACTGTAGCTTGCCTCCACCAACTCCTTCTCATTCTGCTACTTTTATGTTTTTCAGGCTCTGCTCTGCCTACTTTCTCCAGTGTAGGGAGGACTTGAAGTGATCCATGCCACTGAATTATAAAAAGGAAAATTTGGCTATGGCTGTACACATCACTCTTGCAGCCAAGACTGAGAACAACCATTGACACAAAGCTAGAGATGAATTCCTGCTTTTTCACATGGAACCACTGCATGGGTATTAGACACAGTATCATGGCCCATAGGCAGGTATTTGTATCCCTATGGTAGGCCCACCTAGTAACTCGAGGTGGGGATTAGGTAAGAGTGTAGGGGGTTAGGGGCCACTTTGACATTCTACGTGACACCTACGAACAGAACACTGGTCTCTTGTGAAGATTTGATGGCCTTTGAAGTGAGGAAACTCACTCCAAGATGAGATTTGGGCAATGTTCTCTCAACCTAGCTTGATGTTACCCAGGTAGAGAGTCCATCAAGCTAGGTTGAGAGAACCTTGCCCAAATCTCATCTTGGAGTGAGTTTCCTCACTCCGAAGGCCAGCAAATCTTCACAAGAGACCACTGTTCTGTTCGTAGGTGTCACGTAGAATGTCAAAGTGGCCCCTAACCCCCTACACTCTTACCTAATCCCCACCTCGAGTTACTAGGTGGGCCTACTATAGGGATACAAATACCTGCCTATGGGCCACAATATTATGGCCAGTCTCTCTCTCTCTCTCTCTCTCTCTCTCTCTCTCTCTCTCTCTCTCTCTCTCTCTCTCTCTCTCTCTCACATGCTATATTAGGATAAACACACCCCTGGGGTACATCCAAACAACTTTTTGGTGAGTATACTAGGAAATTATTGGTGTTTCTGGTAATTAAAGACATTATATAACCATTTTTTATTATAGAAACAAGCCGTTAAGCCTGTTAAAATGGCAAGGTGTGCCGGCCAGAGCAGTCTATTCCACGCAGTCACAGCTGCTCACGGGCCCGTTAAAACTGGCGAGATGTTCGCGGCACATCGGTCAGAGCTCTCTTCTTCGCAGTCAGAGCTGCTCCATTGTGCGCATTCACAGCTCAGGCACGGAATGTCGGAGAGAGCTGTCTCATCCATGCAAGCGCGGCACGTCGGTGAGAGCTGCTGTCTACTGCGCATTCGTGGCACATCGGTCACCGCTCAATTATATAGCTGATGTTTAAGTAAGGGGTGCTTTTGGGAGGTTTGGAATGCATTATGAGTATTTCCATTATTTCCTATAGAAAAAATTGTCTTGACTTACAACCAACTTGAGTTATTATTTATTTATTTATTTAGAACTTTTTTTATACTGGCATTAGTGGGTACATCATACTGGTTCACATCCGAACCAAAAGGTGGAAAATACATAAAAATGGGACTGGGGGTAGGACCGGAGAGAAAAGGGGAGGCCGAAAGATAGCACACAGAGCAACAAATAATATATAAATAACAGGATAAATATCAAAACTATCAATATAAATAAAAGGATAACAGTATCAAAACTATATACATGGGTTCAGGTCAAATGATGATGCCGCTTCAGGTTAATGAGAAAGGGAACTAATCTGGGTAAGCCTGCTTATAGAGCCATGTCTTTAATTTCTTTTTGAATTTGATGGAGCATGGTTCGAGGCGGAGATTTGTAGGTAATGAGTTAAATGAGGTAATGAGTTAAAACCAGCCCTCTGGAATCAACTGAGTTTGTAAGTCAAGGGTCCACTGTATTTCTACCTTAAGCAAGCCTAGCACACAGTGCACTCTCTTCTTGGGTTCTAAGAAGGTTGTTTGCTAGACTACCTCAGCTCTGCCAGCCTGTCTTGCCCCTATCAACTTTCTGCCACTCTGCCTTGCTGCCATACACCAGGCGATTCTACTCTTTCTGGTGTTCTTGCCACTATCATGGTTCCTCAGTATGTTGATGCTAGTCTTTCTGCTGCTTTGTCCTTTTATTGGCACCTTGTGGTTTTTTCTGACACCCTTTCTGCTTGCTATGTTCCCCCTTCATTGTGCTGTAGGATGTTGATGCCACTTGCTTGCCACTTTGCCTGTCGTGCTGCCTTCGAGGGTTCATGCAACTGTTATCAGTGCTCTCTTTTGAAGCTGTGGTGTGTTTTTGACACTCTTGCTGCTGCTTTGCACCTCTGTTAAAGCACTCTTGCCACTCCTGGTACCCCTTTGCCCCTTTACAGTGCATTAGACTATTCATGTCACTTTGGTGCCACTTTGCCACAGTCTAAGTACCTTGGAGCTCTTTTCTCATTCTGATGATTGCTTCCCAGAAGTTTCATCAGCCGTCGTCGGGCCTTCCACTGCGCACCAGGCCTCACGCCAGAGTTCGGCATCTCCTGTAGCATTGGCGTGCGTGAGCGCATCACCTGGCCTCTTGTAGGGCCAGGGGCAGGTCCTAGCTTCGCGGTGTGCCCTGATTGAAGGAATTACTTAAGGAAGTCCCTGCCTGCACTTCCTTGCCTTGGCAATCGGGTCGACATTGTGTGCTAGATTGTCACTGCGCTTCTAAGCCTTGTTCCAGTCTCATTCCAGTCTCGTTCCAGGATCCTTCTGTTCCAGCCTTGTTCCTGCATCAAACTGTTCCAGCGTCCTTCTTTTCCAGTGTTCGTCTGTCCGTCTCCCCAGGTAGTACCCTCAGACTGTCTCTCTGGTACTGACTTCAGCCTGTTCCTTGACCTCTCTGCCTGCTGCCTGCCTTCTGACCTCTGCCTGCCTTGTGACCATGTCTGACCTCCAGAACCTGACCTCTGCATTGTTGACCACTCCTCGGACTGACCCTAGGATTCTGACCTCTGCCTGATTGACTACGTCTCCTGATTCTGGCTCTGTCCCTTGCCTTATCATCGCCTACGCTGTTCTGGTCCTCTTTGCTCCATCAGACCTATGATCTCAAGTCCGACCGCTCTCCCTTGATGTCAGTGGGCACGCCTGTCTACTACCTCTCCAGGAGACCCTGCGAGGCCCACCTAAGTCCAAGCGGCCCGGGTCCCTACGGGCTCCACCCAGGGGGACCGCGGGCTTCCAGTGGTGAAGATCATCCTAGCCTCTGTCTTCTCCTGTGTTCCGCCCCCTGGGGGCAGGTGCTTCCTGGTCCCTACCAGGGAGCCGTTCTCCACTGCTCCAGGACAAGGGTCCACCCCCAAGCGCAACACCAACCCCTAAAACCCCTTTCCCTACCTTTTTAAAAAAAATTTCAGAACTTACTTCATCTGAATAGATGAAGTAAGTTCTGTGCGCTGGCAGTTGGCCGGTTTAATGGCGCTGTCCCAGCCGGGCTCTCCCCCGCCCCTGGCCCACCCCTTTTAGATGGCCTGGCACTTCCGTGCGTATCGGGTGATAACACGCGTTCCGGGCCGTTTCTAAAATGCGCTCAGCTCGCACACAGCCCGGACACATGTGTATCTCCTGGATTTTACACGCACCAGCCTCTTAAAATTCAGGCGACACTGTCACACATGCTCACTTTCACACACTAAAGCAGTCATATATGCTCACTGATTGACACTTTCTCACGTGCTTACTGACATACACAAACACTCTCATGCTTTTTCAGAAGCTCACTGACACAAACACCCAGTCTCACGTATACTTTCTCATATGCTGACACAGAAATGCTCAGTCTCACTCACATTTTCTCATGCAGTCACACATGCTTACTCTCCCCAGCCCCCCAAAAATGCAGGAGTAATAGCAGCAGACTATTATTTTTTTTAAAGGTTTTCACTCCTGTTGGTGGTTAGGGGGATGCAGGCAAAGCCCCGGGATACAGGGTCTCGGTGAGCTGGCTGCCTGTTGCTGCAGAAGAAAGCATCCTTTGCCTTAAGAAGGGGGCAGGCTGTAAGCCTCAATACTCTGTTTTGCTTTTGTTTGATTGTTTTTGCTGTGTCCCTAGGACTAGGGGACCAGCAGCAGAGGAACATAAGCATGCAGAATGAACCTGGCATTGAGGCAGTGTTACGTGTGCCGTCCGCGGCAGACCCACGGCGCGGCCCTCACCTTCTTACACGGACTCCAGCTCCTAGTTCCTCCTCACTAGTGGTGATGGGCCGCTGGCTCCGACCTCGAGCCGCCCCCGGTGCCTCCGGCTCTGCCATAGTCCCCAATTTTGCCAATCAAGATGCAATTGCTCGTCAGGCCTCTCCGCGTGGTCCACAGAGACACCGCCACCCGCACCGTGCCCCTCCCTAGGCGCACACATCGCTAATCCTTTTGAAGGGCCCGCAGCGGGAACCTGGCCGCAGCCCCGGATAATGACGTCAGACTCTTCTGTGTTTTTAAGCTCAGGTCTGCACTAAGATCTGCAGCAGAGTGGACACGCCGGAAGGAGTGGAGAGAATGAAACGGGATTTAAGGAAGCTGGAAGAGTGGTGAAGATATGGCAGCTGAGATTCATTGCCAAGAAGTGCAGAGTCACGCATATGGGGAGTGGAAATCCGAATGAACTGTATTCGATGGGGGGAGAAAGGCTGATGTGCACGGAGCAGGAGAGAGACCTTGGGGTGATGGTGTCTAATGATCTGAAATCGGCGAAAAAATGTGACAAGGCGATAGCTAAAGCCAGAAGAATGCTGGGCTGCATAGAGAGAGGAATATCAAGTAAGAAAAGGGAAGTGATTATCCCCTTGTACAGGTCCTTGGTGAGACCTCACCTGAAGTATTGTGTTCAGTTCTGGAGACCGTATCTCCGAAGGGACAGAGACAAAATGGAGGCGGTCCAGAGAAGGGCGACCAAAAAGGTGGAAGGTCTTCATCGAATGACTTATGAGGAGAGATTGAAGAATCTAAATATGTACACCCTGGAGGAAAGGAGGAGCAGAGGTGATATGATACAGACTTTCAGATACTTGAAAGGTTTTAATGATCCAAAGACAATGACAAACCTTTTCCGTAGGAAAAAAATCAGCAGAACCAGGGGTCACGATTTTAAGCTCCAGGGAGGAAGATTCAGAACCAATGTCAGGAAGTATTTCATCACGGAGAGGGTGGTGGATGCCTGGAATGCCCTTCCGGAGGAAGTAGTGAAGACCAGAACTGTGAAGGACTTCAAAGGGGCGTGGGATAAACACTGTGGATCCATAAAGTCAAGAGGCCGTCAATGAAGAGTGGGTGGCTCGCCAGAATGATGGCTACTGCCTGGAGATAATACCCTTATTCAATAAACATACACATGGTTACTGTGAGTCCAACATCGCTCTAAGCTTCAACAGCAAGAGGAAATGTGGAAAAAAGGATTTGCACTCACAAAGCGGGGAGTAGCTGGCTTGTTACGGCGGTTACTACCCCAAACCAAATAAGCCTAATACTTCACTTTCAATGCATATCCAGCATAGCTCTCTGCTTCAACGGCAGGGGAGAAGAAAAACTAATACTTCACGCATATCCAGCATAGCTCTCTGCTTCAACAGCAGGGGAGAAGTAAAACTAATAGTTCACGCATATCCAGCATAGCTCTCTGCTTCAACGGCAGGGGAGAAGAAAAACAACCAATAAGGGCTGAATAACATACAGGCCTATCCTGTAAAGTGCGGCCGCGTTTACCCTGCTCCTAAGCCGTTTTTAACTTCGTTTTCGGCCGCGTTAGCCCTTCCTGCGATCCCGAATCCCCTTTAACCTACTCCTACCGCGGCCTAAATTCCCTGGGCAACCCCTTCCGCCCGCGGCATGCATATTACATGCCAACGAGCGAATTAGCGCGATATTGCATGCAAACGAGCGAATTAGCTATTCACCTAGCATCCCATAACCCGCGCCCCGACTAACGCTACCTTTCCCTGCCGTTTTGTCGCGCGTTTAACCTGCAAACTTACCTCCTACCCTGACCCAGGCGGTAGAGGCATGGGTAAGGGTAGGTGGAAAGCTTTCCCCCAGCCCCCGCTCACCTGCCCCCGCCGCGATCATGGGTGCCGGTCTCCGTGGCAGCCCCAGGCCTCTCCCCTGCTCCCGAAGCCAAAAAAAAAAAAAAAGCGAAAAAAACGTTGCAGCCCCCCTCCGATGTCCGGACTGGGGCTGCCACGGAGACTGCAACGGCAAAGCGACTTTTCAGTGTCCCCCCTCCTCTCGGAGCAGGGCGCGAAAAGCCGCCTTGCTCTGGGAGGAGGGGGGACACTAGCAACGGTGAAGCAACGGCGAAGACAGCGCAGAAGCAACGGCGAAACGACTTTTCAGTGTCCCCCCTCCTCTCGGAGCAGGGCGGAAAAGCCGCCTTGCTCCGGGAGGAGGGGGGACACTGACAGCGGCGAAGCAACGGCGAAGACAGCGGCGAAGCGACTTTTCAGTGTCCCCCCTCCTCTCGGAGCAGGGCGCGAAAAGCCGCCTTGCTCTGGGAGGAGGGGGGACACTGACAGTGACGAAGCTTTCCCCCAGCCCGGACACCGGCGAAGCCAGAAGACAGCGGCGGAGAAACGGCGAAGCGACTTTTCAGTGTCACGTCTTCAGCGGCCAATTGCACGCTTTCCCCGTGCAGGCGGCCATCTTTGTCTTCATCGGGAGGAGCTACAATCGCATGTGTTCCTGATGATGGCTTCAGAAAAGTAAGTTGCTTCGCCGCTGTCAGTGTCCCCCCTCCTCTCGGAGCAAGGCGGTTTTTCGCGCCCTGCTCCGAGAGGAGGGGGGACACTGAAAAGTCGCTTCGCCGCTGTCTTCGCCGTTGTCAGTGTCCCCCCTCCTCTCGGAGCAAGGCGGCTTTTCCACCCTGCTCCGAGAGGAGGGGGGACACTGAAAAGTCGTTTCGCCGTTTCTCCGCCGCTGTCTTCTGGCTTCGCCGGTGTCCGGGCTGGGGGAAAGCTTCGTCGCTGTCAGTGTCCCCCCTCCTCCCAGAGCAAGGCGGCTTTTCGCGCCCTGCTCCAAGAGGAGGGGGGACACTGACAAGTCGTTTCGCCGTTGCTTCTGCGCTGTCGCCGCCGTTGCTTCCTGGTATCTGTCATTTCAAATGACATTTGAAATGACAGATACCAGCGTGGCGTGAAGCCTTAGGCCCGCGCACCCAGGATCCTGTATAGGCGCTCTATCCAGTAGCCTGGTTGCGCGGGCCTAAGGCTTTTCGGACGCGGCTTACATTTACATATAATTAGGCTTCAGGATCGAGCGGTAGGTGAGCTGCACTGTGCGGGCGGTAACCGCGGGTGCCGTAGGCACTAACGCATCTCTTCCTACCGCTCGGTACTGGATCACCCTGATAGTCTGGGTAAAACAAATAAGCATGGGTGTAGCTTGCTTATTGCGGCGGTTACTACCCTACTACCCCTAACTAATCAAGCTTGATATTTCTCTCGGATGCAGCTCCATCACTGCTCTCTACATTAATGGCGGGGGTGGAAGGAAAATAGAACCAAAAAGCTAAGAGAAACAGATAAGTATGAGAAAAAAATGTGTGAAGCTTGCTGGGCAGACTGGATGGGCCGTTTGGTCTTCTTCTGCCGTCATTTCTATGTTTCTATAGGTCTCGCTCCATAGCGTTTCCTTTGCAACAGGTCTCCTCGTACTCTGAGAACTCGTTGCTGATAGAGAATCCTCTCTATTCCTTGTTCCTGACCTTCGTTGTTCCAGGCTCCTATCTTCATCGTTCCTGCCCTGTCTTTGTTTTGGACTGACTCTATGGATATTAACTTTGCTTTGTTTGACTACGCTTCAGCCTATCTCCAGACCTGGACCTCTGCTACGCCTGACTACTTTACTGCCTATCTCTAGACCCAGACCTCTGCTACACCTGATTATGCTACTGCCTATCTCCAGACCCAGACCTCTGCTACACCTGACTACGCTTGACTTCTCCGTGATCAGATCATCGACTTGATTGACTATGCTATAGACTTCTCCGTATTCAGAATTCTACATTGCTTACCACGACCTCTGCTTGCCGCTGGCCTTGATCCAAGCCTGTCATTGACGCCCCTCCTATCCTACTGTTGCGCCCGTCAGTCACAGATGGCTGCGACCTCTATTGCTCACCTCTCTTTTGCCTGCTCCGGTGATTTCAAGAAATCTTTCGGCCCTAGCCTGCAAACGCCGCTCTCCACGGCATCCTCGGGTCGGCATGGGTGATCCCGGACGTCATCTTGATGACGGAGTTACCTAGGGCATGCGTGCATCAGCCTCCCTCTTGTTCCCATCAAGGAGGGAACCTCTGGGGTGTTCCTACCTGTGACGTCACTCACCAAGAGGTATTTAAACCCTACGCTTCCTGACATCCAGCAAGTTAGCAAGGACTTCATTCTTGCCCGATTCCACGCCTACGGAGAACTTCTCTTCCTTTCACAGTAGTTGTTCCTGACTACTGATACTGGACTTAAGGTACCCGCTCCTCGGGGGCCTAATGTGCTCTGGCTATCTGCTCCTCGGACGGCCATCCTGCCTACAGGAATCTTCTACTTCAGTCTGTGAGTACCATCATCTACCGACTCAGTGACAAGATCTCCAGTGTACTCCGTGCCTCTGGCCACTACCGAGTTGTCTGTGTTACCTGCCTCATCGCTACGGAAGTGAGTGCTATCATCTTCTCTGCTCCTGTGCTATGAGTGCTTCTCTCTCATCTCTACCTGATTCATGGCATACCCCGCGCTGTGGGCCATTACCGGATCACATCTAGAAGCATCTCCACTCCAGAGGAGCTGCCCTGGCATACCTCGCTCAGTGTTCCATTACCAGGAGTACCAGTATTGCACCACTTCACTCCGGACTAAGTCTACGCCCACCTAGTGGGATACGTACATTCCTGCTTAATAAAGTATATATCCTGTTGTCTGTCTATTGAGGCTATTGCCTGTTGTAGTAAGTCCCCACAGGGCTCCTCTCTGTGGGTGGAGCCAACTCTCACTACGACCAAGGGGTCCACAACCACACCAAACGATAACAGATTGCTAACTCCATGGACCTGGCTCAGGTCTCAGCCTTACAGGCCATCCCAGGCCTGGCCTAATCCATTGCTGAACAGCAACGGATTTTAGAGACATTGACAACTGCTTTTAACCAGTTGAACTCTCGATTGAACACTGCTACACCAGACAAAGATACTTCACTGTAAGTGAGTTCTTCATGAGTTGCAGTACCTTTACCAGCCCCCACTCGCTTCTACCTGTCGTGTCGGGGCTTTCTCAATCAGTGCTTTATGCACTTTGAACTTCAACCAATTTACTTCCCTACGGTACTAGCCAAGACCACTTACATCTTGTCTTTGCTTGATGCGAAAGCCCTGGCCTGGGCTTCGCCTCTTTGTGAACGCAACGACCCAATCCTCAGTGACTTGCCAGGGTTTTTGTCTTTATTCAAGTCAGTGTTCGATGACCCAGCCCACAAGACTATCACCAGATCGGCCCTGCTGCATCTTCAACAGGGAACCAAGCTATTCTTGGACTATGTCATTGACTTCAGGACATTATCTTCAGAGCTCCACTGGGACCAGGGGTTTCTACGTACAATTTTCCTAGAAGGCCTCAACTCCTGCATAAAGGATGAACTAGCAGCACGCAAACTACCTGAGACGCTGGATTCCCTCATTGTCCTGGCAGGCAGAATTGATCGCCACTTGAGGGAACACTCATCTGAGGTAAAGAGCTTCAAGAAACCTTCATCAGGAGGTGTACGTCCTCAACCTACCCCAGCTATACAGACCCAGCCTTCTTCAATCTCTGAGGAAGACGAGCCCATGCAATTAGGCCACAGTCATTTAACCAGCAAAGAAAGACGCCACCGCAAGAAGATGGGTCTCTGCATGTACTGTGGACAACCTGGCCATGTGGTTCAATCTTGTCCTATCTGTCCAGGAAACATGCAGACCTAGGATCCGTGGGAGGACTCTTCATAGGTCTTACTACACCATCTCCTCCACTAACACTCCCAGTCTCACTTATTTCCGGGACTCTTGAATATCAAACACTTGCACTAGTTGACTCCGGAGCAGGGGCAATTTAATACTCAGATTGGTTGAACATCTTCAGATTCCTACCATTCTGAGATCCATTCCACTACTCCTTTCTAGGGATGTGAATAATTTTTTGACGATTTAAAATATCGTCCGATATATTTTAAATTGTCAAAAATCGTTAGGGCCACGATACAATAACAATTCCCCCGATTTATCGTCAAAAAATCGTAAATCGGGGGAGGGGAAGGGGGAGGGCGTGAAAACCGGCACACTAAAACACCCTAAAACCCACCCCGACCCTCTAAATTAAATTCCCCACCCTCCCGAACCCCCCCAAAATGCCTTAAATTACCTGGGGGTCCAGCGGGGGTCCGGAACGGCCTCCTGAAATCGAATCATGTTGTCTTCAGCCGGCGCCATTTTGTGCCGCCATTTTGCAAAATGGCGGCGCAAAATGGCGCCGGCCATAGACCAACATGATTCGACTGCAGGAGGTCGTTCCGGACCCCCACTGGACTTTTGGCAAGTCTTGTGGGGGTCAGGAGGCCCCCCCAGCTGGCCAAAAGTCCCTGGGGGTCCAGCGGGGGTCCGGGAGCGATCTCTTGCCGCAAATCGTTTTTCCGTACGGAAAATGGCGCCGGCCATACGCGTATGGCTGGCGCCATTTTTGACGATTTAAAATATATCGGACGATATTTTAAATCGTCAAAAAATGATTCACATTCACATCACGGAAAATGGCGCCGGCCATACGCGTATGGCCGGCGCCATTTTCCATACGGAAAAACGATTTGCGGCAAGAGATTGCTCCCGGACCCCCGCTGGACCCCCAGGGACTTTTGGCCAGCTTGGGGGGGCCTCCTGACCCCCACAAGACTTGCCAAAAGTCCAGCGGGGGTCCAGAACGAACTCCTGCAGTCGAATCGTGTTGGTCTATGGCCGGCGCCATTTTGCGCCGCCATTTTGGAAAATGGCGGCGCAAAATGGCGCCAGCTGAAGACAACACGATTCGATTTCAGGAGGCCATTCCGGACCCCCGCTGGACCCCCAGGTAATTTAAGGCATTTTGGGGGGGTTCGGGAGGGTGGGGGATTTAATTTAAAGGGTCGGGGGTGGGTTTTAGGGTGTTTTAGTGTGCCGGCTCACGATTTTAACGATTTTCACGATACTTTAAACACCCAAACGGCAACAATACGATTCCCTCCCCCTCCCAGCCGAAATCGATCGTTAAGACGATCGAGGACACGATTCACATCTCTACTCCTTTCTTCAATCCACGGTGAGCCACTACTTGGAGAGGTTTCCTGCTCTATGCAACCTGTTTGCCTGCACACAGGGTCTCTTCATACCGAGACTATCTCCTTATTTGTCCTCGATAAAGCCATCCATCTCATTGTACTTGGCCTCCCCTGGCTTCAAGAGCACACACCCCAGTTTGCCTGGGCCACATTGGAATTATCACAATGGGGTGCAGCTTGCCACGAGAGATGTCTGAAGAAGTTAACTTCTATGCCCTGCATAATGACCTCTACTGGCCCACCTGGACTATCGTCTCAATACTCTTTATTTCAGGATGTCTTCTCCAAGACTGCAGCAGATATCCTACCACCACACCAGTCTTTTGATTGTGCAATAAATTTAAAACCAGACTCTGAGTCCCCTAGAGGAAGAGTATATCCGCTCTCCCTTTCAGAGACTGAGGTCATGTTGGCCTATATTAAAGAAAATCTACAGAAGGGTTTCATTCGCCCCTCCATGTCTCCAGCTGGAGCCGGATTCTTTTTTGTTGGCAAAAAAGATGGATCCCTTCGCCCTTGAATCGATTACAGAGGTCTCAATGAAATCGCCATTAAGGACAGATACCCTTTACCTCTGATCTCAGAACTATTTGACCGACTTCAAGGGGCCAAGATTTTTACAAAGTTAGACTTAAAATGGGCATATAACTTAGTACGTATTCGTCAAGGGGACGAGTGAAAGATGGCCTTTAACACTCGTGATGGCCACTTCGAGTATTTAGTGATGCCATTTGGCCTATGTAATGCCCCCAATGTCTTCCAAAATATGATGAATGAGATCCTGCGAGACATGCTATATCAATGTGTGGTTGTGTACTTGGACGATATACTCATTTTCTTTCGAGATCCTCAGAGCCACCAAGTAGATGTCACCAGAGTTCTACAGAGGCTTCGAGAGAACCGTCTTTATGCCAAGCTTGAGAAAGTGCATTCCATCAGACGTCTGTCCCTTTCCTAGGCTACATAGTATCCAACAAAGGATTTCAGATGGATCCCCAGAAGACCAGAAGCATACAAGATTGGCCACAACCCACAGGGCTCAAAGCTCTCTGCCGTTTCCTCGGCGTCACAAATTATTACTGCTCATTCATCCACCACTACTCTACCCTGATGGCACCACTTACTGACATGACTAGAAAAGGAGCCAATCCTTCAAAATGGTCTCCCGAGGCCATTGCTACTTTTCAAGCTCTTAAGGAGGCCTTTCTACAGAAACCTTGCCTTTGTCACCTGGACCCACAACAACCATTCATTGTGGAGATGGTGCCTCTGATGTCGGGGTGGGAGCAGTGCTTAGCCAGCATAGTGACATACTCTACATACTTGTTTTTTTTCTCAAGGCGATTTTCACCTGCTGAGAGGAACTATGGCATGGGAGATAAAGAGCTGCTGGCTGTCAAGCTCGCCTTTGAAGAGTGGCGCCCTTGGCTAGAGGGAGCACAGCACCAGATAACTGTATTTACAGATCACAAAAATTAAGAATATCTGCATCATGTGCAATGACTCAACCATCGACAAGCTCGATGGTCACTCTTTTTCAATTGGTTTGACTTCATACTCAAATACCGTCCTGCTGACAAAAACACAAGGGCAGACGCCCTCTCACATTCATTCATGACAGAGGATGTTCCAGACGCACCTTGCCACATCATCAATCCAGAGAAGATAGTGCTGGCTGCTACTCACACTGTGCCAGCGGGAAGAACCATAGTCCCTCAGAACCTGAGGAAGAAACTTCTATCGTGGGCACATGATTCTCGTTTAACTGGTCATCCTGGGCAAGCCCATATGTTAGCCACTCTGGAACAATACTATTGGTGGCCTTCCATGAAGGAGGACGTTAAAACATACATTGAAACATGCGCCACCTGTGCCAAACAAAAGCCCCGGCTGGTCACCCTTGGGGTCTTCTACAGCCTTTGCCAGCACCTAAAGAACCCTGGATGCACATTGCAATAGACTTCATGGTTGACCTGCCTCTTTCCAGCGGAAACAACACTATATGGGAAATGGTAGACCGCTTCTCGAAGATGGTGCACTTCGTGGCACTGCCTGGACTACCATCAACCCTAGAATTGGCTAAGCTGTTCATTCAGCATATTTTCTGTCTCCATGGTATATCCAAGCACATCTTGTCAGATAGAGGCATACAATTCATGGCCAAGTTCTGGCGAGCTCTTTGCGAGAAGTTGGACATTTCTCTAGATCTAACGTCAGCATACCACCCTCAATAGAATGGTCAAACCGAAAGAACAAATAGAACTCTCAAGCAGTTCTTACGCTCATACGTCAACTCAAGACAGAGCGATTGGGCAGAACTACTTCCATGGGCTGAGTTTGCTCTAAACTCTCATCCTTCTGCCGCCACTGGATCTTCACCTTTCCAGATTGTATATGGCCGTCAGCCACTACCTCATTTACCGCTACCCTTGTCGTTATCATCTCCAGCTGCCTAGGCTTCTACGGAAGAACTTCATCAACTATGGAGATAGACCAAAGGCCTTCCGGAGAAGGCAGGACAATGGGCCAAGAAATGTTACGATGCTCATCACAGAGCTGCACCTCAATTCCAACTGGGAGTCAAGGTATGGCTCAGTACCAGATACATACGTCTCAAATTACCATCTGTCCGATTTGCTCCTCGCTACATTGATCCTTTTACTGTCATCCGCCACCTGGGACCAGTAACGTACAGCCTAAAGCTCCCTTCATCAATGAAGATACACAACGCCTTCCATGTATCACTTCTAAAACCACTCATCCTCTCCAAGTTCTCTAAAAAGACTCCAGACCCACAGCTTCTTTCAGCTGAAGAGAACATCGCTTACACAGTTGAGGCTAACTTGGATGTCCACAAGAGAGGAAAGATATGGAAATACCTCATATCATGGGGAGCCAGTTACTAACATCCTTGACAAGGATGGGAGCCAGCTACTAACATCCTTGACAAGGACCTTCTTCGACAATTCCACCTGACTCATCCAAGGAAGCAAAAACCAATTGGGAAGGTCCCTAAGAAGGGGGGTACTGTTGCACCCATCAGTCACAGACGGCTGCAACCTCTGTTGCTCACCTCTCTTTTGCCTGCTCCGGTGATTTCAAGAAGTCTTTCGGCCCTAGCCTGCAAACTCCGCTCTCTCTGGTATCCCCGGGTCAGCGTGGGTGATCCCAGATGCCATCTTGATGACGGAGTTAACTAGGGCATGCGCCTCCCTCTTGTTCCCATCAGGGCGGGAACCTCTGGGGCATTCCTACCTGGACGTCACCCACCAAGAGATATTTAAACCCTAAGCTTCCTGACATCCAGCGAGGTAGCAAGGACTTCCATCTTGGCTGATTCCACTCCTACGGAGAATTTCTCTTCGCTTCACAGTACTCGTCCCTGACTACTGATACTGGACAAAGTACCTGCTCCTTGAGGGCCTACTGTGCTCTGGCTATCCGCTCCTTGGAGGGCCATCCTGCCTACAGGAATTTTCTACTTCAGTCTGTGACTACCATCATCTACCACCTCAGTGACAAGACCTCCGGTGTACCCCATGCCTCAGGCCACTACCGAGTTCTCTCTGTTACCTGCCTCATCACTACGGAAGAGAGTGCTATCATCTTCTCTGCTCCTCTGCTACTAGTGCTTCTCTCTCATCTCTACCTGATTCATGGCATACCCAGCGCAACGGGCCATTACCGGATCAAATCTAGAAGCATCTCCACTCCAGAGGAGCTGCCCTGACGTACCCCGCTCTGCGGACCATTACCAGGAGTACCAGCATTGCACCACTTCACTCCAGACTGAGTCTACGCCCACCTAGTGGGATACCTACATCCCTGCTTATTAAAGTATATATCCTGTTGCTGTCTATTGAGGCTATTGCCTGTCATAGTGAGTCCCCATAGGGCTCCTCCCTGTGGGTGGAGCCAACTCTCACTACGACCTAGGGGTCCACAACCACACCAAACGATAACACCTAGTCCATGGACGTGGACTTATCAAGCTTCAGCCTATCTTTTCTCGAGCACCTCCAGCTACTCTCCGCTCCATTGGCGCCCGAGTTCCAGTACCGTACCCAGTCCAGGGTAGGACTACACCATCTATCGACTGCTGTCTGGGATGAACCAACTTCTCTCACAAACCAACCTTGAGGCCCACCTAAGTCCTGCCGGCCCTGGCAGCCAAAGGCTCAACACGCGGGGAATGAGGGCTGGTATAAGTGAAGCTCCAGCAGCTCTACCTTCACCCCACTCCATAGGTGAGGACCCGTAGGTCCTCACCTATGGGTTGTGTCAACCCCACCTCGGCCCAAGAGTCCACCTCCGACGCAACAGGCAGCAGTTGGAGGCCTACCGCCTGCCTCACGAAGGGAGAGAGAACCTAAGTAGTGAGGGGAGGAAGCCTAAATTTCCTGCCTCTGTGGTGAATGGGAGAGGAGAGGGGCAGTGGCCCGAGACAAACCTTGGCGCAGGCTTCTATCATGGGAGAAGCGAAGCTGAGGCTCAGGGTTGATCACAATGGCCCCACAGTCATGGGGCAGCTGTGACCAACACTAACCACGTGAGTGGCTGGACCGTCCCACCAGGGCATGCCTAAAGCTCTGATAGGCCAATCTGCCCCTGCATCTATGGACGTGTAGTTTCAATTTGTAAAGAAAAGCAAGACTGCAAATCCATAGACGGAGTGGAGAAAAAGGAGGATTGGATCAGTCTGTCTCTTACAACATGGAGCTAGCTGGCCATCTAACTACTTATATTTAGCTCTTCAGTGGCTGTGGGTAACTTCAGGTCATGAGGGCACACTGAACTACTGTTGGTGATAAATAATGCCCCCCACTGCATGCATGAGTGTATAATCCTGCTTTTCTTACATAAATTGGAACTCCATGTCCACAGTTGCAATGGGGCCAACATGAACGTGGCTAAGCCTGTCTTGGATGAGATGGAGTTTCTGGTAACATAGAACATAATGGTGAGTAAAGCCCATCCGGCCCATTCAGTCTGCCCATTCACATCTCTTGTTCAGCTAGAGAGTCCCTTCCTCTCACTCAGAGATCCTCTGTGCTTGTCTCATGATCTCTTGAATTCCAGTACTGTGCTTGTCTTCACTACCTCCACAGGGAGCCTGTTAAATGCATCCTCCACTCTTTCTGTAAAGATTACTCCTGAGTCTACCTTCTTTCACCCTCCTTCCATGACCCTTCATTCTAGAGCCTCCTTTCCATTCAAAGAGGATAACTTCTGCACATTGACAACTGGGAGGTATTTAAATGTCTCTATCATATCTTTCTTTTCCTTCCTTTCCTCCAGGGTATACATGCTTAGATTTTTTAAGTAGGTTCCCATATGCTTTATTATACAGACTGTTGACCCTAAAAGTAACTGCATTTGTTACGCGCCCTGTCCGCGCCCGTCCTGCGCACGGGCCTGCTCACCTTCATGGTCCCACGGCAGGTCCCGGGTCGGCCTCCCTAACGGCAGCCGCTAGCACTTCCAGGCCCCGGCGTCCCGCAGCGGCAGTCGCCGGGCCTTCTACTGCGCACCAGGCCTCATGCCGGAGCTCGGCGTCTTCAGCGCTATTGGCTATGCCCCTACATGCGTGTGTGCAGACTGCCCGGCCTCTTGTAGGACCAAGGGCGGATCTTAGCTCCATGGTGCACCCTGATTGATTCTCTGTTATAAGGAAGTCCCTACCTGCAATTTCTTGTCTTGGCAATCCGGTCGGCTTATGCTAGATTGTCTCCACGCTTGTACTTGTTCCTGTCTTGTTTCAAGTCTCGTTCCAGGATCCTTCTGTTCCAGTTCTGTTCCTGCCTTGTTCCTGCTTCCTAGTTCCAGCGTCCTCCTGTTCCTGTTCATCTGTTCATCTCCCCAGGTAGTACCTCCGGACTATCTCTTTGGTATTGACCTCGGTTTGCTACTTGACCTGCCTGCCTGCTGCCTGCCTTCTGACTCCAGTCTGTTCCTCGACCTGCCTGCCTGCTGCCTACCTTCTGACACCAGTCTGTTCCTCGACTCGCCTGCCTGCTGCCTGCCTCCTGACTCCGGTCCACTCCTCGACCTGCCTGCCTGCTGTCTGCCTTCTAACTCAGCCTGCTACTCGATTCGTCTGTCTGCTGCCTGCCTCCTGACCTCAGCCTGCCTGTGACCTCGTTTGACCTCCGGTAGCTGACCTCTGCTTTGTTGACCATTCCTCGGACTGACTCCTGGACTCTGACCTCTGCCTGCTTGACCTCGTCTCTAGATTCTGGCTCCGTTCCTAGTCTTGTTATCACCTACGCTCTTCTGGTCCTCCTTGTTCCACCTGACCTCCTTGTTCTACCTGACCGTGCTCCCTTCCTGTCTGTGGGCATGCCGCACTTCCACTCTCCCAGGAGACCCTGCGAGGCCCACCTAAGTCCAAGCGGCTCAGGTCCCTACGGGCTCCTTCTGGGGGGACCTCGCGCTTCCAGTGTTGAAGCTCTTCCTAGCCTCTGTCTCCTTCCATGCTCCACCCCTTGGGGGTAGTTGCCTCCTAGTCCCTACCAGGAGGCGCATCTCCACTGCCACAGGACAAGGGCCCACCCCCGAGCACAACAGCATTATCTACAACCCCCCTTGAAAATAAATTCCATACAATTTCATCTGGGAACGTTTGCATGAGGGGTATAGAATACTTAAATTCTTCTACTTCCCTGATGTTCCTTAATATCTAGTTATTCATTGTATTCATACTATTATTTCATATTATTTATTTATTAAAAAAATATATTTATATTTATTATTTATATTCTGCTCTTTGGCATTTCAAAGTGGATTACATTCAGGTACTGTAGGAATTTCCCTGTCAACAGAGGTTCATAATCTAAGAGGTGAATTTTAAAAGCGTGGCGTGCAACAAAACTGGGGGCTACACACACAAGTTGGGCTGGTGCGCACCGAGCAGATTTTAAAAGCTGCCCATTTACACTCATATCTCCCGGTACGTGCACAAATGAGAAAGTCCAAGAAAAGGGCAGGGAATGGGCAGGACTTTAACACGAAAGCTGCACTTTAGTATTTATTTGCACAAGCGAGTCTGGGGTACCCTGCCACGTAATTTTACTACTGCTATGGATGGTGTGTAAGTAATAAAACAAAAAAATCTAGGCTAGTCAGCAGGGTTGTAAGGATTGTGACTAACAAGGGGGAAAGGGAGACTAATAAACTAGGGGGGTTTGGAAGTCCTATGCCTTAACTGGGCGAACTGGGTACGTACTGGGAAAAGTAGCAATAGCGTTGGTGCGCAACCCTTATAAAATTCCTCTACTGCCGTGGTAGAGGTGGCATTTGCATGCACATGGGTGCGTCCATATAAATTGTGCGTACATGTATGCGCATATTGACTATTGTATACCATGCGCACATATACGAGCGTATGTTATAAAATGGCTGTGTTCCTGGGTGTGAGCTGGCAAATGCGCATATATGTGTGCGCACATGGCTGTTTGAAAGTTACCGTCCTACATTGTAATGAGACAATGGAGAGTGAAGTGACTTGCCCAAGGTCACAAGGAATGGCACTGAGATTTGAATCCTAACCTTTCCTGGTTTGCAGCCTGCTTTTCTAACCATTATACTACACCTCCTCTCTCCAATCCAAATCCCTAACTCCTTCGCCAGGAAAGCCTCCGCTCAGTCTTGGTAAATTTAATGTATGAGCATGACATACGTGTGTAAGTTATCTACCTATTGGCTGGGAAATTTTGTAAAAGACCATTGCTATGCATAAAACACTACCCAGAGAAGTTCCTTTCAGAATTACCCTCACTAGGCGAAGAATAATAGTAGTTCAGAATTTAATTTTGGTTCTTACCGTTAACTGAAGTATTAAAATAGATGATACCCTTAACAGGAATGGGAATGCAATGATTCTAAGCCACCTTTTTACAATTATACCAATAATTTCACACTCAAAGCATTTGTCACTGATTCCCTAGTAATATCAAAGGCAAGTACTTCACAGCTAAATTGCACACAATTTATTGAGAGTGTTATAAAAAACTGAGTGTGTACCTTGATAGAATGATAGATAGCAAGAAAATACATGATCGTGGCCCATTATGTAAGTCTCAGTGATCATGAGCGAGGGAGTTGTTTCCAAAATGATAAATGTATGAGTCAGTTATGAATAGAAAATCCTTCCCTTCACAGTGAGAATAATCCTTATATCTAATGGACCAATCTCTTCTGTTAACTTTATATGCTGATAACAAGTTTGTTTATGTATGCAAATCATTGTTAATAAGACAGTAAATCACTGAATGTTATTAAACACATTTTTTCTATATTTTTTTTTCACAGTCTGGTGAGGGGATTTTACTATACAAATTACTCTGGCATGGCTGAGATTCCTGCTCCAGTATCCTCCTTCTTAATCTTCTTTGTCAGCCATAAAGCTACTTCAATTAATTTAAAACACTGAAGCTCAGATACTATTCCAACTCCTTTGTTATTCTCCTCCTCTCCCCTACACCATCTCCAACTGAGGGATATACACTAGCTTCCAATGCTAGATGGACTAAATTTAAGATCTTAGTACACACATGGGGCTGTGTAACAAGGTTTAGTGCCAGCCTGAACTGCTTTGCTCTGGTGGTAAATATTTTTAACAATCTATCAAGAAGGACAAGCACAGTTTGAGTTCGGATGTCAGCAATATTTTTGAATGGTGATAAATAGTGCTGGATTAGCAGCTCCATGTCCTGTGGCTTCTGATATTCACTTGAACATTGTGGGGCACTGAGTCTTATAAAGTTGCATGGGAGCTCTCTTTAAAACTGATCTCTTCCAATGGATTTAGGGTGAAACTCTTCAAGTTAGGGCTCATATGTGCCACTAGAAGGTAGAGAGAGGATTTTCAGGGCAGGGAAAATGGGCATTTTAGGTACTACTTGTTGGTTAATAGAATGCATGAAAGGAATTATGTTAGGAAAGAGTTCCTAATTAGTGTTAGGAATTTGCCCATTAGGCAAACCTGTGTACCCATTTCCTTCCAATCATGGGGAATGCTGAATTTATCCCACTGTCTCAGTCGGGTCATTTTCGGGTGTGGGAGTCTAAGGGACTTACTTGTCTGGGGCAATTGTTCTCCCGGGATGGGAAGATCTTAGACTTTGCAGTTTGGCCGGGTTTATGGCCTGGGGGTCTCTCATACCTTTCCATATCTGCAGATCCATCATTATATTAATACCTTGCCTGAAGTCTCTAAGCACCCCTCGGTGTTTATAACATTGGACCAAGTGTTTCACTTTGAGCGTTCTAAAGTCCCTTCTCTATCCGCTTACTATAAATATCTACGTCAAAAGGTACAGCTGGATGTTTATTCCCTTCTAGAAGCTCGTTGGAATCGGGATGGGGACTTTACGGTGACCCATAATATTTTACGGATGTGTTTTCTGCATGTAGCCAGGATCTCTATCAGTATGTATTACAGGGAGTTGCAATTTAAATTCTTATGCCGTGCATGTCAATTAACTACAACACAGTCAGCTGACTGTACCCGCTATACTGTCACCGTAGGTACTTTATCTCATGTTTTCTGGTCCTGCCCCCGGTGAGCCGCTTTTGGCGTCGGGTGGCGGATTATACGACGAACTTACTAGATGTGGCTTTTCCTGTGTCTCCGATGTGGCTGCTATTTGGATGCATCTCCCTCATTTGGATTCAGGATCCTGGCTCACACATGCTATTGCAAAAAGCTGGTCTAGTGGGAAAAAAAGGTAATTTTATCAGTTTGGCGTTCTATGGCCCCGCCGTCTTTTTGGACTTGGAGAAACCACTTTCATGCTCTGATGACCATGGAGAGTTTGGCGTCTTGAGAATCTCCCCGCCGGCGATGACTGTTTCTCTTGGTATGGAATTCCTATCTACAACATCTACTGCATCATGCTCACAGCCTGGTAATGAATGACTAATGGCTAATTTTTACTTTGGACTCATCTCATCTTAATGGACAGTAGGGGGGGTTGGGGTGGGTAGCTCATGGGAGGATAAAGGGGGGAGGGGCAGAATGAAGGGGTGCCTGGACTGTGGAAATATATGGTTTGGTTGTGTTATCTTGAGGTAAGGTCAGAACTCCACCTTCCTCAATGTTGATTTTCTCTGGTGTATGAAAAAAACAATAAAATTGTTTGAACATAAAAAGCAAAAAAAAAAAAAAGGCTTCCCTCCTTGAAAAAAATAATTTATTAAGGCTAGTCTCACAAAACCATCTGCCTGATTACATTTTGATAGACTTGTTTTTCCGTTGTGGGGAAAAGAATTAATTTTATCACCAAACTCTGTCTCTGATGGCTAAATGTGTGGCAAACCCTATAACCTCAGCATTTGATCAGTTCAGTTTGGGAATATAATTAAATAGCATGCAGTACATCCCCATTAGTATAGCGCTGGATGGTACAGTCATCTAAACGTAAGATCTAATTCATGAGCTGAGGATTGTCTTTTGACTGAAATTGAAAACTTCTTTAACATGGGGGTATGTGTGTGTGCATTAATGTCCTTCTACTTGACTCCTGCTTAGAACATTACACCATTTGCATTATGACCAGACTGGGTGGATTAAACCTCTCTCAAGAAAAACAAATAATTTTGCACTAAAATATTTACCCCAGCACAGTACTCAGTAGTGCTAGTACCAGATTAATGCAGAGATCTCATTAAATTCTACCCATAGCCTCCCTACAAGACATCATGGCACCAAACCCTGATTAAGTAGTACAGAGTAATATACACTCCACTATGCTTTCTTTTGCTTCCTGCCTTTTCCTATTTCTGTAGGAGACAAGATCACCTCTAATGAATGTGTAGTTATTTTCTGCTTTATACTTGCTATTTTCTAATTTGTCTAGGAAGCATACTGAATGACTGTCCTTTTTCCATTAGTATTTATTTATTTACAACCTAAACTTCACAGAGAGCTTTCTGTCCTTCATCCTCACACAGACATGGACATGATCAGGGGCAGATTGCAGGAAAATATCAGCCCGGTTTCTCACTAACCAATCAGCTGTTGAACCGTTTGCCAAATAGCAGGCAATCATGGCGCCAGCCAGAAGCTCAAAATTCCAGTTTTGATTCTTTTCAGGTTGCTAATAGGAGCAATCAGATATACACAAACACAAAGAGAGGCAGATACCACATGACATCCAGACAGGCACCTCACAATAACTGCAGCACAAACTCCTTCCACTGCCAGACACATTGCAAAAAGACACTCATACTGCAAACTTACTATAACATAACAGTAGTAACACCAAGAACTCAAACAAGAATCCTACCTGTGAAAAAGCACAGGTAAATATTACACTGGGTCCCAGAATTCCAATACAGTACCTACTGGGGAAACAAAACAAACCCGATTGCTATATATCCCCACACAGACACTACATGCTAGCAAAATTTCTCCCCTTGGTCACACACACAAAGCAAAGCCAGACCCTCACCAAATACTCATATATGCTGTCACATACCCAGTCTCTCTTGCTCTCAGAAACACATGCAGGTACCTTTGCTCTCATAAATACGCAGTCTCTCACACATACGCAGTCTCTCTCGCTCTCATGCACAACCAGTTTCTCACACAAACATGCACATGCAGGCTCTGACACATATGCAGGCTCTCTCATGCACACTTGCAGGTTCTCTTATATACATATGCAAACTGTCTCATACATACACGCAGGCTCTCCCTCTCACATACACATCCCCCTTTTTTCGGGACCTTTGCCTTGCTGGTATGGAATCACAGCACTACTCCTCACTTCCTGAAGAGAGATGGAAGGAGACCATGCTGCTTCTGCAATGTTGGGGAGGGGAGGAACAAGTGGCCTTGCAGGCCTCCCTTCAGGCTGTGGCAAGATGGGATCTGCTGCAGGCCACAAGCCTCACTTCTGCTACAGCAGGATGTGGTCTGCTGCGGCCCGCAAGTTGTCTTCAGCGGCCCCGCAGATCTCTCTTTAGGCCGTGTCAGGATGGACTCTGCCACAGCCCACAGGCCTCACCTCTGGTGTGGCTTGATTGACTCTGCAGTGACCTTGTAGACCTATCTTCAGGCTGCAGCAGCCCACCTCATTTACTTTGGTGGGAAGCTTTAAAAAATAAAAATCCATGATGGGAGCGACCACCCCACTGGGGGAAGCCCACTCCATCAATAGGCCAATCCACCTCTGAACATGCCTTGCCTTTGGAAGTACTGGGTGGACCCTTACCACATCTAGAGGGCGTACAATCCTGGCATGCTCTTTCCCACCCACATTCTGGCAAGAGGTAAACATTTTTTTGTTTTGGAATAAATATATATAGCCTTCTTCCTTTTATATCTCTAACCGGAGGAGCACACTCAATCCCAGGGCTTAGTCCTGACTCAGTACTACAAACCCTGGTGAGGATCCTCTGACAGAGGGAAGGATTACCTTCAGAGCCCCAGGCATTTAGATGACCATGGAGACACAACACAGGGAGTGGTGTTCCAGAGTAATGATGTCTTTACTAAAGCATTTCAGATTAGAAAGTGGCATTGAAAATACAAAAGCAGGTTCTGAGAATTTACAAGGGGGCTTCTAATTCTTGCTGATCCATCATCCTGGGGTCCCTTGGATGGATGTCTGGTTCCCTGACTCCCAAGGATCCTTTTTGATACCTGATTCCCCAATACTTGAATTTTTCATTTACACCTCTCTCCTTCCTCTTTTGGTCTCAGGGATCAGAGCACCTGGAGGACAGCTCTCTTCTTTTCTTCTTCCTTCTATCCACACTCGGGCCGATTCTCCAAAGTGGGCTCGGCCATGCGCACTGTTTAACACGCGGTTGGCCGTGTGTTTTCGATGCATGTCTATTACCCCTTATACTGTAAGGGGTTTAGTGCATCGAAAACGCATGGCCAAACACCCTGAAAACTAATAGTGCTCATTACATGCAAAAGCATGTTGATGAGGCTATAAGTTAGTCACCCGGGGATACTGAAAGTAAAATGTGTGGCCAATCCGCACATTTTACGCTCATAAATTATCTGCCCTTATAAGCAGCCCGAAGAAGTGTACAGAAAAGCAGAAAATACTGCTTTTCTGTAGACCCTTCGACTTAATATCCTAGCGACATTAAGTCAGATGAACCAAAAATGTTCAAAAAATTAAAAAAAGATATGCTGGCTGGTCTGGTTAGGAGAACAGACGCTGAATTTTAAAGGCATCTGTTTTCCTAACCGATTGCTGTCAGCGGGTTCAGAAAACCGACGCTTGTAAAATTGAGCGTCAGTTTCCTGAACCCGCTGACAGAGCCACCTCTACTAGGTCAAGGAGGCGCTAGGGGCATGTAATCGTCTGTAGTGCCTCCTTTTAGCACGATCCCTCATTTAAATATAGGATCGTGCACCAAGGAGAGGTGGCTGGGCATGCATTTGTTATGGTATTGATGTTTGGGTGGAAACTTGGACACTGTGGCAGCTGACTATGCCCAAGGGGGGCAGTCACATGAGGGACGACAGTGTCAGGCTAGACTCTGGACACACAAACACAGATTTGAAACTTTTATTAAACAGTTTTGGAAACCACCAGAGGTGGCAGTAGTGAGTAGTAGATGTTGAGCCCGGCTGGGCAGGTCTCCCACAGAATGCTGTAACAGCGAATCCTCTGCTAGGCTGTGCTGTAGTGGAAAGAGACTGAGAGTTATAAGTACACAATAAGAAACATTCAGAGTCCCAGGTAGAATTAGGAGAAGCTCTGAGATAGGGAGAGCAGGCCCTCGAGGAGAGACTACCTGATCCCTTAGAGCAGAGAGACTCAGTTGTATTGTACTCACGTAGCAGTAACAGAGATTCCACTAGATGAGAGGTCTGGCACCGGAACAGAGGGCAGGCCCTCGAAGAGTGAGTACCTAGTTCCAGTGAAGCAGTACTTTGGAATAGATGGTAGTTGTACTCACAGATGGAAACTGTTAGTGAAGTCTTCCAAGTAGAAAGGTTTGAAGATGCAGGCAGCGACTCAGGGAACATGGGCCCTCGAGGAGGCAGTACCGGTTTCCTGATAGCACCTGGAAGAAGCAGAAGAGGCCCCCAAGGAGCGGGTACCTCATTAGCAACCCCGAAGGGTGTAAGAGTTCCAGATAGCGCTGGAGTGGCAGGGCAGCTTCGGTACGGAGAGCGAATCCCATCCGTAGAGTTACCACTGCTAACTGGATGAGCTAGCAAATACTGTAGTCTTAAATATCCGGGCAGCGTGATGTCATATCAGGGGGACGCCCCTGAGGTTCGCGCCAACATGGAAATAAAGATGAGGGCGGTGCGTGCGCGCGCGCCATAAGGTACCTTGGAGGAGCATGGCAGGAGGCAGCACCAAAGCCGGTCCGGGGACGCCGGAGAGGACGGCAAACAGACGCCGTGGCAGCCAGTAGTCCGAGGTGAGCGGGGTGATCCGCAAGTAGTGAGAGGTAGGTGGGTTGAAGCCGTTGAAGACCAATGGTTGCAACAGTACTCCCCTTCAAAGGGCAGACTCCAACTCTTGTACCAGGTCTTGGTTTTTGAGGATGCATCTGGTGAAACTGAAGAAGCATCTCTTTATCCAGGATATTAGCCATCGGCTCCCAAGAATTTTCTTCGGGGCCTTAACCTTCCCAAGACAGAAGGTATTCCTAAGTTTTGCCACGTCTTCTTACATCTAGAATAGCTTCAACCTTATATTCAAGGTCTTCTTCTGTGTTGATAGAAGTTGGTTCAGGAGACTTGGATGAGAACTCACTGAGAATGAGTGATTTCAGAAGTGAAACGTGGAATGCGTTGTGGATTTTCAATCCAGGCGGTAGCTTCAGACTGTATGTAACGTTGCCAAGACGTCGGAGAATTGGAAATGGTCCAACGTAGCGAGGATCAAATCGAGTGGAGGGTAACTTTAGTCTCAGATGCTTAGATGATAGCCAGACTTTGTCACCAGGTTGAAACACAGGTGCTTTAGAATGGTGAGCGTCATAGGACTTCTTTGCTCGATCACCCGCTTTGATTAGCTTTTCTTTAGTCTGAGTCCATAATTGATAGATATCATCAGCAGTGGATTGAGCTGCTGGGGACAACACTGAGAGCTTCAGTGGAAGTGGCAGTGAAGGTAAACGTCCATATACCACTTCAAATGGTGTTGATCCAGTGGATGATGCTGGATGTGAATTAATGGCAAATTCAGCCTATGGTAACAGCTCGGCCCAATTATTCTGATGGCAACTCACATAGGCCCGAATGAACTGTTTTAGGGTCCTATTCATCCTTTCAGTTTGGCCATTCGATTGTGGATGATAGGCAGATATATAATCCAGGGAGATGTCAAATAGCTTGCACAAAGCCTTCCAGAATTTTGCCATGAATTGAGATCCTCTATCCGAGATTATGTGCTTCGGTAGGTCATGAAGGCAAAAGATGTGTGCGATGAAGAGCTTCGCAAGCTCCAAGGCTGAGGGTAAGCCTGGCAGCGCCACAAAATGAGCCATCTTGCTGAAACGGTCAACCGTCACCCAGATAGTATTCATTCTTCCAGAAAGAGGTAGATCAACTACAAAGTCTGTAGCGATATGTGTCCATGGCTGTTCCGGAACTGGCAGCGGTTGTAGCAATCCCCAAGACTGACCAGAAGTAGGCTTATGTTTGGCACAGTTGGAGCATGACGCTACATAGGAGTATGTGTCTTCCTTGATAGTAGGCCACCAATAGTACTTCTGTAATTTCAGAAGAGTACGACATTGACCAGGATGGCCAGCCAATTTGGAATCATGAGCCCAGTATAGAAGTTTCTTTCTGAGGTTCTTAGGCACAATTGTTTTACAGGCAGGCACAGAATGTGAAGCCGCCAAGATGACTTTCTTCGGGTTGATGATGTGCTGAGGTTCTTCAGGAACAACCTTCGAGAGGAAAGAGCGTGACAGGGCATCAGTTCGGGTATTCTTGCCTCTGGGGCGATATTTGAGCACGAAGTCAAAATGATTAAAAAACAAGGACCATCTGGCTTGTCTGTGATTAAGATGTTGCGCATGACGGAGATACTCTAGATTCTTGTGGTCCGAGAATACGGTAATTTGATGTTGGGCGCCTTCGAGCCAAGGCCACCATTCCTCGAATGCCAGTTTAATAGCCAGGAGCTCTTTATCTCCGATCCCATAGTTCTTCTCTGCAGGAGAAAAGCGTCGTGAGAAAAAGGAGCAGGGATGTAAGGCTTTAGAATCTCCAGTTTGGCTTAACACGGCCCCTACTCCAACATCTGAAGTGTCAACCTCCACGATGAAAGGTCTATTGGGGTCTGGGTGACGCAGACATGGCTCAGTGGAAAAGGCAGTCTTTAATTTCTTGAACGAGGAAATGGCCTCTGCAGACCATTTAGAAGCGTTGGCCCCTTTCCGTGTCATTGCAGTTAAGGGCATTGTCAAAGAAGAATAGTTCTTTATAAAGCTTCTATAGTAATTTGTGAACCCCAAAAATCGTCTAAGGGCCTTCAGACTGGTAGGCTGAGACCAATTCTTGATACTCTAATTTTTGGGGATCCATCCGGAAGCCTTGTTTCGAGATGATATAGCCAAGAAAATGCACAGACTCTTTGTGAAATTTGCACTTCGACAATTTGGCATAGAGGCGATGTTCTCGAAGTCTCAGTAATACTTGTTTGACATCTGCTAGATGAGTAGACATATCCTGTGAGAATATCAAGATGTCATCTAGGTAAACAACGACACTTTTGTACAGAAGGTCCTGCAGAATGTTCATGTTCTGAAGCACAGCAGGAGCCATCTTGAGTGTTGAAAGCTGTTTTCCACTCATCGCCATCACGGATGCGAACCAAGTTATAGGCTCCATTTAGGTCAAGTTTTGAGAATATCTTGGCTCCTTGAAGTCGATCAAACAGCTCCGAGATCAGAGGTAAAGGGTATCGGTCTTTAATCGTGATCTCGTTCAGACCTCAATAGTTGATACAAGGACGCAGAGTGCCGTCCTTCTTCCCCACAAAGAAGCCTGCACCCGCAGGAGACTTAGACGGTCTAATGAAACCTTTTTGAAGGTTTTCCTCAATGTACTCGGACATGGCCTTGTTATCTACCACTGACAGTGAGTAGACATGTCCCTTAGGAGGTTTCAGTCTTATTGCGCAGCCATAAGATCTATGTGGCAGAAGGATATCAGCAGCTTTTTTGGAGAAAACTTCATGAAATAATGCATACTGAGGCGGCAGTCCCAGCATCACTGGAGTTGTAGGCATGCAGAGAATAGGAGAGACCTCCTTTAGGCATTTCCCATGACATTCTGGGCCCCAACGGGAGAGTTCCAATGTAGCCCAGTTGAATTGTGGCATGTGCAGCTGCAACCAGGGTAACCCCAGAACGATAGGGTGCATAGCCTTCTTTTACACAAAGAAGGAAATTGACTCTGTATGGAAGGCTCCGGTGCAGAGGGATACCGGTTCGGTACTACAGGTAACATCACCCGGTAACGGCTCTCCATGTAGAGACGATAAGAATAGTGGAGTCTTCAAAGTGGTGAGGGGAATCCTCAAATGTTCCACAAATCGTCGTAGAATAAAATTACCTCCTGCCCCTGAGTCCATCAGGGCAAGGGTAAGGAATTCCAAAGGTTCGCAGATCAGAGAGACAAGGAGAGAGAACGGAGGAGAGGGCATAGTAAGGCCAAAGAAAAGTCCTCCCATAGGACTTAGGCCCATTCGTTTCCCAGACATATGGGGCATGTTGGACTGCATTACCAGCTTGTCCACAGTACATGCACCAGCCATTCCTCTTCCGAAGTCTTCTCTCTTTGGATGTCAGGTGACTGCGACCAAGTTACATCGGTTCTTTACCACTGGCAACAGGCATTACAGGAACTATCCTGAGTGCAGGCTTAGCACGAACTTCTTTTTGGACAGGTCCTTTACCAGGCTTGAGTTCTAGCACCTTATCATGAAGCCGATGATCAATTCTAGTAGCTAAGGCTACTAGCTCATTCAGTGAGTCAGGTGTCTCATGAGCGGCCAGTCTTGTGGGGGTCAGGAGGGTCCCCCAAGACTTGCCAAAACTCCCTGGTGGTCCAGTGGGGGTCCAGGAGCTATCTCCTGCACTCAGGCTGTTGGCTGCCAGTAATCAAAATGGCGCCGATAGCCTTTGCCCTTACTATGTCACAGGGGCTACTGGTGCCATTGGTCTGCCCCTGTCACATGGAAGGAGCACAAGATGGCACCAGCCATCCATTCCTCCTACCATGTGACAGGGGCCGACCAATGGCACCAGTAGCCCCTGTGACATAGTAAGGTCAAAGGCTATCGGCGCCATTTTGAATACCGGCAGCCGAGGGTGTGAGTGCAGGAGATGGCTCCTGGAACCCCATGCTGGACCACCAAGATGTTTTGGTAAGCCAGGAAATGAATAAGAATTAACGCATGAATGTATCGGGGGCCCCCCCTTGCCGAATGCAATGTATCTGCACCCTGACGAATACGAATACTGAATGCAACGTATGACATCCCTCTGCACATCCCTAATAATTTGAACAATTTCCACTATTTTTCCTGGCACTGAAATCAGGCTAACTGGTCTGTAGTTTCCTGGATTGCCCCTGGAGCCCTTTTAAAGATTGGGGTTACATTAGCCACCCTCCAGTCTTCAGGTACAATGGACGATTTTAATGATAGGTTACAAATTTTTACTAATAGGTCTGAAATTTCATTTTTGATTTCCTTCAGAACCCTGGGGTGTTTACCATCCAGTCCAGGTAATTTACTACTCTTCAGTTTGTCAATCAGGCCTACCACATCTTCTAGGTTTACTGTGATTTGGTTCAGTCCTTCTGAATCATTACCCATGAAAACCTTCTCTGGTACGGGTAGCTCCCCAACATCCTCTTGAGTAAAAACCGAAGCAAAGAAATCGTTTAATCTTTCTGCGATGGCCTTATCTTCTCTAAGTGCCCCTTCAACCCCTTGATCATCTAACGGTCCAACTGATTCCCTCACAGGCTTTCTGCTTCGGATATATTTTTAAAAGTTTCTACTGTGAGTTTTTGCCTCTACGGCCAACTTCTTTTCAAATTCTCTCATAGCATGTCTTATCAATGTCTACATTTAACTTGCCAACGCTTATGCATTATCCTATTTTCTTCTGTTGGATTCTTCTTCCAATTTTTGAATGAAGATCTTTTGGCTAAAATAGCATCTTTCACCTCATCTTTTAACCATGCCGGTAATCGTTTTGCCTTCCTTCCACCTTTCTTAATGTGTGGAATACATCTGGACTGTGCTTCTAGGATAGTATTTTTTAACAATGATCACGCCTCTTGCACACTTTTTACCTTTGTAGCTGCTCCTTTCAGTTTTTTTTAACTA
Organism: Rhinatrema bivittatum; assembly: GCF_901001135.1. Taxonomy (NCBI): domain Eukaryota; kingdom Metazoa; phylum Chordata; class Amphibia; order Gymnophiona; family Rhinatrematidae; genus Rhinatrema; species Rhinatrema bivittatum. The sequence goes on along the minus strand of NC_042620.1, from coordinate 347,007,875 downwards.
TTTTTCTCATTTTATCAAAGTTTCCCTTTTGAAAGTTTAGCATGAGAGTCGTGGATTTGCTTACTATCCCTTTTGCAGTCATTAATTGAAATTTGATCATATTATTATCACTATTGCCAAGCGGCCTTACCACCATTACCTCTGTCACCAAATCCTGTGCTCCACTGAGAATTAGATCTAAAATTGCTCCCTCTCTCGTTGGTTCCTGAACCCGATGATACATTTACCCAGTCAATATTGGGGTAATTGAAATCTCCCATTATTACTGCACCACCAATTTGGTTAGCTTCCCTAATTTCTCTTATCATTTCACTCTCTGTCTCATCATCTTGGCCAAGTGGACCGTAGTATACACCTATCACTATAGTCTTCCACAGAACACAAGGGATTTCTAGCTATAATGATTCAATTGTGCATTTAGTCTCATGTAGGATGTTTATCCTGTTGGACTCTATGCCATCCTCGTCATAAAATGCTACACCCCCTCCCGGGTGCTCCTCTCTGTCATTGAGATATAATATGCACCCCGATATAGCACTGTCCCATTGGTTATCCTCCTTCCACCATGTCTCTGAGATGCCAATTTAGTCTATGTCATCATTCACTACTATACTTGCCAATTCTCCCATCTTACTTCTTAGACTTCTGGCATTAGCATACAAACATTTCAAAGTTTGTTTTTTGTTTGTATTTTCATTCTGCTTTTTAATTGATAGGGATAAGTTAGAATATTTTAGCTCAGGTGAGTTTTTAGTTACAGCACTTGGACTACTTTTCTTATTATTGGAACCTCACTGTCGGGATGCCCTAATTCTAATGCATCATTAGTATCCTTTGAAGGTACCCTCCCTGCTGAGCACCTGTCAGCTTTTCTCTTTTCTCTCTAATTTAAAAGCTGCTCTATCTCCTTTTTAAAGGTTAGCGCCAGCAGTCTGGTTC